>NC_140460.1:28425660-29063160 GCF_963576455.1 Neolamprologus multifasciatus | reverse complement strand
ATCCTTTTATAAGCAGCCATCAAAAGATGGGTACACTGGTCATAAAGGAACGGACATGGTCAGCAGCAATAATCAGGGTCTCAAAGTGTATCAAGAAAATATTACCTATAACCGTTACATCAACAACAGCACCCTGAACTGTTGATACAAGGCAAAATAGATCCATGGTTTTAAGTTGTTGATGCTAAGCCTACCATCTGAATATCACAGCAGAAATGGACACTCATCGGGCCAGACAGGTTTTCCAGTCTGTTAATGAAAAGTTTTGTTGAGCCTGTATGAACGGTGGTCTGATAGCTGGCAGGAATGGCACCCAGTGAGGAGTTCTGCTGCTGCCTCAAGGTTTGAAGTCTTGTGCATTTGTAAGTGGTTGGTTGAGTTTCTGTCACCATCCTATGAACTTAAAGTCGCTTTGCCATTCTCTGATCTCTGGCATCAACAAGGCATTGTCCAGAGAACTGCTGCTAACTGGATATTTTATTTTTTTCTGAAATTTCTCTGTCAACTCTAGAGTTGGTTGTGTGGGAAAATCCCAGCAGGTCAGCAGTTTCTGAAACAGAGCATGCCTGGCACCAACAACAGTGCCACATTGTCCTTTAAATCACCTTTCATCTTTCAGCAGGCATCTTGACCATCGACATGGCTTTCAGTTGTTGTGACTGGCCACTTAGAGGTTTGTGTTAACAAGTAGTTGGATAGTTGCTCCTAATAAAGTGGCAATTGGAAAATTTGATGCTAGTCACATCTAAAGTAGAGGAAAAGAGCTATTTCTTTGTTATTAATTTGCCAATTAAGGAGTCAAACATCTCAAGAAGACTCCCAGCGTTGGAATTTGGATTCAAAAGGACTCTCAATGCAAAACCAAAATTCTATCTGTGAGATTATGGGACCATTAAGGGTATATATGTTACCAGTAAAGACTATGGCAGTGATGATCACGGGATCCTTTCCATGGTAAAGAAAAAATGCATTAAGGAGGTAGGCATGTTATCATCCAACCCAGCTCTGAAGAGAAGAGTTCATAAGAGGCAAAGCATTCATAAACTTTGATAACAGATGGACAAAAAAATAAATAAAAAATGAATCTGCATCAGGTGACCCTGAATAGTCTCTTAGTTATGCTGTAGTAGGTCTAGACTGCTGGGAGCTTCACATGATGCACTAAGTGTTTCTTCCTCACTCACTTTTTTCTTTTCGTTCACTATAAATCTGCTCCTTCATATCTGTGTGACCTGCTCCATATCACCACTGTTTCCCGCCCTCTCAGATCATCATCTGCTATTCATCTTACTGTTCCGTCCTCACGTCTTATCACTATGGGGAACAGAGCTTTCAGTTGCTCTGCTCCCCGGCTCTGGAACTCTCTTCCTCCTGCACTAAGAAATATTGACTCCCTCTCAGTATTTAAGACACAGCTCAAAACACATCTGTTTAAACTGGCCTTTTCGCTGTAATGCTGATTTTATCTGTTGTCACGCTCTGTTTTGTAATTTTAACTTATTTTATGTATTTTATGACTACAGTTCCTTTTATTAATTGTGTTTTTTGTAAGGTGACCTTGGGTTTCTGAAAGGCGCCCTCAAATAAAATGTATTATTATTTATTATTATTACTATGTGTTTATACACCACTCTGCAATTAGTCATTAGTTATTATTAATCTCTGGCTCTCTTCCACAGCATGTCTTTGTCCTGTCTTTCCCCAACCCATTGCTGATGGCCGCCCCTCCCTGAGTCTGGTTCCGCCAGAGGTTCCTTCCTGTTACAAGGGAGTTTTTTCTTCCCACTGTTGCCAAAACAGTCCTCATAGGAGGTCATATGACTGTTGAGGGTTGTTTTTCTTTGTATTATTGTGGGGTCTTTACCTTATAGTACAAAGTGCCTTGAGACAACTGATGTTGTGATTTGCCTTTAAATAAACTGAATTGAATTCAAATGAACTGAAATGTACTGAATTGAATTGGTCATGTCAGAGATATCTAGATGGACTAGATAGTGATGTCCATGGTTTCCAGTTTTCAAAATTGTGAAAACTGTACAAATACCTGCGTTTATGTAGCCGAGGCTTTCTGTGTTTAATGTTAGTAACTACTGTTAATCACCGCAATCAGATAATAATGTAGACAGATGGAGAAATCAGACACACAAGTCCTGAGCCCATTTAAGAGGCTGACGGTCACGAAGGCCAGACAGAAAGCCGATATCTTTGTTTTCCATGACTTAATACTGTTTGTTGTCTTTAACCCAGACATAGTAAGAGTGAGAAGGCTGAAGAGGAGGGAGAAGAAGAAATGAGAAACCACATAAAGAGTCAAATTTCCCCCACAGGTGTCTGTGTGTGTGTGACTAAATAATGCATTTTTCATGCATTATGGCTTTTAAAGGCACCAGTAACAATCTTCCAACTCATTTTGTCAATTATTATTGTATATATGTATTATATTTATGTATATTTAGATGCAGAAAATGGAAAGCAATGTAGCAGAACATTGTGCAATAAAATACATATTATACCTACTGTATTTCCTTGGCTTTAGAAAAATTTGTTTTAATTTAAAAGCAAACAAAAAAAATTATTAAATTAGCACATCTACAGCACAGACATATTAGACAGACAGGGCTTTAAATCTCTACTTCAGAACTACTTTTAAATATTAAAGCATGATAAAGTTCTCTATATCTATATAGCTCAAAACTGCAATAATTACCACAATGCAATAAATATATGTTGTTTTTAAAAGAGCGATCTATGTGTCAAAATAACCTATTAGAAAGAATATTTTGCAGGGTAGAAAAAAGTAAAAAGACATGTAAATTGCTTTGTTCTACAACAATATTTAGTTATGAGTGACTTAAATACAGAATGTTACAAATCACTTTTTTAAATATGACAAAATTTAAATATGTACAAATAACATTATTTGGAGCATGTGAAGTTAAATTAGTAGAACACCCAGAACTGTACCCAAATGTTAACTTCAGTCACGATTGGATTCAACCATGCATGAGAGAAATCTTCAAAAAGCAGCGCTGCAGTAGAGGCAAGTATTAACTGGTAAATATAATAACAGTTGGGAGTGTTTCAGTTATCATTTGATTTAACAGGGTCTGGTATGTAACCTCTACTGAAACAGCACCAGAGCTTTTTTTCATATAAAATACAGTTTTATCATCAGTCTAATTAAAAAAAAAACAACCTTTCTTCAAAGTAAAGTATGACTATAAGGCCCCAGGGACCGTTCAGTCGCATCCCAAGTATTTCCCTCAGCCCCTCAAGTATCTCGTCTCTCAGGGATGCCAAAGTTTGAAATTGGCTGAAGCTTTTTTTATTTTTTCAAAAAGCACAGAGTCTACTCTGTTATTATCTTATTCCACTTTCCATTTCACGCAAGTGTGAGCGGTGCCTCTACTGCAGATTGGTGGCTGGCTTTCTTGCTCGAACACGTCGCAAGGATGAATGCTGGCTCAGTCTGATTGGTCCATGTTCACTGTTGTACTTTTAGCTAGTCTCTGGGTTTAATCGGTTGTTTCCAGCTGGGATCATGTTCTAAACAATGTTAAGAAGACAACAGTCCCAGAGAGTCAGATGCCTCTCCACATTTGGCTCCTTTTGACTGCTTTTCACTCTGTGTGGCCGGCTGCTTGGGTCTTTTTGATCAGGGAAGCGCTCTAATCCTCCTTTTGTTGATAGAGAAGCAACACTGCTTCTTGCAGTGGTACTTGCAGTCTGTTGTAAGTCATCACATGTAAATATGTAGGTCCACTTCCTGCCCTTTTGACTACAGACATTCTCACCTTTCTGACCTTTTGTTTCCAGACTAAACAGCCCAATAAATAGGAGGTGTGCAGTCCTGCTCCTGCTCCTGCCTTTGGTTTCTTAATTCCACTCAGACCTCAGGTAGTTGGGGATACATTGACACACTAGGCGGCTGTAGTAAAATCCAGCCTGGCACATGCGTCTGGGGTTTCTGCAAGGCAACCTGTAACAACTAGAGACAGGAAGGGACAGCTCAAGAGAAACAGGGGATCAAGAGGTAGTGTAAAAAATAATAGAAAAGGAAAATAAGATAAAGAAAAGAAATGAAAGCAGGAAAAGAAGACAAAGGGGGAAATGAAATGAGGACATCCGGAAAAAGATTTTTGAGAAGGGTGAGGTTGAGAGTGGGAAGATAGGAACAGAAGAGAAATACAAAGGAGATTATTTTGTCTTGGCATGCTTACTATTGATTATTCAGATCATCATATCCCTTTTGGGCAAACCTTCATCCAAGTTTTGTTTGCATCAAAGGACACTGTGTGTGAGGAAAAAAAGAGGGAGTACTTTTCCAGAGGGGGGGGGGGGGGGATTCTGAAAACTCTCACTTCAAAATCACAGTAGGTGTACGGTCCTTTGTGAACCACCTCCTGCGACCGGATGTTAAATCAGACTTAACCCTTTAAAGCCCAAACTATGAAGAAATTACCAGAAAATATTTTTTTCCTTTTTGGTAAATGGAGGGTCTGTTGAACCTTCTAGCAAATGTTTTAAATAAAATATTTATGTATGTATGTTTAAGTTTTAATTTCTGTTATATTTACATCTGACATGTTTTTCCTGCAAGTTATTACTTAAGATGTGCCACATACTGGGATGAAAAATTATGTAAAAGTCTCAAAATCCCATATGTGAAATAGGATAAACTAGGCATCAAAGGTTAAGTAAAAAAGTAAGTAAGAAAGTGAGTAAGAAAAGAAAAACTACAAAAAAAAGTGGAATTAGTTTGCTATTTGTGAACTATGCCTGTAAAGTCCGTGCTAAATTACTACTTATCCTTTGTCAAACATAAAAAATGCAAATGTCAGCAAAATAAATTCCAAAACTTAAATGCAGCTTAAGGATTGGTTAATTTAACTTCTAGTTTTTCTAAATGCTGCATTCCAAATTTATATATTGCTTATTTTGATCACATGTGGAGAAATCTGAATTTTCCAGATGTAGCATGAGAAAACATCGGATTATGCTAACCTATCTAGTAGGTTTGACTTTCAGAGCGTAAAGAGTTGTTATTTGAGCTGCGCTGTTACTGGTTTGTGTTAAAAAGTATAATTTATTTTCAGTTGTTGAAGTATCTGATCCAGTAGTAGTGCATCTGAAGTAGTTTAATAAGAAATGTCAGTTTTTGGATATTTCCTGTTCCTATTAATACAAATGTAAGTTAACAGTTGTGATAAAGAAATGTAATATACAAAACACATAAACGGGTTTCTTTTGCCAGCTTCTACAGTGAAAATTGTACAAGCGCTACACAACAACAGGAAATGGAGAAACTTTGCTTTCAAAGTAGAACTAGCATGTTTTGGAAAGTGTTAACAGCACCATTAATGTATATAAAAAGAAAATATTGAACACCATTCATACAATTCTGTCACTTTTACACAGTTAATAGGTGTAACTACTGGAGGATTGTATGAGGGATGTAATTCAGGTATTTATTAATATATTTAATGACTCAATTATAATTTAAATTTTTTTCGTAAAGATCTTTTATTACTCTTTCTGAATGTTGGTAAGAACATGACTTTTTTCACATTTTAATTAGCTCTGTTATTTTTTTTAAAAAAAAACCCTCTTTCTACTCTTTCTTGAATTGATTTGCACATCTGCATTAGCAAAAGTATTATTACAATAACATTTCCCATTATACAACTTCAATAACTACAAATTAATTATGCATGAAGTTGTCTTTTTTTTAAAAAAAATTTCTTGTCATTTCTAGTGACACGTGTCAGCTATAATTAATTTGAGCTTGTATTTGTTTGTGTCATTTTCATATATTAGCAAGCTACATTTTGCTACGTTAGCTCCTTCTGCTCACTACAAGCTAAACTAGCTTAGCAGTTGTAAATAGAGACATTATAAGATAAGACTTTGTAAACATTTAGCTGGTATCAATTAACCTTGTAAAAATGAGTCTTTATTTCATTTGTCTGTCAAAGTTTTAATCTTTTGCATTTTAGCGAACGAATAACAATCTTTTATTTGTGCATCTGAATTAATTTGTCTTGTGTGCAAATACTTTAGAGATTCTGTAGGAGACATTTACTGTGTACTTAACTAGGAAGAGACAATTTTTTAAATTTAATTTTAAGTTCCTAGGCAACTCCTAAATGAGGTATTCAGGGCATGGCCCCTTGAGAGGAGGCCCTGGGGCAGAACCAGGATACACTGGGGAGATTACATCTCTTGGCTGACTTGGGAATGCCTTGGTGTCCTCCCCGGAAAAGCTGGAGGCTGAGGGAGGTCATGGGTGTCTCTGCTTATGCTGCCCCCATGTTCCGGACCCAGATAAACAGGATGGATGGATAGATATTTTATGCTTTCATATCATTTTAGATTAAAAAAATGAGTAATAATATCTGAATAGACAAAAAGTGGCTAAATTGGAGGCTACAATTTTCCACAAAGAGTGGATTTATTTCAGCCCCCCTAAGCTCAGAAAGTGTAGAAAACTGGCACTAAAGGTCACTTGCACGTAAATCCGTGAACTTTACCACATGGAAGGCCACTAATGTAAAAACCCAGGTCTGCGGTTGTGTTTTCTTTGTGCCTGTCACTCCATCTGTCTCTGAGCTGGTCTCTGTCTGCTCTGATGGTTGCTCTGCTCACTGTCATCAAGTTCACCCAGTCTCGTTCTCTGTCTCTCTGCAGGCCTCTCGGGTCAGGGGAAGGCTGATCCCTTGCATGCTAACTGTGGGAACCGAGGCACGCACGCAAAACACACGCAAATATTTAGAATGCCTCAAGTCCATAAAAGGTCACATGGAAACATGTGAGCAAAAGAGAATGGAGGGAGATGCTTGCTTTTTCTTGTGTGGAATGTTTGACGTCTCCATCGAGAGTTGTTTCTCTTAATGCTCTCACTCTTTCCATGGGTGATGGCACCCCAGTGGGTCACCAGCCATTGGAAGCATC
The DNA here is from genome assembly GCF_963576455.1 of Neolamprologus multifasciatus. NCBI lineage: Eukaryota > Metazoa > Chordata > Actinopteri > Cichliformes > Cichlidae > Neolamprologus > Neolamprologus multifasciatus. Next base: position 29,056,209 of record NC_140460.1, on the reverse strand, counting down.
ACGTGCAGGAGCAGCTCCCGCAGTGTAAGCCACTGTTTGAGGGAGCAAGTATGGAAGTGGCTGTGTACATATTGTGCTCAGATTGCAGCACAACAGTGAAAATCTACACCGTGTGCAAACTCTTTCCAAAATGAAACTCCCATATCCGCAATTCTAAAACACTGAGCCAGTTTACCAGTCGTTAGTGCCAAGTTGTATGTTTTCAGTGATTGTTGTAATCACTCTCCAAGAGATCACCTCCTGCTGTGGTTTGAATAAATGATAAATGATTTCCATTGGCACAAACATATTGTCATGGTCTCCATTTCCTGATTTCTATTTGATTTCTGATCCCTGCTTGGATTTAGCTGATACTGTTCACACTTTGTTAGTGTCCCCTTTGTCCTCACTTCTTTGTCTTTCTCTGTTTTGTCTGTGTTGGCTTCTTTGTGTGTTTCAAGTATTTGTTTTCCCTCCTTTTATTATTGTCACTTGTGTTCAGCTGTTTTCACCTGTAACTAATCAACCCTGTGTGTGTGGTCTGTTTGATATCCTCGTGTTGGTTATGTACCAGCCATGTTATAGTTTTGCAACTTGGAAAAATGTCCACAGGGTTAGATTAGGCTTATGGGGTTAGGATTACGATTTGGTGTGCGGTGTTACAGTGTTTCCACGTTTAAAAACTACGACATAACTATATTGTGACTGGTCACTTTCGATGTTGACCAGCATCCAGGAACAACTTTGACACAACAATCAGATTGCTTAAACCAGTTTACTGAACTGTGTGTATTTCTGTTTTTTTGGAGCAGGCATTAAAGGCTCAGATTAGTTTATTTAACCCACCTCATTGTTTTATGTTTGTGTCCTTTAAATCTCTTTCAGAGATTTGTGTTCTTAGCCACATGTGTCAGTCAGTGCATTTACATAATACAGAGGAAGTGTTTAGTTGGGGATTTTTTTTTTACATTGGAACTAAGAAGAGGAATTACTAATTCCAGTGAATTGTTTGGATGACACATGCATAGCAACCAGACTTGGATACTGCTTTTAGTGTGCGTAAGTACACTTTATTGGTGGTGTCATGTTGGATTGTGATTTTAAACCAAGAGGAGGGTATTTTATGTCACATAGAGACAGTGACAGAACAGAAAGTAGTCTGATGCCAGTGGAGGTGTAAGACATCTGTGATTAGTGGTGGATTCAGGTTTTTTAAATACAACAATAAACTATTAACAGATATAATTAAAAACCTAATTAATGTCTTTGATTAAATGTGTCTGTGGTTAACTATTTTCTTTGATCAGATAAGGTTCTCTTGAGTTTAGTGGGCAGACGCCCACAGTGTGGATACCTGAGATGAACAAACCAGACAGCCACTTTGGCTCAAAGCCAGTAGCAGGAATGGACTCCTGACTGCTTTTTACACCTACCTGCAGGTGTTTGGTTTGAACTTCTTGCCCTGCCGCATGCACGACTCATGACTCTCTCTGCACTGACACAGACAAGTATCTGGGTTCAGAGGCTGGTGTCCGGGACATTCTGCGGCGCACACACAGCCGCAAAGATCATCATCCCACCTCTGGCCAGCAGGGCATGACTTCCCCTCGCCCTGACCTTCGCACTGGCATTCACCTGAGAGAAGATCACCGAGAAAACCAAAGAGGGAGAGTGATTTTATGAATCAAAATGAAACTTTATCATATATTGCGTCACACATGCCTGACAGCACTGTCGGGCTAAGTATTTGATGGTCGTGTTTCTACTTGTAAGACATTTGCATGAAGCTATCTTCCCCAAACTTCCCTGTATCTGTGTATTTTTGTCTCTCGAGCTTACTCATTTACTGTCAGAGTGATGGCTTCATGGCGCATTTATTGTAAACTGCTCACAGTGAATGCAAAGGCTTGAGGAAAACTTAATTCTCAAGAGCTGCACATTGACATTTTGCACAACACAGCCAAAACACATTTAAATACAATAAATGAAACCCTTGCTTACAAGTGTTGTGGTCCAGTTTCCAGCCTGGATCACAGCTGGCTTCAGTGAGTCCATTTTGACAGATGCATTCACATGTGGACTCTTCCAGAACCCGATTGGGCCCACAGAGAGCCAGAAGGCCAGAGTCCAGCACTTCTGGAAGACATAAAAAAGTGAAAAATTGTATTTTGTCAGGGTTTTTTTTCTTTTTCAGATTTATGAAATATTGTGCAGAGTCATGATCCCCAGAGGATGAAACACTGTAACTGTGAGGTTGCCATTTTCCCAGGAAGAGAAACAGATTCCTTTAATGTTGTTTCAGGAAGGCCATCCGGTGTTTGGCACTACCCACTGTGGCGATCCCTTACGAATAAGGGAGCAACTAAAACTAGCTCATCTATACAGACATTTGATGGATTGTCATGAAATATGGGTTAGGGTTAGATGTTCAAGTTCACCAGAGGATGAAATCTAATGCCTTTGATGGCCTCCTGATTATATTCAGGTCAACATTTTAATCTGTCCAGTACAAAAGATTTCCTGCAGCTGTACCTTGAACTAAGATTTGACTTCATGATATGTCAGCTAAACATCAGCCTGTTAGCATGATAGTATTATGTTTGCAGCCTCTCAAAGTTTAGTGTTTTCATGGCTGTCAGTTTGGCAGGCAGCTACAGGAACTGTGGTTAAGTTGCAGAGAGACTGGCATTTTCTTTTCTTAGGACACATACCTGTGGTAAATCCAAAGAAGAGAATAGTTTTTGGTTTACACTTATACTAATGTTGCCTGTGGAAACAATAGTTCAAAGACGGACCTCTCAGTATAGATCAGATGAACAGCTATGAAAATGATAAACAATAATATATGTCAAGAGAGGTTACTTTAATGTAAAAAAGAGTGGTAGTAACTGTAGTTCACTACATGATTGTACAAGTAAAACGGCACAAAAACATTCCTGCTACAAATGAATAGGCAGTACCTCAGGGAAAGATTTGCCACCCAAACGCCATCATCATCACCATCATCATCATCATCTGGGTGTTGTTACTCAGTTGTTTTATCTGGTTCACATCCTAAAACGTGCTCAGTGGAAGTTTTTTGTACTATTGTGCATTCCACTTCAGAGCCGTGACCCAATTAAAAGGACATGTCTTGTTTAAAGCAGCGGTCCCCAACCTCTTTTGCGCCATGGACCGGTTTATGCCCGACAATATTTTCATGGACCGGCCTTTAAGGTGTCGTGGATAAATACAACAAAATAAAACTAGTACCGGTACCGAAAAAAGAAGATTTATTCATAACACACCTGAAAAGACCCAGGAAAACCGAGTTAACGATAAAAACGATAAAAACGATAACAAAATAACGCTGAAAACTGATAAAAACCCTGAAAACCACACATTTCACACCTGAGTCTCAACTCTCGCGGCCCGGTACCGGTCCGAGGCCCGGGGGTTAGGGACCGCTGCTTTAAAGGACATGTCTGAGTTTAAAAAACAACACTATTTCTAACACGTTGGAGTGTCCGTGCTGTCCATGCTGCAGAAAGGGTGGGTCAGACAAATATCAAACTCTGCAGTGAGAGTTTGACCCATGAATTAATCTCTGTTTTTCATGTCATCAAAATGACGCTCAAACTTTGACATCCTCATTTAAAGGCTTTATTTGGAACATAAGTCAGCCTTGTTCACTGGATTTAACACTTTGGTTTCATTTGCCAAAAAGTTTACTCTTCTATGACTCTTTTTCCACCATTGTAGTTCTGGTACCAATGCAGATCCCTTTCTGTGTTGGTGCCTTTTGAGTACCAGGGGCTCAAGAGGATTGAGAACCAATTATTATGTTGCGTCATTAGGAGAAGTTGGGGTAGTGGTCTCCTTGGCTCTGGTGCTAGTCTTTTTTCAGCACAAAAGGGTGGAACTAGTTCTAAATTGGCCATCTGCGCCACATCAGTGGAAAAACTGCAATTGTCAGTTTTGTCTATAGTGGGTGTCAACCACATGCTTGAGAACCACTGATGGACTAGACTGAATATGCATCAGCATGAGCAGAAATTGACTAATTTGACCAACATGACTCATGCATGCTTACCTGCCTCTCTCTCAGGGTAGTTTATCGTGTCTGCAGAGACGCACACACAATTTGCTGGATCCCATACTAAGCCCGAGGTACAGGCACGTTCAGGAGGAGAGCACCTATCAAAACACAGACACGCACTCACGCTATATTATAAATGCATGGATACACAAAAGAGTCAGTCATGAATGGCTGTAAAGGCACCCACGCGTCACTCTTCACCTATCACTCCAACTCACAGGTGATCTGTTGCTGCTCGTCTGATGATGGAGCGGAGCGGCCGCTTGGGGAGGCAATCGCATGAAGTGTGGTTGATGAAGGTTACCGTGACAGCAGTGTAATCCAACCTGGACTGGGACCGTTCCATCAGCTAGGAGCGGGAAGAAGAAAGTTAGACGTGCATGTGTGCATAAAAATCTGCATTGTGGAAGGAATTAGTGTTTGTTCTTTTCTTTCCTGTTCTTCTGCTGCAGTACTGCTGATGTTTAGATGTTGATGTAATTGTTGTAAGATTGTGCAACTGTGCGTGACTCAACTGTGTATATTGTCTTAACATCATGTCCATTTGCAGCCAAAGGCTGTCCCACTGGAGTAGGGTGTGTTGTGATACAGACAAGCTGGTTACATAAATGGGCAGATTGGTTTCTGTCCTCTTTCCTGATGCAGTTTGTGGTGCAAGAGCATAAAATCTGGAGCAGAGTGTTAAATAATTCAAGCGCTGAAGAGTGTACAAGATACCTTGAGAGGCCAAACGGCCTGCAACTTAAGAAAACACCAGCAATAAGAAAAATGCTGCAAAAGCACACAAAACAAAATGACAACGGAAATAGGAAAAATGACAACGGAAATAGGAAAAACTAAAACAGAAATAGGAAAAAAAGCTGATTTCCAAAAGTACAAAGGAAGTGTTTCTGGGGAGACAATAACCCGACGGACCAGTTGTAGGAACCAAAATATGTTAAGTATTGTGCTGGGAGACACTTAAAAAAAGTGGAGGATTTATCGGTTTTGTGAGGAAGTGTGTTAGCCTAACCATTAGCCTAAAAATCTGTCATCAGTATTATATTAATCATGATAAAACACGCCTACGATGTTTTGGGTTCCTGGAACTGGTCCGTCAATGGTTATTGTCCCCCCAGAAACACTTCCCTTGTTTTTTTTCCCTATTTCTGTTTTGTTTTTTCCTATTTTTCTGTTGTCGTTTTTCCTATTTCCATTGTGTTTTGTGTGCTTTTGCAGCATTTTTCTTATTGCTGATGTTTTCTTAAGTTGCAGTCTGTTTGGCCTCTCAGGGCAACCATAACAAGATGTTAGATACAAGGAGGTAAAATAGAGACTCTGGGTGCATGGCTTACCGTCTTGTTCACAAGAGCGTAACTTGTATTTGTGCAGTAAAAAGCTTCGTTGTTGCAGCATCCACCGCAACGATGCAGCGCCACACAATGAGGGAGGTAGAATTGACTGGTGGATTCTGGGTATTCTTTAGCGACTTCAATGCACACCTCTCTGGGCTGGCACGAGGTTCGTTGGATCTCCTCCAGGATGACTGAAAATACAGCCAACAATGCATGACAACAGGAACTGCACCCCTCTGTGAAGGCCACACCAGACATCTTTGAACCACACCTTCAGTTTAATTCTAAAATTACTTAAGCACAATCTGAGATGCTTATAGCTTATAGATCCACCTTTAGCAACATTCACTTCAAGCAACGGTATTCTGTATGGCTTTATTAGTCGGTTACATCATTATGGAGGAATTTGGGCCCACGCTTCTTTACAGTGGTGCTTCATTTCATTGAGGTTTGCGGGAATTCAGCTCTCTTAAGTTCCCAGCACAGCATTTCAGTGGAGCTGAGGTCTGGACTTTAACTGGGTCGTTACGACACCTTGATTCGAATTTGAATTTGAATTTCTTTTCTTTCTCTGTCATTCTGTTGTTGACTTGCTGCTATGCTTGGGGATCACTGCCCCTTACATCATCTGGTTTGGGCCAAGCTTTAGGTGTGGGACAATGGCTTCACATTTGACTCTAGAACACTTTACAGAGGAGTTGATGGTTGCGAGGTCCTTTGGCTGCAAAACAAGCCTAAACCATCACACATCCACCTCCGTGCTTGACAGTCAGTATGAGGTGTTTGTGCTGATATGCTGGGTTTTCTGTCTATCACTTTGGGCTTGTCTGTCCAAAGCACAGAAGTCTTCTGATTTGTTCAGATGCAACTTTGCAAACCTAAGCCATGCTGTTTTTTCAGAGAGAAGAGGCCTTCTCCTTAAAACAGTTTCAAACACATCATACATAATTGTACTGCCGTTATCTTTAATATTGAACATGCTAACTGAGATCTGTAGAGTCTGAGGTGTGGTTTTTTTTCACTCTAGGCATTGCATGGTCTGACCTTGGGGCATCAATTCTTTGGATGACTGGAGGCTGTCTTGAATGTTTTCCACTGCTGAGTAATCTTTCTCACTGTAGAATGATTGATTTCAAATTGTTTGGAAATGGCTTTGCATCCCTTTCTAGACTGATGGGTAGCAACAATTGCCTCTCTAAAGATCATTGCTGATGTCTTTTTCCCCTGGCATTGTGTGAACACATACCTGAATGCTGCAGATAAGAAAACTGCCAAACCACTTTTCTTTAGAGGTTTTCTTTAGAGGTGCTCACACTTGCTGATGATCAGTTAATCATGTGCACTTGATTAGCAGTGCCTGGCTGCTACTTACCCTTTTAATTCTTATGGAAGCGGTAAGGGTGTATTCAGGGTATTACATACTGCTTCTGCATGTTGGCTTTTTTTTTTTTAAATAGTGAAATACTTCACGTGTTGTTGTTCACATATTTTTCCACATGAGTGTATAAACACCCACCTGAGGATTCAGAAACCACATTTGGGGTAATTCTCGCCACAATTTGTTTCTGCAGAAGCACATTTTTGACACACAGCCGCTCAGTGAACACAACAGTAATTTCCATTGTATGCTGGTAATTATAGGTAGATTCTGTTTGTTTCCCCCTTTCTTTGTTTTTCCTGTTTATTAGAGATTTTAGGGAGAGGAAATCCTGATTCTCTGCAATACCAGCTACATTTTCTGTCTCCAGTACAATGAAATCCATCTGTCAGTCCTTAAAAAACACAATTGTGTGGTTATATCACTGCTACATTTTTTTCCACTTTGCCAGTCTGTTCAAGTATTTCAGACTGCTGTGATTGAAAGGCTGACATTAGCAGCAATAACACTGTCTTGACTTCCACAAATCTAATGATTCTGAAGAAATAATAATAAACAGACTACCTCTGTGCAAGCACGTCAGTGTTTACCTCGCCAAGTGTCATCAACTTTGTAAAGAGCCTCCTCCCTCATCGGAACCCACATGTCCTGATTGTTAGCGTTGAGTAAAGGGCTCATTGAAGATGTGGATAAAGACGATGAAGAGGGGGATGAAGAGCTGTGCCATGACCTCTTCTTTAGGCACTGCTGAATCACACTGTATTCAGGGTATAGGAACTGTAGAAGGTCATCCACACTTTTTATTGCCTCCAAACTGAGCTGGTCATTTGACTGCAACAGAAGATGGGGGGGGGGGGGGGGGGGGGGGGGGGAACAGTAAAAAGAGTTAGAACAGAAAATGAACCTGAAAGATGATAAACAAACGTCACAAATCTTGCAGCTAAGAGGGTGTTTTGGTTGTGTAATAAAATAGAAATAATTTAAAAACACTCTTTTTATAGTTTGGCTTCAGAACAATTTAGTCGTGTATTTTTGGTGAAAAATTGTTTGATACAGTGGAATTTACAGCGTTGAGTTTGCTGGTTTGTTCTGGGTAAACAGTGAATACCTCAGCTGCCAATGTGTTGTAACATGTTGTTTTTGGCTACTGTTAGTTAAGAGCATGCGTGTCCTCTCTTCACCTGCACACACTGCTATTTTTTAATGACAAAAAAGAAAAAAAAATCCAAAGCAGGAAAACTTAATTTGAGAATACACATAGGGTATACATAAGTCTACAAATAAATACACAGTATATATAGCACTATGTAAAAGTCTTGAGTCACCTTCATTTCTTTGTATTTTGCTAGGAAATTGGGAAATAGGTGCAGCAATTTATTGAAATAACAACAGAGTTTGTGCAATTCTAACAAGCTTGAAAGTCAATATTTGTATGACCACCTTTATTCTTCAACACAGCCTGAACTTAAGAGAGTTCAGAGTGTGTTGAATAATAAAGGCAAACTCTTCTAATTTCTAGTAGCCTTCAGGAATAGTTCTCCTGGCTCTTCTTTGGACGTTTCTGACTTCTGACTTCAGTTCTCTGTCAACATGATCCCACACTGCTTCAACAGTGTTGAGGTCCGGGCTCTGGGGAGGCCAATCCATGACTGATGGTGTTCCACTGTGTGTTTTTTCTATCCAGGTATGGTTTTACTGCACTGGGAGTGGGTTTTTCATTGTCTTGCTGAAAAATGAAGGTATTGCATGGTGGATCTAAATCTCTGGCACTTTTTTTGCATACAAGATTCCATCAATTTTGATAGTCCCCAAAACAAGTGGTTGAAATGCCGCCCAAAACCATGACAGAGGCTCCACCGTGTTTTACAGATGGGCACTCACTGTCCTTCCTCTCTCCTAACCTCCAACATATCAGTTATGATTTGAATGAAACCTTTAACATTTGGATTCATCACTCCACCACATGTGTTGCCCCCTGTTTTCACTCCGGTTCTTGTATAATGTGGCATACCTCCGCCTTTCCTCCCGGTTTCTCCACCTTAAGCCTTCTTGACAGCCACCCTTCCACTGAGATTATTTCTGATGAAGCTTCAGTGAACAGAAGATGGATCAACTGAAAGTCCAGATGCATCTCTTAGGTCCCGTGTCAGGTCTTTGATTGCTTTCCTTCATATTTCTTAAGGACATGACTTTCAGATATGGTTCATCTGCTGTAGATAGGTTTTAAGCCTGGCACTTCTTTTTTCCTCCACTTGTATACACTCAAAAAAGTCAACTAAGGCAGTTGTTTGATTTATTCAATATACATTTGTCTATTTAACATGAACATATTGAGTTTAGGTTTTTAAATCATTATCAGTTGTTGGTTTAACATAAAATAACAAAAAGTTTAATGAACTAGATTTGCATTCTTCAGTTCAATTAAATGTAATTATTTTAAATCAACAACTCTAAAACCGATGCCTAGTGCGCATGCTCAAACTTCCCAGAAGTGAAGAGGCGGGAACGCGGAGAAAGTTATATGTGTTCAGTGAACTGCCGTTTCTCTCTGCGGGATCTTCCACAATACAGGTAAGTAATAAATAACTGAAACTATCTTAGTCAAACAAAGTTGTTCCGTCCGTTAATTGTTTAACAATGTTTTTAATTCCAAATGTGTAATTTGTCATTAGACAGCGGGAGTGGAGCAAATACAGTGAAAATCGGGTATTAGACGGTGCCAATCGGTACCGTCTAATACCTGATTTCTAATCCGCTCCGGCTATATTTATATTATTATTAGCATTTCCATTTCATTCTTTTTTTTGTTACCCGTTTTTGCAGTTAGTCTTATAGTGTTTTTAGCGGTTATTAATGTGTTTAATTCAATATTTAACACGTTTGAAATTCAATTTCAAAGTAAATGAAGTTAGCTAAAGTTGTATGGTTGTCTCATTGAACTTTTACCTAGCTCTGTTAGCATTCACTTTGGTTTTAAATGACGGTTATTGCAAGACATGGTCTTTCTTCACTTTTTTTTTTTATTATCATTTGCATTTCTTCTTTCATTCTCTCTCCTTTTTTTTAAGCATTCGGCCTCTTGCAGTAATGCAAGTTAAACTAGCATGCGCGAGTTGCTAAATATTAGCTGTGTCCAAATTCAGGGACTGCATCCTTTGAATTGACTTAAACGCTAGTGCATGGGGAAAAGAGCATAAACACGAGGTCAGAGGAAAAGGCAATGGCGGATAGTTATGAAAATTGCCTGTCGGACCTTTACCGCAACTACCAGCATCTTTATTGCATAGTGTGAAACACTGCTATTACATTTGGCAACAGATTGGATATTTATCTGTGAATTTTATATTGCAAGAGGTATTTATATGTATTTGTATTTTTTTATACATTTGCAACAAAGTAAAAAAAAATCCACTGTGGAGTTTTTATAAATTTTTTTGTCTGTTTTCTTTACCATAGTAACACCACAAAGAAAGTTGACCCCTTTTCTGATTGTTTGTGCCTCCTCTTTAATACATGGTAAGTTTTTACCATCATATTTTTATGATAGTTTTATGATTTAATCAAAGTAAAAAAAAAGGTGGTCAATAAAACCATCCTTAAAACTGCTTCTCTTTTTTTCTTTCAGTGACTTGTATGTGGCAGTGCAAGCGTTGTTCCATCAGGGAGAGTAGTAGGTAAAAAAAATTGAAACACTGTACAGGGCTCGCAAAATCGCTAGCCCGACATCCCGGGGCTAGCGATTTTTCCAGTCGGGCCACCAAAATCTATCTCTGCCCTGCCCGTCGGGCTGTCATAGGAAGGAAAAATATATGTCAATGCTTTTGCATTCTTTCGGAAATGTAGCTGGGTAATTATGTCATTGGCATCGGTGAGCCACTGTCAATATGTGACATATTGAAATCGCGTTTGAATTTGCGCTTGTTTTTTGCTTTCACTTTGCAATCGCGTGAACTGTGTATAGAGAGCGACAGCACTGATTGGTGAGTGATGATAATTTGCGCACCAATTCCTCTGACATAGTCTTATCAATTGTTAGCTTACTATGCAAACATGACAAGTGAAATCTCCCGCAGCAAGCTTAAACATGTGAGAGGTTGATCGCACAGAGAATCGCTGAGCGTTATGTGAGTGTGTGTGTAAAAGCAGCAGGATATATATTTTAGTTCTGCTGAGCCAAATAAGACAGGTCAGGGTGCAGAAGTGACAGCCAAAGAAAATCTTACCACAAAACGGAAAAATTATTACAAATCAGACTATAAGGCAAAAAGAAAGTGCAGCTTAATGGTTTCATGGACAAAAGAATTTCTGTGGCTGCAATATGACAAGCTATATAACCAGGGGTGCACATAAGTGGTCCGCAGGTGCGCATTCACTGTCAAAATAAAAAACGCGCACAAGATAAGAAGTTGCAACGCGTGTTTGCATACATAAGATTTTCTGGAGGAGGACAGACATTTGTTTAGAACTCTTAAAGATGTCGAAGAAGCTCCTTTAAGCAATTACTTTGTTGTTCCTCCACCTCCAAAGAAATGTCAGGAGTCCAAACCACAAAAGAAGCGCGTATTCTCAGAAAAGTGGTTGCAGGAGGTGAGCTGGCTTCAAACAAATGATGAACGCACAGAGATGTGGTGCAGAATGTGCTGTGAAAATCCCACTCTAGCGGACAAAAACAGTGCCTTTTATATGGACGCAAATGCGCGTTGCAACTTCTTATCTGGTGCGCGTCTTTTATTTTGACAGCGAATGCGCACATGCGGACCACGTATGTGCACCCGTGTAAATAACATAATGTTCTGCCGGTTGTGTTGTTGGTTTTCCCTCGATTTCTGAGTCGACAAGCGCCTTTGTTACTGGGACCAGTACATTTAAGAAAGGCCCCCATTAGAAATGCATTATTGCTCAGTCTGCAATATCTTTCCCAGAACAAACACCAATTGCAAATAACATACTAAAAATAAACCTGAAAAATCTGTTTAGACCAGCGTACTATGTGGCACAATTTAGCAGTCTTTGCAAACTTCAAAAAGCAAATGGCCTAGATCTTGGTTCCATTTGCCTCTTACCTGTGACTTCAGTGGAAATTTTAAATTCAGGATCTGACACAGACTGATTCATGTTCTACACAGACAGCACTGATGTCTGCATGGTCTTCTAAAAGCAGCTTTAGTCAGCTTAGATGTGAAGTTAGTGAAATATACAGTTGAGTTTTTAATCAATGTATTTATTTTCTATTGCAGATTGACAAGGAGTTTCTGCGAATCACCAGAAAGCCTCTGCTATCTACTTTCTTTGCCGAGCTTGACCAATACGCGCCACGCTTAATGGAAATCTTTCTGAGCAAAGGAGGGACACCTGGAAAGAAAATAAGAGGTCTCATGCTTGCCATCTCCAAGGTTTGTATTAGGATTGAGTAGATTTTGTCATAGGCAGCAAAAATAACTTTTATTTGGAGATGAAGTTGTCAATTTTGTTTCGGCTTAACAAATGGAGAGTTGGGAGTTCGCCTTGTAATCGGAAGGTTGCCGGTTCGAGCCCCGGCTTGGACAGTCTCGGCCGTTGTGTCCTTGGGCAAGACACTTCACCCATTGCCTACTGGTGGTGGTCAGAGGGCCCGGTGGCGCCAGTGTCCGGTAGCCTCGCCTCTGTCAGTGCGCCCCAGGGCGGCTGTGGCTACAATGTAGCTTGCCATCACCAGTGTGTGAATGTGTGTGTGAATGGGTGGATGACTGGATATGTAAAGCGCTTTGGGGTCCTTAGGGACTAGTAAGGCGCTATATAAATGCAGGCCATTTACCATTTTATTTACCATACAAATTGTGACGTTGCCTCAAATGCAAATCGTTAAAATTAAAATTTTGAGATTAGCAACAAGACACCTGGTATTGGGGAAAGGATGTCTTGAATACCAAACAGTATTAAGCGTTGCAATAAAGAATTTATGGAATTTGGTATTGGAAGGAAAGAAATTTATGCATACCGTAGTTAAACTTGATACACAAACATACAATGCATTTAACATGCATCAAGACAATATTGCTTTTGAATCTGCACTTGGATTAAAACAAGTCCTGTTGTTTTTTCATTGCTATGGTCATCAGTATTTGTAAATAGAAATGTCTATGAACTTTGAGCTGTTTAGTACTAACACTTCTATACCTGTTTTATTTTAGCAGCTGAGTTAGCCTTTTCTCGAGTCCTGTCCCCCTAAGTTACTCTTGCTATGTCCGACAAACAAATGGTTTCCTCTGCGCACCAATGGGTACCCAAATGTGCGAGCAGACATGCTTCATAATGTTTGGTACATTTACCTGGGAGTGGGGCCATCCACACTGTTTAATCCATTCACGTTGTTTTTGACTTTGTGAATGGAAAGAACACAACTCCTCCAGACACAATCTCTCGGGGTATCGGTGGGCACACTGCTTCTCCATCTTGCTTGAGGTTAATGTTTGTCAGACACAGTAATGGTTGCTATAATGTGTAATTGGACAATGGCCCTTTTGGGGGAGGGGCTGGTGAGAGGTCAATTATGCCACCTCTTTTGACATGAGAGGTGTATTTTATAATTTATGTATTGGAGTAATTACTAACAACTACTTTAGTGGTGTAATTTTCTGTTTATTACTTTGACTACTTGGATTTTATGAACAGCATAGAAACAGTTGTTTAAACAATCTCTTAAATTTTACTTTGTTGTCTTATATTTGTTCATGTAGGATACGGACAGCGAGGCAAAAAGCTGCATGGAGCAAACTGTGATGGGGGTGTACGTCATCCAGAAGGAGGGTGCTGAACCTGAAGATGACCCAGAGGACGTTGGTGTCCTGATTGAGGGTGTGGAGGCTAACACTGATTTGGGTAACATTGCACAAGCATGGGCTCTGTTGTTTGGACTCGTATACTGTTTGAACCTGAGCTACCCACCAGAACTTAAATGCACCTTTGAAGTCCTCCAGAAGATACTTTTAAATCTTGATGGACAAAAGCTCTCTTCAAAGGCACAGTTTCTGAAAAACAAGCTTATGGGGTGAGAGCACTTGAAAATGATTGATAGGTCTTGAATGGTTCATTGGTGCAATGGTGATTTCCAATATATAATGTTAATATTTGAGTTGTTTATATTTTTTTCTATTATTTAAATTTTTTTTTAAAGTTTTTGGATTCTCTCTGTTGGGCAATTCACCTTTTATACAGCACTGCAGATGATTTTTGTTTGTCCTTATATAGATGGCTCAAAATGGATCAGAAGTACTGACAGAAGTACTGTTCTGTTAATTATTTTTCATTTAATTTTGACTTTGTAGTATAGGTACTAATTGACACATACCATAATGCTGTCATGTGTTGAATGAAGAAAAAAAAAAAGAGGGGGGCGCTAAAGCACTCCAATGGAGTGCTTTAGTGCCCCCCTCTTTTTTTTGTTTTCTTCTCCTTTGTAGAACAAAGTTACCATTTTACAGAAACTGCATTGAGGGGTTTTCCCAAAGAAATGTTCATTGTTGTTTTTAGCTGCACTGTTACTATGTTGTGTCAAGGGCCTGTAAAGTTTAAGACCACTGCCACCTGTTAAGTTCACTGTATTATTGTGTCCATTTTGCTTGCTAGCATGTTTTAATAAACACAGCAAAACTATATTGGTAGCTGTGGAGGACTGCAACAAAAATTAAAAAATAAATACAGAAATATAAAAATTGGTCAAACTAATAATTATTACAATGAGATACACCAAACAAATATAGATTTTCATTTCAAATAATTAATTGCATTTGAAAAAAAATGTCATCTGTCATTTAATTTGATGTTAAGCCTTCTGTTTCTATTTTCGTTTTACTTCCTAATTTTTTTTTAATTCCTATATTTTTTTTATTATTATTATTATTTTTTACCTATGGATTTTTTGTTGTTGTTGTATTGCCCCCAAATTATTTCTAATTTTTTTTTTTTTTTTTCCCAAATTCACACAATAGTAATTCTATTTTGTCACATGTTTTAACTTGCCAAGTGGGAGATGTATTTTTATCTTTTAGTTTAATTTTTTAAAATACAGTTGAAATATTTAGCAAATTTTGCATCTGTTTTTAGTTGTGGAAGCTTTGGTTCCAACATATTACCAATGTAAATAAGTATTCTAACGTTATACCTTTTGAAGTGGCATAATGCTTGCAGGTGTACAAAAATGGTAAGCTTTTATATTGTCCACTAAATCCAGTTAATAAAGTTAATGTTATCATTATCTGATTGTGACTTTTTTTTGTAAACTAGTGGGTTTCTAAATGTGTAACAAATGTAAACAAATCTAATTGAAATAATTCGATTGAAATGAGTGAAATCATCAACCCCCATATTGGTTTATTAAGCAAGACTTGCAGTAGTTGCCTTGATTAACAAAGTAGTTGTTGAAACAACAAGATTTAATTGTGTTTTCCTAAACTTTTTAACGTGTGTAGAATGAATTAAAACAAATTTCACTCTACATACTTAAATAAATCACTTCAAATCAATGTAAGTATACTATGTTGATCCAACGTAATCTGATTACATTAAACCGCCAAATGCTAAATGTGTTGGTTTGACATGATTGAAAATGGTTTATTGTACTTGGTTAAATCGTGTGCAAATTGGGTGCCATGATTAAATTGTGTTCATCCAACAACACATTTTTTTGAGTGTAGTTTCCCCAAGTTGTTTCAAGGACATTGCACATCGTGCTAAAGAGCCATTTTATGCCTGTCAAACTGTGTCATCTTTGGCATTTTTCATACATTTGGCTACAAAAATGAGAACAAGTTTTGTGTTTTTGTGACAGCTGCTGGTAATAAAGTACCTAAAGATACAATTTAAAATTGGTTCTTTGCTAAGTTGTCTTTTATGTGCAGACAAAACACTACTTAATCCCTTCAGTTAGGAGCCTTTTTATGCTTGAATGATTCATAGGTCAGTCTCAACTGGCTTAACAAACAAAAAACATTCATCTGAAAATTAGCAGGTATTCAGACAATAAGTGAAAAAGCAGCCAATGTCCAAAGAAAAACTTTGAAAGAACTTCAGAAATCCTGGATAACTATAGCTCAATGGCACTTTAAAAAAAACTACAAGAAAGTCTGGCTGCTTCGAAGGAAAATATAAAGAATTGAGGGGTGACTCAATGGTTTTGCATAGTACTGTATGAATCATCCAGAGTTACTCTACTATAGTCTAAAAACAGAAGACAGAGCTGGAAATGAGCATAACAGGTCAGCTTCCATTGAAGCCTCCTATGTAAGAGCTCTTGGAGTTTACTCTAGGACAACACTGGGCCTCCTTAAATAGACAAACGTAATGGAGATTATTCAATGTGGTGGACGAGATCCATACAGTAAATCAGTTTAAAGCAGATATCGCTCTATAAACCCTTCCAGCTGTGAGTCATTCCCTTAATGATTTTCCCGCCATCATGATAAACGACTTTCTTCTGTTTTAATAGAGTAGATGAAAGATGAGAGATTAACTGACTAATAGACGCTGCTGTATTACACTGAAAAAAAGGCCATGTTGGATTTACTTGATTCAATAGTGGACATTTGTTGCACACAAATGTTTTGCTTTGGCAGAAACCTAAACAACTGAGTTAAATCAACACAACTTTTTCATATTCAGTAAACCTGTGCATTTTGTGTTCATAAAACACGATTGAAACATGTTCAGATGAAGTAAGTTGAGCTCTTGGAATATTTTAATCCTTCACAATTTTGTCATTTTATTTCAACACTATTCAATAACTTTTACCCCAATACTACTTGGTCACTTAAATACTACATGTTGTCTTCATATTACATAATGTTCAACAAAATCTACAGTCTGGTTACCATAAAAATTGAATGGATTTACAATGACTACCATCCTCCGGGTTGCAGGAGGGCTGGGAAATAACCCTGAAGTGATAGGTTACGAGGCAGGGTACACCCTGGACAGCTCACCAGTCTATCACATAGAAACAAACAACCACGTGCACTTACATTCACGGGTAATTTAGAATCACCAGTTAACCCTAACTCTAATAACTGCATGACTTTTAACTGTGGGAGGAAACCAGAATACCCAGAGAGAAGCCACTGCAAACTAGCCAGAATGTGGATTTGAACCCAGGACCTTCTTACTGTGAAGCAACAGCACTAACCAGCATGCCAACAATCTAGGAAATACAGGCAAGCTATGATTTCCTGTATTTGATGCAGAATTTTTTTGTTTTTGTCCTCGACAGGTTAATCCACAATAAATAGCAATAGCATGCACGTGGTGTGTGTGTAGTTCTCTGCCTCTTATAACTCCAGTGATTTTCCTGCAGTTTGAAATCTTGTGCGATCTTGTGAATTTCATGAGTTCAGCAACTAACCACTCTTACTAGATTGTATCCTGTCATCTCAACAAGAACAAATTAAGTTTTTGAATTCCATGCAAATCCTACATGATTTAATTACGTTCATAGAAACATGAAATTATTGTGTTCAAATTACAAGGTAGACTTTTTTAATGTAACAACCACCCAATTTACTTTTTTTGGTATACCAAAAAAAGTAGAGGTGGCTGCTCGACTTGACTGAGATGGATGCCTTCCTGAAACCACGATCTAAAGAGTGCGAGACTGAAATCCCGTGCAGTGTCGCGGGATTTAACATTGCTATATTATTGACTTACTTCACTTGAACATGATATGAACAATTTAATCTACCCTCTCTGCATATTATGTAGTTTCTACACTATATAGTTACACTTAACTTTAAAGCATGAGGCAATTGTGTTAAATACACGCAAGATGCTTACGTAAATCCAAGAGCTGGCCAATCCCTTTTTTTCAGTGTATCTGACTAAATGTCAGCAGGGAGTTGGTCTTTGAGTGTCACATTTGAAGTCTTCCTGGGAACATGGGTGGGTTGTTTAATTTCCCAGGCTGAGAGAGAGCAGACTGGCACAGCTGGCACTGCCTAAACAGAAACTGGATCTCTGCAGTGTTATCACTATTTCCATTTATCTCTTTCTGTCTGCCTCCCCCCTCCTTTTTCATTTCCCTCCATCCGTCTTAACAAATATCAACATACTTTACTGTCATTATTAACCTCCCCTTCATAGCAGTTTTTATGTCCACCTGTTACTATAAATATGGAATTCTGTATTTAGTGTAAAAAAAAAAAAACCTGCATAAAAATCTGTATACACAAAGCTCCAGCTTCATGATCCATGACAACTTCATGGTGGCACTACTGGAAATAAGAGATGCTGTTTTTAGACCATATCTGCTTTTGAGATACCTAAGTTAAAAGAACCAGTACTGGTCTTGATTCCACCTAAGTGAACCCAGAACCTTTAATCCCAGCAACTTTTTTAAATGTTCTTTCAGACAGTTGTTTGTCTGTGTTTCTCCCTAGTCTCTAAAGGCCTGTAGACAGCTGTTTTTACACATGAGACTCCTTTGCACTCCGTCATCCCCTGAGCTGTGCCACACGTGTAACTTTTGTTTTGGATGAAAATAGCTGTCAGGTGATGTAAATCTATCTGACAGCCATTTTGCACATTTATAAACTATAAAATAGAGCTGAGTGCATTTCTAAAAATATAGTTGATCAACTTCAGCAGAACAGAAAAGAACATACTTGCCCTTTTTGTACGGAATTAATTCAAGGATCTTTTGATTTCCTATTAATCTTTTGCCCAACCTAGGTTGCTATTTAAAACTAGTAGAAAGAAATGTTTGTGGTATATTTACTGTAGAATTGTTTAGCGCTGTATTTCTCATTACACAGCAGATGACAGACTCTTCTCTCTCATTTTGCCCTTTTTCTCCTGCTCTTCCTTCTCTCTTGCATTGTTAGTTGATCACATAACATGAGGTAATTGCTAAGGGACCGTGAAGTCATAATTGACTGATCTTGCATCCATTGCTTTGGGGTGTGTCTAACATCCGGCATTGCTGGCATATAGACACACACATGTGCACACACCCATTCATTTCTCACTCTTATTATTATTGCTGTTGCTGTTAGTAGCTGTAGTAGACTACTACAGCTACTAATAGTAGCATAGTAGTAGTATTACAACCACATTAAGTCTGAAGTTATTGTGACTTAAACACAGTTTAAAAAAGATACATACACGTATGGAAAAAGTGCTTAGAAGAAAAACAAGTCCTCTACCTTAAGCGTGAAAAGCACTATTGTTGTCATAGATGTTTTTGATAAGTCTGAAGTTTTTCACTTATGCACCGAGCAGCTTCCACTAAATGAGGTCTACTTTCCTAGAGCAGGAAACCAAACACCGAACCATTTCCTGGCTGGCTCGTAAACAGCCTTTGTTGTCAGGTAAACTTTCAAAACCATGCTGACTTTTGTTTTTTTCTTTTTTTAGTCATAACTTAATAACATCACAGAAACAAGCAGTTGATTTACAAAACAAAACAAAAAAGTTGTGTAAAACAAATGTATTATATAAATAATTAATCTCATTTTGTGTAATGAAAAGCAATTGATAACCTCTATATTTAGAAATCTACTCCATGTTTCTGTGATCATACTATTTGTATGATTTATTAATAAGTTGCTTTCTAGAGGCTGCAAGGATTCTTCTTATAACTGGTTCTTAAAGTTTCTTATAATTTGTGTTTTAGGCTTTTGAAGGATTTAGGTGTCCCATAGGGATCAATACTTGGCCCCCAGCTGTTAATGTTATACATTAATAAGTTATATTACAATATAACTTATTAATTAAATATAATATAACAATATAATTATTAATTTATATTGTTATACAATATAAATTATATTGTTATACAATATAAATTATCTGATAATATCACACAATCTAAACATTTTACAAAGGAACATCAAATGTTCACTTCTATGCAGATGATACCATCTTGTGTGCAGCCAGCTCTATGGCGAGGAATCTTCATGTTTTAAGTTTTCACTGAAAGAAAAACTGTTTGCACTTGACTACTGTTAGTTTTGGAGTATGCATTTGCATTCAAGCACCTAAGAAGATGGTGTTTTCTTTAATCTTAAGTGCATTACACTTTTTTTTTTTTTTTACATAGTATACAAAAATGATGCCACTTTCTTTAGGTTCTCATAAATCTACCAAATTTATTTATTCACATGATACAATCTGGTGGAAAACTAAATATATCCCATGACTCAGCTTGTAGAAGAAACTTTGCCAGCAGTAACTGGAAGCAATTGTTTTCTCTATGACTATCAATCACATGCATTTTTGTGGAGGAATTCTCTTTATAGTGCTTCATGTTTGTGGACATTTGTTTTTGGGCTACTTGCTTCATCTCCCACACAATTTTTTTAGGTTGAGGCCTGGACTTTAACTGGACTAAAGCAGCATTTTATTGTTTTTATTTTATTTTAATTTCTTTTTAGCCATTTTATTATAGTCACTGCTCTATTTGGGCTCATCGTCCTCACATGATCCAGTTTGTTTGACCACTAAAACCAAGCTTTAGCTGTTGGACAGATTCACATTCAACTGCAGAATACTTTGGTATACAGAGGAATACATGGTTGACTAAATGACTGGAAGGTATCCAGGTCCTGTGTCTGCAAAATAAGCACAAATCATAACTCTTACGCCACCATGCTCAAGTTGAATTTCCTGTGACGTCCCAGGATTGTGACATAGTGACAAACATAATATAATTATTATTAATGGGATGACTGTGGCTCAAGAGGTAGAGTGGGTTTTCATCTCAGAAGGTCAGTGGTTTGATCTCCGGTGGTTCAGGTGTGCATCCTTGGGTGTCAAAGTATCTTTGGGCAAGATATTGAACCCCAAGTGGCCCCACTACACCCTTTTTAGTGTGAATGTTGGGTTTAAAGCACTTATGCACTTTATTTTTCATTTGACTGTATGTATTTTATGCTATTGAAGTATGCCAGTGTACCACAAGAATGAACACTGTGTTTTTCCCCTAAAACATAATTGTATTTATTTTCCAGTTGAACATTTTAATGGCCATTGTTATGCTCATGATGCTATTATTGAAAGCTTATTCCAAACTCCATTTAGACAAAATGTTTGGTTTTCACTGCATTACTTATCTGTAATGTTCCTACACAATAACAAAATTCAGGCTAAAGCAAGATATCACTGAGCACCTTGCATTTTGTTAAATAGCTTATAGTGTGCAAACACATCATGAAGGAGCAAAACAATTGCTGGAAGACTTAATATTCACAATTTGATGACATATATGAGACAGCTACAACAATAGCCAGTTGAAGTTCTGCAAAAGTTACATGTCCCAAAAAGTCACTGTCGGTTGGAAGGCATCAGGTTAGCTTTTATTGATTTTATGATGACTCCATTGTGTAAACCATTGTGATTGTTGGAAATGTTGCTTGTGTAAAAAAGATTACATCTGTGAGATTGCCTAAGTAAATACAGCTTAAATAACGCAATCCTTACAAAACGTATTCTCACATATAGTGTTTCAGTGCTGACGGTGCAGAGGACAATCTCAACAGTTGGGCAATCTACTGTCTGTGTCTACATATCAAGCACATAGTTAATGGTTCTTTAATTTCTATAACATCTGTGTGCCATCCCTGGAAGCATCTACAATTCTTCATTCATTCAGCTTTTTCTCAAAAATTTTCATCTGTATGGAATCGATTGTAAGCAAAACTAACATAATTATCATGTCGTGAAGTGTGAAGTGTAAATTCTTACCTGTGTGCCCATGTCTCCAGATTGGTAATAGTCTGTATAGTCTTGTCCTGAGCACAAATTGCTGATATTAAGCATCCATAGGAGCACAGCTGGTATCCACATAGTGAGGATATAGAGAGAAGGGGGGAAGGAGAGGAGATGTCAGGAGAGAGGAAGAGGAAGTTGGCGGATTTAAAGCTTGATGTAAAGAGAAAGCCAGGAAGGAGGAGAGGAAGGTGGAGGATAAGGAAAGAGGTTTCGCAGATTTTATAGGTATCTCTCAGCTCCTCTCTTCATTCTATCCTGGGACGAAGTTGCTCTTCTGGCACAGGTTGGTTAAATTTGGGAAATCAGCTGAATAAATCATGATGAGGAAATCTACTCCTCTTCCTCGTGTCAAACCACAGCTCGTTCTCGTGCACGCTCTCTCTCTCTAGCCTCTCCTGTCGTCTCGCTGCTCTTCCATTCTTGCCGTTGGCCGTGATGTCAGGTGTCTGTTAGTTGCTGTTTGTCTCAGTTTTGTCTTCACTTTGTCTACTCTTTATATCTTTCTTGGCCTTGGCCTGGACCTACTCCTCGGTCTCTGGCCCTTTTTTGTTTGCTGACTCTCGCATTTATCTCCCTTTTTCCTCTCTCCAGCCTTGGTCGTCCTTGTCAGTCTCCTTTCCTCGCCCTTCACACTTGTGCACCTCCTCGCCTTTTTTATCTGTATTTTTTTCCTCGTCTTTGCACAACAGCTGTGCTCTTCCCTCCCTCCTCTCTCTCTCTCTCTCTCTCTCTCTCTCCCTCAGATTATTTCTAACTCTTTATCTGTCTCCGCTTTCTTCCCCAGAAAGCTTCAGGGCACAGCTCTGTCTGTCTGTCTCTCTGGATTTCCCCCCCCCCCTCCCCCCCCTGCTTTCTGAATCAGTCCCAACTTTTCTGTCAGGGTGTGTGATCCTTAGAAAAGCATCAAAGGGAGCTGAAACAATAGAAAGTGGCTTATTTAAAATCCTGCCCTGAAAAAAAAATAGAAGAGAAAAAAAAAAGAAAGGAAAGAGTCAGTCGTTTTAAGTTCCAGTCCAAACAGAGTGAACATGCGTCCTGTTCACAGGCGTCCTGCTGGAGTGAATGAGACAAACAAGAATGGCTTGTATTTAATGGGCGGGGTAAAGGATTTGAGAGACATGGTTCGTACAGCTGATTATACTGACCCCCGCCACCCAGCCCAGAAATTGCAGGCTATGCAGCGCCTGGGCACTGGCACATTTCCCCTTAGCAGATGCCATCATCTTCTTTATTTTAAGATTTAAATTCACTGGACAGACTGTTTTTCCCCCGCTCCTGTGGGTTCTCTAATTTGATTCTCTCAGACACATAACACGCTGAACTGTCACTTTTTAAAATCAGATTATCCTCCCACATTCCCCATCACTCTTCTGTTTCTCACACAGTTGTTATCGTGACATCTTTTGTCATTCTGTCTCTGTAATTCCTGGTAACGGGAGCAGCTGCTGGTGGGGAAGAAAAAAATGTGCACGTTCGCTCACCTGGGAGTGATGAATGTGAGTTTCCTACCTGCAGCTCTAAGTGCCTTTTTATGAGCTAATATCTTTGCTGCCTCTCTCTCTCTGGTTTATCTCAGCTGCCCCCAGTTCCTGTCGATTTCTCTTCACCCCCATGAGCACTATTTCTTTGTCAGGACTAGTCTGTGTGTGTGAGAGGCACATATGAAGCTCTCACACCTGCAGCTCACATCCTTTTCTGACATTTTTTACCCCTCTCAGGTTCCATCTTTGCCTTTTCTTCGCTCTGGCTTTCCCTTTTTTTTTCCTGACCACCTCTGGTTTTGTCCCTTACAGGTCCTAAAAAAAGACAAACTTTACATACCTCCTTAACTATACTGCCCCAAGGCTGTGGGTATGTGTGTCACGGAGCAGCAGGAGGAGGAGGAGGAGGAGAAGAAGGAGAGAGGAACAGCAGCTTTTATCTTTTTCTATATTCTGAAATCTTTTTTTCCACTTTCCCCCTTTACCGACAACTATAAAGTAAATTACGGGGATGTCAGGCAGACAGACGGTATATAGAAGTGGAGAAAAGGCAGGAGGAGGAGGCAAAGAGAGGTGTGTCTGGGAAACGCTCGAATGAGAAAACATCCGATTTTTGGGCCAGTCACTGCCAGCCTTTTGAAGGATTAGATGCGCACGCATGCATGCACGCACATGCTGGCAAGTGCCTGCATGCAGTTTGCTTTATGTGTTGGAATCTGCTCAACCAAACTCCACATTCCAGTCATTGCTTTCCCCTCTTCATCATGTGAGCACAGAATTACCAAATAGAGATCAATATGTGAAGAAGGGCTCTATCAGCATGATTCTGTGGCACCACCCGAGAAATCTTTTATAAAGAGAGCAATAACCTGCTATATAAAATTCACCAAGATGCTTACAATGGTGTCGTCTGTTTTCTTTGAGCCGTGAAGGGAATTTGACCTCAGTGAATCATTGTTAATTGATCAGAAGGTCTCCGGTGGCTGACAACAAAACCAAAGATCCCATAAACCTACGCAAAAGTGACGTCAGACATGAATGACATGACGTTTGAAGGAAAAATTCATTTGTATAATTTGGTGGTGGTGGGGGGGAATTGATTGGTCTTCATTATGCAATGTGCATGGTGTTCTTTCAGAAATATCAGGTGACACAAGCTACTAACCAGTTTAAAACAGTTAGACGGGTATGTGCAGTGGTTGAAGCATAAACAAGGCTACACAGTAAGGCTAACAGTAATTTAACAGGCTTTATTCACCGAGCTGTCAAAATGACACCTCAAGCAAATCTTGTTATGAATGAAAATAAGATAGAATAAGATAAAATAAGATGAATAAAAGATAGTGGACATATTTGGCCCAATCTGGGCTACTTTTGGTACCTTCGCCTCATCAGAGAGAAATATGGCCATAGCCAGACTGTCTTGAGTCAATTCCCCTTAGTCATGGCCAAATGTAGCCCAAAGAAATCTGTAGCCCAAAGATTTTCTTAGTACTTCATAAGAGTCACATTTTAAAACTCGATCCATGAAAGGTTAGACCATCAAGAAAATATGTTTCCAGCTCAGACATGTTAAAAATGAATGCAAGAAATTAAATGGCAAAAAGTTATAAACCGCAGGGGAATTTTTTTTTGATTAAAGGTCTAAAAGACATCTGAGGCCTCACAGCCATCGAAACTAACATCCTGTTACATTTGGTTTGAAAAAGAGTTAAGCAAATGTCTTGTTGACACTTGGACATTGTTTCAAAAGTCCACATGTTGTAGTGTATGGCACATTTTAAAAATTATATATATATTATTTTGCCATTTATAACCACTCACTGGACACTTGCTAGGTACCATGTGACTCTCTAATCAGCCAATCACATGGAAACAATTTTAGACACGTAGACATGGTTAAGATGACCTACTGAAGTTCAAACTGAACATCCATAATAGAGAAGAAAAGAAAAGTGATTTATGTGACTTTGAACGTGGCATGGTTGTTGGTGCCAGACAGGCTGGTCTGAATACTTCAGAAACTGCTGATTTACTAGAGTTTTCCAAAACCTTTACCTTTAGGGTTTACAAAGAATGTTTCGAAAAAGAGAAAATATCCAGGGTGCAGCAGTTCCCTGACCTCTGGTGTCCCTTGTTGATGTCAGAGGTCAGAGGAGAAAGGCCAGCATGTCTCAGACTGAGGAAGGCAACAGTAACTCAAATACCGGTAACCAATTGTTACAAGTAAATGGTAAATGGACTGATTCTTATATAGCGCTTTTCTACTCTCCCGGAGTACTCAAAGCGCTCTATACAACATGCCACATTCACCCAGTCACACCCATTCTCACAAGCACTATCTCTATACTGAGTGCTTTCTAACTACACTCACACACATTCATACTCCGATGGATGCATCGGAGAGCAACTTGGGGTTAGTATCTTGCCCAAGGATACTTGGCATGCAGACTGGAGGAGCCTGGGATCGAACCTCCAACCTTCCGATCAGTAGGTGACCTGCTCTACCTCCTGAGCTACAGCCACCCAAGTATGCAGAAGAGCATCTTAGTTTGCAAAAGACCCCCCCAGTATTGTCTTCTGCCACTCCTGTCACCTAAGAACAAGACACTAAGGCCACATTTGACAAATGTTCACCAAAATCTGACAATAGAAGAACATTTCTTCTGATGACTCTGAGAATTTCTGCTGTGAGCATTTAGATTGTAGGGTCAGACATGACATCCTGCCTTATATCAATAGTTCAGATTAGTAGTGGTGGTATTTTGGGCCCTTAGCATCAAATAAGCGTTGTTTAGGAGTTACAGCGTACGTGACTATTTCTGCTGATCATGTCCATCACTTTAGGACTACATCTTCTGATGGCTTCTTCCAGTAGGATAACACACCATGTCACAAAGCTCTAATAATCTTTTTTCTGTTTTTTGTCTACATGATAAAGAGTTCACTATTTAGATGACCTCCACAGTCACCAGATCTCAATCCAACAGACCACCTTTGGCTCATGGCGGAACAGGAGACTCTTACGTATGAACATTATGCATTATGAGTGAACAGCCGAGAAATCTGCAGCAACGGTGTGATGCTATCATGTGAGTATGGACCACATTCTTTGATGAATATTTCCAGAAGGTTTTTCAATCTGTGCAGTGAAGAATTAAAGTTGTTCTGAAGCCAAAAGCAGGTCATCTCCAGTACAAGTGGCCAGGGGCTATCTACAAGAAAAGGTTTTTTCTTGGGGGTCATGGCTTATTGTGCGTTGCAAGTTGGCCTTAGGCGGACATTCAGAACTTATTGTTTCCACTAGCTCAGGTGGCACAGTCCTAACCAATGTTACCTGCCAGAAAACTGCATGTGAGTTTGAATCTCCTGAAAGCAAAAGAAATATCCTCTCTCTTTGTTTTTTGAAGAAAGTTGCTGTTTTATTCGTGAGAGCTACAAAGGCTAGCTGTGACAAATGAGCCTAAAATCAATGTGGCAGGTGACCTGCAGCTGAAATATTAGAGCAGTGATTCTTGGGGTAAGGGACAAAACATGTCCGGCAGATAAAACCCAATTTTGTGGTTAAAAATATGCATACAAGTGTTGACCCAACTGCCTAAAAGACAAACCAAGTCAATGTTTATACAACAAAACTATGATTTTGCATTTTTTATAAATATATATTTATTTTAAATGGTACAATACATTACCAGTACCTTAAAAATCCATTGTCCAGAAGCAGGTGTGTTAATATTAAAATATAGAAAAAAAATTAAAAGTAATGTAAAATTACACATCATGGCTCTCGTCACTAAGTATTTAAGTCAATACCTTATATAATATCAAAATATGCAATTGAAAATTTATTTTTAAATATTTTTTAAGTGATTAAAATCGTGTCCAGAGTTTTTGTCAACACCGTCAGATTTTTTAAAAGTACAAAAAAATCTGGAATTATTGTGGGTAGCTTACACTCTGAGGGCCCCTTTACCACTTCCTGTTTGATACACATGCCATGAGGTCACTGCTGTGATAATTTGTTTGTTTTTATTTCATTTATTGCACACCTTTCTGATAAAACTCTGTGTCACAACCATAGTGTGTCAACACCAAAGTTGATGTAATCCAAGATTTAATTATTTTTTCTTGTAAAAACAGCCTCATTTAGGTAGATTGTAGAGGCCATAAGCAAATGATGAAAAACAAGATGGCTTCTGTCAGAAAAACATGTGTTATGAGAGAAAGTTGGGTATTTTGTCAACACCATCAGATGTCAACACCATCAGGATTTTTGTCTGATGGTGTTGACAAATGTCACAAAAGTGTGCTATTCACCATTTATATTAAGTTATTTTTTTACTAATATTTCAGTCATAT
Organism: Neolamprologus multifasciatus; assembly: GCF_963576455.1. Taxonomy (NCBI): domain Eukaryota; kingdom Metazoa; phylum Chordata; class Actinopteri; order Cichliformes; family Cichlidae; genus Neolamprologus; species Neolamprologus multifasciatus. The sequence continues at coordinate 29,028,867 of NC_140460.1, read as the reverse complement.
TACTTCTTGTGTATTTTACTGATATTTCTGCTTCACAGATGTGTCAAATATTATCAAATTTGCCTTATCTTGAATCTCATTGTTTATGTATACATTATTAGTCCTGTAGGAAAATGCTTAGTCCTCTGCATTTAACCCATTCACTCAGTGATGCAGTGGGCAGCTACCAATCCAGGATAGCCTCTGTTCGTTGGATTTGAACGCCCAACCTTTCGATCATGTGGCATCTACTGAGCTAGCTGTGCCCCGAGAGCTGTTCTTTAAGTGATGATGTATGAATCCTGCTTCCGGGCCAAACTACTCTGTGTTTATTAAGCCTGTTGTGCTGTTAAAATGTTTTAATGCTTTTTATCTTGTTCTATTACATTTGAACAAGCCCCTAAAAACAGCCAGTGATCACTGTCAGCCTAACCATCGGGAACCCTCACGTTAACTTTTATCAAGTGGAAAAAAGTTAGCATTCATCCTCCAGCTTCACTGTGTTTATGTTATGCTAACACAGCTGTGTTGCTAGCGATCACGTAGCACATCACTATATACCAGCTAGCCCAACTTCAGTAACCTGACAATAGTCACTGCTGTTTAGTTTTCTGTCTCCATTTATGTTGGAAGTGGTAGCAGAGCTGGTATATCATGTTCAGGTGGAAACAAGCAATCTAACTTCTAACTCTGTTAAATTTCATATATTCTGTTTTTATGGATGCCTGGATGTTACACCTGGTAGAGCAGCCACACTGATCATTTTATTAAAGATGAAAGAATTTAGACAGTTTGTAACTCTCAGTGATGCCGCAGAGTTCCTTTGACTTTGGGATCTGCAGTGGAGTTTGGACCTGGAAATGGCTAATGACATCAAACTTAATGGCCGGATAGCATTTCTATTGCTTAATGCATAATTGTGTTGTGAATATTCATCCTTAATCTGTGAAAAAGCATAAGGTTCAGAAAAATTATAGTAATTACAAATGGTACATTTCAGGCTAGAATAGCAAAGGGGAAGCTGTCAGTAGAGGAACGAAAGAGAAGGAACAGGTATGATCAAAAAAGAAAGAGAGAAAAAATTAACAGCCAGCCTGAGTTGAAGAAAGAGTTTCTCATAAAGGGAAAGATGGAGAAATAGAGTGAAAGAGGGAAAAATAAAGAACACCAGTGATCTGAAAGGAAGAGAAAAAAGTCAGAAGAGAAGGTTTTGGAAACAAGCACAGAGAGTCAAAAGGAGAGAAAGTCCAGCAGGGTCTAAACACACAACCACAGAGTACTTTAGGAATCAAGGAGTAGTAGGCAGCTACTTGCTGGTGAACTATTAAGATGTAGAACTTGACATGTGCAAAAACAGAATTGTTATGACGTGTCTTGTGATATTACAAAGGTTGTTAAGGTTTAATTGTCATTTTGAAAGAAATAATATCTTGTTTTCTACTAGTGTGTCACCACCGTCAGCACCTTGTCAACTCCATAATATGGAGTTTTTGTTTATTTTTCTCTTTTGGAGAATCATATAGTTTCCTCCCTCATGATCTTCCAATAAAAATACGTAATTTTCTCAATGTATGTGCTGCTTAATATGACTGTTTCTTATACAGATTAAATACAAGCTTCTGAAAATATGTATGACTGTAACTCTAATAATAAAAAGCCAAAACAATCTTACTTTTAAATGTGGTATAATTACTTTGAAAACATATGTGCATAAACAATAGAATAGAGAAGCTGCTAATAGTCAAAATAGCTGAAACAACAATTTAAAATATATATTTTTGCATTTCTTTGTGTCTGACGGTGTTGACAAAAACCTTGCACTTCTCCAGCAAAAACATAAATTATTAAAAAATGTTACACCTGGGAGATTGTACCAAAACATGGTGAGACAGCCAAAATTACAATTATATGTAAATATGTTTTTGAAAAATCAAAAAATATATTTTAGAAAATTAAAACCTGTTTTGTCCCTAATCTCAGGAATCACCGAGAGGTAAAATTGTGAATTAGTCCAGCTTTCAAACAGCAGGAAAACCAAATAGTATAAAGGTTTGGGTTAAATCATTCAGCTCATCACATGAGTTGAATTAAAAACCTATTTTTTATTAAATGTAAGCCCCAGAGTGAACTCTCCTCTCTGAGTTATGTAGTACTTTTAAGAATTTCTTACTATACCCGCTTTTGAAATGGTAACAAAACATTTTTAAATCATAAATAACTGAACAAACAGAGAAATGTGGCTGATTGAGAGACACAGTGGCAGAATCACTGCTTGCTAGAGCCTGAACAATTTCACAGCCACACTTGCCATTACTGAAGCAATGGTGTCTTTATTCTGTCAGAACAAAATCCCAGATTGCAGAAGGAACGAGTTCAGGTACAGCACCTATCCTACAAAAGTAATCAGAAGTCAGAGAGCAGTCTTTCTTTTCCCCCCCAGCTGTCCTTGTGAAGTGCTGATGGTCTCTCTCGACATCCTGTGCTCAGCATTAAAAAGGGCGCCCTTTGCATTAGGCAGTGAGAGAGCCTACACAGCGGTGCCATTGTACTCCCAAATTGTGGAAAAACCACTTCCTCTGTTTTCAGTGTCTGCTGCAGTTCAGAGCAGTACTGCTGTCCTCTGCTACTGAGCTGATGTTGATGAGACTTGAGGCCCTTCAACTGCTTCCTCTGTCTTGGTCTTTGTTCATTAATCTCTAAGCACTAACTTGAACATTGTGTTGTAAATGGTCATAGCATGAGTGCAGAAGTGCAGGATGGAAAGTGCTGCCGATATGCAATGTTCCTTGTAATTTTTCATGTGTCTGAGCGAACACACACTTTTATCATAACTCTGGTTTTACGTGGCCTATCAACACAATTTAAAAACTGGTATAAAGTCCACACTTTTTCCGTCAATTGTTCCGTCTGTCCTGCTCACATCTCCAATGGTTGTACACGTTGTCATTAACGTGGCTTCACTCCATATCAGCCACGCTGCTTTGCTAGCTAAAACATTGGTGTCGGCACATAAGGACGCTGTCATAGCCTGTCAACAACGCTGATTAGCTGCGTATATACGAATGTGAATCACATCATTGGCTGGCCTATGGGATAAGGTGGCATCGTTCTAATCCCATACTCTATGACATCGCCCGGCACTCCAAACCGTACGACCTCAAGGTTAACCCTGAGAAGACCAAAGTCCTGACCACCGACGGCTCACCAGCGATCGTCCACCTCAACGGTGTGCAGATCAAACAAGTCCAACAATTTAAATATCTGGGGTCCCTCGTCGAGGAGAAGAAAGTGGCATCATCAGTGGAGATAAGCTCCAGAATTGGGCAGGCGGCGGCAGCATTTGCTTCCCTGCGCTGGTGCGTCTGGAAGAAGAACAACATCTCATTGGTGACAAAGATCCGCCTTTACCTAACCCTGATCTTGCCCATTCTACTTTACGGCGCAGAGACGTGGACAATGCTGAAACACGACCTGAGCAAGCTTGAAGTTTTCCAAATGCGTTGCCTTAGATGCGTTCTCGGCGTTTCCCTTCGCGACCGTCATTCGAATGACATCATCCTCACCAGCTGATCGGCGACCTAATCCAGCGCCGCCGACTCCGTTGGTTTGGCCACATTTGTCGAATGGACCCGAGCAGCTACCCCCATGGCCTACTCTGGTTGACCCGCCCCACCGATTGGAGGGTGCATCAAAATGCACCAAAGAAGACATGGATGAAACAAATCCAGGATGATTTGAAAGCCCTTCGACTTGACCTCAAGCAGGCAAGAACCATTGCCTTAGATCGAAAAGCGTGGAAGATAATTCTTGGTCAAGCAAGAGAACCTGCGGCACCTACAGCAGTGTACTGGTTGCGCAGCAGACCACCGCCGCTGGTCGCCCGCTAAGGACAAGAAGAAGAATCCCATACTGGAGCAGCCAGTCACTTACTGACTAACACTACAAAATAGAATTGTTAACGTATTTATTTTAATTTCAATTCAGGTTAGATTTTTTTTTTGTGTGCGCAATGCAGATTTTCTGTGCGCAGAGACCGTGCCAGCAGTGCGCAGCTTAGAGGGAATGTTGCCGATATGTAGTTTTCTTTCCCCAATAAAGCAATAAATTATGGGTTTATGTTTTACTGATATATTTATTATTATTTATTTATTTATTTATTATTGGCAACACGGCAGTTAGCACTGTTGGATCACAGCAAGAAGGTGAGTTCAATTCCACCATCAGGCTAGGTTTGCATGTTCTTTTCGTGTTTGTGTTGGTTCTCCCCAGGTACTCTGGCTTCCTCCCAACGTCCAAAGACATGCACTTTGTGGGGATAGATTAATCGAAAAACCTAATTTCCCTATAGGTGTGAATTGAGTGCGAATGGTTGTCTGTCCCTATGTGTTAGCCCTGCGACACACTGGCAAACTGTCCAGGGTGTACCCTGCCTCTCGCCCTATGACATCTGGGATAAGCTCCAGCACCCCCTACGACCCTGAAAAGCGGAAGCGAATGGATCAATGATATATTTATTGATTTTAAAAGTACAGTTTTCCAATAGATGTTCAATTTTCCCCCCTTTCATTCATGTGAAAGAGATGCAGATTTCTCTAAAACAGGGGTAGGCAACTCCAGGCCTCGAGTGCCGGTGTCCTGCAGGTTTTAGATCGCACCCTGGGTTAACACACCTGAATCAAATGATTAGTTCATTACCAGGCCTCTGGAGAACTTCAAGAAATGCTGAGGAGTCATTTAGCCCTTTAAATCAGCTGTGATGGATCATGGACACATCTAAAACCTCCAGGACACCGGCACTCGAGGCCTGGAGTTGCCTACCCCTGCTCTAAAACGTGTTACGCCTCGCTACTTTTTACTCATTTACACCATCAGCTGGTTGTTGTGCTGGTTTACCACACAACCAACTTCCATATTGGTTGTGTTACCAATATGCAAGTTGGAGAGTGCCCTCTGTTGGACAAACCCTGCTACAACCCTCATAGATGAAGGGTGTTTCTCCCTGCTTCTGTTTAGTTTAAAATTTTCATTTGGGGGGGTCTACAAAACACTAACATTAAAGATGTTCAAACACTGTACTCACCTTTTCTGTATGCATTCGTTCACACCAAACGCATAATTTGCTGGACAAATTTGCTGCATTTATTGTTTGGACCAAGCGGTACTGGATATTCACTGACATTTTAGTAAACTGGTAAAAGATTTCTATTTCACCTTAGACACACAGCTAAATGTTGCTTATGGTCAGTCAGCTCTCTGAAATTATTTCTTTGCCGCCTCAGATTTGGTCCCAACTCTGCCAACAAGAGCTCAAACTGCTCCACTGACATCTCAAAATATGTACGAAAGCATCTGTGATACAGCTTTAAACCATGAAATGATAAACCCAGAATCTCTCTTTCTTCCTTTTTAAGATGAATGCTATGCAAAATCCAAACTCTTTAAGCGTGTATGTAGGTTACACGACAAATTTGAGTGCTTCAGTATTTCATGGGTTTTTTGGAGCGTGCTCTGTGCATAAAGGCCTTTAGGCTTCAGAATGTTGCGTACACAAACCATTTGGCTATGTTACATTGGCTGCATCTTTAAAATACAGTCTATACTGAGATTTCACGTTGAGCTCCATAATCAGTCTTCTGAGTCATTTTTTAATCTTCGTCAGAACCCCTAAGACTGTATCGTACTGTGCAAACAAACCAAAGAAAAAAGCGAAGCTGTGTTCCAACCGTCCATTTGTTTGTAGGCAGTTTCACCCACAGATGCCTGGTATTATAGCATGAATCACGCTACCAGGATTAGAATATAGAAAATAGAATATAGAAATGTTATTTGTTTCATGTTGCCATGAATAGTTCAAGATTTTGAGTTGATACGCTGAGTTTTTTTTTTCTGCTGTAAGTTAGATTTTCTTTCCTTACAAAGCTGCAAAGAGGACAACATTGGCTTAGTACAGTGTAAAGAATGAAAATAGGGGGGTGGAGTTGGTCTGGCTGGATCAGAATGTAACAAGAGTCTTATTTATACACTCACTGCAACCCTGAACTTTTTCAGACTCAGCAGACAGAGGTGTATGCGAGACCCAGTCAAACTGGACGACTGGAAATTCTGGAAGGTCTGTGACCTTCCAGCTCCTCAGTGCAAACTCTGTGATGATGAATTGTGTGAATGTGTGAGCAGGCATCATGTATCCTACTCCTGCCTGTTGCATGCTCTATTCTAGTAGCTCCCCTCACCTAAACCAAACAGAGTGTTCTTCACTGTGTCCAGCAATGAAAAGGTGTCTGACATTGATCCACAACAGTGGAAAATAATGTGTTAAAGTCAAAATGCACTGTGTGATTTAAGGATGGTGCTGTCCTGAGAGCATTCACCCAAATAATTGCCTTAGAAAATTAAAAAAAAATCCTACATTTTATTTAGTGGGCAGAAAGCAGGATACCTTCCCAACCATCCCACTGACATCAGCAGTGTTGGTAGGCAGAGCGACGGTGTTGAACTGTTTGGCCCAGCAACACGTTTCCATTTCTATCTGTCAACAGCAAGTTACAGAGAGTACCTGGAAAAATTTACACAGGTACACCGAGCACCTGTGATTTATGATAATTTATAATGCTGAGGTAGTAAACGAAGCATTAAATTCTGCTTTAAACCTGCTCAGCCAAAGCTTCTGACAGCAGACGGATGGCCTTGGATTTGACTTGTGCTTTGGCCGACGCAGCCTGAGTTTTTGAGGATTTAAATTTCCTTTCCCAACGTCCCCAGAGGGACGTTGGGAAAGGGGTTTGATGGGGTTTGATGTCAGCGCCCTTGTTTGACTTATCTTATGTCTATGAGTCGTGAGATTGTCATGCGGTGTTGTAACGCAGTCTGCGGGCGTGTAATTAGATGCTTGGTGGATTCAGTGTAATGACGGCTTAAGTTAACAAGACCTTCAATTACATTACGGAAAACTCCTTGTTAAACTGTTTACTTAAATCATTTAAAAAACTCAAAAATGTAACTTGCTTGGGACCCTCTGCGATGTTTATGGTTGCTTCCTGTGTCCAGCACATTGGTTCTCTTCCTGTACTACCTGTAGTCTCTCCACCTACACAGGATGTAGAGTGCACATAGTCAGATAATCCTGAAATCATCCCTGAAGCTGGCTGCTGCAGTTTTCATAACCTCTAGGATTTGCCTTTGATTGTGTTATTAGACCTCCCGGGTTATATGTGCGCATCTAACTTGCATTCGCATAGACTCTCTGACACAAACTCCTATGTCTTTGATATCATAACACGTGCATCGGATTCTCCTACTCAATCATCTGATGCCTGGTTAATGGCGTGGATGAAGATTCCCTTTCCTTAAAAAGCAGTAAGGCTGGTGTGTAATTTTACACACAAGACACCCTGAATGCTTTCTTCTTGGTGTCTGGTATATGCTTTTTCTGATATTTTCTGGAATTTTACACCATAACTGGACTGGAAAGACGTGAAGGATCAGCATTCATGAGGAGAGAGTTCATGAGCAAGACAAGAAGCTGGTGCCCCCTGCTGGCTAAACCACAAGACTGCACTGAATTTAGGGCTGGAAACAGTATAATTACAGGAAATTATAAATAAATCAGTACTTATATAATCCTTTTTTACTCTGTTTGAGCACTCTCTTAATACCACTTTAAATCTAACATTCACACTCCAATAGGGTAACTCAGGGTTTAGCCTTTTGTCCATGGATACTTCAACAAGCTGGGGATTGAACCACCAACCTTCCTAACAGTAGGCAACCTGCACTCAGTCTTAATGGAGTTAGTGATTACTGTAAATCCACACTAAAGCAAGGGCAATGTGCAGCTTATTGTTGATGTTCCTTAAATGGATCCAACATCCTTAAATACAGCACTCCGTTTATTTCCGGTGCCAGTACAGTAAATACCAGTTCACTGAGCAGAGGGTCAGGGATTGTCATACAAGTACAATCTCTTTAAGGCTTTATATATTTTTTTTAAACTCAGTCCAGTTTGGGAATGAGGAAGTTCAGTCCCTGTGGGAACAGAGGTACCTGGGCACAGTTCACTGGGAATTCTGCAGAGGGGGAGGAGATACATAGCAGCAACGCTCAGTTCAGGTACAGCGCTATGAGAAAGTTTTTGCATTTTTCTGAAACAGATTGGATGCTAATTTTAATTTTACACAAAGATAATCCAAGTAAATAAAAAAATGCAGTTTTCAAATTATAATTTAGTGAGGGGGAAAAAACGTACCTGTGTGAAAATGAATTGCCCCTAAAGCTGATAATTGGTTGGGCCAACCCTGGCAGCAAGAACTCCAATCAAACGTTTGTGACAATGGAGGAGTTTTAGCCCACTCATCTTTGCAGAATTGTTGTAATTCAGACACACTGGAGGGTTTTTCAGCCACAGCAGGTCACTCCAAATCCTTCATTTTGTTTTTTTAAGCCATTCAGAGGTGGACTTACTTCATCGTCCTGCTGGATAACCTGCTGAAGTGAGTTTCAGGGCATGAACTGATGGTCAGGATTTTGGGGCAGAGAGCAGAATTCATGGTTGCATCAATTACAGCAAGTCATCCTGAAGCAGCAAATCAGCCACAGACCCTCACACCACCACCATGTTTGTGTGTTAGTGTGATGAATTTAATTTTCGTCCATGGAGAATGAAGCCTGCAGTTCTTTAGATGTTGTTCTAGGTTTTGTTCTGACCTCCTGGATGAGTAATTGATGCGCTCTGGGAGTAATTTTGCTCAGCGAGCCTCTTGGAAGTATTACCGCTGTTTCAAGTTTTACAATTTGTGGATAATGGCTCTCACTGTGGTTCACTGAAGTCACAAAGTCATTTCTGTGGACTGAAAGATATCAATGACTTTGTCTCTCATCTGTTTCTTTAGATTGTGGCATGATGTGTTGTTTTAGCCTACCTCACTTTGTCAGACAGGCTTTATTTGAGTGATTTCTTGATTCAGCTGGTCTGGTACCAATCAGGCTTGGGTGTCACTAAAGAATTTGAACTCAGCTTTCCAAAAAAAAAAAAAGTGATTAATCACATTTAATTCATCATTTAACAAGAAAAAAATCCCCCAACTAAGTAGAAAGCAGGAAGGGGATAAATCAATTTTCACAGCACTGTATCTATCAGTATTTACATTTCCAGTCATGTATCTGTTTGTACTACAGCCCTAACGAGGCAAAGAACAGTGATCAGTTCAGTTTCAGTTTTCCGTTTTATTTGTCATATGCAAGTTAGCACAGGGTCAACATCGCAATGAAATGTATTTGACGAGCAGAAGACAGTCACTCAGCAGAATGGTACAGTAGAAGAAAAAATAAATAAAAATAAAAAATAAATAGAAAAATAGTAAAGAGCAAAATATTAATAAGATGTAGTAAAAGAAAAAAAATGGATTTCCAGTTAACTGACTAAATATAAGTATATATAAATATATGTACACACTAGTGATTAAGTGATTAAAAAGGTGATGCTTAACACCTTTGTCCATTATAAATATGGGTGGGGCTGTCGCACCTTTGCAGCGTTGGTTACTGATCCTGCTCGCCTCTTTGACACAGGAGACACTAACTTTGAAACTTTATTCATATGAATACAAACAAAACCAAAAGAAATAGCAGGTTCTTTCACATACATTTTACTGAATGAGGTTATCAATCTACCAACTGACAAGCTGCTTAGACTATCTTTTAGCTAGCACTGACACGATGCTCATTATTTATTTTTACCTTTAAATCAGCAACACCAAACAGACACCGTGTCTTCAACATTATTATTATTATTATTACTATTGTTTTTAAATAAAATCAGATAAATGTTAATATTTTCGGGGAACATGAAAACCCAAGAATCAGTAATTTTTTTCCTTCTTCTGGTAAAATATACAACAGAATAAACCGCAGACAGGACCACTGCTGCCCTCTACAGGTTGTTTGCACTGATTTGTTGTGAATAGCTTTAATCGTCAAACGTCATGCAGCACTGAGCAGGGAACATGCTGCTGGTGCATGATGGGTGTAGAAAGCCTGCTGTTTCCTGTCCCCTAGGGTCTAAAACAGGCAATATATGAATTTACTATTATATTTAGATGACATGCTCACAGACCTTGAGTTCAAGAAGCTTCAACAATGAAGTCAGGTCCCTTTTCAGCAGAATAGATTTCACATATGAAAATTGATCCTAACAGGTTCATTGTTATTATTATTATTAATATTATTGTCTAAATAAGAAGTGCAAAGAAACTCCACTAAAAAGCCAAATCATCACATTGATAAGAAAATGTGTTCCATGTGTTTACTATGCTGCCGTACACCTAAACCTCTAAATACTCACTTACGTTGATAGTTAGCACTCAGACATGTGCTGGAAGTATTGTGGTATGAGTTAGTTTGTTGCTGTGTGCAGGTTGTATGGATCCTTGAGAAAGCACAGTGTGATACGAGTTTGGCTATTTCTGTTTTTATTTTAAGGATTGTAAATGTGGTTTGTTAGACATAATATTGAACATGCAGAAAGATGTTCAGATTGAAAGAGTAAGACGGCTGCAGGTATTTCTCATACAATGACAATGTTTTTGATTCAGCAAAGTAAAGTCTGAAAGAGCCCTTTACAGTCAGACTGTGTGACAATAAATGACAACAACATAAGCAGACTTTAATACCTTCACAGAGATTATGCAGACAAAAAAAGCCATTAAGAGAAACTGACTAACCTCTTTTGCAACTTAGCACATATTTATGAGGAGTTATATTAAAGGTCATATAGTGCAAAGCATGCATCTAATTCCAGCAATTTTCAGGTGCACAGGAGATCTGCATGCAGGGTCACTACCTGCGCGGGTCTGCGCTGCTGCTCATTATGTACTAAACACAAAGTGATGCTGGGCAGTTGAACACCCACATTTAATGGTGAAAATTTATCATGAAAATTGAAAAATGATTAAGTTGTATTGCGCTGCCTACAGGATTTTGACATCTCTGGAGTGAGGCTGCAGTATTCTGAGGGTGACAATAAATTTGATAGCTCTTCTAAACCAGGGGTAAAACAGAACATAAATCACAGGGTTTACACAAGCATTTATTAGCATGATCCAAAACAGCACAGCGTAATAAGGCAAGCGTGTAGAGGTGTCCACACCTGTAAAGGAAGGATAATAATAAGGGCAGAAGCACATTAGAAACACAACTATCACAATCCCGAGTGTCCTGGCTGCCTTCATCTCTGATTTTTTAGCAGCTGGAGCTGCTCTCACAGCTGCCTGCGACTGAATGGCACGCACCTGAGAAACAGCAACCACAAACACCCTCATGTACAGAATAAACATTACGCCACAGGGGCCAAGAAATGACAAAAAGAAATCTACTGTTCCTGAAGTTTGGCTGATGAACACAACACACTCCCCATGACAGGAGCTGAACCTGTCTGGCCACCCTATGTGCTCCATGAGAATGCAGCCATTGTAGAGAAGAGAGCAGGCCCAGCAGAAACAGACTGAAAGCTTCACTCTGTTCACTGTGATCTTTGAGGAATAGAGCAGAGGGTCACAGATGGCTATATAGCGATCTACAGATATGAGCACCATGCTGCCCAGAGAGACAGAGATAAGGCAGTAAGACAAATAAGGACTGAGAGCACACATCAGCCTCCCCAGCAGCCAGCACGTCTCGATGTAGTACAGGCCCTCGATGGGCATCACCAGCAGCCCCACCAGCAGGTCAGACACAGCCAGGGACAGGAGCAGGGCGTTGGTCGGGGTGTGGAGGTGCTTGAAGTGGGAGATGGAGACGACCACAAGCAGGTTGAGCACCACAGTGAGCAGTGAGACTGAAGCCAGCAGAGTGTAGAGAAGAGCGGCCTGGGAGGTGGGTCGCAGCAGCCGCCTGCAGGAGGAGTTGAGGTTAGGGAAGCAGAGGGGAGGACCCCCAGTGCCGTCCATCGGGGAGAAAGGGAAGACCTGCAACTGTGCTCGAGAGTCTGCATTTATCTTCTTCAAACACACACCATCATTTTTTTATTTTTCTTTTTTTAAACATGAATGATGAGACTTCTTGTCTTTGTTTTCATCACCTCTCCTCTCCTCTTCCTCAACCTCAACTCCTATATAAATTCAGCTGGGATTTAATTTAGTTGAGCTTTGAGAAAACTTTCAGAATTGTGCTATTAACCACTTACTTTGTATATTAATATTAATCTATAAGCGGTACTCCCGAAACCTATCGCACCTTGGAATTCGACTGAGTTTATACTGATATAACAATGAAAAACACTAGAATGTTCCAAAACTGTAATTGGAGCTGTGATGTTGATCCAGAGTAGCTTTGCCGGATGATTCTAGAGTAGCTTTGAATAGTTCACAATTTAAAAAAGACCTAATTTGTATGATGCTGGGCCTTGGTGCTGCCCTTCAGCCCAAGACAACTCTCTCTTTAGGGTCAACCTGTCTTTAAAGCGACTGGTCTTCTTCTGATTGGTTTCCCCTGGCAATCAATATGTTTCAATTAGGATGTTGCAGGGGAGAATGCTGTGCTCAATGCTAGAGATGAACATATCTGCTCTAATGGACTTGATATAGATCTTTGATGATCTGAAACATGTAAGTGAGACAAATATGAAGCGCCTTGAGGCGACATTTGTTGTGATTTGGCGCTATATAAATAAAATTGAATTGAATTGAATTGAATATGCAAAAAATAAGAACTCAGGAAGCGGGTTAAAACCTTTTATGGCACTGAATGTGCTGCAGATCAGGAAGGTTGGACTTGATGGTCCTCTCGACTGAGTGGACCACCCTCCTAGGAGCCAAGAGGTCTGATCAGGTGCAGTTTGGTACTCCCACTAAGAGTCCTCTCTATAGAGCAAATGTAGAAATTCCAAAGTCCACTCCAACACAAGCATAACTTTAAAGTCACTGATGCAGTAGATGTGTTGATGGTCTTTCTTCACCAGGGTGTTAACAGAGTAGGACCATTTCATGTCCTGGGAGATGTAGCAGATTTTTCTTTTCTGGACTTTGGTGCAAAGTTTTCCATGTTCCAGGAGGCTGTAATTTGATTTATTCTGTTTTACAGCAGGAATTTTGAACTTAGATTTTACTTTAATTCATTTCAGCTGCAGGGCGCACAAAGTAAAAGGCGTCCAGCAGGTTGTTTGGGAGCATTCAGCTCAGTTGATGATGCACTGGCTATAGGAACAGAATAATATGAACACCGTGAAATGCATTCATATGCAACACCACATACTGTGGGTCAGTGAAACACAAATTGGGGGTGTTTGTTTATTATTTAGGTATTTATCTGTGTTATCTGTCATGTAGAGAAATCATTTTTTCTTTGCTCTTGTAGAAATAAGCAGCACTTCAGCATTTTTATGCCTACAGATAAAAAAGGACTCAGTCACAGGTCTGGGCTGATATTTGCTGAAATGGTATTTGCCTGGATTTATCCATTAAATCCAACATTTGAATTTTTTCTCTCCCCTGATTCATACACCAAACATTGGTGTATTAAATTCTTATCTTCTCTGTCACGGGAGGATAGAGTGCCTCGTATTAGTTAGGCACACAGACGGGAATTCTCTATTACTTCAGTTTAGATTTGTCTGTATTTTTAAGCCACTGTCGAGCTGCTGAGTTTCACAGACCTGCTTCACGCAGACACCAGGAAGTGGCTTTCTTTGTTGCAAGTCTGCAGGTAGCAATCTGGATGTGTGATGTTCTACGAACGAACTTTGGCGTCGCTTTTTCCCTCCATTTCTTGAGGGGATGGTATATTACATAGTTTGTTTTCACGGTTATTTAAATGAAACGTGGCAGAGACAAAGACCACTGCAGATCAGTTATTGTTTAAAAACACAGCTGGAAGGACAAGTACATAACAGCTCCAATGAAATGCTGAATGACAGTGACAATAATTAATCAGCATTAGCCACTGCAGAGGGTAAAACACACATAGTTCATCTGAAAAGGCCCGCTGATCAGCCTGTTTAATCATGCATTTATTATATTGCATCACAGTAATCTAGCATTTACTATTATTGCATACACAGCATGTGGCTTCACGTATGTGATATTTTTGTACAACTTGTGGTTATATTTTGCAGTAAACTATGCACTTTTTAAAAATGTGAGTATTCTGGTAGTGACAAAATTCATCAAGATGGACTTTAGATTATATAGATTATAGTCATTTGAATGTTTTCTAGCTTAGTATTTCCATGTGTATTATTTCCCCAACAGACACAAGTGTGGTGAACATTGATTAATCGTTAGGCCACTGTGAAGGATCTCTGTGGAGCAGTGGCATAGTTGTTTTTGGGGGGTTTTAAGAAAAGACTAATGACTGGTTTGTTTTAGTGCTGCCTACAGGATCTTGACCTCTCTGGAGTGAGGCTGCAGTATTCTGAGGGTGACAATGAGTCTGATAGCTCTTCTAAACCAGGGGTAGAACAGAGCATAAATCACAGGGTTCACACAAGAATTTGTCAGTATTATCCACGAGAATAGAGCGTAATAAGGTAAGCTCATAGAGGTGTCGTCACCTGCAAAGGAAGGATAATAATAAGGGCAGAAGCACATTAGAAACACAGCTATCACAATCCCGAGTGTCCTGGCTGCCTTCATCTCTGATTTTTTAGCAGCTGGAGCTGCTCTCACAGCCGCCTGTGACCGAATGGCACGCACCTGAGAAACAGCAACCACAAACACCCTCATGTACAGAATAAACATTACGGCACATGGGCCGAGAAATGAGAAAAAAAGATCTATTGTACCCAAAGCATGGCTGATGAACACCACACACTCCCCGTGACAGGAGCTGAACCTGTCTGGCCACCCTATGTGCTCCATGAGAATGCAGCCATTGTAGAGAAGAGAGCAGGCCCAGCAGAAACAGACTGAAAGCTTCACTCTGTTCACTGTGATCTTTGAGGAATAGAGCAGAGGGTCACAGATGGCTATATAGCGATCTACAGATATGAGCACCATGCTGCCCAGAGAGACAGAGATAAGGCAGTAAGACAAATAAGGACTGAGAGCACACATCAGCCTCCCCAGCAGCCAGCACGTCTCGATGTAGTACAGGCCCTCGATGGGCATCACCAGCAGCCCCACCAGCAGGTCAGACACAGCCAGGGACAGGAGCAGGGTGTTGGTCGAGGTGTTAAGCTGTCTGAAGTGGGAGATGGAGACGACCACAAGCAGGTTGAGCACCACAGTGAGCAGGGAGATGAAGGCCAGCAGGGTGTAGAGAACAACGGTCTGGGAGGTGGGTCGCAGCAGCCGCCTGCAGGAGGAGTTGAGGTTGGGGAAGCAGAGGGGAGGACCTCCAGAGCTATCCATCGGGGAGGAGCGATGCATTCATGTGCATGCAGTCAAAGGGAAGCGGTTGAACTTTTTGCCAGGTTGTCCGTTTATCCTCTTCTAACACCACCCTGTAATTTTTACAGGGACCCAAGAAGAGTGATGTAACTCTGACTGACTGAGCATCATCATCTTCAATCTCATCTTCATCCCCTCTGTTTTCTCTGTTGTTGTTACAGTTACAGTACACTTTCAAATAAACTGTACTTTACAAACACTTTAAAAGTTAAATTGTTTATGAGCTGTAGGTTAACAGGCCATTATAAGTACTCCAGGCAAAAATGCTCTAAAGGTTTAACAGGGACTTTCATCACTGTCTTAGAAGTTGCAGCTTTAAACACTAATGGGTTATTAAAGCCCTTTAGCGTTTCACTTAACTGTCTGAAAAGACAGTTATGAACAGGATATAAGAAGCACTTCAAAGTACACTTGTTATCATGCTTGCCAGGTCTCAAAAGCGAATATTGACACCATTGCTTCTGAAGCCACTATTACTAGTGGCTTCAGTAATAGTGGCTTATCTTTTTGAGCAGACTGAACTAATTCAATTCAATTCAATTCAATTTTATTTATATAGTGCCAAATCACAACAAAAGTCGCCTCAAGGCGCTTCATAGATACAGAGAAAAACCCAACAATCATATGACCCCCTATGAGCAAGCACTTTGGCGACAGTGGGAAGGAAAAACTCCCTTTTAACAGGAAGAAACCTCCGGCAGAACCAGGCTCAGGGAGGGGCGGGGCCATCTGCTGCGACCGGTTGGGGTGAGAGAAGGAAGACAGGATAAAGACATGCTGTGGAAGAGAGACAGAGATTAATAACAGATATGATTCAATACAGAGAGGTCTGTTAATACATAGTGAGCGAGAAAGGTGACTGGAAACTAATGAGTGTTAATTGGTGAGTTCAACAGAATTTTATTACATTTTGGGGAGCCTAATCTAACCAGACCAGTGGCTAGCTTCTCATTTACTGTAAAGATGGCAGAGTGGGCGCAGGCTATTCTCCCAGCTATATGTCAGATGGTGTTTTTAATAATGTGAAGTTACTACTCACTGAAGAACAGTGTGAGACTGCACTCTTAGATCCTATATTATTCCAACAATCATGCATTGACTGAAAACGATTTCCGTCTGAGACCTCCTCCTACACAATCAAGACCGCAGCAGCCAAAACTGGCACACAGTTACATCTTAGGCCTCTGGTGGTTCTTATCTGTATCACATATTGCCCAGCAACCACCTACTGACCAAAATGATCCATTTGTAGCACTCATGCATTTATAACACCTTATAAAACACCTTTCTGCATTTGTGTCTATATACCTATATATGTAGTATGATGTCATCACTTTACCTACCTAACAACAGACTAAAGCAAGATTTATATAATACAGCAGGACAAGTAATACCAGGGACCCACAATAATAGGATTGTAATACAATCAACCCCATATTTGTTTTCTATTTATGCATTTAGGAAATAAAATCTGTGATTTTTCCTCTTTTGAAATCTTAGTTGTTGTGTATATTTGTCAGACTTAGAAGTTTCAGGTCATCATATAAATTTTAATATTTTTTTATTTTAAACAAAGATAATCTTGAATTAATACAAGTTCAGCAAATTCAGCAAGTTTGACAGTTACCAAACTTGCTAGAGTGATTAATTATAATAACATTTATTCTGCGAGGGCTCTTTCACAAGTGCCTAATGTGTGTGTTTCTACCTATCTATAGATAGATACACACAAATGATTATAATTAATCACATTTTTCATTTGTTCAAGAAGCTCTATCAAAAAACCCAGAAACCTTAGTAGAATAGATTTCACATATTAACATTGATCCACATAGTGTTATTATTATTATTATTATTATTATTACTACTACTACTACTATTAATATTATTGTCTAAATAAGAAGTGCAAAGAAACTCCACTAAAAAGCCAAATCATCACATTGATAAGAAAATCTGTTCCATGTGTTCACTATACTGCTGTCCACATTTAACCTCTAAATACTCACTTACGTTGATAGTTAGCACTCAGACATGTGCTGGAAGTATTGTGGTATGAGTTAGTTTGTTGCTGTGTGCAGGTTGTATGGATCCTTGAGAAAGCACAGTGTGATACGAGTTTGGCTATTTCTGTTTTTATTTTAAGGATTGTAAATGTGGTTTGTTAGACATAATATTGAACATGTTGAGAAGATTTTCAGATTGAAAGAGTAAGACGGCTGCAGGTATTTCTCATACAATGACAATGTTTTTGATTCAGCAAAGTAAAGTCTGAAAGAGCCCTTTACAGTCAGACGTGTTGTTGTCATTTATTGTCACACAAAGCAGACTTTAATACCTTCACAGAGATTATGAATAAAAAAAAAGCCATTAACAGGAATCAAACTGACTAACCTCTTTTATTGCAACTTAGCGCATATTTATGAGGAGTTATATTAAAGATTGGTGCATGCATCTAATTCCTGCAATTTTCAGGTGCACAGGAGATCTGCATGCAGGGCCACTACCTGCGCGGGTCTGCGCTGCTGCTCATTATGTACTGAACAAAAGGTGATGCTGGGCAGATGTACACCCACATTTAATCATTTTTCAATTTTCATGATAAATTTTCACCTTTAAGTTGTATTGTACTGTCTAAAGGATTTTGACATCTCTGGAGTGAGGCTGCAGTATTCTGAGGGTGACAATAAATTTGATAGCTCTTCTAAACCAGGGGTAAAACAGAACATAAATCACAGGGTTTACACAAGCATTTATTAGCATGATCCAAAACAGCACAGCGTAATAAGGCAAGCGTGTAGAGGTGTCCACACCTGTAAAGGAAGGATAATAATAAGGGCAGAAGCACATTAGAAACACAACTATCACAATCCCGAGTGTCCTGGCTGCCTTCATCTCTGATTTTTTAGCAGCTGGAGCTGCTCTCACAGCCACCTGTGACCGGCACGCACGCACCTGAGAAACAGCAACCACAAACACCTTCATGTACATAACAAACATTACAGCAAAGGGGGCAACACATGACAAAAAGAGATCTACTGTGCCCGTAGTGTAGCTGATGAACACAACACACTCCCCGTGACAGGAGCTGAACCTGTCTGGCCACCCTATGTGCTCCATGAGAATGCAGCCATTGTAGAGAAGAGAGCAGGCCCAGCAGAAACAGACTGAAAGCTTCACTCTGTTCACTGTGATCTTTGAGGAATAGAGCAGAGGGTCACAGATGGCTATATAGCGATCTACAGATATGAGCACCATGCTGTCCAGAGAAAAAGAGAGGAGGCAGTAAGACAAATAAGGACTGAGAGCACACATCAGCCTCCCCAGCAGCCAACACGTCTCGATGTAGCGCAGGCCCTCGATGGGCATCACCAGTAACCCCAACAGCAGGTCGGACACGGCCAGGGACAGGAGCAGGGCATTGGTTGGGGTGTGGAGCTGCTTGAAGTGGGAGATGGAGACGACCACGAGAAGGTTGAGCACCACAGTGAGCAGTGAGACTGAGGCCAGCAGAGTGTAGAGAAGAGCGGCCTGGGAGGTGGGTCGCAGCTGCTGCCTGCAGGAGGAGTTAACGTTAGGGAAGCAGAGGGAGGACCCCCAGTGCCGTCCATCATAGAGAAAGGGAAGACCTGCAACTGTGCTCGAGAGTCTGCATTTATCTTCTTCAAACACCCCCCACCTTTTTTTTAAACATCCTATGAATGATGAAACTTATTGTCTTAAACTTCATCACCTTTCCTTCTTCCTCTGTATAAATTCAGCTGGGATTTATTTTAGCTGAGCCTTGATAAAGTTTCACAACTTTAGTGTGTTGTACTCCCGAAGCCTTTCACAACTTGGACTTTGACCCATTGGCTTTATGCTGATATAATAATGAAAAACACTAGAATGCTCCAAAACTGTAATTGGAGCTGTGATGTTGATTTTACACTAGCTTTGCATGATTATTGCAGAGTAGCTCTGCATAGCTGACAGTTAAAAAAAATACGTCATTTGTATCATGCTGGGCCATGCAGATGGGTCTGCTGGGCTTAAAGCTAGAGAATGAAATATCTGCTCTAATGGACTTGATATAGATCTTTGATTATCTGAAACATGTAAGTGTGACAAATATGCAAAAAAAAAAAAAGGACCCAGCAAGGGGGCAAAAACTTCTTCACAGCACTGAATGTGCTGCAGATTAGGAAGGTTGGACTTGTTGGTCCTCTTGACTGAGCGGAACACCCTCCTAGGAGCCAAGAGGTCAGATCAGGTGCAGTTCCTTACTCCCACTAAGAGTCCTCTCTATAGAGCAAGTGTAGAAGTTCCTGAATTCCCTCAAACAAAAGCGGAAGTTTAAAGTCTTTCAATCCACTGATGCAGTAGAGTCTTGATGGGCTTTCTTCACCAGGGTGTTAACAGAGTAGGACCATTTCATGTCCCGAGAGAAAGCAGTAGCTTTTTCCCTGGACTGTGGTGAAAAGTTTGCCATATACCAGCAGGCAAACTTGTACTAATATAGTGACTTATTCTGTTTTACAGCAGAAATTTTGAACTGAGTTTAATTCATTTTAGCTGCATTATGCACAAAGGAAAAGGAGTCCAGCAGGTTGTTTGGGCGTATTCATCATCATTGATGATGCACTGGCTATAGGAACAGAATAATATGAACACCGTGAAATGCATTCATATGCATTCATATACTGTAACATATAGGTCTGTTACAGTAAAACACAAATTGGGGCTTTTGTTTATTATTTAGGTATTGTATCTGTATTATTTGTCATGTAGAGAAGTCATTTTTTCTTTGCTCTTGTATAAATAAGCTGCACCTTGAGCATTTTTGTGCCTACGGATAAAAAATGACTCAGTCACAGGTCACAGATGGCTATATAGTGATCTACAGCTATGAGAGCCATGCTGCCCAATGAGACAGATAAGGTAGTAAGACAAATAAGGACTGTTTCAATGTTTGCAGCATTGATGAAACTTGATATAATCAAACATTCACCAGTGCTATTTAGTAGCTTTTTGTACATTTTGCAATGGAAAATACATTTTTCGGTTTGCCTTATATTAAATATAGTAAAAAATGGTGTGGTTTAAAATATTAGCCCCATGTGAATGTTTGCTTTCAAAACACACCTACAGTAATTAACCAGTCTGCTTTGAAACCACACCTCTGCAGTCACTTGGCTTCCTAACACCATTCAATAAGCATAAAAAGACTCCAAGGAAGAGGGCACTTGAACACATGAGATGGACTACTGTTACAAACCATGCCAAAGACAAACGAAATCAGTCTTGAGCTCAGAAAGAAGATAGCACAGGCTCATGATAAGGGGGAAGACTGCCATTTCCAAGCGATTCACAGTGTCTAGAACAGCTGTTATTGCATCATTGCCATAAGTGCAAGATTTCAAGAGCTCTGGAGAGGAAAATAGTCAGACATGCCAGCAAGGAACCCTGGACATCTGTCAAGACAATTGTTGCTGACCTGGTCTCTTCTGGAGTTGATGTTTCAAGGAACTCAGTTGTGAGGGCTCATGGTGGGTTTCAATTCAATTCAATTCAATTCAATTTTATTTATATAGTGCCAAATCACAACAAAAGTCGCCTCAAGGCGCTTCATAGATACAGAGAAAAACCCAACAATCATATGACCCCCTATGAGCAAGCACTTTGGCGACAGTGGGAAGGAAAAACTCCCTTTTAACAGGAAGAAACCTCCGGCAGAACCAGGCTCAGGGAGGGGCGGCCATCTGCTGCGACCGGTTGGGGTGAGAGAAGGAAGACAGGATAAAAGACATGCTGTGGAAGAGAGACAGAGGTTAATAACAGATATGATTCAACACAGAGAGGTCTGTTAATACATAGTGAGTGAGAAAGGTGACTGGAAAGGAAAAACTCAATGCATCATGGGAATCCCCCGGCAGCCTACATCTATTGCAGCATAACTAAGGGAGGATTCAGGGTCACCTGGTCCAGCCCTAACTATATGCTTTAGCAAAAAGGAAAGTTTTAAGCCTAATCTTAAAAGTAGAGATAGTGTCTGTCTCCCGAATCCAAACTGGAAGCTGGTTCCACAGAAGAGGGGCCTGAAAACTGAAGGCTCTCCCTCCCATTCTACTTTTAAATACTCTAGGAACAACAAGTAGGCCTGCAGAGCAAGAGCGAAGTGCTCTAATAGGGTGATATGGTACTACAAGGTCATTAAGATAAGATGGGGCCTGATTATTTAAGACCTTGTATGTGAGGAGCAGGATTTTGAATTCAATTCTGGATTTAACAGGAAGCCAATGAAGGGAAGCCAAAACAGGAGAAATATGCTCTCTCTTTCTAGTCCCTGTCAGTACTCTTGCTGCAGCATTTTGGATTAACTGAAGGCTTTTCAGTGAGTTTTTTGGACATCCTGATAATAATGAATTGCAGTAGTCTAGCCTGGAAGTAATAAATGCATGAACTAGTTTTTCAGCGTCACTCTGAGACAGGATATTTCTAATTTTAGAGATGTTGCGCAAATGGAAGAACGCAGTCTTACATATTTGTTTAATATGTGCGTTGAAGGACATATCCTGGTCAAAAATGACTCCAAGGTTCCTCACAGTGTTACTGGAGGCCAAGGTAATGCCATCCAGAGTAAGAATCTGCTTAGATACCATATTTCTAAGCTTTTCAGCGCCGAGTACAATGACCTCAGTTTTATCTGAGTTAAGAAGCAGAAAGTTAGCGGCCATCCAGGTCTTTATGTCTTTAAGACATTCCTGCAGTTTAACTAATTGGTGTGTGTTATCTGGCTTCATGGACAGATAGAGCTGGGTGTCATCTGCATAGCAGTGAAAATGTATGCTATGTCTTCTAATGATGCTGCCTAGGGGAAGCATGTATAATGTAAACAGAATTGGTCCTAGCACTGAACCCTGTGGAACTCCATAATTAACCTCAGTGTGTGAAGAGGACTCTCCATTTACATGCACAAACTGGAGTCTGTTAGATAGATATGATACAAACCACTGCAGTGCAATACCTGTAATACCTACAGCATGTTCTAATCGCTCTAATAGGATATTATGGTCAACAGTATCGAATGCTGCACTAAGGTCAAGAAGGACAAGCACAGAGATGAGTCCACTGTCAGAGGCCATAAGAAGATCATTTGTAACCTTCACTAAAGCTGTTTCTGTGCTGTGATGAGCTCTGAAACTCTTCAAATAAACCATTCCTCTGCAGATGATCTGTTAGCTGTTTGACAACTACTCTTTCAAGGATTTTTGATATGAAAGGAAGGTTGGAGATTGGCTTATAATTAGCTAAGACTGCTGGGTCTAGAGATGGCTTTTTGAGTAAAGGTTTAACTGCAGCCACATTGAAGGCCTGTGGTACATAGCTGATTATTAGAGATAGGTTGATCATATATAAGATCGAAGAATTAATCAATGGCAGGACTTCTTTGAGCAGTTTTGTAGGAATGGGGTCTAAAAGACACGTTGATGGTTTGGAGGAAGTAATTATTGAAGTTAACTCAGAAAGATCGGAGAATTGGAGATTGGAGAAAAAGAGTCTAACTTAACATCAATGGAACTAAGAGTAGCTGTAGATAATATTACATCTGTGAGGATGATTATTGGTAATTTTTTCTTTAATGATAAAAATTTTATTTGTGAAGAAGTTCATGAAGTCATCACTAGTTAACGTTAAAGGGATGGTTGGCTCAAAAGAGCTCTGACTTTTTGTCAGCCTGGCTACAGTGCTGAAGAGAAACCTGGGGTTGTTCTTATTTTCTTCAATCAGTGATGAGTAGTAAGATGTTCTGGCTTTGCGGAGGGCTTTCTTATAAAGCAACAAACTATTTCTCCAGGCTAAATGATGATCCTCTAAATTTGTGACACGCCATTTCCTCTCCAGATTACGAGTCATCTGCTTTAGGGTACGTGTTTGAGAATTATACCACGGGGTCAGGTACTTCTGATTAGAGACCTTAGTTTTCACTGGAGCTACAGTATCCAGAGTCGTACGTAGTGAGGAGGTGAAATTATTAACAAGATAATCGACCTCTGTTGGGGTAGCGTTCAGATAGCTGCTCTGCTCTGTGTTGGTACAGGGCATAGACGATGATAACAGTGGCTGGATTATATTCTTAAACTTAGTTACAGCGCTTTCAGAAAGACATCTACTTTGATAAAGTCCACTCTCCACTGCTGCGTAATCAATTATTGTAAATGTAAATGTTATCAAGAAATGATCAGACAGGAGAGGGTTTTCAGGAAACACTGTTAAATGTTCAGTTTCTATGCCATATGTTAAAACAAGATCTAGAGTGTGATTAAAGTGGTGGGTGGGTTCTTTTACATTTTGAGAGAAACCAATTGAGTCTAACAACAGATTAAATGCCATGTTGAGGCTGTCATTTTTAGCATCTACATGGATGTTAAAATCACCCACAATAATTATTTTATCTGAGCTCAGAACTAAATTAGATATAAAGTCTGAGAAATCAGACAGAAACTCTGTGTAAGGCCCAGGTGGACGATAGATGATAACAAGTAAGACTGGTTTCTGAGTTTCACAGCTGGGGTGGACAATGTTAAGCATCAGGCTTTCAAATGAATTAAAAGTCTGTCTTGGTCTTTCATTAATCAATAGGCTGGTGTGAAAAATTGCTGCCACACCGCCCCCTCGACCTGTGCTTCGAGATTTCTGGTAGTTAGAATGACTCGGGGGTGTTGATTCATTTAAACTAACATAATCATCCTGCTGCAACCAGGTTTCTGTAAGGCAGAGTAAATCAATTTGTTGATCAATTATTAAGTCATGTACTAACAGAGACTTGGAGGAGAGAGACCTAATATTTAATAATCCACATTTCACTGTTTTACTCTTTGGTTCAGATGTGGATACTGTATTATTCTTTCTTTGTAAATGTTTAAGTTGTTTGTTGCTGGTTTTTAGTTTGTTTTTTGTCTTTTTGGAAGCTGACACAGTCTCTATGGAGATGGGTTTTTGGGGGGGTAGCAGGAGGAGGGAAGCTGCAGAGAGGCGTGTAAGACTGCAACTCTGCTTCCTGGTCCCAACTCTGGATAGTCATATTTTGAGGGGTTTAATAAATTTGTCCATATTTCTAGAAATGAGAGCTGCTCCATCCAAAGTGGGATGGATGCCGTCTCTCCTAACAAGACCAGGTTTCCTCCAGAAGGTTTGCCAATTATCTATGAAGCCCACATCATTTCTGGGACACCACTCAGACAACCAGCAATTTAAGGAGAACATGCGGCTAAACATGTCACTCCTGGTCTGATTGGGGAGGGGACCAGAGAAAACTACAGTTTCAGGTCCATCGTCCCAGAAGAACCCCTTTACTCAATTAGCAGCACATCACAGCCCGACTGAGGTTTGCTCGTGAACACAGCTTTAGTGAAGGTTACAAATGATCTTCTTATGGCCTCTGACAGTGGACTCATCTCTGTGCTTGTCCTGCTAGACCTCAGTGCAGCATTCGATACTGTTGACCATAATATCCTATTAGATGTGACCCGTGGTAGGTCCCTATTTAAAATAGGACAGAGCCGTAGGCGCACAGTCAGTTAAAAAGAATAAAATTTTTAATACAAAATAAAAGTAACAGTGTAACAGCGGCACCTAAAAACAATTAAAAACTTTACCTTATTAAAAACGATAAAACTGTATGATTGCCCGTGAGACAGGACGAGCGCTGCGGGGAACCGTTTAAGAACAAATCGACATAGCACACAGGTTAAAAAGAGACGGCAACTCACACATGACCCCAAATGGGCAAAACAATATAAAAAAGGCAAATCTTCAGTGCCATCTTCACTCAGGCCCACCGCTGTGCATGCAAAAGCGGTGAGACAAAAAAAAGGATTTGTTTTCCCTGCAGTGCCTTCACCGTCTGCGACAATATATATATAAAAAGGGGTTAAAATACTACAAAAATCAATCTCTATGGTGCCTACTGATACAGAAAAATAAAATGAGAAACAAATAAAATCGACAGCCGCAGCAGTCACAGTCTGTCAAATTACACCAGTATAAAACAAATTAAAACACATTGATGTGTCCTGTGCCCGCAGCCAGAAATCCACTTGGCAAAGCAGCAGCTCAGTACTCTGTAAATAAAAGGCAGAAGATGACTTACGCCGGACAGTAAAGCACAGGAATATTCCGCAACTGTATTGTTTTCGTTACCTGTCCACAAGTTCGCGTCACACCCTAATAAATGTGGGTCAGTGGCGGTGAAGTCCACTACACTGCTCTCACGGGAACGCAATGTTTCCCACCTACAAGGGTGCAAATAACTGTAAACCTCGGCCACAACAACCATAGCTCAAGTGGTACATTGTTGTGTAACCTACCGTTCTGACAGAAGTTTAAGGGGACCCGCATCAAGCTTTCATGGAAACAAATTAAAAACACCAACTTGCCCAACCTGAGCTTATGAAAGGAGCAAAGACCAGCTGCGCCCACCAGGGGCGGTTCCCAGACTCAGGTCTCACCTGTCACATAGAGCGATTAGAACATGCTGTAGGTATTACAGGTACTGCACTGCAGTGGTTTGTATCATATCTATCTAATAGACTCCAGTTTGTGCATGTAAATGGAGAGTCCTCTTCACACACTGAGGTTAATTATGGAGTTCCACAGGGTTCAGTGCTAGGACCAATTCTGTTTACATTATACATGCTTCCCCTAGGCAGCATCATTAGAAGACAGCATACATTTTCACTGCTATGCTAATGACACCCAGCTCTATCTGTCCATGAAGCCATATAACACACACCAATTAGTTAAACTGCAGGAATGTCTTAAAGACATAAAGACCTGAATGGCCGCTAACTTTCTGCTTCTTAATTCAGATAAAACTGAGGTCATTGTACTCGGCGCTGAAAATCTTAGAAATATGGTATCTAAGCAGATTCTTACACGTGATGGCATTACCTTGGCCTCCAGTAACACTGTGAGGAACCTTGGAGTAATTTTTGACCAGGATATGTCCTTCAACGCACATATTAAACAAATATGTAAGACTGCGTTCTTCCATTTGCGCAACATCTCTAAAATTAGAAATATCCTGTCTCAGAGTGACGCTGAAAAACTAGTTCATGCATTTATTACTTCCAGGCTGGACTACTGCAATTCATTATTATCAGGATGTCCAAAAAACTCACTGAAAAGCCTTCAGCTAATCCAAAATGCTGCAGCAAGAGTCCTGACAGGGACTAGAAAGAGAGAGCATATTTCTCCTGTTTTGGCTTCCCTTCATTGGCTTCCTGTTAAATCCAGAATTGAATTCAAAATCCTGCTCCTCACATACAAGGTCTTAAATAATCAGGCCCCATCTTATCTTAATGACCTTGTAGTACCATATCACCCTATTAGAGCACTTCGCTCTCGCTCTGCAGGCCTACTTGTTGTTCCTAGAGTATTTAAAAGTAGAATGGGAGGGAGAGCCTTCAGTTTTCAGGCCCCTCTTCTGTGGAACCAGCTTCCAGTTTGGATTCAGGAGACAGACACTATCTCTACTTTTAAGATTAGGCTTAAAACTTTCCTTTTTGCTAAAGCATATAGTTAGGGCTGGACCAGGTGACCCTGAATCCTCCCTTAGTTATGCTGCAATAGATGTAGGCTGCCGGGGGATTCCCATGATGCATTGAGTTTTTCCTTTCCAGTCACCTTTCTCACTCACTATGTATTAACAGACCTCTCTGCATTGAATCATATCTGTTATTAATCTCTGTCTCTCTTCCACAGCATGTCTTTATCCTGTCTTCCTTCTCCCACCCCAACCGGTCGCAGCAGATGGCCGCCCCTCCCTGAGCCTGGTTCTGCTGGAGGTTTCTTCCTGTTAAAAGGGAGTTTTTCCTTCCCACTGTCGCCAAAGTGCTTGCTCATAGGGGGTCATATGATTGTTGGGTTTTTCTCTGTATCTATGAAGCGCCTTGAGGCGACATTTGTTGTGATTTGGCGCTATATAAATAAAATTGAATTGAATTGAATTGAATTGAATTGAATTGAACATTTGAAAGGTAAAGATGAGTTTTGGAAGCCTTTGTTTTGGTCTGATAAGACTAAACTGGAACTGTTTGGGCACATGGATGTTGCTTATGTTTGGCCAATAAAAAGACAGGCCTTCCACCCTAGGAACACAGTTCCCACAGTTAAACATGGTTTGGGGCTATTTTGCAGCCTCAGGCACAGGGAGCCTTGTTCGGGTGGATGCCATCATGAAAAAAGAAAATTATGTTGACATTTTGAGGGGGGATATGTAAAAATCTTCTCGTAGTCTAGGCTTAGGTCATTGCTGGGTCTTCGAACAAGACAATGACCCAAAGCATACATTGAAATTAGTCCAACAGTTCCTCAAGGATACCAAAACCAAGATCCTGGAGTGGCCCGCACAGAGCCCAGACCTCAGTCCTCAGTCCTATTGAGAATTTGTGGCAAGTGCTCAAAGTGAATGTCCATGATTGGAAACCGTGCAATTTAGACCAGCTAGAAAGATTTGCAATGGAGGAATGGACTAAAATCTCTCAGTAGACCTGTGCCAACCTAGTAAAGACCTACTCTCAGAGATTGTTGTCGGTTGTGATTCAGAAAGGGTACAGTATTGTCTACTATTGGCAATAGGGATAATAATTTTGGATGTCTCATTTTTGCCCTTTCTTGTTTCAACTCGGTGTATCAATAAAATATCCTAATTAAACTTAGTGGACATTGTTATCTTGGAAACAGATACACTATAAAAACAAACACTTGTTGTTAGCGGTCATTTTTATATTGAAATCAAGAGTGTTGTCTAATTTC
The DNA here is from genome assembly GCF_963576455.1 of Neolamprologus multifasciatus. Taxonomy (NCBI): domain Eukaryota; kingdom Metazoa; phylum Chordata; class Actinopteri; order Cichliformes; family Cichlidae; genus Neolamprologus; species Neolamprologus multifasciatus. The sequence goes on along the minus strand of NC_140460.1, from coordinate 29,000,716 downwards.
ACGAGGGCTAATAATTTTGGCCTAAACTGTATAAAGTACAGCAGGACAAGTATTGCCAGGGACTTCAATACAACCCCATATTTGTCTTCTATTTATGCATAAAAAATAACATCTGTGATTGGCCTTCTTTTGATTTTTTAGTTGTTTTGTGTATTTGTCAGACTTAGAAGTTTCAGATCATCATACAAATTTATATTATTTTATATTAAAAAATTTTTTTTATATTAAACAAAGATAATCCAGAATTAATACAAGTTCAGCAATTTTGGCAGCTACTAAATACACACAAATGATTATAACTAGGGCTGTCAACGTTAATGCATTAACGCGGATTAATCAGTCATCACGATTAATGCAATTACACTTTTTAATGCAATTAACGTATCTGGAACTCAAAATCCCTGAAATGTCTCTTTCAACGCATTTTGGGCAGTTTGTTCAAAGTTTGTCCATTCTGCGCTCCAGGTTTTGGCCTGGAGCGCAGAATGCATTAAAAATTTTAATCATGTTAATCGTGATGACACGTTAACGTTGACAGCCCTAATTATTACTGATCACTTTTTTTCAATTTCACTAGTCCCACTCAGGCCTGGTAACTGCCAAACTTGCTTAATCAAGAAATCACTTAAATAGAGCCTGTCTGACAAAGTGAATTAGACTAACAGATCTCAAAAAGCAACACATCATGGCACAATCTAAATATACTGCTGAGAAACTAAGTCATTGACAACTATAATTCTGGAAATGGTTACAAAGCCATTTCTAAAGCTTTGGGACTCTGGTGAACTACAGTGAGAGTAATTATACAGAAATGTAGAAAACTTGGAACAGTGGTGAAGCTTCCCAGGAGTGACTGGCCCATGAAAATTACTCCAATAGTGCATAAACGACTCATCCCTGAGGCCACAAAAAACCCCAGAACAAAATCTACAGAACCACAGGCCTCAGTTGCCTCTCACTTAAGGTCAGAGTTTAGAAAGAGACTGGACAAAAATGACATCCATTAAGGAGTTCAAGGAAAAAACCACTGCTGACAAAAAACAAACAAAAAAACAAACAAAAAAATTTTGATGATCCCCAGGAAAATATTCTGTAGACTGATGACACTTAGTCTCATCACTTTTTGGAGTGTTTGAGTCCCGTTGCATGTGACATAAAACTAAAATCAGATTGAGATGCTGAGGCATGACTTTAAATAGATGCTGCAATGTGTTTGAGTTACAACAATTCTGCAAAGAAGAGTGGACCAAAATTCCTCCACAGCTATGTGAAAGACTCATTGCCAGTTATCACAAATGCTTGATTACAGTTCTTGCTGCCCAGGTTGGCCCAAACTATTTTTAGGTTTAGAGGACAATTACTTTTCACATACGGCCATGGAGATTTGGATAACTGTCTTCCCTTAATAAATGAAACTGTCATTTAAAAACTGCATTTTTTATTTACTTGGATTATCTTTGTGTATAATTAAAATACGTTTGATGATCTAATACTGGCTAATAAATGTTGAGAGACTGAGATGGATTTCAACAGATTTATCACAGTAGTTAGCACCATGACTGCCACTTCTGTAGAAATGGATGACATTGGATTCAGCATTCACCTTCAGGATGATTTTGAAATGGTTTCATACAGGAATTATCCCATATCCATGTGGTGCATAGGGAAAGGGAACATTGAAAGTGCTTTTACCTTGTCATGTTTCAAGGAAGACATGAAGCTGGAGGCGAGGCGCAGTGAAGATGTGTAACAAGAACATTAAAACAACAAATTATGGCAACCAAACAGGTCATAGTATTATACTGGAAAGCTTGTATTTGATACAGAGCAGTAAAATAAACTGTTGTAAATGTCAGTAGGCACACTGTAAACAGATGGTAAGTCTAGCTGCTAAGGTTTTACTGTAATCTAACAATGACATTTATTGCAGTGCTGAAAAAAAACACCAACTGTGCAGGATTATGGTTGGTGAGGCATTTTAAGCACGTTTTTCTCCACAGTATGATTAGAAGCGGGTATTACATGTAAAGTCTGCACAGACCATCCAAACTTTCTGACTGTTTAAACAGGCGATCATAAAAAAATGTTTACCTGTCCTTATGTGTTGTGTTGCATCATTACAGTATATTTGTTTTAACACCTCAGATTGGCCCAGTGCCTCAGTGGCAAAGAAGTCCTACCTAACAGAGTCATGATGAAACAAGGAAGCTTGCTAATGAGAGGCACCTCACTGGTATTAACCACAGAAGGCAGTTGTTTTGCTGATGGGTGAGAAGCTATAATTTGATCTCAAAGGTATTATTATTTGTGTGTATTAGTTTAATGAGTTTGCTGAATGTTTTGGGGGATTAGGTGATGGAGGGGTCTGGGGGCCAAGTGAAGGTATTGTTGTAGTCTGTTACAAATTACAAACCCAATTCTGAAAAACACTCATATTTCCCTAATAGAACATAGAAAACATAAAATTTTGAATTCTGTGGCAGTAACATACTTCAAAACATTGAGATTAGGGGGGTGGGGCAACAAAAGGTTGGGAAAGTAAATTTTACTAAGAGCAAACAGATGGATGAACATTTTCTAACCAGATTGATTCATAGGCAACTGATCAGTGACATGATTGGGTATAAAAGGAGCATCTTAGAGAGGCAGAATTTCTCAGACGTTGGGGTTCGTCAAGCTGCAGTAAATGTTTCTAATATGTGAAATTGTGAGGACTTTGAATAATTTATTTTCTACAGACCATAATTTAATCAAAAGATCTGTCTGTGCGCAAGGGATGAAGCCAAAGATCAGTACTGTATGCTTGTGATCTTTTGGCCTTCAGGCAACAAACTAAATGATTTTGTGAACCTGGAAAAAATAACTAAAATAAAACAAAAATATTGAGTAAATATCTTTAGTTTTAGTATTTGTTAGTTTGGTAAAAACAAAGCTAAAAAACAATTTGCCTGATTTGGTATGAGTGTTTATTGAGACTGATATCTATCTCTGGGGCGATCGTGGCTCAAGAGTTGGCAGTTCGTCTTCTAATCAGAAGGTTGCCAGTTTGAGCCCCGGCTCCGACGGTCTCGGTCATTGTGTCCTTGGGCAAGACACTTCACCTGTTGTCTAGTGGTGGTAGGCAGCTGTGGCTACAATGTGGCTTGCCATCACCAGTGGGTGGATGACTGAATGTAGTGTAAAATGCTATACAAATACAGGCCATTTACTGAGCTGATTGAGTCAGCTGCTTTCAAAATTTTATTTTAATACCTGTACTAATTTTCCTGCTTCCTTGTCTCTGACATATGCCCTCCATAACATAATTATAAAGACTAAAACTAACACTGAAACTAATAAAAACTGAACTAAACATAATAAAAGAAATAACTGAAATAAGAAAATCAGTTCTGGAAACTAACTGGAACTAAACTGAATTGAAACCAAAAACTCAAAATAAATAATAAATACAAAAAAATGCTAATAAGAAAAAAACAAAACTATAAAAACAAAATTTGTTTTTTGTACAAAGGGAAGGGTGGCCATTTTAACAAAATTAAATTTTCATTTTATTAATTCATTTTATGTACTTATTTATTTGTTTAACTTTTTCAGACTAAAAGAAAACAATGATGTATTGCTGGCAAAATATTACACTGGCTTGTCAATAAATAGATGGATTTTAGTAGATTAAAAAAATGTAACATGCCTGTAAATAATTCCAAAATGCAAATTTTTAGTCCCTGTTTTGGGACTAAAAATGTTTCAAATAAGTAAAAAAAAAGGTTAGGAGTGACGTCACCGTGACGTTGTTGTATATAGGACTTTGGCGCGTGATGTCATGGCGGCGTGCCCCCTTCCGCCATGACAGTAGGCCAGACAAAGCACATGGAAGCGTCAGCTATGGTTCGTACGTACTGTGTTGTCGGTTGCAACAGTAGATCACACGATAGGGAAGGCAAGAAGCTGGAAAATGGGATCTTTTCATCGTTTCCCCTCCTGGGGTCTGTTTCAGAAAGCGGGTTTAGAAAACTCAGAGTTAAAAATGATACTCAGGGTTGAGTAACCCCGAACTGTCCAACTCGGAATATTCGGTTTCAGAAAGGCTGATAACAATTAGTTCAATCAACGCGGAGTTGCTTTAACCCCAAGTTAAGCGCGCGCACGAGGATACATAAAGCCCTGATTAGTGGAGCACAGATTAATAAGCGAGTCACCATGGAGACGGAGGGAAAGAAGGCGCGGTCAATGTATTTTACAGCGCTTGAGGCCGAAATTCTGATGGCAGTATATGCTGATAACATGCAAATTTTGCGGGAAAAAAGTAACACAGCCTCAGCTGCAAAAGAAAGGGAGCATGCATGGCAAAACATAGCCGACAGAGTCAATGCGTGAGTGTTAATTTAAACATTGATCTAGGGATTTCTACCCATTTAACACGTTATTTTATTATATTTTATTTTATTTTTTATTTTATACATTTCATTTTGTGATGTGATGTGAGCGCAGGTGCAACCCAACAGGCCCCAAACATTCCTGGCAGCAAGTAAAAATGAAATATAAAAATATAGTCCAAACAGGTAAGGTGTAATTGTATTATGAGCCATAGTGCTTGGTCTGTTTGTCCTATGTAAATCAATTGCAGTTAGAGGCTACATTAATTTTCTTTCTGTAAGCACTTATTGAAATTATCTGAGCACATTACAAGTACATATTTGCTTACTCTGTATGCTCAAATGTGACCCGTTATAGCCAACAGAAAAAAAGCGGAGACCCAAAAAACAGGTGGGGGTCCTCCACCACCACCACTCACAGAGGCTGAGCAGTTGGCCCTCAGCCAAAACAGTGGGCGCCCTGTGGCTGAAGGCATCGCTGCAGGGACATCCTCTGAGTCAATAACCCCGCAAGACACAAGTGCCTACATAAGAGGTAAATTCAAAATAATACATGATTAGAATATCATGTATTACATCCTTTCTTCACAGTCACCTTTGCAGTGCTACTCATTCATTTGATAAACTCTTTACCATAACGAATTATTTTGTAGTGAAGTTATTTTCCTACTGATTTTGCCTTCCCTCAGTCTTGGTTGTCTTTGAGAGCATAATGACAATGAAGTGTAAGGTGATTGGTATATGTTTGTTGATTGCCGTTTGGTCCCTTGTAAGTTATAAGTGACCTGTATAAACCTCATATTCTATCAGTTGATGGTGATGGTGTACTGCATCTGGTGCAGCCTCCTGTTGAGCCAGACCAACATGCAGTTGTGAGTACTCTTAATACTCCACAGATTATATGAGTTTACAGTAGAACAGCAATGTTGTTAATTTCTTTACTACAGGAAAATAATGAAGAAACATTGACAGCTGTTACAGAGGAGGAAGCAACAGAGACACTTCATGAGGTTTACATCTTACAATGGAAAATATAACAATTGAATAAAATGTGGTACTATAATAAAACCATGGACTTTCTATGTCTCTAACAGAGTGATGATGGAAATGAAGAGGAAGAGGGTCCAGCCACTTCTCCAACAAACCTTTCCTCAGTAAGATGTTCAGCACTGATTTACAACTAACCTAAGTAGGCATGTACTATGAATGTCAATGCTATTTTCTGTGTTTCAATAGCTCCCTGTAAAGCAGCTGTACAAGACCTATTTGATCAAGAAAATAAAAAAAATGCGACTTGGAAATGGAACACTTCAAGCAGCAGATCCAAAAGACCAAGATTGAGATTTTACTGCTGAAACATCAGTTAAGGGTGGGTGAAGTGGTCAGAGATGGACGAATTATTTCAGTGTTTGAACAACATAATAATATACTTATTAATAGTTTGTGTACAGGAAATACAGGCGACCAATAAAGCCAGTTGAACAAAAAATCTGTTTATTCTTCTTTCAACATGTTGAGGTGATGGGTCAAAGGAAATGATTGTGACATATGGTGTCTCTGACTGCTCTTCCATCTTGTATGTCCGTGGGAGGGTCAGGATGTTCATGGTTTGGATCACTGCTGATGTTTGGTTCAGAAGGACAGTGTTCTCCTCTAATTGTGGCAATGTTGTGAAGAATCACACATGCCACAATAATGTCACATGCCCTTTCTGGGGTGACCCTGAGTCTTTGAAGGCACTGGAACCGGGCCTTAAGCATTCCGATAGTCATTTCAACTCTGGCTCTTGTCCTGCAATGAGCCAGATTATATCGCTGCTGTGGGCCCGGTTCAGGGTCAGGGTAAGGGGTAAGCAAATAGGGTAAACATGGATACCCCCTATCACCAAGCAAGTAGCCAGTGAACTCTCCTAAGACAGAAGGATACACTTCAGTTCAAATGTCCCTGTGGCAATTAGTCTTTATATATTTTAAAGTATTTTCAACTCACCATGTCCAAATTTTGTGCTCAGTGTACATTCACGAAAAATTCATGAGTCATGAACAGAGCCTGGCCACTTGGCTTCCACATTTGTGATAATGTTGGCAGCATCACATATGATCTTCACAGTGCAGAGAACACAAATTAGCATCCATTACTATAATGAAATAATTTGTTAGTTTGAAATGCTACAGGGAACTATGTACCTGTACATTAATGCTGTGGAAAGACTTCCTGTTCACATAGTCTCCTTCATTTACTGAAGGAGCAATGATTGGAATGTGAGTGCCATCTATACAGCCAATCACGCCTGGGAACCCTGAAAATAAATGTAAAATTTAAGTAGTAGTTCAAGTATCACCACATCATGAATTAAGTGTTGTTCATCCTGATACCTGCAATTTTGTGGAATCCCTCTTTGATAAATCTTGTGGGTCTATGACCGGGGAACACCACAAACGAGTACAGGAGACGTTTCAGTGCAACTGTAACATTCTTGACTGCCCGACAGACGGTAGCCTTGGAAACGTGCTCAGCGTCACCAATATTATACAGAAAGCTCCCGTTTGCAAAAAAACGAAGTGCAATACAAATAATATGTACAGAACTGAGAGAATGTCCGCGATGTGTCACATGAGCAATATTAGGCCCGAGGATGTTATTCAAATAAATTATAGATTGTGCTGAAAAACGGTAACGTTCACACAGAAAATCATCAGGAAATGATAAAATGTCCAAACGCGCTCTAATCACTCTCTCCCGGCGGAGAGCTCTGCAGAGAATTTGGGCTTCAACATCTACTGGCTCTTCAAGGAAGGGGCACGCCATGTCTGACACTTCCTACAGTCAGGTTTCCGACAAAGAGGCGCAGAAAATCAGGGCTAGTTGAAGTAAACCTGCTAGGGGGCAGGTTAGCTTCACGGAGTGTGTCGTCATAGTAACTCACTCAGAATTAATCTAAACTCGCTTTGTGAAACCGAAAACCCAGAGTTTTCGTTAACTCAGGGTATACTTACTCAGAGTTTGCACTAAACCGGCTTTCTGAAACAGGGCCCTGGAGGCAACGGGAGGGATCTCATGTATCCGATAATACTAAACGAAGACGTCAGGCTTGGATTGCAGCGGTCAGACGAGTGGATATCAAGTTCTCTGCCATCCCCAAACGAGAGCAATTGCCCACCTGAGAATTCATGTTGAGCGAGTAATAGGTAGTTTGCGTAACAAGTTCAAAATGCTACACACTACAATCAGTGGCGGTCCTAGCCAGTTTGGCGCCCTGGGCGAACACTCCCTCTGGCGCCCCCCCCCCCCCCCCCCCACACACACACAAACACACAAAACATATTATGGATTGTACATTAATATAAAACTGTTGTACACAAACACACACACACATATGAAGAGAGAGAGTATGCATAGTATGCAAACGGCTACCAAACAGCCATCATAATTCGTCATACAATGAGAACAGGATGAATCAACAATTGACAATGACTAATTAATATTAAAATCTGTAACATAATGTATTGTTTGGAGTTTAGTCTGTTACTGTTGCTATTTTTACCATTTCGTCTTGGAGCAACTGTAACTCATAATTTCCTTAGGGATTAATAAAGTATTCTGATTCTGATTGTTTCAGGATGACCTGCCATTATCCAATCACACATCTGTATCTTTTGCTCGTTTCTCCTCCTCTTCTTTTCTCTTTTTTCTAAACTGAGGACCTGATGACTTTGAACTTTTCTTGTCCATCTTCCATTGGTTTTAATTTTGCACTCCAGTATGAACACCCATCCCTCAACCCGAGGATCAGCACAACATGATCTAACAGACCTACACCTTAGTTCACAGATTCACTTTGTCTAGGGTGCATTTCTGGGATTTCACACAACCCAGGGTTCAAATCATGAATACATAATGGGCTTGGAGTTACAACATTATGAATGAAATGTGCTCTATTTGGAAGCAGCCGGCCCCCCTCCCCTTTCGACGGCTTGTGTGTGAGACTTTAAATCATCAGACTTTAAATTTTAAATTGTTATTGATCCCTTTACCCCGAGTCCTAAAGTGTATATTTATTTTCTTACTCTTCTTATATATATATATATATATATATATATATATATATATATATATATATATATATATATATATATATATATATATATTGTTTGTTTACTTGCGCTGCTGTAACTGGAGCCTCGTCGTCTCGTCTCTCTATATACTGGACTGTATGTAGCGGAGATGACAATAAAGTTTACTTTGACTTCAGCAGCGAGCAGGCGCACCGAGGGCTCTCGCGCTCACTTTTCGCGTATAGAATTTCGAAAAAACATCGGTGCAAATTATAAGTCTGTATTATAATGTCTGGTGTTTTCGTGTTTGTTGGTTTGTTTTTATTTTGTTTTACTTTGCGAGTTGGTTATTAGACGCTGCTCCAGCCAGCCAGAGACTCCCCCGCCGCCCCGCCCACTCCTGTCTGCGCCGCAAGCAGCAGGCGCACCTCGCAAACGAAGGGCGTACTTACTCCCAGCAAATGGGCGATAGAAAACTGATCGGTGCCTGTACCATTCCCAATATGCGCTGGCTGACGTCGGGGCAGCATGAGTACGAGCATTTTTTTTTTGCCGATGCCCGTGATGCCGCCCCGGGCAACCGCCCGTGTCTAAAACCGCTACTGACTACAATGCCAATCCGATTACTCACATCATGTGAGGGTGAAGACGCAACACTGCTGATAAGATTGTTAAGGTATGCTGTGTTTTGGTGAATATGTGCCCCAGTGTGGTTGTCAAAGCAGGGCCAATGAAATTTGCTCTTGTTTAATATTCATAAAACTGCTGCGTTGCATGTACAGTTCATTGTAAATAATTGTACTTTCTGTAAAGTGGTTTCAATAAAACAGAAAAAGTATGTTTATTTTTTTTATTCAAGGTCTGTTCACATGTACTTAGCAAGTACATACACATGAAATGCAAACTATTTACATGGCAACGCACAGCTGGCATCAATCGTGAACCGTTCATCTAGAGCAAATTTTGGGGCAGGTGTTGAGGAGAAGTCAATGTTATGTGCAACCTCTGGTTGTATCTTGGTCATATGGTCAACGTACTCACAACGTGGAGGCTTAAAAACGGCCAAATCTTGTACCCAACCGTTTGTGAATCAGACGTGCGCCTCCAGGGGTTGGAAAATGATTCCCCCTATGCGCTGACTCCACAGGCAAGGTACGCGAAGATATCGGGATAGGACAACGGCGGTAGGCTGTCTGGGTTTCCACTCCACTGCCTTATTTCATACGGGTCCACATTACCGATGCACGCTATTACTTTCCAAGTACCGTCTCTTGGCTTCTGGGCGCAATCGGTCGCGATTTTTTGCACTGATTTTAAGCATGGTTCTGGCAGTCCCGCTTCCAACACTGTGTTTGTTTTGATTTATTGCCTTCTGACATGGCGCCGCGATCCCACAATGCACTGCGGCGTGACGTCAACTCCAAAGCCCTATAAGGAAGTACAGCGAGAACGTCTCCGGGGCTGAGCTAGCTATATTTTTTAGTTAAATAGAAGTTTAGGCATATTGTCATCAAACATTAAACAGTGGCTCTGCCGAGCTTGATTCCTTAGTGTGTGCCAGCAGATGGAGGAGTGGATATTTAGTGAGCTGTAGAGTGAACATGAGTACGAGCTACCCCACGCCGCTTTATTCCCACGCTGGACGAGGAGACTTCCAAGAGGTCTACGAGCCGGCGGAGGACTCCTTCCTCCTGATTGATGCTCTGGAGAAAGATGCAGACCGGCTACAGCGGATGAGGTTAGCCATGGATCGAGTATTATTTCCAGTACACACACACACACACATTTTTATCAGAGTCTTAACTGCCTCTTCACCGTTTTCAGCCCGTGTGTATGTTTGGAGGTGGGCAGTGGCTCAGGAGTGGTGTCTGCATTCCTGGCGTCGGTGGTGGGACCTTCGGCTTTATATATGTGAGCCACTCTGGTACCTAGCAGCAATGTCCAGCCAATGGGACTTACTGATGTAGAACATAGCATCCAGTTTCATGTACGCATGCATTTATGTTTCAGTTGCACTGATGTGAATCCTGCAGCAGCACAATGCACAGCAGAGACTGCTTCCTGTAACAGGGTGTCCCTGCAGCCGGTGATCACAGACCTGGTAATCTTCAGCTGCTCTTATGGTTTGGGGTTTTCACAACCTGCATATCTGAATGTTGTTCCTCCTGCAGGCTGACTCTCTTCTCCCCCAGCTGTGTGGGAAAGTGGACATACTCCTCTTTAACCCTCCCTACGTGGTTACGCCTTCAGAAGAGGTGCTCAGCAGGGTTAATGAAGTTCAGGCATGGTGCATTAACCCCCACAGTTACTCAGTGGGTTTTCTTTTTCAGGTGGGCAGCACAGGCATCGAAGCCGCCTGGGCTGGAGGGGAGAGAGGGCGAGAGGTGACCGACAGATTTCTGCCAGCTGTGGTGCAGCTGCTGTCCGATAAAGGGCTGTTTTACCTCATCACGATTGCTGAGAATGATCCAGGTTGGTTGACTGGATTACAACAATTATTCATTGTAAGGAATTGAAGCTTGAATAGTCGTTTTTTCCCCCCCTTTCTTAACCAGAGGAGATCATCCACCTACTGGGCCAAAGTGGCTTGAAGGGAGAGTCGTATTTGTCTACAAGAGCGAGAAACGAGAGGCTGTCCGTCCTGCGTTTCCACAGGAACCAACAAACATGACCTCCTTGGACATGTTTATCCAGGGTGCATTTCTTTTAGCCCCTGAGGTAGAATTCAACAAGAGCAAATCATGGACAACTGGACAGCTGTTGAATCTCGGCAGGACGAACAGCATGGGAAAACTGCAAGGAATTGGATCAAAGGATATTTGCTACTGCTGGCTACATGGAAGGACATTTAGGACTCTGGACAAAAAACAGCCACTATCAAAAATACACGATTGAAATCCTTATAATTGACTGTTTGCATTCAACCACAGTTTTTATTATCAAGTCACCAATGACAACATTCAAAACCTCATAATCAAGCATTCAGATACTGTAACAAGAAGGCTCATCATGCTAAATCTGAGTCGAGTGCAAATCTACAAGGTATAAGTGGGATGTAGTTAATGCAGTCATTTCTTATGTTTTTTTTTTTCAAAAGCTTTAAGTGACCCTACAGCACATGATGTGTACAAAAGTCAGCTGAAGACTTTTTAAAAAGTAAACATTTTTTCTACTCATCACTCTGTATTAGTGTCTCCATTTCTCTAAAACCAGTTTTGTGTAACGGAAGTAAACTGGAATTGCTGTAAACGGCACATTATTATTCTATTTTATTTTTTAACTTTGATTGAGATTTCCAGCTGATGCCTCCATCCTCTCCAAGGCTCACAGCGCCGCTCGCCACCAGCTCCAGAGCTGCAGGGAAGGCTCGGTGCTCGGCCTCTCTGATTCTGTCGGAGAGACTCTCCTCTGTGTCGCTACCCAGCACGGGCACCGCCTCCTGCACGATGATGGCTCCTGCATCCACCTCCTCCTGATTGAGTACAGAAGCCACAGCAAAATGTTAAATAAATTTTCCTGCCTCCCACGACTCTGCTTCTTGGTTTTCACATCTGAACTAAACACAAGCTCCTACTTACTGCTACAAAGTGGACCGTGCAGCCAGTGACCCTCACACCAGCCTGCAGAGCTTGTTTCTGAGCATTCACACCCTTGAACGAGGGTAGCAGAGACGGATGGATGTTCAGCAGCTTACCTGTGACAACAAACGCACTGAAACTGTAAGAAGACTTAAATCTCTGATATTTCACAGAAGAAAAGATGCGCTTCAGGGAGCCTACCATTCCATTTCTTGACAAAGGTTCCAGTGAGGATCCTCATGAACCCAGCCAGACACACCAACTCCACCCCAAATTCTTCCAGCACGCGATCAATGGTGCCATCGAACTCTGCGCGGCTGCCGTATAGTTTGTGGTCTACCACCTATTCAGAGCCAGACAGACAGGTTTTTGCCCAGAAAGTGTGCACACATGGATCAGACCACTGCTTAAGGTGTATTTATTTATTCATTTAATTCCAAACTCACATCAGTGAGGTCATCCAGACTTTTTAAATCTCCAAAACCCCACTCAAAGAAGTGGGTGTTATCATTTTTTTCCCCAAGTTATGTGAAAAGCTGGTTGTTACCCGGGTCTGGATGCCAGCCAGTGATGCTCTTTTCAGGCCTTGAACTCCCGGTTTGTTGGAAATCACCACCACAATCTCAGCTGAGCTGCACGGACGCTTGGCCTGCTCTATGAGGGCCTGTAGGTTTGTGCCTAGGAGAACAGAATAGTCATTTATTTTTAGACACCAGTTTAAAAAAATATGATCCTTCATATCTTGACTCTGAAGGTGCAGACATACAAGGCTACAACTTCTCTTCTCCTTCGCTTTTTGCACACTACATGTGTGACCTCTCTCCAGCCGCATACATTTAAAACAATTAGTCAGAAGGAAGACGTCCTGACCTGACACTGTACTTCAATATTTTGGAAAATAAAATGACTTTCACAAATTGCAAATACCTTGTCTAGATGATATTTTGTCACTGAAACATTGTGACTGATAGTGGCAATGTTAGACTTAAAAACTCTTCTGTTGCTTTTATGTGACACACACACAGATTTCCAAAACCACTTTTCAAAAGGTACTTGCATGAACTCATTTCACCATTATTAGAAACACACCTGTGCCAGAGATGAGAACTCCTACTTTTGTCCTCTTGCGTGGTACCATGCTGTTGTCGTGACAACCCCCATTCGCCTCGACTGCCACCTCTTTGCTGGAGGCCTGTCCCGCATTGAGCAGGCTGTTTTTCAGGTTGCGGACCACCACAGGTTCGGCCCCTGCGTGAACACAAAGTTCATTTTTAGTCTCTTTGTTTCTGTCCCGCCAGCCTGTTTGTAAGCATCAGCATTTCACAGTCTCACCAGGTTCCTTGTGGGCCAGCGAACCGACAATCCAGGCCTCCTCGTGGGCTTGAAGCTGGCTCAGGACCCTCTGAGCGTCCACGGGGGCGACCACCAGCACCGCTCCCAGGCCGCAGTTGAAGGTGCGGGCCATCTCCTCCTCACTCAGACCTCCTTCCTTGTGGAGCCAGGAGAACACTGGGGGGATGCTCCACTGAGAGGCATCTGTACCGTGCATAAACCGTGTAAATAATCAATCAAGAGGTGCTGCAACTGTGCTGAATATAAAAACACTTCTGTTAAGTGCTTTTATACATTCTTATTCTTCCTCTCCACATTGTTCAGGTCGTTGTCTCTCTGATATAGTTTGCGTTTGTGCTTTCATCTCACCTAAGTCCACAGCCAGCTCCTGTGGCAGCACCCGTGGGATGTTCTCCAGGAGTCCCCCACCTGTGATGTGAGCGTAGGCTTTGACAGCACCGCTGCGCAGGATCGGCAGGAGCAGGCGGCTGTAGATCTTCGTTGGAGTCAGCAGAACCTCCCCTGGAATCAGAATTACAAACAATTGAGTTCAACTGTTAAGCCTAACTGATCTCCTGCCTTTTGCCCCCGCATCAGGGGGCGTTGGGGCTTAAGAGGTTAAGGGTAACCTGGAGCAAAGGCACACTTCATTTCTTTGACTCACCAACAGTCTGTCCTGACTTGCCAAAGGGAGCAGGGGAGCTGTAGCTGAGCTTTGCCTTCTCCAGGACTTTACGGACAAGACTGAAGCCATTGCTATGAACCCCAGAGGAGACCACTCCAATCAGCATGTCCCCCTCAGAGATATCCCCCATTCTGGGCAGCAGGGCTCCTCGTTCCACTGCGCCGACGCAGAACCCGGCCAGGTCGTACTCTCCCGGAGGATAGACGCTCGGCATTTCAGCCGTCTCACCACCTGCAAGCAGAAGCAGATGGCATGAACTCAACATAACGTCAAGACCGGATCTACCTTACCTCATAAGCCTCAAACGGTATGTCTTTTCTCACCCAGCAGCGCGCAGCCGGCCGTTTCGCAGGCCTTTGCGATGCCCCCGACCACCGAGGCGGCCACGTCCACATCCAGGCTACCGCAGGAGAAGTAGTCGAGGAAGAAGAGTGGCTCAGCACCCTGTGCCAGCACATCGTTTACACACATGGCCACCAGGTCCTGACCCAGAATGCCGTGCTGCCTGCACGCCTGGGCGATCTGATGATTTAAAAAAGAAAAAAAAATTAAAAGAAAATCCAAACACTGCTAGATTTACAGGCTCTATTCTCCTTAAAGGACTGAAATCCCACCTTGAGCTTAGTCCCAACTCCATCTGTTCCAGATACAAGGATCGGATCCACAAATCCAGCCGCCTTCAGGTCAAAGAGCCCAGCGAAGCCCCCGAGCTCTGCATTACATCCTGGCAAAGACAGAAAAACAAGTGACTCATTCGTTCTAGTTTGTTGTTTAGACTACGGCTGCTTTATCTGAATAGAACAGATGTAATAAAAATCCCAGCATTTAATGACTACAATTACTGAAAAGGCAGGAAAACGTGTTTTCTAATTAGAAAAAAGGTTTCCATCAGCAGAAGAGGAAGAAAATAAAATGAGGTTTACAGAGTGGCATTTAAACAATTTCCCCCCCAATGTTGTGTGTTTGACATTCGATCACAGATACAAGCGCATAAGCTGCGTGTAAACACAATACAAACCCTTTCTTCCTTTTGTGTTCAATTTCTGCAGATAAGAACAAAATTACCAGAACGGGAAGTTGCCTTGGCCAGGGGTTTGATCATGTCCACCAGCCTGTTTCCGGCAGCAATGTCCACACCGCTGTCCTTATAGGTCAGACCTCTGTCAGAGACAACTGATCAGCACTCACTGAACTGTGACAGTCGGTAATATCGTGTTGGTCTGCAGCTGCTATCACAGTGAAGCTAATGAAAGAGGCTGAAAATCAGTCGGGAATTCCTCACTGTGAATTAGATCAGCTACATGACAACTTAATTAGCTGAAGATGAAAATTAATACCCGCGGAAAGAAGAACAAGGACGCAGTTTATTATTCAAATACATGATATCCAGCAAAGGAATGAACAAAAGCACAACAGGATCTTTAGCTACACACACACACCTGTGCTGTTTCAGGTGAGCGATGGCTCGGTGACCGATGTCGCGCCTGTACACCGCGTCCGGGAAGCCAACTGCCGCCACGCCCTGATTGGCCGCCTGCAGGGCCAGCTCCAGAGACGACCTCACTGCAGTGACAGACAAGACCCGCCCGCCGCTGGAGACCACGCCTCCGTCTTTCAAGGCTGTACCGGCATGGAAAATCTGCAGCCCCATGTCCTGAATTGGGGACAACCCTGAGGAGGAGCCGAGGTGTTACACTAATAGTTCCAAGCACTATAATGTGCGCACACACAGTATATATCCCAAAAATCTAGATGTAGTGTTTTCAGTAAAGCACTTGCAGAAATTAATGCATTACATATATAACTTGATCATTTTTTGCAATAAAATGTGCATGTTTTTGTTTTGGATTGCAGAATTATTACATCCACAGAACCACAGACTGAAACATTAACATGAAGGAAAAAAGAACTAGAGTTTTGCACATGAGAGGCTCACAGAAAAAGTGAAGCCACACTCCACCATCTTCACTCAACAAAGACGAGTTTAAACAAGACTCCCGCTGAAATCGTGGATTTCCTGTACCTTTGATTTCGACTCCTTTCTTGTAGGAGCCGGGGTAACCGCCACTGGCCATGACCACAGTGACTGCAGAGCTGTCCTGGTGCCACACGGGGGCGTTGGAGGCCAGTTTGCCATTCATGGTGTTCATGATCACTTCATATAGGTCGCTCTGCAACAGCGGCAGTAGCACCTGGAGGAAAATGGCAAGAGCGGAGAGCAACGCTTAGTTTTAAAGAGAGGAGATGCAAAGGTGGACGTCTGCCTGTGAAACACACACCTGACACTCGGGGTCTCCGAAGCGGCAGTTAAACTCTAGCACCTTCGGGCCCCGCTCTGTCAGCATCAGGCCTGCGTACAGCACGCCTGAAAGACAAGGGCATAAACGACAAGTGAAAATAAATGAAGGCTGCTGCAGCAAACAGTGAATACAGATGGTACTCACCCACATAGGGTGTTCCCTCCTCACGCATCCCATCCACAGTCTTCTGCAGAACAGTCTCTGTGATTTGCTGCAGCAGCTTCTGACTCACCTGTGCCACAGTGACAGAAAGCAGCTTAACCATTAAAGAGCCAGCAAAAACTAAAGTAGAGCACAAACAGGGTGGTGCAGCACGACTACAGTTAACGTTACCTGAGGGGTGGGGCAGTAGGCTCCCATGCCGCCTGTGTTTGGGCCCACGTCACCGTCCTGCAGCCGCTTGTGATCCTGTGCAGGGGGCATCTGTGACACCGAGTGGCCGTCGCTGAAACACAGGCACTACAAAACCAGAGCATGCGGGATAAGCAGTTTGCCCATTTTGATGGGAGAGGAAAAAATACACACACACACACACACACACACACACACACACACACAAATTCTTAAGTTTGTTTAAGTTTTCTCAGACTTTAACTTAAACTATTGCACTCACAGATACTTCCTCTCCCTCCAGAAGCTCCTCCACCACCACCGTCTCCCCTGCAGATCCAAAGGCTCCGCCCTTGAGCGCACAGTAAACACAGCAAACTGTTGACACTGGAAGATCCAATTACCTCCCCCAAAATTCTTCAACAGCTCAATATATCGGGTAAAAAAACAAAACAAAAAACCCCAACAAACTTCTGAGACTCCACCAGCGATTATTCTACTGACTAACCAGGCGACTCGGCACCTGAGGCTGCTGTGCAGCTTTAAAGGGAAACAGTCTGAGAGAGAAGAAGAAAGGCATTTAAAGGCTTCTGCAGTTCAATTTCTTTTGGGAGGATACAGGGCGGAGAAGCAGCTTTGCACAAACAAGGCACACCAAAGTCTAGAAAAATGAGGAGCTGCCTACAGAAATATAATTCACTGCAGGATTTGTTTAGCACACAAAATAATGGCAACAGATTACGACAGCTGTGTAGCATGTTTCTGCCATCACTTTGAAGAAAGAAAAAAGTAGCACGTTATAATTCACTTCACTGCAGCACTTCTGGATGCTCACAACAGGAAACACGATGCAGCAGATCAAAGCAGATGACTTTGACCTGGAAGAAACGTGTTTGAATACTCAGTGAAGCCGACTTTAATGGTGCTTTCCTGAGTAGGTTGGAATTCCAGAGTTTCCAGCTGGAATTGCAGTTTTTTTTGATGAGTAAATATTCTAAATTATGTTAACATTAACGAGCAGTCATCTGTGTCTGCACTGCTACACTCTACTGATGCTCAATACTAACTAGAACAGCACTTTACCCTCTCGTCCAAACATGGTCACCACCCCATTGCCAAACTCCAGACTTTAAAATGGGATTTCACAAACTAACAGTTTTATGTTTATTGAGGTATCTTCTGTGTTTTATTGCAGGAATAGTTTGAAGACTTCCTCCAACATTCCTCATGCTAATAGTAAATAACTCTCAATAATATAGTAACATACTCTGTTTTGCATTCCTGTTTAAAAATTACCTCCCAATACTTCCAAAAAAAGAACACCTGAAAACATGGAAGCTTGTTTCTGCCACATTTCTCCTCCCCCTGTTTTTTGGCAACTGAAACTTCAACATAGCTCAAAACTGACAAAAACATGTTATTTTTGTCAAGTTGGTAAACTCAAACTGTGATTTTGAATTATTACATTAAAATTTAAATGAAGTAACATGAAATTTTGAATTACGGATGGCAAATTATTTTCTTTTTTTTCCCCTAAGTGGCAGAAAGTCAAAGTTTTAGCTCACAGTAGCAACGTTTAACGTTATACTTCATCAGGAAATACCCGTTAGCTTTCTGTTTGAGACAGAGACATTGTTGGTGCCAAGTCAGTTTTGTTCCTTAGGCCAAAAGTTTTGAAACGGCTAACGTTAAACAGTTTTGCTAACATCATGTAAGATAATCGGCAACCAATGTTAACATCGTATTTAAATCCAAGCTGTCACTGGGTATCGAGAATTGGTCAATTCTCCTTGTATTAATTCGGGTGTTGTGAAATCCTTATGTGTTATTGATTCTAGTGTCTATACAGCACAGTCGCCCCCTGCTGATCACTAGAAAACAAAAATAGGCTCACTTTTGAGACCATGTCCTTCTCAAAAATAAATAAAACAAGGTCCATTGTCTGCAAATGGTGTAAAATCTGCATCTGAAGACATTAAAAAGACTGAGGAGTGCGCCATAAGAGCACAGCCACAACATAAAGGTGAAATTAAGAGGAAGAGCAGAGTTGGCGCCAATTCCCACCCTTTTCATATACACACAGCAGTTTGGTCCAACATTCAAATAAAAATAATGATTACAGCAGCTTGAAGTAGCCCAGAAATGTGCTGGGAAATTAGCATTGAGAACATTACATACACCACTGATCTAGGAGGACTGCTCAGTGGGCAGCTGTGACTGAATATTCAAAAAGGAAGCTTTTACAACACTCATTTATCTATTTTCAATTAAAAGTTTTAGCCAAATACTGCTGCCCATTTCCCCCTCTTTCCCCTCCTTGCTGTAACATAAGGCCAGGGATTAATAAAGAGCTGCAGTACTGCTTAATAGCCTCACACCTTCATAATGTCCATCACGGCCTGACAGGCCTCGTCCTGATCTCGCGCCACGATCACTCCCTTCCCTGCAGCCAGACCGCTGGCCTTCACCACCAGAGCTGGAAAGTCGGCCCTGGAGAATCAAAGAGATGAAATAAACCTGGGTAATGTGCAACAGGAATCTTTTCTCTGCCCCCCCCCGCTGCCGCCACAGACGCACAGATATACACTGAACAGATGCTGATACTGAGCATAAAATGTTTTTTTTGTGCACCATTTAACATTTGCAGTGCGCGCTGCTGTTGGGGAATGGGTTTGCGATCCGTATGGATGAAGGCTGTCAGAATATGGCAGCTGTTGTTCTGCCCAAGATGCTTTACACGACCAGAGAAACGACTCTCATTGAGCGCAAGACATTTTTTTCCCCTTTTACCCTCCCCTTTGTCGATAAAAGTAACAAATCTGTTTATGCCGGATCGCTCCGTGCGGCTTCGCTCATCAGAAAGGCGGTCATTACATCTTAGATCATTAACTCATGAAACCATCTGAGGAAGGAAACTTCCATCTTCTTTCACGGTGTCGCTTTTTATGCGTTTCACAGCTCTAAAAACAAAACTTCGCAGCCATAAACAGTCTTTTACCGTAAACAGAAAACCCCATCTCCAATCCTAACTACTTCTTCAATTAAGCTGGACCAAGACGAGTTTTCAACAGTCCAAAACCAGAACTATAACTTTAATGAAGCGTATGCCTCACATATCCTTCTATAGTACTGACGTGCGGATGTAGTGACAGGCCTGCTGGGGGTCGGTGAAGGACCCGTAGCGAGCTGTGGGGATGCCGTGACGTTCCATGAAGGCCTTGGAAAAGCTCTTACTGGCCTCCAGCTGAGCTGCTTTGGCTGAAGGACCGAAACATTGAACTCCTGCGGCCGTCAGGTCATCCACAATACCTGAAAGAGAAGCAACAGGTGCGTTTAATATAAAAATCATACCCATCATACAAGTTTAAACAGACGGCCGGCACTTACCTGCTGCCAACGGAACTTCAGGTCCGACCACAACCAACCCCACATGGTGATCCTTGCAGAACTGAGCCAGGATGGTGTGGTTGCTCACCGATACCTCTGCACAGAGTGTGAGCACTTAGACATCATTCAGTCTTCAGCTGCTTGACGGTGTAATCAGCATGGCTTACCGAGCATATCCCATTAGGCAAATTATGTAATTAACTCAATCAGTGCATTAATTAATACATATCTGTGCGAGCGTCCTCATCGTGTGCTGTAAACGTTTGTGCTATATTTATTAAAGCTCTTGATGAGTAACGCTAATGAAGAAGGATATGAAACGCAAAGAAGTTCATCTGTAAGATAAGAAACTTAGAATGTTGGCAAAGTGCAAAAACATGTCATATCGCAGCTTTAGTGTAAATCTGTGCAGCTACCTTTGCATAAAGCAGGCAAGCCAATTCCTCCGATTTACAGGTTTGATGCTTTGCAGCTTCTGGTTTAATGTGATGTGCATAAGTCTTGAGTCATCCCTCATTTCTTTTCATTTTGTTAGGAAAATGGGTAAAAGGTGCAGTGATTTACGCCACAGCAAGACCTTTGAAAATTGTCTGAACGCTTGTGTCTCAGAGGGACACCTGATCTTCACAAAGCTGCCCGTCACTCAAGTATTAATATATAAAACACTTCCCACTTACCCGAATTGCTGATTTTTCCACAGCCAGCCGTGC
Source organism: Neolamprologus multifasciatus (assembly GCF_963576455.1). NCBI lineage: Eukaryota > Metazoa > Chordata > Actinopteri > Cichliformes > Cichlidae > Neolamprologus > Neolamprologus multifasciatus. The sequence goes on along the minus strand of NC_140460.1, from coordinate 28,979,966 downwards.
CCGCGTTACCCGGCGCTACCAGGACCTGCTGAACCTGTGGCGACTGGGCCAGCTTCCACGCCAGCGCGTGCTCCCGCCCGCCGCCACCAACCACCAGCACCCGCTCTGCCATGACACCTGAGCGGCAAAAGAAGAACAACACCACCAAAACTCATCTTCTCATCCACCTTTAATTGACAGCACTCTCGCCAATTTAATTGCATGCAAACGGTGACCTATAACTGCACAGCTGCGAGGAAGCAGTGACCTTTTCAGTCAGTCCGCTGCTCTCATATTATCTTGTATCGCCACAGTAACAAGGATCCAATCAAGCAGAACATAAACACAAGTCAACAATTACACAGAATGGTCACCAGGCAAGGCTAAATCACCAACAAGTGGAAACACAGGCTCAATTTGCATAGAAAAATAAAACCATAACAGCCACAGTGTGGCTGGGCAGTTATTCAGCAGTCCCTCCATTTTTGGAGTATTGTATGTTGTATTTATATGGGCTCAAAATGTGGTCATAAATATTTTGTACTTGTAAAAAAGATTTGTATGTGTAAAAAAGATTTGTGTGTGGACTTAGCCAAAAAAACCCTGCAAGTTACAAGTACGAATTTAAACCCTATTTTTCTTCCTTTAATCTGATTGGTCAATGTCATGTCAATCACAAATGTAACAATCCAATCAGAGAACAGATGGGTTTGGCTGTCGGAGGGGCGCTTTTTTTGAACTGCAGGTCCTTGAAGGGAATAAATGCCCTTTTACATGCCAACCCAGCGTTTTCCTTCATCACCACTAAGGAAAACAGTCTGTGGTCGTCCGAGTTTGGTGATTTTTGTGTCACAGGTCTACGTGTTTAATATAGGGACTTCCACAGCCTTTTCAACAGCGCTGCGGACCGCGGGGTGGGGGCGGGCAGTGTTTTGGAAATGACAGTCTTCATTACAAAGCTTTCTTCGTCATGAATTAGCATTAGGGCTGCTCGATTATGGCAAAAATGATAATCACGATTATTTTCACTGAAATTGAGATCTCGATTATTTGACGATATTTATTTAACAATAACAATGTATTGAATAATGACTTTAAAGATTGTCAAAAAATAATATAAAATAGTGTGCAAATACTGATAACAGTGCAAATATTTGCAATATAAAAAAAAGAAAAGAAAAATGTAAACATCTAGGTTAACTTTGCAGTGTTGCTCTCTGGTGCAGCTATGACACTGTAGCAAGGTTTACACACTATGTCTACTTGATCCACGTCTGACTCCATGAACCCATAATGTTTCCACACCACTAAGTTTTTTTTTTACCTCTCTTTTCAACCAACAGCAGTCACTCTCCTCTCCAAATAACTTCTGCTTAGCTTTCCAAGCTTCCCTCGGGTCCTCCTAATCAGCGGTCCCCAACCCCCGGGCCTCGTGAGTCGTTTGGTACCGGGTTGCGAGAGTTGAGGCTGAGGTGTGAAATTTATAGTTTTCAGGGGTTTTATCGGTTTTCAGCATTATTTTGTTATCGTTTACTCGGTTTTCCTGTGTCTTTTCACGTGTGTTATGAATAAATTCTCTTTTTTTCGGTACCGGTACTAGTTTTATTTTGTTGTATTTATCCGCGACACCTTAAAGGCCGGTCCATGAAAATATTGCCGGGCATAAACCGGTCCGTGGCGCAAAAACGGTTGGAGACCGCTGCTCTTAATTGTTGTGACACGTGTTCGAAATGCAGAGAGGTGCGCTCGATTTGCCACACGGAGCAACGCGAGAGTAAAGCACGAGGGAGGGGCTAATAATCGGCTCAGTCATTTTTAATGATCGTTGAAAGCCCAGATCGTAATCGTGATTAAAATTCGATTAATTGAGCAGCCCTAATTAGCATAGATGCTTTTATTGAACATTTGAAGAAATAGCAAAAAAAAAACAAAAAACAACAACAAACTCTTGTAGAGGACAAAGTCAGAGATAGAAAAGACAAGGAGCAGGTGCATCTAGTACAGGCAGAGCTGCTGCAAAAACCCACAGAGCCCAGCAGCCAGCGCAACAAATTCTGGATCCTTTGCTTTTAGTTAGCATTAGCAGCACATCCTGCGTCTGATGTGAAAGGACTTTTATGCTGCGCACTGTGACTCACAGCAATGGTCCCGGGTCAGCCCAGACTTTGTGTTAAACTAATCCTAAAGTAATAATGGTATTTCTAACCACTGACATACCACAACTTTATCCTTTCAACAGCTACTGAAAGTTAGGGGACCTAACTGCTATCAGATATTTATATAGAGATCCTCCAGCTTCAAACTGTATTACCCTTCAAGGACCTGCAGTTCAAAAAAAGCGCCCCTCTGACAGCCAAACCCATCTGTTCTCTGATTGGATTGTTACATTTGTGATTGACATGACATTGACCAATCAGATGAAAGGAAGAAAAATAGGGTCAAAATTCGTACTTGTAACTTGCAGGTTTTGTTTTGGCTAAGTCCACACACAAATCTTTTTTACGCACACACAAATCTTTTTTACGCACACACAAATCTTTTTTACGCACACACAAATCTTTTTTACGCACACACAAATCTTTTTTACGCACACACACACACACACAACTTCTTTTTACACATACAAAGCTGATTTACAAGTACAAAATATTTATGACCACATTTTGAGCCCATAGTATTCATCCAACGCATTTTTTTTTTTTTAAATCCCTGTCGTGGAAATTTAATTAACAAAGCTCACAGACACTGTAGTAGCAGTAAAAACACCTTTAATTCTTCTATCGCATGCATGAGGACAGACATCAGTCAGGGGGCACTGAGAGCCGTCTCTGAAAATGAACAGTACTGGCCTCTTTTTAATACAGTCAACAGAACAAACGAAGGCCTTAAACAGCTGCTGCTTACACATTTGCTCTTCCCCAAGGAAAGAGTTTACAATCCTTTACAAGAGCAGTACTGTTACTAAGACAATGTGACCAATACGTAAAAAAATTCCAACACATCCCTTTTACTTTAAACTATTGGGAATCTATTAGAAAGCAGGATACGGATATAAAACAGCTGAAAGGCACTACAAAGTTGTTTGCTGGCCCTTGAAATCAAACAAACTGGGGTCAGAGTTTAAACCTGAAACCCATTCCTTGAACCCTGGGAAAGTAAAGGCCAGTTTTTGCAGATACACTGCATCAGTGCAGTGACTTCAGGGATAAGATACAACACAAAGGCGTGTGTGTTGCACAGTGGTTGCGCATGCTCAACAATTAACCAAATCATCGGGTTTGATTGAAATCACTCCGCTCATGTGACTCGCTTTTAAGATGCACGAGTCCAATAAGGTTTTAAGAAAGCTTTTTTTTCTTGAGAACCTTCACTGACAAAGCTGTTACACTGTTACACAACATACTGCGCAAAATGATGCATTTGAAACTGGTATTACTGCACTGGCATGTGCCAGAATATATATGAATGAATTTCACTGCCATACTCTGGGAAAACAGTGAAAAGGTGGCAGCATGTACACAGAAATCCGTGCATTTATTCTAGAATAACAAACAAACATTCACTGCATTTCTAATAAACTTTCTTGGATCGTCTGTGCAATGCATTCAATCCCATCCTCTTCCACTAAGAGTACATTCAGCGACATTACCGCGTTAAACTGGGTAAAGTGAGCATGTCGCGTGCCATTTTAACACTCACCTGCGCGTGTTAAGTGTATGTGTGAAGCAGGAATTAGCCGGAGCCCAGACCAGGACAGCAGTCAGATGTGTAGCCTCTGCTCCCAGCCCGCTGACTGACCGAGGGGATGCAAAGTATGTCATCAAACACACACACAACACACCACGTGGATCCAATGTAACAAATACATATTCACTATACGTTAGCAAACGCTACGAAAAGTTAGCGTAAAGTACTACGAAGCATAACAAAGTGTATCGGCGTTTGTGTTCGCTGCTTACCTTTATGTGTTGTACAAACTAATCTGGGACACTTTTTGGGGAATTCTACAACTTCCTCGGGGTGTAACTGGCCAGTGCATCATGGGGATTGTAGTTTGTTCGCCATCTCGTGCTAGTGTGGCGACCATTGACTGTAGAAAACAATGGTGGCGAAACGAATTAGGAAAACCGGTAAAGGCAACTAACTAGATGGTGATGACAGCACCACCTGGTGTAACACCCCAGGAGAGTTTGCCGGCGCAAACGTTATAACAGTTATAAAAGGCACACAGGCTCGTTATTATCGAGAAGAGACGAGGCAGGTCAAGTTCATCAAACAAAGTTTATTGGACAAAACTACTAAAAGTGTAGAGCTGAAAAAAAAAAGAACTTCTTAAGTAGCAGGGCTGGGAATACTGAACCGTTAATTAAGACACGTTATTTACAAACATTACTTAAAATAACAAGGTTCAGTAAAATGATCCTGTGTAGTCTGTCTACAATCCTCACTGCAACTTAAATGGTGCGTAATACCCATTTCCCGGTGTGTATGCTCACATGCATCAGAGGGAATTCCACCACACGCGCCTAGCCCTCACAAGCGTAGTGGAGCAACCCTCCACTAAAGCAAAATAAACCCATAAATCAATATATATAAAACATAAAACAACTCAGTAAACGAGATGCAAAAGAAACAAGAACCAACAAACACAATTAACCAATACTCAGAACAATGTGCAAGTCCTGGAACTCAGTGAAGATTAAGGAGAACGACAACTGCAAGACAACAGTATCATCACTTGTATGTAAATGTACATTATTCACATGTGTCACTACTTTGCCAAGATCTGGAAGAAAACCTAAACTGTTACCCTCACAAGAGGAAATTGGTTTCTGGTGCAACAGCGTCACTCTACACAGTGTAGAATGACGCTGCCAGAGCTTTACATCTGCTCCAAAATTGACACCTTCAAGCTTGACTGAAATTTGCAGCTGCCCACCTGGACTAGTTATATGCTTTCTCAAGAAAAGTTTTATGGTCAGCTGAGACAAAGATCGAGCTTTTCAGCCACAATGACAAGTGGTATGTTTAGAGTAGTAAAGGTGAAGCTTTCAAACCTAAAAACACTGTACCAACTGTCGAGCATAGCGATGGTAGCATCGTGCTGTGGGGCTGTTTTGCTGCCAGTTGTACATTGCACAAAGTGGATGGAATGATAAAGGGCTACTTCCAAATTCTTTAACTTCACATGTCTGTCTGCTTCCCAGGTGTTTTTGGTGACTAAAGCTTAAGCTTTACATCACTTCCACTTTTCCACTTTTGTGAGATCTGGTCTAGTCCAATCATCTTTCTGCCGGCCTTCTTTAGGCCAATCAACCTTCACTCCGTGTACTTCAAATCTCACTGCACATCTGTCATTCTTCTTTGCAGACACCTATTTGCAACCCACCTCCTCCCCATCACTGCCTCTCACTCATCATTCAAGCCTCCATCTATTTCTACCACCAGCGTCTAGACTTCAGGGGTGTCCTGCTCTAGTCTCTTTCACAGATGGGGTTACGTTCTGCTGTGCTGGGCCATTGGAGTCTAATCGCCAAATACCTGAAATCTAATTCTGTACATCTATTAATTATGCTCAATTCCTTCTAGACCTGCTAGAAGGCTGAAATCTGGGCATTCCAACAAGTAAATTATGTCAAATACATGAAACGTGCATTTTGAATAGAGAACGCAGACTACCATTAAGCTTCTGAAAATCTTCCCAAAGCCCTGCTTAAAATTTGTGGACAAGGGTTAAAACCTGTGTTTTGCCAAGAAGCAAACCACTTTAACTGAACTCAATTCAATACCAATTCTGCCAGAGTGGTGAAATATTTGCCCAGAATTATGTCAGAAGATTGTTGATGGCCACCAGAAGCATCTGGCTGAGGTGCAACTTGCTTAGGGACATTTAACCAAATATTAGCGGATGTATATGCATGTTGTTAGCCCGTGCGGATTAGAGAAACTTGTACAAGTTACTAAAGATGTATACTGTACAATCATTCCTCCCTGGAAAAAGAACAGTTTACTTAAAAGCCCCAAATTACCATGATATTCATCCTTATGGATAGTTTATGCAAACTGCTGAACTTTACATTCAAACCATCACATAATGCTATTGGCATCCCTATAATGTTAACCTAATACAAACTTTTTAAAAAATATCTTTTTATCCACAAATTCTTTAATTTTGATCATAGCTTCTAAAAAACGATTCAGGAAACACTGACAAACTTTAGGAACGATCACATCCATATCAAGCTGGGATAACAAACGCAACATAATAAGTTATACAAAAGAATCCACTTTTCATGCAAGTGTGACAGTTTTTTCCTTCTCAACTGTAGCGATTTGTAGCGCCCTGACTGCAGCGACTCCATCACTTTTAATGTGGCTTTGGAAGCAATCACAGGAGATTAACCTGCTGATAGAAGCTTCTTCACAAAAGCACATAACGGCTCTGAAATACATGCTGGAGCTGTGCCATTTATTGCTTTTTGCAAGCGATCAATAAATTCTGAAAGTCAATCTTGAAGTTAACATGGAGATGTGTAAAGTTAGCAAATAAGGGCTGAGAGCAGGGTGGGGGCTTTTAATAATGTTGTCTTTAAAACAAAGATACAAACACGTACATCTCTTAAAATGTGATTTCTAATCAATATTGCCACAGAAAAATGGACAGAAAGTCAAAGTTCACTTTGAGCTTTCATTTAAATCTGATGATCTTAAACATGTGGATCAATACAAAGTGTTATTGATAGTATAAATAGATATTCAAGCTTTAAGTCCATCCACGTGTGGCAGTGCGGTCACAACAGAGGGAGTTCAGGAGCATCGAGGAGTTCTTGTCCCAATTCTGACTCTCTTATGGCAAACAATGTGACGCCTGAGCTGTACGCTGCAGGGATCCTGATGTGAGTCATCTTGGGCTGATTGTTTTCTTCTTCTTCTTCTCCTTCCTCCTCCGTGGCCATCTGCCTCACCTGACCTGAGGAAAACAGGAAAAACAGTGTCAAATATCACATCGGGCGCAAAATGTAAAGGAAATCTTCACAAGCAGCTGCTTTACCCTCGACATCCAGGGCCTTCCACCGTGGGTCGGACTGGCTCTCCGAGAGGCCCGACAGGGAGCAGTCGGGCGTCACTCGCTGCAGCACGTCTTCTCGACGAATCAGCAACATGGATTCACTGCAGAGTCGCTGGTGCACCTCTCCTTCGCTTACTACAACGCACAATAACCAACACCAGCATGAGGAGCTGATTCCTCTTCCCTATAAGCAGCTATTTCCTTTCCCCTACTCACCTACATCTAAAGGATTGGTCATAAAGACAGCGTTGGATGTGACCCCGAATATGAGCTGATGGTGCCAGGCGTCGGGCACCTCCTCACCCTCGGGTACAGCCAGCTGCATGTTCATGGTCGCCACGGGAACAGCGCCTTTTCGGATCCAGTGGGCGAGCCAGGGGACCAGTCTGACTCGCCTGCGAGGGTGGAGGTGGAAGAATCGGCCCGTCACCTGGCCTCCGCTGGCCTCCTGCGCTCCCTGGATGAGCTGGATGTGAGTCGCACCTGAAAGAGCGGGATGAAACGTGACGCCGACGTTTATCGCATCTGAATCATAACAGTTAAACAAAAAGTACGTGTCACGTCTGCTCAGAAGCTGAAAATGTCAGTGTAAAAACTGTGTAGCAGAGCCGAGAAAGTCAATTACAGCCTCTCCTGCGAGAGACATCAAACTCTTTGTCTAATTCAATAGGGTACTTTTGAATTCGCCTGGTTGGCAGTGCAGCCAGCTGTCACACTTGTGGGAAGCAGCACTTATGGGTTCAAGACATTACAGAGCGGGGCAGTTATAGTCCCTGTTAGCATCTGTGACACCCAGATATTACTGTCTGTGGAGCTAAATTAAGATATGCACCTATACCACACTTTATGTATTAACATTTCATTACCTGAAATGTCATGGAACAGCTTGCCGAGAGTGAGAAATTTTGAGCTTGAGCCAACGGCTTACAGTGTAAGACGTGCCAATTTAGGGGGAAGCTTTTAAATGGCATGAAAATACACATTTTTAGGGAATTGTAAACGCTAAAGAGACTGCATTTATGTGGCTTTTCTAGTCTTAATGGCCACTCAAAGTGCTTTAACACCAGAAGCCACGCTCGCCCGTTCAGGCAGAGGTTTATAGTCTAGATCGATTCTGTTTGAGCTGTGTAACCTTCTCGGTCCCCTGGGTTCTTGAAGCAAATGACCAAAAGCAGCCCTTGGGATCATTTTATGCAGCCCGTGGAGCAGAAAAAGGAAAGAAAGCAGTACTGTATGCACAGGTATAGCCAAAAGACATTTTTTTAACATCTGCGGTAATTTTTATTTAGCAACATTGCTCTGTGTTGGTACCTCATCACCGCTTTCATTTGAATGTGAGATGGATATAGAGCTGCAAGACCCCCTACTGCCAGCACCAACGCCATGCAGAATAGAGCAGGCATCACTAAAAACAGATATTAAATAGTATAGTTAAAAAAACAACATCGAAGGAAGAGCTGGGTTGCAAAGAGGCTTGCAGGGGCAGCTTAAATAGGTGCCTTTAAGCTGCTCACTTATTTGGCAAGGGGTCACCACAGCGGATGGATCCACAGATTTGACATCAGATGCCCATCCTGATGCAACCATCCCCGACTGGAACTCAGAATTCAGTAGCATGTGACCTCTTCAGGCTGGGTTTGTTTCTCCTTTTGGCAAATGTTTTCACCACTATACTGAGGGGCACTACAAGAGATTTTTCAATGGGATGTGAGATGTGTAACATAGGCCAACACTGAGCTCAGCTGATGTGCAATCAAGACAAATCACAGTTTAATTCCATCTCTCCAGCTGACAGCTTTTGTTCAAATTTCTTAATTGTCTATGTTGCTTCTGCAAGAACTCAGAGGACCATGTGCATTGTTATTACATCAACTTGTCAGCAGTCAGGACTGAGACTTGTTTAGTAAGGCGTAGCAAAGAAAAAAAAATCCTCTTATCTTGGAAGAACTTAATAAAGCACAATAAGAAAATAGACCCTCATGTTTTGCATCAACTACTCGTTGCTACGTTCTTATTAAAGAGGAATCAAGACTCATTAGGGTTTACACAAAAACATATTCCAGTATGGAAAGAGGGATTCTGACCAGTTTAAGTGCGCACACATCAGACACATTCAGCTAACGCTAAAGACTTCCTGTAAGATGGCACTCAGACAGTTAGAGTGCGCCCCACATCTCCACCACCCTAAGCCTCAGTATGGGCTCCTAACAGGTTGTATGCCGTGTCCCTTGCTCTATTCCATGATTGCCCCCCATCCACCACAGCAACACCATCAGTAAATCCACAGACGACACCACGGTGATGGGGTTCATGTCTGTGTGAGATGAATCGGCCTGCAGGGACGAGGTGGTGCAGATGACGGTGAGGTGCAGAGACAACAACTTGCTTCTTTTGCTCAATAGGAAAGTCTACAAACGTACTGTCTATGTGTGTGGTGCAGCTGCACAGTGGCAAAAAGCCGTCTCTAGAGGAACTCAACAACACTCGCTGTCTCAGGAAATCCCAAAAACATTTTGTCTGACTCATCACACCCAGACGATGCAGCACAATAAAATCAAGGACAATGTTACTTCCCCACAACTATTTAAGCATAGTTTTCATTTATTTTGTATATATTATTTATATTTTCTTTAGCACTAAGCGCTGAACTTAGTTTTGGTGAACTTGTAACTTAGTAATTTTAATCATTATTTAGGGGTCTGGAAGCCATGCTTACTTGTCGCCAGGAAGGTTTAGTCTGTTACACTGCCTGGAAAAGACGCTCACTTTCAAACTTTTTTTGCAGTGTTAGAGCATAGCAATATCTACGGCTGGATTAAATGCATACAAATGCTTTTTTTCTCCACACACTTTTGCACTTACAGGGTGCATAAAGTGTTCCAGAGGGCTGTCACTGGCCTGCAGCTTTCACTTGGAGAGCCCCGGCCCTTGAAGGTTAAACAGGAACTCCAAGAGAATCGATCTAAAGCCACTGTCGCCTGCTTATGCTGAAATAATTCATTCACTTGTCATTTGGCTTTCTGTTTCATCAGCTTGTATATGCTTAATCAAGTTAACGACAGTCTGCTGAGCTTGCTTTCATTTTTATGGAAAGTTGAAGCATCTAAAATCTGTCCAAATCCTCACGGCAAAGGAGCATTTGCAGACCTTCAAAAGTAAGCTTGTTACATGTATAGATAAAAAAGCAGTTATGGTGTGCTTATAGAACATGTGTGTCTACTTTCCCTCTCCCTCCCCTTAGGGAATCCACAGTGAAACAGGACCTACACCCTATAACTGTTGCAGTAGGCAAAAATTCATGAGAATGAAAGTTACCTGGCAATAAAAATATATATTATGCACAGACAGAGAAGAATGGACTAATCCAATTGTTCTCTGTCTGAAAAAAAAATAGTGGAAAGTTGGATATAAGAAAAAGAAATACAATTTCAACAGTACGTCTCAGTTTTTCCACGTGATAAAGAAACAGTAATGGAGGACATGAAAGAAACCTGTCAGCACCATGGTTTGGGTTTAAACTTTGAAAAAATGAATGTGCAAGATTACAGAAAAAAGTTTGATAGCTCATTGCCCAGACTCTCCTGTAGTTTCTGTTAGTTCATGTGGACGCATTGCAAAAAAATAAAATAAAAGATTTCTATAGTCAACAGTGGAAAAACTATTGTTTTTCTGTTATTTCACTGCATCTATTACTAAATTATTTTGGTGTAATCTGAATGGGCGTGGGGTCGGTCTTTATCACAAAGAAAAGCTTATAATACATTTCATATTTTCCAAAACCAACCAATGGGTCAGACTGGAGTCTCTGCGGATCGATTCTGGCCCCCAGGCCTTATGTATGACCCCCGATTTAGACTTAATACTTAAACATAGCTCAATGATCAGCAACAACAGAGGATACTTTAGTGCACATGGCATTTTCTGCACATTTATGTGCACTTTTTGCGTAAAACATAAAACAAGCACACCTCTCTCCTTTCTCTTTAGCCATGTTTAGTGTTCTCACCAGCTTCACTGCGGGACAGCAGGTAGTCCGGCAACGGTGACTCGTTCCTCCGCAGACGCGTTTGGACGCAGCGGTCAGCTTCCTCCGGGGTCACGTCTACTCCGAGCGCCTTCAGCACGTCCACCACAGCCGTGGCCCCGCAGGCGGACGCTCCGATCTGCAGGGTCTGCATCTCCAGAGCCTCCTGGACGGACCACAGCATGGCTTCATCGGCCCCTGCCTCCTCACCATCCTCACGACCTCCCCGCTCCTCCTCACACACAGCCGCCTCCATCTGAGAGCCTCACCTGGAATTATAAGTAAAGGCACAAAGTCAAAGTAAAGGACCTGCAGCCATTAACCATGTAGCCCATGAATACGGAGGGGAGAGCTTAACGAAATCCAACACATATGTGCACCGAAGTTACTCCTCATAGTCCACTCGGGTGTTTGCCAGTCATAACAACGGATTTATTTACGTTTATTTTACATGTCCTCACCATTTCTCACGCTGTCAGACACAAACCGACAGCTGCAGCCACAACAACAGTGTGCGCATGCCCGTACTGCGCGTGTTCTGCTCCTCACCGCTTTCTTTACCAGCAGGGGAGAGGAGGAATGAGGCGACTGGCGCCCCCACTGGCCGCTTTCAGCTATGACCCACGACCACTACAAGTGCATCTCTGTAGGCTGAAGGCATTTACACCGAAAACAATTCAGTTTGCATATCTGTCTACAAACCGTGTTTATAAAGTAGTACTGCTGCATTTTAATGTATTTGGAGATCTGCAACAGGGGCATTTAAACATGTTTTCAGTTTGAGAAGACAGAACTTTTTAAGAGCAAGTAGTTTAAAATTTACTTGTCATTTTTGAAGTCATTGAACATTACAGGAGCCAATCAAAGCTTCTTACTTTCCTGGATCAGAGATGCAGCCTCGTGTCACCAGCAGGTCTCAGGAGCTTTCAATTAAATTCAGTATTATTCATATTGTGCCACTTTCCAACAACATTTGTCTCAAGGTGCTTTATATTGTAAGATAAAGACCCAACAATAATACAAAGAAAACAGAGAAAACTTCAACAATAATATGACCCCCTATGAGCAGGTTCTTTGGCAACAGTGGAAGGGAAAACTCCCTTTTAACAGGAAGAAACCTCCAGCAGAACCAGGCTCAGGGAGGAGCAACCAATAGTCGGGACTGGTTGGGTATGATGAAGACAAGACTCTCTGCGTTTAACTAGAAATTAAATGCAGAGAGTTGTATAAACACATAGGGAGTGAAAAAAAAAAGTAGAAGCAGAAACACTCAATGCATCATGGGAATCCCCTATCAGTCTACACCTATTACAGTGTAACTAATTGAACACTATACACTTTATCCTCCCCTAACTGTATGATTTATCAAAACAGAATGCTTTAAGCCAGGGGTGTCCAAACTTTTTTCACTGAGGGCCACATACATAAAAATATAGGAGGGGCTGGGCCACTTACTAGAAATTAGGTATATAACCTTAACTTTAGTGTATTAAAGTTAGAAAAATCACTTACAAGTGGTCGAATATATTATATTGTTGAATATAATTAAAGACAAAACTGCCTTCATCACAGCTTTCCATAAATGGATCTTTATTGATTTATTCAGAAAAAGCTTTAGTAGCTCATTCTCAGAACAGCCTCAGATTTCTTCTTAGACAGAAGATTTACAGCACAGAGAAAAAACAATATGGTAAATGGACTGGTTCTTATATGCGCTTTTCTACTCTGTCCGAGCACTCAAAGCGCTTTATACAGCTAATTCATTCACCCAATCACACCCATTCACACAAGCACTTCTAAGCTTAAGTGCGCAGTATCTAACAATCATACACATTCACACTCCGATGGATGCATCGGAGAGCAACATGGGGTTAGTATCTTGCCCAAGGATATTTGGCATGCATGCAGACTGGAGCAACCTGGGATTGAACCACCGACCTTCTGGTTAGTGGCTGATCCGCTCTGCCACCTGAGCTACAGCCACCCCAATAAAGGGGAAAATGGGACGGGTACATTTCAAGTTTGTTTTTTAAGTTATTAGGCTTAGCAACACACCTATTAACGTTTGTTTAAAAACCGTTATCAACATTAACAGACTGAACTGGACTTAATAACAGGAGTGCATATAATTTTAGTAAATTATTCTGGTGAGTATCAGCTGCGCTGGGTATGTAAATCGGGACATCCAGCCGCGGTGCTGATCGCCACTCGTGCCAAAAATCCAGACAAATGTCACTTGATCAAGGAGCAAATCTGCATCAGATGAGATCAGCTGACTTTGCGTGTACGTGGGCAGTGAACAGCGGTGTGTACTCTGTGTTAACAAGAAAAGCGCATATAAGAAAGTGGTGTGCAAAAGCAGGGTAGTGACAGAATTGATGCGCATTACTGATATTTGAAGCATGTGTACCTGCACATTAACACACGGGTACTGTGGAATATATTTTTTACTCACCTAAAGTGCTCGTCCACTCCCCGCAAAAAAATAGCAGCTGTGCGGCGTCTGTGGCATCACTCTCATCGCATGCGATGGAGTAAAAATCAAAAGCACAGCTTTATCAGACAGTTGCAGTTTAATGTTGGCTGACAAGTCTTCAACAACTGGATTTCTGGACATGCTGACGTTGTTGACGGGCGCATTATTTCGGTGACTTTAACGAGGCCGTGTTTTATGAGGTCTCCATCTGAAAAAGGCTTGCCATGTCTTGCGATGAGTTGGGCGACCTCATAGCTGCTATTGGAGCCTTTTCCTGGACCTTTTGACCACGAAAAAATTACTGTTGCTGACCCCGCAGGAGAGCTACCCTTTGCTTTAATTTCTGCTCTCGATCAGCACCAGTGTAGGATGCATAGGCCTGTTTGGTTTCATAATGACGTCGTACATTATATTCTTTCATAACTGCCATAATTTCAATGCAGATCAAACAGACACACTTCCCCTTGAATTCTTTGAAGAAATATTCACTCTCCCACCATGTCTGAAATTTTCTGCATTCACTTTCTACCTTTCGCTTCTTTGGCTCTGCCATGTTTAGTAACTAACTTGGGCTAAATTTCTTCTGTGATTGTCCTTTTTGGTGGAGCAACTGCCTCGATCAACAGTAGCTCCCCCTGGTGTTAAAACTAAGAAGTGCAATACACTCAAGCAAAAGTTGAAGTGCGGGCCATATTCGATTCTATTTATAAAATTACTTGCGGGCCAATTAAAAATGGATCGCGGGCCGCAGTTGGCCCGCGGGCCGGAGTTTGGACACCCCTGGTGTAGAGCATGAAACAACAGGAGGCCTCATGAAACTACTTGTCAGTCAATTGTCCAATTATTTCTGAGCCTTAGAAAATGGGGGTTTGTGCATAAAAATGGCAGTAATTCCTAAACACTCTTTTGTTAAACCCCTTGAATTAAAGCTGAAAGCCTGCACTTCAGTCACATCTTGATTGTTTGATTTGAAATCCACTGCGATGGCATACAGAGGCAAAACTACAAAAAATTGAAGCCTTTGTCTAACAAGTTATGGAACTGACTGCATGACCACAAAGCCCGGACAGTTTTCCATCAAGCCAAAAGATGTCAGTGTGGCTACATGCAACTGCAGCATGCAGAAGCGCAGCATGTGTGGTAACAGCAGATATGTACGTGGTGTCACAATGTTTGATGCTTTGTGAAAGAGCCCGAGGCGTGCACGCGTTGCCGATGGCCGCGTCCTTCTTTTTGCCGTGCACGGTTATCACAGGAGGAGGGGGGGGGGGGGGCAATCGGGGTGAAATGTACAGAGAGCAGACAATCTGAGGCATTAAAGGAAATAGTGTAACAAGGCCACTGTAATCAAGGTTTCTCTTTTAATGTGCTAAATAATTTTTCTTGTTGAGCTAAATTTGGAGCCAACCTGGTTGCACGCCGCACAAATGAAAAGCATAACAGAACAGTTCAGGATACTCAGCTCAGAATCATCCAAACAGGAAGTCCCATGGGACGTCACTGTTCTCACAATTATTTCTGACTTAAATTCTACAAACAGCCAATGCTGGCTCTGCCTCAAAAACACCTGAGAAGCACATGGAAATAAAGTAAGCCAGCTCTCTGCTCAATGCCATCTGGTGGCTGGAAAAGAGAATCAGAGTTTGCAACCCAAAGTGACCTGCGCTGGAAAAAAAAGAAAAAAAACCCCCAAACTTTAAGATTTGTATTTGATTAAGAAAGCCTCATTTTTATTCCCCTTGCACACCTTGCTTTGATCTCTCCTACAGTAACTTTATCTGTACTGATCCAGGATCACCCGTCAGCATGTGTAATCACGAACACCAAAATCCTTGTTGGTATTCGCCTCACCCTTACTTTCGCCAGGTTTTCTCTCAGTTGCAGCAACTGGCTGCTGGAAACACTACAAGCAAAGTGTGATTAAAACTGACGGGCTCGACGAACGTGATCCGGCTGCCAATAAGCCAGCCAGGAGATGAGGTAGATGGCATGGGATGAAAGACAGAAGCAACCTTGGTGTCACCATTTTTTTTCACTTGCAGATGTAGTAGAAGCTTAAAGGGAGTTTCCTTCTAAGCCGTCTAAGCTTTAGCTCTTCGTTATCAAGCTTGCCAACAGATATGCAGATCAATATTTTCCTGAAGTGGGCTATGAATAATATGAATACTGTGGGGGTAAAATGTGGGATGTGCTAGTCATTTTAGCAGATAATTTGGAAGCTGCGGCGACTGTACAGAATCAATAGCTTTTTCCTGGGAAAGCATTAAACAGTGTGGATATGCAGCAGCTGTAATATGATAATGCTGTGCTGGCAGCAGACTGTAATGTTGTGCAGCCGTGAATCCAAACGGGTGACCAAGTGCCATCACAGGCACATTCAGCCAAACTCCCGTATTGGGACTAATGCGGCTGTTTACACTAGTTCTCAAGTGGCTCACGCACTCTTTATCTGAATCCTGCTTTACTTGTTACATAACCGCTCCCAATGCAGAGACCATCAAAAGTAGATCCTTCATGCACTTTCAGTTGAAACCGTTAAAGAGATTAAATGAGAAGGATTTAGAAACCGTGCTTAACGGGCCCAGTTTTTCATTGAAACACCGAAGCAGTTTGATTTAGCAAACAGCTGGATGGAAACGCTTTCTTTTAGAGGTCTGCCGTTCCCCTGAACTTTCCTGCCAGTGATGTCCTCTGGATGACCTTTTGGGTGCTGCACCATCCACTCACTTATTTTTTTATTTTATTTTCCAGATTTCTGAAGTATGAAATACATTTGTGAATATAAACAGCACCAAAGCCTGTACCTACTGACACGTCATTCATATTTAATGATGCATTTCTGTTGTTGTTGACTTTGCCTTTCATGAGTAAACTGCAAATCGCTGAGGCTGGAGGAGGAATAGGTAGAGTTTTTTCCTCTGTGAATACAGACCATTAATAAAGAGACACATACAAGCTGAAGATGCAGCTGTGTGCCCGTCTCATAAATAAATAGTAATTAAAATAAACAAATGCACTGATCACAAATTAGCAGTGACTGCTGTGAGGCAGGCTAATGCAGATTCATGCATCCACTGAAATAGAGGTGCAGGTTAAAAAAGTAAAAATGCCACATCTTTGGCTTCACATTTGTTAAGAGTGAACTTGTTACAAATGATGGTGGGAAAATAGGAAATCAGGACGGAACCTTGTTAATTGCTTGTTATAATGCAAAAGTTTTCCCCAAAATGTCAGACCACAGTGCCCAACAACAAATGCTTTAAGGCAAGGACACACACAGCTCAATTTAATCTTAAATCTCACTTTTCTGTCCAAACAAAGAAGTTTAAAGACACTTTTAGCTGAGACATCTTAATATAAAAGAAGATGTAATTTTAAAGGCAGTTCTTAGTTATTCTGTAGGATCACGAATCGCTGCTTTAATTAATAGAAAAGAAACGTATCAGTATGACTTAAATTATAAGAAATAAGATTGTAAAATTACAGAAAATGACGAAGAGAAGGCTTGTCTAAATTCAATTCAATTCAACTTTATTTATATGGCACCCGGTCAAAGCCATTGTTGATGATTTCCTAACTATATGAAGAAACACACAACCTTCATTTTCACTGCTGAGCAGATAATTGTGGTCAGACAATTACATCCACTCATCATGAGCATGAATGTAACAGTAATTCGGGCCTTTTAATAATTTCTTTGAACTCTTCTTTTTGCAGGGTTGAATGATTGTACAACATATGTCTTTAATAACCTAATGACTGGATTAGATTTGATTCTACTGTATTTTATTTGCTGTCATTTTAAAAGTATATTACTCAAACAATGAAAGGAACTCTGGCATCCAGTTCAAAGTGCAAACTATATATACATATGTAAATACAACATATGCACATATCATACATGCACATAAGTAGCCTATAGAGTAATTACAAAATCAAAGTATTGACCTGTATAATGTTTTAGTGTGCAATGTGTGTATGTGAGGTGCATGAAACTGTGTGGTGTGCATATGTGTGCGTTGCTATCAGTGACCAGAGTTTAGCAGGCTGACAGCAGTGTGGAAGAAAGTGTTCTTCAGTCTGCTGGTTTGGGAGCAGAGGATCCTGCACTCCTTCCAGAGCGAACAGTTTGTGGTTTGGATGTGAGGAGTCTTTATGATGTTGTGAGCAGTCTTCAGACTGTGATTCCAGACTATGTTGGCAAAGGAGGGGAGCTGAGTCCCAATGATGTTTTGGGCAGTTTTCTCAACTCACTGTAGAGCTGCTGTTAAACCACAGTACAATGCAGCTAATCAGGATGCTCTCAGAGGTGCATCTGTAAAAGTTCAGGAGACATTTGAGGGTTTTCTTTATCAGGCTAATTGTATTGGTGTGCCAAGTGAGGTCATCGCTGATGTGGACTCCCAGAAGCTCAAAGAGACACACTGCCACCTCACTCCCTTAGATGTTAAGTGGAGCGTGTGATGTGTCACTGTATCATCGTAAGTCCACAATAAGCTCCTTGTTCTTCATGGTATTAAGGGTAAGATTGTTAACTCCACACCAGTGAGCCAGATGTTCCACCTCCTTCCTGTAAGCCTCCTTGTTGTTCACACTGATCAACCCCACCGTTGCAATGTCATTTGCAAACTTCACAGTGGTGTTTTATACACGCACAGGAATGCAGTGATAGATGAGCAGTGAGTAGACGAGTGGATTGAGTATGCAGCCTTGTGGGACACTGTGGTTAGCGTCAGAGTAGAGACGATGTGGCTGTCTACTCTAACAAGCTGGAGTGTGTTGGGTGTAGTCCAGTTGCAGAGTGCTGATGCCCAGGTGTCTGAGTTTGGATGGTACAACTGTGTTGAATTCTACAGTTCATCCTGTTAAAACTAAAGCTGAATTTAAAACCCTTCTCCTCACATACAAAGTCTTAATTAATCAGACTGCATCACAGCTCGAAGATTTCATATCATTGTAATAGACCACTTTGCTCTCTAATCGCAAAGTTGTCTATTATCGCTTGTGTGGTTCCTCGAGTTTTTAAAAGTAGAATGGGAGGCAAAGGGTTTGGCTTTCAGGCCTCTTTTCTGTGGAAACTTCTCCCAGTTTGGATTCAGAAGAAAGACACCCTCTCTACCTTTAGGATTAGATACAAAACTTTCCTTGTTGATAAAGTTTAAAGTTAGAGGTGGATCAGGTGACCCTGAACCCTCCCTTAGGGTGTGGGGAACTTCTCATGATGCACTGAACACTTCCCTCCTACTCTTGCCACTACTGCATATCATTGAATTTTACCTTCTCTCTCTATGTAGTAGTCAATTTTTCCCACATTCACCAAGTCCTTGCATATTAGAAATATATCCTTTTCTCCAATGTTGTTGGGCATAAAGCACCTTGAGTCGATTGTTGTTGTTAATTGTTGCCATGTAAACAAAATAAAACTGAATTAAATGGAACATAGAATTGGGTTGGGGTACTTGACTAGCGTGCTTAGACCTCACAGGGTCTATAACTCTCCTCCTGGTGGCTGACACTGTAAAAGTCACTGCTGAGAATCAGTTGCTACCATTTCAATGTTGCATCTCTTTCTGATTCTCAAGACAGTTGTTGGTATGTAAACAGCTACATACATTTTCTAGTAGCTAAATGTCTATTAAAGTAAACAGCTGGAGAGCACTTGAAATTGTTTTCTCCTCTATTACACAGTGTCCACATTTGATTTTGCTGATTCAAACCCACAAAGAGCCAATGTCGGCGACAGCTCAGTGTGAGCCTCCAGGTTATGACTGCAAACGAGGTGCAGAGCTCACAGAGATGCTTTGTGCTACACCAGAAATAAAGAAACAATCAGTTCTGTGATCTTAGCCTCTTTTGTGAACACTAAATGTGCAGGAAAAATGGAAGAAACTGCAAAACTGTCAGCTGTTTACAGACCTGTGGTCGGTCCCCTTGGAATAATACGTTAAACAGAGTCTATTTAAACACTATCTCTATGACCCCTTGGTACAGAGCAGCTCTGCAGGGATCTACAGGATTAACCAGCGCCTCTGAGGTAAGCTGAATCATAATAAACAGCAGCAACGCTTTGAAAATACCCATAACGGCACATTAGCATTGAAATGAGGTGGCACTTTTGTCAGTAGGTAGTTCTGGGTTACGGAGACAAACGCTGAATACTGCCGCGGGGACGACGGCACACACTCAGCTGTCCTCTCCATGGCCCAGTATGCCTACATCATTAATGTCAATAGTGTTAACATGGCGGCTCGTTTGCAGAGGAGCACGGGATGAATTTGCTCAAAGCGATGAAAGCCATCCATTTTTTGGAGAGAATTCACATCAACCCTGCTTCGTACTACGGGCTACATCCGTGGCACCTCTACTCATAGGCTGTAAAATTTTAAGGGTTCGCACAAAGCCATGGGGTCTATGAGATTTGCTCCTTATATTCTTCACTTCAACTGGCTGTAAAACATCTCCCGCTGTTAACTTACCTTTATATAGGCCATTATGGCAGGCGAGTGCCTGCCCTCTCCGGCATGTCCCCCTCGTCTCCTGCAGTAAAAGTTCTCTGGATTTCAATAAGGCAAGTGCATAAATAATGAGACAGGGCATTTAGTCTCCACAAAGACAGCATTCCTTGTCTTTTGTCAAACGCATAATGTGGATTTTGCACTCCAGGAAACACTTAAGTGGCAGCTCTACGGGATTGTATTCAGAGTCCAAGTCACATAAGAGCAAAATCACAGTCTGCCACTAATTAAAACGATAGAGGGAAACAGAGCTGAATCGGAGACACACACGGTCCTATAACTGCCAAGCTCAGCTGTCACAAACCTGTGATTTTTTTTAATGGTTTATTCAAAAGCCTGTGCACTGGAGCGGATACTGTATAGCACAGGTTGTTCTTTCAGTGGCAAATAAAAGGTTTCCTTTCTTTTATTACTGTTCTTTTATTTAGGAGCCTATTACAGCGTGTTCAGCCACTCGGAGCAACTGGAGTCGCCATGCTGCGTGTCAGCCCCTCCTTAGTGAAATTTAATCGCTCAGGCTAAGTCATACTTTCACATATTTAGAACAGTTAAATTACATACATCCATGCACAATTAACTCAACCGGTTGTAGAGAATACTCTCGATACTTCCTGAATGATGTTGACACAGTGTAGCAATTAAACCGCAATGTAAAGCGTTTGCAGAGGAAACGGAAGGCACTTCCTGTTGTCCGTCCAAACAGCCAATGTGAAGTTTGCATGAACAGCAACGGCAACAGCTTGACAAGAGAGCGGCAACAGCTGCACGGCTCATTCATGAATACAAATCAAACCGTGTGCCACTTTCAATTAGGCCTTCGAGGGGTACTTGTGGGAAACAATTCACAAAGGAGAAGATGTGACATGTTTCATCACTACGTCGTGTTTCACATGCGCTACATGCAGGAAAACAACGTGGAGTCATTATTTATGACTGTCTGATGCGCCTAAAAGTTGTTGTTTGGGTATTTGTGCATAGTGTTGCAAAAAAAAAAAGAGAGAGAAAAGAAAGAAAGGGCTTTACAGCCCATTATCACATCTAACCAGGATCAGATTCAGCTTAGCCTGACGACCAGAGGAACGCACGCCTAAGCTTGATGTGCAAAAGCTGTACATCATCACCTTACTGCAAAAACAAACTGTCCTTGGCAGATAATGTTCCATAAAGTTTCTCGAGCCGGCTGATTTTCCTCTCTGCAAGACATTTGTCAGGTTTCCCTGACACCGGGACAATTTCTGCTCCTCGCTCGTACATCACGGCACAAAAGGCTGATGAGTTCTTTTCTGAAGATGTCAGCCTAAAATAGCCGTGCTGACATTTCTAATCACACACACGACATTCACGAGGTGAGAGGAAAACTTTCCATCTGCTACCCCCCCAACTCTTAACGGACCGAGCTCTCACACGCCGATGTGACTGAAAGGTGCTCTTTAAGTTCAGACACCTGCATCAAGGCAGCCTGCCATTAGCGTATGATGCGCGCTGTGGTAGCTGTCACTATAGCTGAGTGTCTCCACAACAGAATGCCATTTTCTCTTGCTTTGTTTCTCCAGACCCCCCGCTACTCGGCCCACCGTTTAGCTATCAACTTCTGACATTTGTCAGCTTCCCTCCAAAACACCCTTTTCACTACAGAGGAAGAAGTATTAAATGTTCAGGGTGGCTTCAGACAGGTTTACAGGAGGATGAAACACTTTGTGTCGTGCTTTTTTTCCTGCATTAGCTTGGAGAATCTTGTCAGTTCTGTGTGACGAATGTAGTAGATGAAGGACATTTTTCAAAAGTTGAACCCCCCCCCCCCCCCCCCCCCACACACACACACACACTGAGCAGCTACCCAGTCCTCCATGAACTTATGTCAAAAGTGGTAACCATATAGTGCATTATATTATAACGAATAATTTCTACCAGCCTATCTGAAAGTACTGGAATACAAAACAAGGACAGGGATACTGATGTGAGGGAAATGAAAGGCTGCATAC
The DNA here is from genome assembly GCF_963576455.1 of Neolamprologus multifasciatus. Taxonomy (NCBI): domain Eukaryota; kingdom Metazoa; phylum Chordata; class Actinopteri; order Cichliformes; family Cichlidae; genus Neolamprologus; species Neolamprologus multifasciatus. Next base: position 28,957,921 of record NC_140460.1, on the reverse strand, counting down.
TGAGCTGGTTAGCTTGGTGACCGATCTAGCCCATAGTATGTTTTTCCTTTCATTGACCCAAACTGTAGATTGACACAATGGGAATGCTGTAGGATGGCGCTTTTATGGCGCTGCCACGGGACAAGGCCATAGAAAGTCCTTGCTCCATCAGTAGGACCGATATCAGCTTCTTTTGGGCAAAAGGATGAGGAGAGCCACAGGAGAGCTAAAAAATTATCTCCAGCAGTACACTGGCCTGAATGTGGGGTGTGATTTGGCGCTATATAAATAAAATTGAATTGAATTGAATTGAAATGTCTCTGATCAAGCAACCAGAAACAAACTTCATGAGGGTGGCCAGAGGGCCCGATGTCCACTAGTGGGCCCACTGCTCACTGGCTGGCACCGTGGAGCCCGATTGGCATTTGTCATAGAATAACAGAATAAGCAGGTCTGCCACTGGTGTCCTGTGAGAAGCTGTGGAAAATGTTATTCTGCCTGTATCATTCAGCATGACTGGTTTCATGGTGGGTCAGTGATGTGGCATCTTTACATTCAGTCCTGTGTAGGTTGATCCATTTGTTCCTTACACATTATACAGCCCATATGAGTATAGCTCTCCAGCATGACTCTTTCCCCCATCGAGATCTGATATGTTTTCTAAATTCCTTTATTTAGAAAACATGTTATTTAAACTTGTTTCCCCTGATTAGCATCACTGAGAAATATAGATACTTCAATATAACTTAACCAGCAATAAAATAGTTGTAAAATATTAATATACATTCGTAAAATAGAGTGCCCGTTTGTACTTTGTAACCAAATTTGCACATAGACTCAGCCTTCATTACTCAGACCCTTAAACACCACCAGGGCTGGGGCTGGAAGAATAGAAACACTATCAGATTCTCCATTGTCTTAATCATAGAGTTGTGATATTCATAAGTCCATTAACTTACAGTCTGCATTTTTTGTTTGTTTTGGTTTTGCTGTCTTTCCTTCCTGGCTTCAAATAGCTCAGACTTTATTAATATTTAATCTTACTGACCAACACATGTACAGTGCTCACACGTTCATGCAGTACACGGCCTTTTCTTCTCAGACACACTCACACCACTGCTTCGTCTGCAGCATCTGTGTTACATTCAGTCTATAATGTGGTTAACCTCTTCATTTTTCCCCCATTTATCTTCTTTTGTGAAATCATCTGCTCTGCTGACAGTACACTTATTCATAACTGTGATCGGTCCGATGCTGCCAGCACCACCCCAATCACCCCTTGCAAATGTGCAGGGGAAACCCCAGGTTAGCTTAGTGTGCTAATAACCAGCTTTGTGTGACCACTGATTGCCAGTGTTAAGCCAGATAACAGAAGGATACACGGCGTATTTGAATACATTTCATAATACAGGGCCCAGGACTAGCTTCCCTGCCATCAGACTTTCAGATTAGGTAGCAGGTTTTAGCTCAGCTGCAGGAAGTCAGGTGGGGCAGAGTAGTTCAGAGAGCAGTGCCAGGTGGATTAATTGGTGCACCAACTGTGTGTTTTCTAATCAACTTGGTGCACTGGGGCCTGAGAACACACACACACACACACACACACACACACACACACACACACACACCTAAAGAGACGTCGCAACTAATGCCGCCTCATCTACTGTATGCTCAGTTGAAAACACTTGAGTTGTTATCTAAGTTGAGTGCACTCTGGTAACGCTGGTCAAGCTCCACTGGAGCACAGTTTTGTGTTTGTTTGCTTGCTGTCCGGCTCAGTCTCCACCACAGGGGTAATGGGGTCTTCTGCTACACAGATGTTTTGGGTTTGGTCCACCTTTTTTTAGATGAATTACAAGCTAAGTTGTCACACAATGCTCTCTTCTGTTATCCCTACTGTGCTCCACACCTACTTACACAAAGATGGAGGCAGCAGTGGGGAGAAAAGACAAAGGAACTAGCGTGACCATAAATGACAGCAAAATGCAGTAGAGCAGCAGTGTCAAACATAAAGCCCAGGGGCCAGAATTGGGCTGCCAAAGGCTCCAATCTGTGCAACTGTGAAACAGAGCATACATTTTGTGCTTGCAAGTGTATTTTTACAGGTTTTGCAGCTTCTTCTACTGATATGTATCACTATGTATTAACAGACCTCTCTGTATTGAATCGTATCTGTTATTAATCTCTGTCTCTCTTCCACAGCATGTCTTTATCCTGTCTTCCTTCTCTCACCCCAACCGGTCGCAGCAGATGGCCGCCCCTCCCTGAGCCTGGTTCTGCCGGAGGTTTCTTCCTGTTAAAAGGGAGTTTTTCCTTCCCACTGTCGCCAAAGTGCTTGCTCATAGGGGGTCATATGATTGTTGGGCTTTTCTCTGTATCTATGAAGCGCCTTGAGGCGACATTTGTTGTGATTTGGCGCTATATAAATAAAATTGAATTGAATTGAATTGAATTGAATAAAGCGCTATACAAATACAGGCCATTTTTACCATAAAGAGCTTCCCCCAGTAAAAAAGTAATGCAACAATTAATAAGTAAACAAACAATTAAATGACAGAAAAATCCATTTTTTCACTATCTGCTTTAAAATGTATGCTTCTTAAAGTGGTTTCACAGCCCAAAGACAGATTTCATTTAGTACAGCAGCATTTGTTATCATATATTAAAAAAAGAGATGTATTGAATAAATTCCACTTCTTTTCTTATATTAAATTATTTTAGGCATTAAATCTTTCTCCGTATGTATCTGGAAGTACGACAGGATCTTAGCTCGGTCCACACCCTCTATTGCCTCCCCGTGTATGAGGAGAGGAGCGTGTTCTGTCTTTCTGGACCTCCAGCATGACCAAAGAGGTCATTGTGGACTGCAGGTGTTCAGGATGAGCTTGTTGTCTAAGCACCACTTTGTCAAGTGTTGGTACGTCCTCTCTCATCATTATCCGATACGAGAGACACCACAGTGGTATCATCCGCAAACTTCATGACTGTGTCAGAGTGAATATGGCCAGGCTGAGCACACAGCCCTGTATCTAATGTTCCATAGAAAACCGCATGCTCCTATACAACATTAAACAACTGCTTTTTACAGCGTGGCTTAAACAAACTTTAAGCTTGGTTGAAAACAGTCAATATGAATTTCCAAGTCACTAGTAGCCGTTTTGAACAGCAATGACAAACAATATTGACTTGCTGATGTGCTCCTCTGTTCGGTCTCCACAAAGCAGAAAGAATATGTGTTGTTAAGGGCTCGTAAACTGTAAACAACCAGTTATATAATCAATAAATGAATATAAAACAACCGGAGATTGCTGGAGCTCCAAAGGCATGTAAATGACAGATATATTAAAAGGAATATTAAAATGCCATACAGAAGACTTCTGCATTGCAAATCCTCTCTTGTTGCCACTCACCTTTTTTTTGGTAAACATGACGAGTCGCCCTATATCTATTTCTCATCATGTCCTCGCCTCTGACTTCCTCGAGGAGGGCTCATTGTTCTGAAGTGATTGGACCTTAAAGGAGCAGACTCTGTATATGAGTTTATTTGTGTTTGACACAGAAAGCAGGGTGGATGAGGGAGGAGGAGCATTTGTGAAGGCGCCATCTACCGATCTAGATTCAATTTCTATGCAAATTTGACGACTCGTTGTGGAAGAAGCTGCCTTTGTCTGGCGTGGGCAGGCGAGGCCGGCTTAAGGTGTCGCAACGCTCAGGAGCCGTGTGTGCACGGGCAGCGAGTGTGCTCATATTCTCCCCAACTGACAAACTTGGTGTGTGATGCATTTCGGTGCAGCAGCTAGCGACTGCAGGGCGATACTTTACGCTGTGGTGACAAACAGCTGCAGGGGGAGAATCACACCTAACGGGTGGAAGAGGCCAGCAAACTAATCGTGAGACTGTGGGGAAATGTTCCTCTCAGCCAATGGGGCAGAAACCCGAGTGCTCATATTTCTTGGCCACTATATCACCCCCCCCCCCCCCCCCCCCCCCCCCCAAGCATCATTCACGTAACAAATATCACCATCTGCCTGTTGCGGTGTTTCTCAAAAAAGCATCCTGGGCCCTGCGCCTTCCATCAAGTGCTACAGGGGGACAGTGTGCACACTGCAGTTAGTGGTTGTTTGCCATGATGGTTAGCTGTTGTTGTTGTCCATAAAAAATAGTATAGAACAGCTGAATGAGCACAAATGCAACAGGCGCCGTGTTTCCAGGCTGTACCAACCTTGAAAGTGGAAGAGAAAGCTGCTCTGAGATTTTGAAAAGAAAATATAAATAGACAGCAAAGAGATTTTCCCGCCTCGCATTTTCATTCACTCTCCATCCCACACACACACGCCCACTTATGCACGCTTACAGAAGGGAACTTTGTGTGAGTAGAGAGAAGTGCAGTGACCCCCATTTCACTTACGTGTTCCTGGATTCGGACGCAGGGTGGGTGGGGGGAGAGCGTACGCCTTCAGCTCCAGTAATCCGCTGCTCTGCATTTGCTATGTGTGATTCTGGTGTGAGCAGAGACTACCTGCGTCCTCTGTGGGCAAGGCTGTGTCACACCTTCAATAAAATCTTCCTTATCGCTATGTAAACATGCACTGAAGAAAAGTTTTGTAGTCTTGCCATCACGGGCAAGCGAGCAGGGCCAACTCCTCGAGTTAATTATGTGCTCAGATGGTCTCGCTGACACATGGTACTGTAGATCAGTCCCGCTTGGGGGCCACTTGCAGCCTATAAAAGACTTCTAAGAGGTCCTTGAACATTTTCCAGGATGAAACAAGCCCATCTTGGGCTGCTGAACCACCTCCTACGTCCATGAAGACGGCGGGATCTATAATTAATGTCTGATAACTTCATCTGCAGTTCCAGTGATTTCATTACCCTTCTGGAAGCAGTTTTCCCTAAAGAGGGTCAGTCTTCAAGTAATAATCCGTTGTATCATTATTTTAACAAATTTCTGTTTTTCTACACTTCACTGCTGATTGTACGATGAAGCTAATTCAATTAGCTCTTCTAAGTGCTCTCAAGTCATTACTTGGAAAGATTTCCTGGGAAAGTGATGAGCTGAATGTTTACAGAAAGAAATGGCAGCAATTTAAAAATGAGAAGAATGGGTAAGTGATCAGGCAGGGTTTTCTGTGGGCTTCCCCATAGAAAACTCATACAGGGGCCCCAAAGGGCACAACTGCCTGTGTGGGTGCACCCACTTAAAGTCCTTGTGGGAGAAATGTGGGTTTGGCCTGCTGACACCCCCCCCACAGTCTAATGGCATTCTTCCTGGCACAATATGTACAATAAGGAAACACCTTGTTATACATAATATTATATATGAACATGTTTTAATAGACCGTCAGAAGTATGAAGATGAGAGCAGGCGATTGATTCCATCCCAGAGTAAAATCAAAGTCTTACATCAAAAGAACTACAGAGGGCAAATTTATCAGATGATATTCAAGTTACTACAACAGAATAACTTGATTTTTTTTAGCTAATTGTTTCAAAGTGCCATGTATACATTTGCCTAGCAAGTTAAAGACCCTGGTTTAAGCTTGGGGCTTCTGGTGTAAAGACCCGTCAAATCACCCGCCTATTGGTGGCACTGGGCCATGCACTGTGCAACTTACATTTGACTTCAGTACTCGTGCCCAGTGGGTGGGCTTGCTGACTGTGGCCCCACATGGAGCCCAAAGTTGGCATGTTTGCTGGGTGCCTACAGTACTCATACTATAGTGACTTGTCAATGTCAAGGTAGGACACACTGAAGAATATTTTACACAACTGTAAGTTACACATCCAATAAACTAAGACTACAAAATAGTGAATTGAGTCTCCAAGTTAATTAGGAAAGTGTTTATTGGGTTATTTAACAGCCACTGGAGTCACTTCTTAGAATTATTCCTGGTTATTATAAAGCACTTTTCAGACTCGGTGTTTATATCTCTTTTTTTCATTTCAAGTCCATGTCATAAATAAAGCCAATATCCTGAATAAAACAGATTTAAGGCCTCAAACAGCTCACTTTCAGACTGGCTGGCAACCCTGCTTAGGAAAAAGGCTCATTACCTGACGGGCTGATCAGTCTTTGCATTATGCTGCATTAAACTGATTGCTAAAGTCTCTGTCAACAAACTTACAGACTAGTCAGTGAACCACTGCAACCACAGGTGGCTAGAGAAAAATTCTTTGACTAGTTGGTGAGCGGTTGCAAGGAGGTATACAGAACTGCACTGATACCCTTGTGATTGCTTTGGCCACTAGCAGATTGCCAAAATTGCTTGCAGTTTGCATGGAAGATTCCAACTTTTTTCTACAACTACATTACAAATCAGATCGTTTTTACCCTCAAAGTTTTACTCTTTTACTCTGAAGGAAACCCATCTTCATTTTATATTTGCATTGTCCGTCAAGTGGGTTTGTTGGTTCAGCAATCCTCTCGTCAGCAGGGAATACCGGTCTTGTGGCTTGTATGACTGAAACTAAACAGCCAGTTTGGAAGGACCCCAAGAACACATGCTCGAGTGAACAATGCTTTCATTGCAGAATCACTACAGCTCTGCCTCCACCAAACCAAAACAGAAAAATACATCTCAATATGTTTCATACTGCACAATCTGATTAGGCCAGAAAGTGATATGTATGAGCCATAAAATTATGGGCCTTCATTTCCGTCATGCAGATAGAAATCTAAGAGGGATGAAATGCAAATTACCGAAGCAGTAAATGTGTGCCGTGTTAGTGACACGCCTGGATGAGCAAAATTCCACTTAATGTCATGCATTAAGAAACAAAACAAATAACCCAAGACGTACTGGAGCATAAAAATAAAGCATGAAACATACTCTGACACCCTGAATATAATTTTTTTACACATAAACCCAGAGTTGACCATGACAAGTAGATTGGATTAACGGGCACAATTAAAGAGAGGAGGATAAGAAGTGATGACACATTCAGCAAACCGCACATAATACTGATTCAATATTCTAAATACATCAACTTTATTTTAATGCAGACATGCATTTTGAACCTTTGCACTAATTACTTCACTTCCTAAAACAGAAATTGGGATACTGTCACGGTGAGTGAGAAGAGCCGTGTGGAAAAGGAAAAAGAGGATCCAAACGCAGGCAGTCGTGAAGGTGTGAAGGTGATTTATTGAACACGAAATATAGAGAGGCAAACGGCAAAACGGAGAACTAAACTATACTGGGACAACTAAACTACAGAGCATGAACAAGAACACGAACACGAACCTGAACAGAAAGGAAGGAAGACGATGGTACATGATGATGACGGCAGGGAACACACAGATGAAACATGGTGGGAACGCAGACGGACCAGCAACTACAAACACAGAAGACACGACTTAAATACACTCAGAGAATCACAGGGAGATCTCACACAGCTGGGAGACACAGCTGGGAGTCATTAACGAGACGAGAGGTACAACTCAACACACTCACATGAGACACAGACCTTCACAATAAAACAGGAACAAGAAACCATCACACTGAGAGACAGACAGAAAATGACACATGGAACTAGACATATACTAAGCAGACACAACCGAAGAACAAATCCTAAACACAAATAAACAGAAACATGAAACTCTAATAATAAACATCATAATCATCATCAACACAACAAGAGAACAAGAAAACAATCCCTGATGGAAAATTAAACCAAAACATAATAAACTCAAAATACTGGGTAGAAACTGACCCAGAACCGTGACAGTACCCCCCCTCCAAGGGCTGGCTCCCGACAGCCCTAAACAGAAAAGGCGGGTTCATTCCACTGCAGGGAAACCTACCACTGCATGTGGCGAATAAAATTTGAACTTGAACTTGAAACAGAACAACAAAACCGAGCACCAGACCAGGGGGAGGGGGTCCAGGAAGGAGGGTCCGAAACAAAAAACAAGGAGCACAAGAGTCCAGATTAAACCAAAAACAGCTCAACACAAAACAAGACTATTCATGTAAGTAAAGTCTGGGGGTCGACCCGGAGGTCGACAACACAAGAGCCAAAACAGTTCAGGGGGCCGACTGTGCACACGGCAACGGCGGGGACGGGCAAACAGTTCTGGGGGCCGACCGTGCACACGGCAATGGCAGCAGCGCAGGCAAAACCAATCAGGAGGCCGACCCCTTGGAAGGCAGCCGCGGCCACTGAGCAGGTCCGGAGGTCGGCCGCGAGGCCAGCGGCGGCGACAAACTCTTTCTGGAGGCCGTCCACAATGGCCATGATGCCAACTTAGAGAAAATGGCTGCCAGAGGCGAGGCAGAACAGGCCGAGTGGGCTCTGACGGCGGTGTTGCAACCGTAGGACCAGACGAGGCAGGACCAGATGAGGCAGGACCAGACGAAGGCGAAGCAGAAGCTGGACCAGGCGTGGATGAAGACACAGAGGCTGGACCAGGTGTGGATGGAGACACAGAGGTAGAACCTGACGGCAGCGGGACGGCTGCGGAACCTGACAGTGGCGATGCTGCAGGCGTCGATGCGGATGCAGCAGGCGGCGATGCGGATGCAGCAGGCGGCGATGCGGATGCAGCAGGCGGCGATGCGGATGCAGCAGGCGGCGGTGTAGAAGTCGCAGGGGATGATTCAGCTGGTGATGGCTGAACAGACTTCCCCGGACCGTCAGCTGACATGAGGATGTGCTTGCTGGGTCCTCCAGGACCCCCAGCTGACGAGGCGTGAGGCTGGACGGGCGACTTGGACCCTCCAGCAGACATGGCGTGAGGCTGGACAGGCGACTCGGGCCCTCCAGCAGACGTGGCGTGAGGCTGGACGGGCGACTCGGGCCCTCCAGCAGACGTGGCGTGAGGCTGGACGGGCGACTCGGGCCCTCCAGCAGACGTGGCGTGAGGCTGGACGGGCGACTCGGGCCCTCCAGCAGACGTGGCGTGAGGCTGGACGGGCGACTCGGGCCCTCCAGCAGACGTGGCGTGAGGCTGGACGGGCGACTCGGGCCCTCCAGCAGACGTGGCGTGAGGCTGGACGGGCGACTCGGGCCCTCCAGCAGACGTGGCGTGAGGCTGGACGGGCGACTCGGACCCTCCAGCAGACGTGGCGTGAGGCTGGACAGGCGACTCGGGCCCTCCAGCAGACGTGGCGTGAGGCTGGACGGGCGACTCGGGCCCTCCAGCAGACAAAACTTGAGGCTGGACGGGCGACTCGGGCCCCCCAGCAGACAAAACTTGAGGCTGGCTGGGTTCTCCCGAACACCCAGCTGATGTGGCTTGAGGATGGGCTCCTCCGGCCCTCCAGCTGAGATAGACGGCTGAATGGGTCCCTCTGGTCCTCCAGCAGAGGACAGGGGCAGAGGGGCGAACTCACTGGAGCTCTCAGCAGGGGATGACGGCTGAGACTGCTCAGTAAAGTCCTCTAGTGAAGCTGCTGGTGCTGGCATCTTGACCTCTAGGGGTCCAGAGTTGGCTGGTGACTGACACCCAGCCTCTGGGGAGGCCCTAGAGGGAGCACCTGTCTCTGAGATGGCCAGCTTAAGTGAACCAGCTAAAGTTTGTATGAAGTGTGTTCCCTGCTTGTAATGAGGCTGTGAGGATGATGACTGAATGAATGAGTAGGTAGGCTGCTGAGCTAGTGGCGACTGAGCTGTAAGTAGCAGAGACGATTGTAGTGGAGGCGTAATAGGTGGTGAAGTGGCTGACTGAACTGGGGCCAGCGTGGCTGCAGTGACTGAACTGGGGGCAGTGTTACAGGCCTGGCATTTGACTGGGATGGAAGTGAGGATGGGACAATGGAGTGGAAACGGTCATTCAGAACAGGCAGTCTTAGAAGCTATGGCCATGGGTGAGAAATCATTGTTATGATATGGTGTAGTTCGTGGAGAATGAAGTAGTGAGTCCAATAGCCAGGGATAATCGGAAATAAGCTGTTGTAGCCTGACTTCCAGAACGTAGAGAAACGCTTCTCCCTCATGCTCAAGCCACAGGTTGATTAATTTTGACACCGAGTCCGTTATGAGCTTTCGAAGCTCCGTGGGTGGGGTGAATGCCGCTGGATCCATATCTGGCTGGTCCGTACTGTCACGGCGAGTGAGAAGAGCCTTGTGGAAAAGGAAAAAGAGGATCCAAACGCAGGCAGTCGTGAAGATGTGAAGGTGATTTATTGAACACGAAATATAGAGAGGCAAACGGCAAAACGGAGAACTAAACTATACTGGGACAACTAAACTACAGAGCATGAACAAGAACACGAACCTGAACATAAAGGAAGGAAGACGATGGTACATGATGATGACGACAGGGAACACACAGATGAAACATGGTGGATACACAGACGGACCAGCAACTACAAACACAGAAGACACGACTTAAATACACTCAGAGAATCACAGGGAGATCTCACACAGGTGGGAGACACAGCTGGGAGTCATTAACGAGACGAGAGGTACAACTGAACACACTCACATGAGACACAGACCTTCACAATAAAACAGGAACAAGAAACCATCACACTGAGAGACAGACAGAAAATGACACATGGAACTAGACATATACTAAGCAGACACAACCGAAGAACAAATCCTAAACACAAATAAACAGAAACATGAAACTCTAATAATAAACATCATAATCATCATCAACACAACAAGAGAACAAGAAAACAATCCCTGATGCAAAATTAAACCAAAACATAATAAACTCAAAATACTGGGTAGAAACTGACCCAGAACCGTGACAGATTCATTTTAAGTTTAATTATCTGTGCCCTTGTTTTTCGTACAGTTTGATGTTTACTCTGCTGAGAAAACAAAACACCATCAGTCTTCATCATTGCCAAGCAGAGCATACCACAAAACCTTTCTCATTGCCAAGACGATGAGAGCAGATGATGAGCAAAATCTTTTATTATTTTGGAAGACTTCTCTTTGATGTGGCTTTAAAAAAAATCCAGCTTTTCTCTAATGATTGTGCAGATGTAGAAATACACTTCAAAACTGGGAGTGCTTTGTTTTATCCAAGGTGGTACATGAACTTTAAACCTCAAGTTAAAAAGAAAGAAAAATGACATGTTAACAGCTGAAAATACACCAAAGAAGACATGCAAAGGACAAAAAAAGAACTAAATTAGCACAATCAGGTTCCAAACACACCTGCGGAAGAAGAAAGAAAATCCTCTCTTGATCGTTTTGTTTCTTTTCAATGAGACTTTTTGCACTGCTGCGATTTTGCCCACCAAGAACTTTTTTTTTTTTAATGCAATCTGCTTCTGTCAGTCATTTTAAAAGGAATTGCACATTTTCCTCTAAAATCATCGCCATCTTGCCTCTTAAGTCTCTCAGAAACTGTAAAAACTCAAGAGTCTCCAGTATTGGCGAATCAAAATCACACCGCACCGCTGATGGCTGTTTCTGAACCACTCAGAGCTGTTAACCTCGTTTCATTCTCGGGATTAATAAGCATCAGAAGAAGCAAAGCCTCTCAGGGTGCTGCTGAGATCTTTGGCTCAGTGGAAGATTGCTCTATGCTCTCTTTCTCCCAGCTGCCTCCCTTTCTACTCGCTGGGTGTCTCATTACGGTGGTGCAGCACCAGGTAGGGTAGAATCTGTTGGAATAGCCACCGACGGTCATTTTTAAACCTCTCTCTCTACTTCTAGATCTGTCATCATACCACACAGGGAAGACATTTAAATAAAAATCTCATTAATAGACTGACTTTTATTGGCCTCTATCTAGATATAGATATTGCATCAGAGAGCTTCTAAATAATTAGCACCTGCACCTAAGGTAGCTAGGATAAAAGATATGATTAATCACCATGCATAGCATGCATGTGCAGCTCACATCTTTGGTTAAAATGTCTTTAAAAATACATGGGGTACAGCAGATGTGAGCTTCTTTTTTAATATTTGCAGGCTTCATTTTGTGCTCGACGATGACAGGAATCCAAGGCAAGGTGATACGATCATTAAGTTTCACAAGTTTGCTTGTAAAAATCAGAAACTTCAAAGCCCTGCCACGGGGCACCAATTTCAGCACTGCTGCTACTTTTAGATTCCTCACTGGGAGTTCTGTTATGACCATTTGTGCCTCTGCGGTGTGGACTGGATCCTCCTTTACTACGTCAGAGCACCATCCTTTCATTCTGAATTTTTTTTTGTGTAAGAGGATGAAATTGCAGGGAGCTCTGTCTGGCGAGTAGGGCGAACGTTGTGTGGTACGGCTAAAAAAGCCCGCTATTTTTAATGACACGCTATAGTTCAGGACATTTCACCATGTGTCTATACTGACAGGTGCAAATTTGAAGTAGAGTCATTCTTTGCAGACTGAACTATCCCACTCTAATTATAATTACTGTTAATGACAAAATATGAAAAAACATTTTTTTTTGGTCATATTAACATTTTTTTGTATGTGCAACTCTGACAGTTTTGCTACAGTGGGATATCTTTAGCAAAGCCTAACATATCCAACTGTCTGTCCCTGTCCTGAAAAGTGCTTTTTGATGGCCAGCAGGAGGGGACTCCTCTGGTTGTTCCCCCCAAAAAATGCTGCTCTGAATTCCTATCCAATTCCAACATTTAAGGAGTTTTCACACAGGAAGTGATTAGCTTATCTCACATTGTTTGGCGCTAGCAGTCATTCCCTGCTCCAGTTGTCTGGGCAATTCTCTAACCTACTGACCAATCACGTATCACTGATCAACACCATCCTTCACTCTCACTGGTAGTTTCTAAAGTTGCTTGCCTTCAAGGTAAAAAAGCTTATCTTGGTACCCGCTCACTTCACAAGCCACCAGTTATTTTGCCCATCGTTGGGTTCAGTGAGTGTCAACGACTTTCTCTGGACTCTTGGCACAACATTACTGCAATTCGCTTGTTGTGTGGTCTTCGTTTAAGCCAGTGCTGGAAATGAGCAGGTAAAAGCCAGATGTACAAGACATATCAGGACATCAGATTCTCTCAATTTGAGATAAATACAAGGTGTCCTTTTATGCTGATGATAATACCTAGAGCTAACCGTCCTTTTTCTGTAGAGTACTTTAGTCAAGAGTGATGGTAGCAACTTAGGACCCTATTATGACTTGCAAATTGCACTGTGGGACAAAGCTGACGTTAAATTAACATAAACTCTGCAGTCGCAAGCTACTGTGTCTGCTGGACATATTACCATTTTAATGATACATCAATGCAGATGCTCAGAGATTAAACACAGATTATCACAGATTAAACCGAGGAAGCTTTTGCAACAGTTTAAAAAGAAAAAACTCTTTCTTTACCCCCGATTTTGACTTCTTCTCCTCCTGTACCAGGAGATACCAGGAGTGGTGACACCTATCGTTCAAGAAAATACTGCAGCAGATACCTGGAGCAGAAATGGGTGTATAATGATGTCACTGGTGGTGTGTGAAGGGACAAATGTGGTGGTTATACTGGGATCCCTAGGCTTCAGTTGTACTCCGTTGTGAATATGGATGCCTGAAGACTCAATGGCCCAGTAGTCGATCCTGTTATACTGATATAGCATCCACTGTCTGGGGTACGTGTGTAGGTAGGGTTAGGGCTAACAGACTAGAGCTAACTGTCCTTAGCAAACCATTAGCACCCCATTTGTCTCACAAATGGCACCATATAACAAAGTTGAGGTCAAATTGCAGTGGAGTCAAGACCCTAGCACAGGGGTCGGCAACCTGCGGCTCTTTAGTCCTTATAGTGCAGCTCCGCGTGGTTTGGGAAAATAAATTAAGTATTTAGCTGAAGTGTATTTTATTTATGTTAGTTCTTTTTTAACTTGTAGTTCTAAATTGGAAGATTATTGTAATATTGAAATATAAAAATAAAATTATATTTTATTATTTTTCATTGCTCAAAATAAGCGTCACACTCGCGGAAGCCGGTGTACCCGCCGAAACGCCGTGCATTTATCGAGCCTTTCAACCCCAGGTAGGCCAATTATGGATGCTCTGATCCACATTATGTCAGCAGCTGTTCTCCACCATGAACTATGTTAAAAACAAACACGCTCACGCCTCACAGACGACAGCTTACAGTCCTGCGTAAAGAGGAAAGTGACTTCGTACAGCCCCGATTTGCAGACGCTGTGCGCAGAGGTTCAGGAGCAGCAGTCCCATTGTAAACATACCACAGCAGACCCGATGATGTTTGCATGAACACGCTTTTCAGCATCTCTTTATTGACCACTTTTGACACACGGCTGCTGTACCTATACAGCCGGCTGTAGCTTTTCAGCTCACAGCCCGACATATACCAACAACAACACAACAGCAGAGAGAGCACAGACCTTAAGGCGGCGAGGCGTGATTGCGGGTGCCGCTCAGGTGCGTCCGCCTCCCCTGCAGCGGCGCTGCAGACCACGCCCTGCCATACACATTAACCTGGTAAAATACATATTTAGGCAGAATTTTGCAAATATCTATATTTCATTTTTCAGCAGCATAGTGCTTTTTTCCAATTAGTCAGGTCAAGGTTCCAAAAGCCCAAAGGCTATATAAGGGTTTTTGTTTGCTACATGGATCATTCAAAATGTGTTAATTACACAAATAAATATGGTTTTCTCTATAACACTTCATGGATAACACACCTTAGTTGTTCACACAAAGTATAAAGGTAAAAAACAATATATACAGTGTTATCTTCATTTTAGATGTCAAAAAGTATTTGCGGCTCCCAGTGTTTTCTTTTGTGTGGAAACCGGGTCCAAATGGCTCTTTGGGTCTTAAAGGTTGCTGACCCCTGCTCTAGCAGATCCTCGTGGACATGGAAAGTATAATCCCAAATTTCTCAGCCAGGTGATTACAGATTGTGGCCTCTTCAGAACATTTCTTCACAGGTTAAAATATTCCAAAGGGTACTGTGTTTAAATGTGATGCCAAGATCTCCTAAACAAGAATCTATATGGGGCAAGTTGGGGAGAGCGACTGGGGTCATGTATGCTGCGCTTCTCTCTTGGCACCAAAAGCCAGGGATTACAGTGAGAAAAGTGTCAAGTAAGAGACTAATTGCTGTCCTGTTACAGTTTCAACTTGTTTGCCTTTTTTGTCATCACTTTGCCAAGAGGGTGCACAGCGTGGACACCCAAGAATTACACAACGTAGGATTTTCACCGGTGCAGCAACAAGGAAGCTGAGGGTAACCAGTGGCAGTCAGTATTTTTAAACTGTAACCCCGGTGTTAGCTTATTCAAGTTTATCTACTATTGTCCACATTTAAATGAGACTTGAATAAAGTTAGACTGAATATAAAATCATGTTGTAATTATTATGGCATTTTTCCTGAAATTAGAAGAGAGAGTAGAGCAACGAGAATTGGTTTTATTTAAAACTGCTCAAACTTGAAGAAAGAACAGTGAAGTGTAGTAGCCAATATGTTTTCATCTGACAAAACAGAGGGTGTGCTGTGAGACAGTCCAGAAAGTAACAAGTGGTGAGTTTAAAAACCTTATTAGACGCCAATAACTTTGCTCGGTTTGGCCCAACTTTTCTTTGTTTTTTCAGTGGACCAGTTTTGCCAGACCCTCGCCGTGCTGAGACTCCTGCTGTGTTGGCGTACCGATTTCCCTGGAACGAATGAGGGAATTGTATTTTTTCCCCAGCCTGAAAATCCAAACATGAAAAGTAAATCCATATCTAGTTCCACAATGTTTCTGCAAAGGCTTCTCTTTATTTTTTACCCTTTTCAGAAGTAGCTGAGCACTGGGTGTGCCAATGAGGAACTGGTGGTGCACTCCAAACAACAAAAAAAAGATGCAAGCACATGAAACAAGCACTTAATTATAGTGAGGAGAGGTACCTAGACTTATTCATTTTCCCTAGTGGGGGGAAATTATAGTTTCTAGTAGAGTTTGGAGAAAAAAAATAAGCAGAAGTTAAGTTTATTAAAAAAAGAAAGAAAATTACCTGTTTTTGACATGCACACAGACTGAAAATGTAACACTCGTGTTTTTGACCTTGGTTGTGTGAAAAAGTAATAAAGCAGTTGGGTGGCCTAGTGGGCACAGAGACCTTCCTTTATCAGAAAGGTCGCAGGTTCTATCCCAGCCGACAGCAACTCTGTATCCATCAAAAGCTGTTTATCCTCTGCAAATGTCCTTCAGCAACACGGCGAACTGCTTCCTGCTCACCCACTGCTGCTCTGGCTGACAGCTCCATATCTTAAAGGTAAACACATTTCAACATCACCTGTGACCTAGCAGGGTATACATTATCTAAACAACACTAATGAATATTAATGTCTGCCCATGCCATGTCTATTATGTCGTTTATTCATCTTAAGGATTTCCTACAGCAAAGCCTCCGCACCTCTCCCATGTACCGGGATTCAGCTCGATCGAGGCATTCATCAAATGTCAGACTCTTTTGGCAAAGTGCAACCAGTCTCGGCCTGAATTATGTAGAAGGAAAAAAAAAAAAGCTCCAATATTTCTCCCAAAGCCGTTGGTCGATGTTGTATCAGCCGACCCATTTTTATGCTTCTGCTGCTACTGTAGTGATTAATTTTCTTCAAAGTGTTTGAAAACCCATAGCGGAAAATAACTTCAGAAGTCCCCCTCAACTCCAAAAATAAAGTCCTTACAAGTTTTAATGTGTCACAGCATTTTTTGGGAAGGGGTGGGTAGGTGGGGTGGGGGTCCAGAGTGTGGTAAACACAGCAATTTATGCATATCCGGTAAGTCAAAGCGCCATGCAGACAACCCGAAATATTGAAGCTCCAACTTGTGACACTAATTATGACATGTCAATGTGCTGAGCATTTACATCTGATTGAAAGCCCTGCGGCAACAGGACAAAGAGTGCAGTTGTTGCTGCTGTAAGCCACTAAGCCAATTTGTCAGAGTAAAAATCAGTAAATCTTTCTCTTTTTTCTGTGCTGGACTCCCCCGAGAGTCATACAGTATAAACTGGTGTGAATGCAGACAAAGACAAAGAGGCGAGATAGAGAAAGAAGGAACGCCAGGTAGAGCAAAAGGGGATAAACATTGTTTATGATCCCTTTTGTGCAAGGTCCCATTTTTAATTAGCTCCCAGCTCACGAGGATTTCAGTCAAGGTCCCTGGTTATGTGCAAATTGTTTTATTTGGATTCTCAGCAAGAACCTGCTCTTTCCTCATTGTTTTCTTTTCCCCCCTCCAGCTGCTGATATTCCATAAAGGGAGCTGCACCAGAGACGCAAGCTGACCCCGCTGAGAAGACGTAAAGGCTTTGCAGCGCAGCCAGCTTGGAGGGAGCCAGGCTGGACACTGGCCATGCTTCAGATTAAACGCCATAATTATTAATCCTGCAGCCTCTAATAGAATAGAATAATGTGCCAGTTGCCAAGAGAACGCTCCGCGCTTTCTACGTGGAGAGGCTTCCTGAGACAGACAAGAATAGAGCTTATTCGCCGTGAGCACTGATAGGTTTGTAGCTTGAACCTATTCGCTGGAACGTTGAAGACAATATAATTACACAGCAAAGCAAGACACAAAGTAGGCAAAGTTCTTCATGTTTCTCGTGCACGGGAGAGAACCGGACAAACGCCGTTCCTTCGCTTGACCCCAGTTGCTCTCGTCCGCTCCCCCGTAACACTGCTCTTTTATTGAGGTTACATGAATATGCATAGGTTCATTAACATACGACGTCTACATACAAACAAAGAGTACCTTGCCTGTGTGTGTGTGTGTGTGTGGTCAGAGTGTGACCCCATAAATGACTTCCCTAAACCATCTAAACAAAAGGCACTTAGACTAAAACAGATATAGCCACGTTTATCCTACCATAAAACAATAAAACAAGGTACGACCTCTTCCCATGCTCCCAGGATGTAGGTGTGGATTCCAGAACACTCTGGAATGCACACCAAGCCTTTGCAGCCTGCTAAAGATCACACATCCTATCACTACACAATTAATTAAACACCTCTACCAATCTAAAACTAATTATAAAACTCTAAGCATATATAAGTAGATATTTCTAAGCATAAATGACAATCAACAATACAAAACCTAACAAGCACCGAGGTGAGGAAATACAGGAAAGGGCTTATGAGAGGTTTTTGTTCCAAACATAAAATGCTCACTTCTGGGAAAAAAGTTATAAAAATTTTACTTTTACTGTAAAAGAGCTTTATTTTAGAGAATGGATGAGTACTTTAGAAAATGCTGAGAGTTAGTCCTCCAACTATGCAATCTTATCCGTCATTTGTTCCCGCTGTCTACAACATCCAGTGAAAGAAGTTGTGAAACAGCAATATGGTGTCACAAACACAATCAGCCCGTGTGCTACACAGGAAGTCTAGTTACAGGCTTTTTCACGTAGCTACATCTTCTAGTCTTTGGCTTGTCTGACCCTGCCCCTGAACCACTCCTGCTTCAAAGGACTCTTGGTGATTACTTTCACTAGAGGCCATCCTTAACCACCTGGCTCTTCCTTTCCCTTGTTTTTTCAACTTGGTAATAGATATTCTGTTTAGATTCCCAATTACTAAAAAGACTAAGGACTCAAAGACACAAAATCACATCTGCGCTGATCAATAAAACTGTGTATAACAGTTGCAATCCTGTCTTGTTCCTTGGTCCTGCAAGATATCTGCAAATGACTATCAAACATTTGGTAAACTTTCTGTTTTTCTGTGATTTGAGCAACAGGCTACAATTTAGCTACAACCCCAAATCTAAAAAAGTTTGTATGCTGTGATAAATGTAAATAAAGACAGCGGCAGTGGTTTGCATATTAAGGAAAACCCACATTTTACCACAACAGAACACAGAAAAACTGTTATGGCCATAACAGTCATCAAAAAAGTTTGAGGGAGAGGGAAACAGCTACCGTGATGTACCAAGTTTTCTTTTAAAAGTATTAGTGATAGCTAAAGACTTCCCCAAAGTGTATATTTAATATAATCATTATATTTTTAATTATTCTGAAATAATTATACATGCTGTCATGTGTCTGTAACAAGTTTCAGTCCATGTGGGTGATTTGTTTGTATATATGAAGAGCAGCACTTTGAAGATTAACCTTTTCTGTAACTTTATAATAAATCTATTATTATAAGACATAGCAGCTATATATTATTTCCTTACAGATTTCAATTGAATTTGACAATCTTGTTAAGCCGTACCAGTTTCTTTCTGTTTCCTTTTTTATATAATTGCATATATGCTGTACTGTGCAAAAGTTTGAGGTAGTTCATGTTTGTTAAAAGATTTATCCAGTCTTTCCAGAGGACAGGTGAAATTTCTCTGTAGAGACAAAAACTGTACATAAAAGATGGACATGTCTACCTATGTGAGTCAGAGACAATGATCATGATCAATATGGCTTCTGCACTCCATCTCTGCACTAAAGGCAACATTACTGCTTTGGCCAACACCATGGTGTTTGTTTTGGAGCCACAATGGCTGTATTTGGACAAGCGGCAAAAAAAGGCTCAGTCAAAGAGATAGCAGCAGTATTTTCCAAAACCTTCACCAGATTTAGTGACTCAAATCACTACCTCAATCTGAAGCAAAAGCAAAGCAGAAATTGCAAAGAATTGTGATTTTCGTCTGAGCTTTAACATTAGCTCCGCTGTCAAGACCAACTTCTTTCAACCAAGATGAAAACTTAGCCACCCGCCACATGACTTGGAGAGATTAATTCATGCTTTTATTACTTCTAGCCTAGACTGTTGCTAGGTGTTGCCGGCAGAAATGTTATGATCACATCATACCTCTATTGGCCTTCTTATACTGGCTTCCAACCCACTTCAGAATCCAATTTAAAAAGGTTTGGCGCCCCCTTAAAACGTTTGAAATCCTACAATCCTTCCCAAGCACAGAGGTCTATGAACCAGCTGCTCTTGGATATTCCTAGAGCAGAGCTGATAGAGCTTTTTCAGTAGTGGCTCCTTAACTTTGAAACTACTTAGCTTTTTACATTAGAGTTGTCGATCTCTCAGTCTTTTAAAAACCTATTTATGCTTGTTTATTTTTGGGTCTAGTTGAGCATGGTATCTTAATTACTTTTATTTTGTTTTATTTGATTTTTACTGTATATTTATTGTTGCTTTTGAGACTGTTGATGCATAATTTGTATAACTTGTATAGCACTGTGGTCAACTGATATTGTTTAAAATGTGCTGTAGAAATAAACTTTGACTTGACTGACTCGACTATAGCCACCTACGTCAGCATTCACCTGCCAGTCTATGCGGCCATGCCCTCTAACTTTAAGCCTTAACTGCATTCAGATGGATAGATGGGTGGAAGCTCCCATTTCACAAAAAACAAAACCCCTAAAATTCAACACTACATCCATCTTTATGTAAAACTGACACATTTGTTTGTTGTGTTTTGTTTCAAATGCAAAAGAAATGGGTTCAGTCACATTTCTGTGCTCCATATTGGAGCCAAATTGATTTCTAAATAAATTGTCAGAAAAAAAAAGAAAGAAGAACTCTGAGTACTTTGTGGGTGCCCGGTCATGGTGTGAAATAAATCAAACCGACATCAAAATTAATCATGCGCATTACCGAGCAAACAGCCGACCCATTTGTATTTGGCACATTTTCCAGGGATGTGAGGGTTCACGTGTTAACTAAAAAGTTGCTGTAATGTGATTCAGAAAATAGCAGAGGGACTTTTTGGGTGTTTGGCTGATGGGGCATTAGTTGTTATATAGACTCTAATGGGATTAAATCTGCACTGCACACTGAAAGGCTGCTCTTTATAGGGTCCATTAGCAAGCACCACAGATGTTGCTGCCATGATGGCAACCCTTAATGAAGACGGTCAAATAAGAGGCTGCATGCCATTCTGCCGATTACATATATTTATGTTTGGGTTTAGTTTTTTTTACAATTTGGAATCACCCATCAGTTTGTTTCTGATCAGCGGCAGGCCTTTCTACACTCTGGGTTTGATTAATGCATCACAGCATGGCCTTTGGTTTTGATCAGCACGCCTCGCAAAACAACAAATCTTTTCAATCAGCACGGCTCCCTTTCCGCACACCGACACACCCTCTGGAAGGACTCAAATCAGTTTTGCTTGATTTTGAAACTCGGGACTATTTGTGAGACACCAATAATAGATTCACACATGAATTAGAGACTGCCCTGTCTTCCTCATGTGGATTGTTGCAATCAGGAAATACCCCTTTAGAATACCTCACACTCACCATCGAACAGACATGCAGCAGCTTCTAACCTCACAGATCAACCTGTGACATTTTCATACTGCCAACACACACACGCACACACACACACACACACACACACGCACACACATTGCAGTACAGAGCTGTGGAAGCTTCAGTGAAAGCGCGACAGGAAAATGAATGATTGAGAATAAATAATCACGGCTGTGCAGTCTCCAAGGTGACAACATGCGAGCCTCCTTGATTGTGAAGAAAGACTCTCGGTAGCCTTCTTCTTATGAATGAAAGAAAGCAAATGCACTTCACTAAAAGTGTGCTTTTAGTACGGAGACATGAAGCAAATAAAAATGTTATTGGGATGTTATTTCAGTCTGTAAGTGCATCTAAATTCATCCCCAAAAGAGAGTAAATGGGAATTCATGTCAAAGCCTGGTTTTGTATACCACTGTGAATAGTGTGGCAACATCAGTGGCTGACCTACTATCGTCAGAAGTCCTGATGGACTTTGTGGATACTGTTCCAATTTCGCAAATGGTCCCAAAATTTAAGGTAAATCCTTCTTAAAGCCACTTGCATCACATGATTTTGAATGAGGCGAGGGGAGTCTTTAGAGAATTTTAGGTCTAAAGCTAACAATTGTTTCCTTTAATCCACTGTTTTTGATTCATGTGGGATCAAAATAAGGACCTTATCATAGTTGTTAATACTAGCAAGTGAGGCAAACGACAAAGAAACTTTAATGAAGGTTGGAAAAAGGGGAGAATACAAGGCTCTGGAAAATATAACATGAATTAAACCAAAGAAAAAATAAAATAAAGCTAAACTGAGGCAAATAACACAGAGGCATGAGAAAACAGTAAAATACAACTTTATCAGTCTCAGGAGGAATTTTGTTCCACTCTTCTTTAAAACGGTGATTTTCACTGAAGTTCTTCT
Source organism: Neolamprologus multifasciatus (assembly GCF_963576455.1). Classification (NCBI taxonomy): domain Eukaryota; kingdom Metazoa; phylum Chordata; class Actinopteri; order Cichliformes; family Cichlidae; genus Neolamprologus; species Neolamprologus multifasciatus. The sequence continues at coordinate 28,935,911 of NC_140460.1, read as the reverse complement.
GGATTTTGGGGCATTGCAACACTTAATTTTTCAGCCATTTTGCTTCAGATTTGCTACTGTGTATGGCATCATTGTCCTCTTACACGATTCAGTTTGGGCCAAGCTTTAACTGTCAGTCAGATGGCTTCACTCCTAATCTTTGGTATACAGAGGAGTTCATGGTCAACTCAGTAACAGCAAAACAAGCCCAAATCATCACCCCTCTGCCACCGTGCCTGACAGTTGGTATGAGGTGTTAGTGCTGATATGCTGGGTTCGGTTTTCACCACATGTGCTGCTGTGCATTCTGTCCAAAGATCTCTGCTTTGGTTTCATCTGTCCAAAGTCTTGGTTTGTCCAGATGCAGCTTGCAAACCTAAGCCCTGTTGCCAAGGCAACCCTTATGTGTGCAGTCTTTTTTTTTTTTTTTATAAATGTGCTGTCATGAACTTTAACATTTAACATGCTAGCTGAGGACGGTAGAGTCTGAGATGTAGCTCTTTGGGTTGTTTTTTTTGTAGTTTCTCTGATTTCCAGTTCTGACCTGGGAAGAATCTGCTGGGCATCCACTTTTGGGAAGATTGGCAGCTGTCTTGAATTTTTTCCACTTGTGTAGAATGATGGACTTCAGATTGTTTGGAAATTACCTTAAAATTCCTCCAAGATTGCTGGGCAGCAATAGTTGGATCTCTAAGATCACTGCTGTTGTCTTTTCCCGGTGGCATTGTGTCAACACACACCTGAATGCTACAGACCAGCAAAATGACAAAACCTATGATTTTATAGAGGTGCTCACATTTGCTGATGATCAATTAATCAGCTGCATTTGATTAGCAGCACCTGGTAGCTATTGGCCCTCTTTATTCCTGTGGAAGCAGCGAGGTTGTACTTTATTTTTCACACACTGGTTCTGGATTTTGACTTAGCGCTTGTAAAAGAAATAATAGCACTATTTAATATGGTTGGTTGCATTTACCTAGTTTTAGAACCTGCTGAGGACCAGTTTTTATGTCCTTTACGTATTTGCTTTTTCACATGACTATAAATACAAATTAGGAGTCAATAGAGAAATTAAAAATATCCAAGTGGAAACATTCACACCAATGGAATTGCTAATTACTTAACGCAGGGAAAAGACAAAGACAGGGAGTAAAACAATCAGAAACACACAGATGAAAATGGCTAAAATAAATAAATAAAATAAAACAGGAGTTAAAACATACCCCAGAAACTCTTGTTTTTAATCTTACATGTTATTTGGTTGAAAAAAGTTTAAAAAAAAAAAAAAAGAAAAAAAAAGCTCTTGTAATTTTAAACTGGAAAAAAAATTAGCATTTTTCTTAAAAAAAAAACAAAACTTAAATGGTTATTCAGTAATTAAACTACATAGATGGGATCATAATAATAATTGTATGAGACAAAACATTAACCATTTTACAGGATTCGCTGAACAGGGACTCTTATTAAGTCATTAAGAGTTAAGAAGTGCAGACTGAACTGGAAACGAGTCATTCATTTTAAGAAGAGGGTTGTCTTTTCTAAACAGAGGTTGAAAGTGCACATAAGCTTTTGCTTAATATATTAAAAAAAGCACTTAGTCTTTGTGCACACTGATGGGTAACAAAGGTTGCATTACTTGTTTATTATGGACATTTATATTTATTATATTCCTTTTGATATCCACTAAAAGCAAAAATCACATGTTAAACATTTTACAGGAGATGGCACCGGCAGTTGGAGGCTTAGTGTATGTGCTGTTTCTCTAACACAAGAGATTTCATATATTGTCATATAAAGGGAGCAGCATTGGAGGTCTTTTGTTTAAAGCACAACAGCTCTATCATTTCAGAATACACTGGGGCTGAAGTACCATAGCGTGACACGAAGTAAAACACATCTCAGCTGGGATGCTCCAGTTATTCACCCCTGCACAAAGCATGAAGAGGTTGTTGACACTGCGGCGCTCCAACGATCCAACACGAGGCGGACAACGCTCCAAGTGGCATAAGGGTCTCAGAGCCCTGACGTGGTGCGGCAGTGCTGGGGGAAAGTGTGTGTCTAGGGAGGGGAGGAGGTCCTCATACCCTCATTGTTGACCTATGACTCACATCCAGGGACAGTACAAAAACATATAGCAAAAGAAATTGGCTGGGAGGTGAAGTTGCCCCACTGGGAGAGGGTGATAGTGAACTCTATTACAGCGAGTGCAGATTGAACTGTGAAAGGAGCAGGAGCACCGGGTATGAATGGGGATGAGAGGATTAATGTGTTAGAGAACTTCATGGAGGTGATATGTGGTAATATGGAGGTGTCAACAGGCATGTATGAAGTGGGTGGCGTGGTTCAAACACACACACATATATATATATACACTTCTTTCTTAAGTCATCTTGGCATGGATTCAACAAAGTCCTGGAAAGTCCTCAGAGATTTTGGTTCATATTGATATGACAGCTTCACACAGTCATTGAAGATTTGTCAGCTGCACATTCATGAAGCAGATTTGGGATTCCATCACATTCCAGGGGTGCTCTGTTGGTTTGGGATCTGGAGACTGTGGAGTACAGTGAAGTCATTATTAGGTTTTGGAGTTTGTACGCGTTTTGTCTCTAGGGGCCACCGCATATATTTATATATAAACATATATAAATAAAACCACTTTTTTTTTTTCCATTAGTAATTCCTTTTGTGCATAATTTTATATTATTGTTAATAATAAATTACTTAAAGCAACAAAACAACCTGAAGAGCCGGTTCAGAGTCGAAAGAGCCGGTTCTCTAAAAAGAGCCGGAAATCCCATCACTAGAGCAGATTACCAAATGGACACAGCCTGCAAAAAAAAGATACTTCAGTTTACCTCAAAGAGAGAATCACCCGATTCATTCTGCAGAGCAGGAACAGGACCCACATGTGACAGACAATACAGTAAAACTACTTATTTGCCATGCTTTAATCACTTTGTCTTTGTTTCCCCCCTCCAGGTAGCTTTAGTTTCTAAATTTTGCTTTTTAATCACATGATCCTTGTCAAACAAATGAGTTTTCCATTTTCATAACAGATCCACTCAAAACCAAATTTAGCACAAGATAAGGGCCTTTCATAAATGGTGACGTATAATTGAGTAAAGCTTATAATTCAGTATCTATAAATTATGAAGTTACTTCATTAAGTAATATTAAGTAATAATATAGGGGGAAAAAAGCTATCAGGATGTGTTCTGGTTTAATGATTCATGATATGTAAGCAATAGGTAATATCCATCGTGGAACTATATCTTTTTCTGATGTTTACTTACATGTTTAAGCTGTACTAAAGAAAAATGTGGACCCAGTGCAAATGATCTTTGACTCTGTAAAAGTCTCAAGATGTTCTTTACCATGATTACAGGTAATTATATGCTGCTGACAGCATTTAACGTAACCACAGTACCTGCAATTACAGAGGTACCTCTTTTTTCTTCCTTGCAGGGTGCTTGTGCTCTGAATGGCTGAGTTGTACTTCAAAGACACATTATATGATTTTAAAGATTACAGTTACAGAAACGGAAAACATGTATTCCTCTGTGGGGACTCTGGAGTATTTGAAAATTGAATGTTCGCAATGCTCTTCTAGGTGATTTATCTAAAGTATATAATCAAAATGTTCTCTGACTTTGCCTATGAAACAAATGAAAAACATTTAAGTTTTTTACAAGCCTCATTTTGAGCATGTGCACTTGCATATCTGCAATTTCTTATTCAGACAGCAAAGAACAACTTTTGTGTCAAACTTAGCAATCTTCATGATATGTAACGGTACCAGAGACAAGAAGTCTACAACCCAGAGACCAACGAGCAGTCAGTGGACGGGTCTGCAATGTGAAGTCTGCAGGAGTGCGAACAGGAGCATGTTTGTTTTTCCTGTTTTTCACAGAGATTGACCGTCTACTTCACAATTCACAGAGACGTTAGTGCATCTCAAGATGGCGATAAAATGGCAATGAGCCAGATCAGTGTGCAATTGAATTGAGTTGGCATGTAACTGTAATAAATCTGTGAAAATTGCAAATCTGTTGTCTTCTGTGCACACATATATTCACATTAACTACTTACACAGAGAATTCAGCCAGAAGCTCATAGATTTGAAATAGATATTCTAAAACTCATTCAAAAACAGTGACAGAGCTGTTGCAGAACTGATTTAACAGCAAAATGACATAGGTGCTCAGCAACTTTGCTTTTAAATTGGAATATAACAAGAATACAACCAGTCGGCACTTGAGTCATGCTCTTGTAAAGAGAAATGTTGCAGAACAGTTTTTGCTCCCTGGTGCAGATTGACTTAGATCGATTCACTTCTTTCATAGAGTAGATGGCATTTACTCGCAAACCTTCACCAGCCCGTCAGAGAGTGATTGCAGCTAGTCTAGCTAGCTTGACAATAAACAACACTAAGAATGTGAACTTATTGTAAATAGAGATTCAATTAGTTTCACCCAGAAGAATCTGGGGATCTATCTTTGTTTAAGCATGAAGTTCGAGTGGCGGAGATTGGGTAGCCAGAAAATTGCTGTTGAAAGAAACAAAAACCATTGCAATGATAGTTAAGCTGTCTCTTCACCAGAGCAGTCATATGGAGGGAAGAGCAATCTGGCAGAGACTGGAAGCACAAGCTGGTCTTTAAAAACTGCTCGCTGATGAAGAATTGACAAAGAGGTGAATGAGATGCACAGTAAACAAATCTGAACAGCCGACCCAGAGACCACCTGAGAGAAAATGACAGACTACAATATATTTTCAAATCTGTACCACAATGAGGTTTCATAGAGAGATTAATTGGCTCTTGATGACATCATACAGAGCCCTAAGTCTGGCTCACAGGGGCTATATGCACATAGTCTGACCTCTTTTTTTTTTAAAATATATATTAACATAAATCCTTATAACATCATATGTACAAATAATGAAGAGCATAGTAGGTACAGTTTGTCATTGTGATAAGGACAAAGTATTATTATTTTTTTCATTTAAACTAATGGGACAGTTTGTGTTTTTAAAAGTAAACCTTTAGTCTTAATATTTTCCCTTAATTCAAATAAGCTGAGCGATGTGAGGCATGAATGAAATATGACATACATATGCAAATATAAAGGAGCTCTGTATAATAAATGAGTGTGTTCCTGTAAGCGCATTGTGCTTACTTCAGCAAGGCTTTGGGTTTATAATTTAGCATGATGACATGTTCCCAATGCTAGGGAGAACAGAGCAGTGTCAAACAGTAACTCAATATAATGAAACAGAAATGAGGAAAAATTAGAAGAAAGAGGCAATTACACAAACAAATAAGAAAATAAAGAAGAAAATGTAGAAATAATAGAAGTCATAGGTTGCAGATTAAATTGTCTAAATGTGTGTACATGCATATGGACTCCAATTTCCTCTCCGTAAATACAGAAAATTAAAAGGGCTTCTAAAAATATAATTTGTGGGCCTGATGTGGTTGTGGGATGTTAGAGGTTGCAGTCATCGAGGTCAGAACATTGTACATTCATTAATTTTTTCCCCGTGTGCAGAAATGATCTTATTAATCTCTATTAACCGTGTACAAAACCGACCGCGGTCCTGTAATTACTTCCCCACGCACGCAAAATGACAGACTACAGCACGTGTACGAATCGGCACCGCTGTGCAGCTTCATAAAGACATAAATGAGGATGGAGAATTGTGCCGTGTTTTCATGTCTAAGTACATAAAGTACTTGCTGTCGCATCAACACTGGGGTCACATTATAGCTCCAATTTCTTTTCTTTTTTTTACACATTAATTATGAACATTTCTGCTTTTGTAGTGTATAGTTGCTTTTATTTTATTTTGCGGGTTAGAATGGCAAACCACTGCAAAAACTAATTATATTAACACACTCAAAAAGCCTATTCTCTATGCTGCTAGTGTGTAAAACATTTCTGAGAAGCATTATATAAAAAATATGTAGTTTTTCAGTTCTTCTGGCACTGAGAGACAAAATACAGAAAGACAGACTGAATGAAGATGCTGCTCTACAAGCGTGGCAAGAAAAGAATATCTAATGGAATTCCTTCAAAAAGAGTTGTTGCACCATGAGTTAAAGTTCATCAGTCTTCAGGATACTTGCATTATTTTTCATTTGAAGCTTGGTCAGCTGCCCTGTGCTGACTTTCTACCTGCTTGTGTGGGCAAAGTTCAAGTAAACTGAACTTTGACTCAAAATATGATGACCTTCACAGCATACGTCCAGGCAGAACGGCAAGTATAGGCTACTGAAGAAATGAATTTAAGTTGTGTTTCCACCCCAGGGACTCTTGATGAAGTTTTAGGAGATTGGTTTTCTCCCACATAAGTCACTGCTTTCGAGGTGAGACATGCAGTCCTGAACCACATCAATAGGTCAAGTATAGCAACTGTAGGCAGTTTTATTTAGTTGTTGTCTGCTGAGCTTCAACTCAGAGAGAATGAGCTACAAGATGAACTTACAATGAAGTCTGTGTGGACAACATCCAACAAGAATTTGAGATACAATAAAAACATCCACCCTTACTGACCTCACCCTGACTCTCACCGATTGCATCATCTTGATTCTTTTCTTTTTCAGCTATTCTGTTGTAGATTTGCTGCTGTGCTTTGGCTCATTGTCCTGTTGCATGACCCAATTTCAATAAAGCTTGAGCTGTCAGACAGATGGCCTAACATTTAACTCTAGAGATTTTGGCATACACAGGAGTTCATGGTCTACTCAGTGACTGTAAGGTGCCCAGATCCTGTGTCTGTAAAACAAACAAATCATCACCTCTACACCACCTTACCAGACACTTAGGATGAGGTGTTGACATGCTGTGTTTGAGTTTTGTCAGATGTGGTGTTGCACATTATAACCTTCTTCAGCCTTTATCTAATTGTACTGTCATGAACTTCAGCATTAAACATGCTCAGGCCTCAGTCCCTTTTTTCCAGTTTTTCTAAAAAGCCTTCAAATATCTAGAACATTGCGATGATACCTGGAGCTAGGAAAAATATATCTCCCATATTGGCTTCTTTTTATTGGTTTCCTGTTAAATCCAGAATGTATTTTAAATTCCTTCTCCACACATACTAAATCTTGAATAATCAGGCCCTGTCATAACTTAAAGACCTCATAGTATCCTACTATCCCAACAGAGCACTTTGCTCTCAGATTACAAACTACAAGCAAGCCTAAAAAGTAAAATGGGATACTTCTCTTCTGTGGAACCAGCTCCCAGTTTAACTTTTGGAGATTGACATCCTCTGTACTTGTAAGTACCTCTGTAAGACTAGGTTTAAAATCTTCCTTGTGGATACAGCTGAGAGGGCTATAACAGGTGACCCTCAATCCTCCCTTAGTTATGCTGCAAAACAATTAAACTGCTTGGGAGGGCTTACCATTATGCACTGAGCATTCCTTCTTCACCCACCCACTATACCACTTTCTATTTAATCGTTAGAAATTATTCAACTCAATTAATTATCAAAACACCAGTAACCTGGACACAATTGCTGTCAATCACATGCATTTGATTAACAGGAACTGGCATTAAAACGCGCGCACGCGCGCGCGCGCGCACACACACACACACACACACACACACACACACACACACACACACACACACACACACACACACACACACACAGTATTAAAGTTTCTGCAAAAGCATCTCTTTCTACAACTTTCTGGTCTTATTGGTTGGAAAGGCTTTAGAAAGTCTGAATATATTCCCTTAAGGTCCCTGTTTGTTTTCCAAAGAATGCTCTAAAACTCCCTGAATTTATTGTATAAGTCCTCCAAGAACTACAAACCAAAGATGGAACTTTTTCTAGTAAAGTTTGTAGTCACAAAGACGTATGCTTTTTTTTTTTCTTTAGAAATACTTTGATATTGAGGCCCTGATAAATACAATTCAGTGGGGACAATATGTGTCTGTGCTTGATATTCTACTGAACTGCAAGCAGCCATAAAAGCTTTTACAATACTGCACAGGAAAGTTACGGACATGTTTTTAGCCTAACAAATTACAAATACACTCCAGCAAAGGAAACAAGTTGAAGTGGTCTCCTACCGATCTTTTGTTTTCTGCTGGTCTCTCTCGACTCTGATCCGATTACTAGTATGGAACTCATGTAGCATTGGCTTTGTCAGTCATTTGTCACGCGTAGGTGGCAGGTCCAGTTTCCTGCTTCTCTGATGGACGGGTAGGGCCATATCCGTACATCAGCTCCACGTCTATACATCAACTCCCGGCGCCTCATCTTGTTTGAAAATGAAAGTCTTTATTATTGATTTTGGCTCTGACTGTACATCCGTCTCCAATTTGTACCCCATCCCTCCTTGTCTAACGCTGTCTATATTAAGCCAACTATCCATCTCCAGTCTTTACTCACCGTCTGAGCATGAGTGAATTTATAAGTGTGTGTGGGTGGCGTAGTGATGTGTTTTATTTTTCCTACCCGTGGTTCTTAAGCCTTAATGTTCTGACAAGTAAAAAACACTGATGAAAACTGATTTCCCAGTTGGTACTACATTTAAGATTTCATATATATGCATATATTTCCTTCTACTTTCTTTCTACTCTGTCTTTTGCTAAGTTTCTTTTTATCTGTCCATTACTTCTCTTTAGTGGTCGATGCCTTTTTCAGAACACTGTGTGACTGCAGTGGCTGCAACTCCACAACTAAAAATCTAGGTCTGAAAAGTAAATAAAAAATGTTTTATTCCCTCAGCAGCATCACAAGTGAAGGTCAGAAATGGAAAAGGTATAATTTCCAACCTCTTTGGAGGATGTTTTGTTGAAATGAAAATATAATGTTCTGCTCTAAAGATAAAAGCATCAGCCAGTTGAGACATGGTGGTTTCTTTAAATGCGCTCTCCTCTCACACTATTTATTGTTAACGTGACCTTAAGGGAGTTTACCATCTACTCTTCCCGTTGTGGCCAAATCTACCATCAGTGTGAGCAGCTGGGCCATCCTTTTTTTGCCTGTCCCGTTTTACTCTTTTGCCATCAGAATTATTGTCTAAAGGCGAAGAAAGATGCCCAACGGATTTACTTTACCAAATGGACCATCCCAGCCTTGCTGTATTGATCTATTTGATTCACCTTTTATTGTTTATTTTATTTTCACTTGCTAAATACGGGACAGACTTGACTGGGGAAAAGAAAGGGGAGAAAGAAAGAGGAAAAGAAAAACAGCGGGGAAGAGGGATAGGATAAAAAACAAAAAACAAACAAAATAAGCAGACAAACAATACATATATCAATCACCTGGATCTCCTGTTGAGAAAGAAAAAAGAGAAAACAAGCAGAAGAAAGAAAAAGAGCAAGATAATAAACAACATCACGATGATCTATGGGAATATCACAGTAAATGCTAAACATTATTGTGCAGCACGTAAGATCGACAGCGCACGGTGTGCTTTGAGGTAGGAGCCAAAAAGGGTGTAGTTTGTGTGTGTGAGCACCCGTGTGTACACCTGTGAGCATGGACACGTTTGTTTTTAAAAGGTTCCTTCATGTAATGATCTGCTAGAGGGTGTGGGGGGGCCACAGCCCCGTCCATCAGGGCATGAAGCAGGTATGGAGGAGATCAAAACTCCAGACATCCAGAGGCCCCCAGAACACAAGAGACCAAGGAAGACCAACAGAGGGGCAGCTGCGCCACTGTCCCAGAAAGAGCTGAGGAGAGTCCCAGATGAGGGGTCACTCAGCAGCCACAGAGCAGAAGCCAGGGGGGGTTCCAGTGACGTGCCCGTGAGCTCCGCCGGCAGCCAGCTGTGCCAGAGTGACTGAGCCCCAGGCCGAGAGGCCGAGGGCACCCCACCCCCGAAGTGGCCCGAGCGACACTCACAAACGCTTGGTCTTGCAACGCCTTCTGGAAAATAAGTTGTTTGTGAATGGAGAAAAATGTGAATCCCACATTGATACTCTCTTTTTCTAGGCTACATTGTGGTGAATGGACAAATCGGGGGAGATCCAGCCAAGATCCAGGCTGTAATAGATTGGGGCATACCAACTACCTGAAGCAGCTCCAACGCTTATTTGGGTTAGCCATCTTTGATTCATAATTTTGGAAAGATTGCCCTGCCTCAGTCTAAACTGACATATTCCACGATAGCCAGTAGAATGAATCGGCAGAGAAAACCTTCACCACTCTTAAGGACTTGTTTGCTGCAGCACCAGTGCTCATTCAGCCAGATACTAGTCAGCTAGTGTCTACTACTAGCGTCTCAACTAAAGCCCACTGTTTCCAGTCCAGTCAGAGTGGAACTTATTGGAATATCAGCTTGGATTTTGTACAGAGAGGCTGTCCAGAGGTTGTTTTCTCTTTTTTGAAAGCCACTTGAAAGCTGGGAAAATAGTTTTTTCACATTGCTGTAAACTCACCAAACTGCATTCTGTGTTTGAGTCCTGCCTGCTCTTGAAGTATGACAACACCAAGAGGCTTCTGGAACCCTTAATGCAGTCTTTGCAAAATAAACTGCTGGGACCTGAATGCATCACAGATATTACTTTAAAACCTGATCACAGCTCACTGCTTTTTTTTGTAGGACCAAAGAACAAAAATAAATGTCTAAAATACCACCGTAACTAATAATTTTATAATTTGACTGGTGGTTACTGTAGAAATGTTTAGCTGATTTAGAGTTTAGAAATGTGTTAACATAGAATCTAGAATTATTGTAGAGACATTGACACTGCCCTCAATGTAATAAAGGCCTGATGGTGTCCTGAATTTAGGAGCAGAGTATAGGAGACCCTCCCCAGTTGAACTGTGAAAGTAAAACAGAGAGGAGTTAATCCTGAGAGGAAATTCCCCAGAGAATGTTTGGGTGGGGGTCTCAACATTTGACCTGGATAACTGTGGTCTGGAAGGGAAATGTTTTTTTTATGACCTCTACGGAGTCACCTACACCCACAGTGTTTTAACTGTCATGCACACACATCCACACGCACACTCACTTACGTGCACACACATACATACAGGTATGCTACACAGTCACACACGAGCACTCACACAGACACAGAGTTTGCAGCACACCGTAGGGGGGTTTTATGATGGGGACACCTCTATAAAGCTGGCTGTAACTGACAAAGGGGTGAAGATTTTGCAGAGGGACACACCGGCCTCGTCTTCCCTTCTAGAAGTGCATGCTTAAATGAAGATGAATAAAGATGAATAAAAGTTTTGTGAAAATGACTACTGAGTTCCGGTGCCGTCTCTGGAAGTTTCGACGAATAAAAGAACAGGGGTAAAACTGATTTCGTAACATTACCTAGGAGCCACCCACACAGGTGATTTTATTCTCTAAGGTTAATTAGACCACTTCTCATAAGTGCATAGGTGTATATGTACTTACCCAGAACATCCTTTTTCTCATTAGCATGAGACATTTAGGCCTTTTACACTGAAGACATGTTGACATACCACAGAAGGAAAATCACAGGTGTGACAGAATTAAACGAATGTTTGCTGAAATCTATTTAGTTTAACAGTTCACACTGGCTTATTGTCACACAATCAGGACCTGCAAAGACCCTTGAATAGAACAAAGGAAGTGTTAATGTTCTTCATAACATCTTTGCTTTCCCAAGGTGACAAGTCAAAATGTCTCCTGTAAAAAAAGGCTGTTTCTTTATCATTCTTGCAGGTAAGGTGAAATATAATCTGCATGAATTAATGACACCTGGACAGGTATGCAAGGACCTTTCTGCTTTGCTAATATTTTTATGGCACATTAGGTGTCACAATTGGGAGTCTTATCTAAAGTCAAATTTAAGTGAAACTATTAAAAGAATAAGCAGAGAAGATTTATTCTATTCTAATACAGTGCAGAATTTCTTTCTCTCCCTTCTTAAAGAGATGTATGATGTACAACAATGACAATCCATGTTAATCCTAAATGTTGATGATTTTGGGTTCAGTCTTTCCTCTAAATAGTTCAAAACATTCTGTGACTTAGGTTTTCTGATTCTTTTGCAACGTTCTCCTCTTCAGCTCTGCCAAACTAATCTGACCACTGTGGAAATGTCAACAAACAGTAAGATATGGCGATATTAAACTGGTGCTTTAAGAATTTTACCAGAATTGGTAACTCATTGGCAAGAGCTTAAATATAAAATACATTCAAAAGATGCAGCTAGCTTGTGCACATAACAAATTCTTGCCAGCTCTGCTCTCTCTAAGAATACACTAATTATGCTGAATGGATGGAAAAAGAAAAAAAAAAATCAGCTGAATTACTCATTTTCAAACAGACATTTGTAGTTGGACAAAGCTAAGACAGCCATATCCTCATGTGTTTAGTTTTACTAAGCTAAGCTATTCAGCTACTAATCATATAGCACAGAAGAATGGACATAGCAAGTCGGTAGCAATTGTGTGGTTTCACAGTCATATCTGTTCCTCATTGTCACATCCAGTTTCAAAACACAAAGATACTAGCTCATGTCAAGAATTCAGAGCTAGTCTACAAGAATCATGGTGTTCTGTTGTGATAGCTGCATCCATCTTTTATAACATCTATGCTCAAACTACCTCGGTAACTTACAGAGATCAGAATTAATAAGGTTTCTCATTTACCACCATGCACCCATTGCTTGTCCACCATATTGGATGTAATAGGACTAACAGGTGCTATAAAAACATGTTTGCATTTATTAGCTTATGTGGTTATTAGCTGTCCCTGGGTGAAATTGTTGCAAAAAAGGTGCTGCACCAGAAACTTTTTCACTTTTCACTTCGTCTACAAATACATGCTAACTACTAGCCCAGTGGCAGTATAGCTTTTTCAAGCTCAGAAAAGCAAACCTTCTCCATTTCCAAAAGGGTTTTCTTAAAAAACAAACACCACAAACAAAAAAACAAAAAAACAAGTAAACAACAACAGGAAAAAAAACCCAAAACAAAACAACAGTTGTGTCTTAGCACTAAAGCCAACATGTTCCAGGCTGTAGGTCTGGAGGTCGAGCAGGTCATCTACTAGTCAGAAAGTTGGTGGTTTCAATCCTAGTCGCGCCAGTCTGCATCCCAAGGTATCTGTGACGGCCAGTGTGTTTGTGGTGCAGACCCAAAAGTAGACACGGAAGAGACAAAAACTATGGTGTAACAAAAAGCAAGCCGTTTATTTGGCCGAAAAACATGGAATACAAATCAAGTTGTTTTTGGGTTGTTTTTTATTTTATTTTTAATTTAACCTTTAACCAGGAAGATCCCATTGAGATTAAAAACCTCTTTTTCAAAGGAGACCTGGCCAAGATAGGCAGCAGCAAGTGTCTCACAGTTATAGAAATTACTCAATTAAACACAGGCAGCAACAACACACGCAAAAATAAATGACAAAATAAAAAAATAAAATAAAATAAAATTTAGTAAAATTCAAAAAAAAAAAAAAATCAGTTAAAATGACAATCAATCTAATTGAAAAACAGTTGTAGTGATGGGAATTCCGGTTCTTTTTGGAGAACCGGCTCTTTCAGCTCCCAACCGGCTCTTCAGGTTGTTTTGTTGCTTTAATTAATTATCAAAACAATATGAAATTATGCACAAAAAAAAGTTACTAATGTTAAAAAAAAACAAAATGAAAAACCAAAAAACAAACAAGTGGTTTTATTTATATGTTTACATACAAATATATACGGTGGCCCCTAGAGACAAAGCATGTACAAACACATTTCTAGCGTTAACTGACTTTCCAAAACAGAGCTACCCTAGATCACTTAAATTACACAATTGAAAGCATAGGTGTATTGTTTGTGTATTTATACACAAGCACTCATATATATTCAAATAATTAATTTTTTTTTTTTTCATTTACCTGTTCACACACCAAATCCGGTCGTTGGTACTTCTTGGCTTGTGTAGCCACTAGGTAACAAAAGGTCAACATTGCCCCCTAGCATCGTGGAGCACCTCCGTTGTGTTTTGGAGTTTGTACCTGCTTCTGAGTTTGTATGCGTTTTGTCTCTAGGGGCAACCATAAGTATACTTTTATTTATTCACTCCACATAAAATGTAATTAATAAATCATATAATACAAAAAAACAACTATTTACATTTTAAACTTTTAACTATTTAAATTCAGCTTTTTCCTTTTAAGCAAATTTAAAGTGAAACAACACAAAACACTGCAAAGCACAACACAATTAAATATAAATTAAAATATGCAAAACAAAAAGATGCACATTCTCTGTCATATGGACCTGCATGAATAAACTTTCTGAATTCTTTATCATCTGCAACTGAAAATAGTTGTGGATGATTACTATACCTTTCTAATCTGACGTTGTTGTCCCTGGCTCTCTTTCTCTCTCTCTTTCCCTCCTGCTCTGTTCCTGTGCTACAACGAATGTAACTACCACCCCTCCCCCTTCTTCCCAGTGCAAGCACAAGGCTCGCGTGCGGAGTGAAGCAGAAAAAAGTGCGAGAGAGAGGGTGAGAGAAAGAAAAAAAAAAAACAACACTGCTCCCAATAAGGAGCCGGCTCGCGTCGTTCACTTCAAAGAGTCAGCTCTAAGAGCCATTTCGTTCGCGACCGACACATCACTAAACAGTTGCATGTTATGGACTTGGCCTCAAGGATTCGTAGTTCAGATTTAAAAGCACTTCATAAAATGAATTCCGTCATTTTCCATTCCTTCTGCAGTTTGTTCCAAGCCGAGGGTGCTAAATGGACAAAAGCTCTTTTACCAAGTTCAGTTTGGGGAAATGGAACAGAAAGCAACAAGTAACCATGCGGACGAAGAGAATACCGACCAGCATGTTTCATTACAAGCAGGGAACATAGATAAGAAGGCAGCAACCCAAGTATTGCCTTATATATAAAACTGTATAAATGAGAGTTCCTCTGACTTACCAAAGCAGGCCATCCTACCTGAGAGTATAACTCACAGTGGTGAGTCTGAGATTTACGGTTAGTGATGAACCTCAGAGAAGCATGATACACAGAATCAACCATTCGAAGACATTGAGCAGAAGCATTCATATATAGAATATCACCAAAATCCAGCACAGGCAAGAATGTTGCAGCAACAAGCCGCTTCTTTTTATTAAAAGAGAAACAACTTATTTTGAAAATAAAATCTCAGTTTTAACTTCAGATTTTTCACAAGATTCTCTACATGTGGTTTGAAGGTAAGCGAGTCATCAATTAAGATTCCCAGATATTTATAGGTATGAACCAACTCTATTTTATTACCTTCAAGAGTGGTTACTGATGGGATTGTTTTGGGCCCATTTTCTTGATTTAGAAAACAACATCAGCTTTGTTTTGTCTGCGTTGAGAACAAGTTTAAGCTGAAGTAATGAGTGCTGGACAGCAAAAAAGGCTTTCTGCAAGGAGTCAATGGCTTGGACAAGAGTTGAACCACAGCTGTAAATAACTGTATCATCAGCATAGAAGTGCAAGTTTGCATCTGGCACATTTAGACAAAGACTGTTTATGTAAATGATAAATAGAAGTGGACCTAATACAGAACCCTGTGGCACTCCGTTGTGCACTGTAACAAAGTCAGAACATAGACCGTCAGATTTTATGCACTGAGACCTATTACTGACGTAGTTTGAGAACCATGCCACTGCTCTCTCACAGAGTCCTGACTGGAAGAGTCTAAGTTTTAAAATACAATAATCAACAGTGTCAAATGCTTTTGACAAATCAATAAAAAGGGATGCACAGTGTTGTTTCTTATCAAGTGCAATAGTAATATCATTTACCACTCTCATTGCAGCTGTTATAGTACTGTGATCCTTCCTAAAGCCTGATTGATATTCAGATAAAATGCCATTGGTGTGTAAAAACTCCTTTAACTTAGTTAACACTGCTGGGTCGCCCCCTTTTAATAGAGGAACAACAAAAGCTGATTTCCATACTGAGGGAATTTCATTTGTATCCAGTGTGAAGTTGAAAAGTGTTGTGAGAGGCTCTGCCACAAAATCAGCTGCCAATTTCATGAAGTAAGGATCTAGTAAGTCTGGCCGTGGAGATTTTCTAGGATATAACACTTTAAGAGCTTTACAGACCTCCTGCACAGAGAAAGGAACAAAGTTAAATGGCTGACCAGTGTACACCGGTTTGTGCCAGATTTTACAGAGACTGGGTTCAGAGAGTCAAACAAAGAGCCAGAAGATATAAAGTGCTTGGTAAAGCAATTCGTAATCTCCTTCCTATCATAAACAGGAACAGAATCCTTAAAAACATAGGTGGGTAGAGCATGGGAGCTTTTACTTGCTGAAAGAGACTTAATGATTTTCCAGAACTTCTGTGGATTATTTAGGTTCTCAGTGGTGACAGACAAATAATATTCTGATTTAGCTTTCTTAATACAGGAAGTACATTTGTTTCTTAGTTGTCTGAAAACAAGCCAATCAGTGGGGTAGCCTGTTTTCTTAGCTTTGGCCCAAGCCAGGTTACGCTCATGAATGATATCTGCCAGCTCTGGGGAGAACCAGGGGTTTTCACGACCTTTTATCCTACATCTCCTTAATAGAGCATGTTTATTCACAATTTGCATAAACCCATCCCAAAAGAATGCCCACGCTAATTCTACATCAGGGATCAATCCTATTTTCTTCCAGTCATAGTTTGACAAATGATAAAATGCTTGTTCATTAAAATGTTTAAGAGTTCTTTTAAAAAAAATAATACGATGTTGTGACTTGGGCACTTTAGTATTTCTAATAACAGCAACACAGTGGTCACTTAAGTCGTTACAAAAGACACCCAAGGATGAAAATTTATGAGGAACATTTGTCAAAATCAAGTCAATCAAAATAGACTTTTCAGGGCTTTTGAGATTTGGCCAAGTGGGTAAATTGACCAGCTGGGTAAGATTGATAGAGTCACAAAAAGATTTAAAATCATCTGAAACAGGTTTGAGCCAATCGCAGTTAAAGTCACCAGCTAAAACAAGCTCACCATAATTTTGTCTGAACAACAAAAGGTTTAAAGAACGCAGAGCTTCTGTGGAGGCAGAAGGAGGTCGATAGCAACAAGCAACTGTTATGCAAAGATCCTTTGCAATATTCACATTCAGAGCCAAAAATTCCAATTGTTTGCAAATTGATTCTGATAGAACTATTGTAGTATCAATTTTTTACTTAACATAAGCAGCACCACCACCTTTCTTAAGCCTATCGGTACGATAGATATTGCATCCAGCCATGCTAATATGTTCATCAGATATATATTTAGACAACCAAGTTTCAGAAATGAGGACAATATCTGCATCTGTTGACTGAACCCAAATCTTGATCATATCCATCTTGGGTAACAAACTGCGCACATTAAGATGAACTATCTTCAGCCCAGGTGAGGATTTAAATTCAGATGGTGTCTGGCTACATTGCAGCTCAATGCTGGGTTAAGTTTCACATTACCAGATAAGAGCAGTAGTAAGACAATCAGAAGTCTCTGCTTTGTAACATTACTTACAGATTTTGACTTGTGAAATGTTGAAACAAAGCAGAATTTTTCATAACTAATTTTGTAATCGTACAAAGTAAATTTCTAAGTGTAAATGATAAAAGTGAAAAAGTGTAAATGAAAATTGTAAAAGTGTAAATTCATGTCCTGTTCCAAATACATTGGAAATTGCACAGGATGTACAGCAGCAGTGAGGCATGTAGATCTGGGGACCATGTTTCGCAGAATGAGGACACTGTTAAATGTGCTCATCTTAGAAAAATTGACTGTCCCAAAGTCCCCCACAGCCAATAAGCAAAGTAAAGTTATTAAAAAGTCATTATCCAAAACACACAATGATTGTTGATGCTGAATTAAATAGGCTGCACAGACCTAGGATGGCAAGTAATGCTCCAGCCAGAAGCTCAGGTCATGGTGGCTAGCCAGCAGAGGGCTTCTGTGCTAGCACATGCACCACTGTGGTGTAGAGGGCTTCAATCAACAGCACAGCACCTGATGTAATGCAGATGAGCTTTTTCTAGCAGCACAGGCCTTGGTGTGGTAGTCACAGCAAACTGGGGTGAAAACTAAAACCTAAACTGGGAAACTATGAAAACTATGACAAAGACATATGAACATGATTCTGAGCAGGTGAATACAAGAAACAATATTTTAAAAAAACCCAAAAACATAAAGCATAAACAATACCTAAAAACCTAACATGACATGGAGGGAGAAAAACAGACACACCAACACTGAACAGAGGAAGACAGAAGACTTAAATACACAGAAGCGTAATGAGGGAAGTAGAAACACCTGGGGGAACACAGCTGACACAAATAAACAAGATGCCATAGGGGAAGCAAAACTAAACACACTGAACATGGAAACACAAGACTTTCAAAATAAAACCGGAATCGTGGAGAGACATGAACTGGGACTTGCAGCTTGACACAAAAGTCAGAGAAAGGGAGCGAGAGAGGAAGAGGGACGCAGAGGAAAGAGACACAAGGGGAACCTACATAGACGAGGAGATAATACATGACAAACAGAAAAAGATTCATAAACAAGGAGACACAGGTGAAACACAAACTAGACTAAAACTCAACTAAATCCTAACTAATAACAACAACACAGGAACTCAATATAACCTAAGAAATCAAAAATACAAAACAAACAGAAAATGCTGGGTGGCAGCCCCCTGACGGTATACTGAACCCTAAGCTCTTTGTTGTGTTCATCAGAATGTGAATATTTATGAATGTGCGGTTCATACATAGCCATTTGGTGTAGAAATAAGCAGTGTTGGAGAGTAACGGAATACATGTACCGCCGTTACGTATTTAAAATACAAAATATGAGTAACTGTATTCCGTTACAATTTAAAAAGGTGGTATTCAGAATACAGTTACTTTGTTGAAATAAATGGATTACACGGTGGTCTTTTCCTGTTTCATATGTTAGGCTATCCCCTCTCTATTTTTGGTAATTCCACACCGGTGTCTCAATGTTGCGGCACATGTCAGCTCTATTTGCGGCCCACATAATCACGTGAAGAAATATTTTTTTTAAATTATTGTTCAAAAAATTATTTAATATGAAGGCAGTAGGGAGAGTTTTAAAGAGATTGCCCTAAAGAATGTAGCCTCATGGGCAGTGTAGTCCAGTTGTAAGTAAGCTATTAAGACTCGACTGTACACTGTGCTCATGTTTTCCTCCGAAACAATAAGTTCTGTTGGAGCAGCCTTTCAACGCCTCTCTCTGTCTCTCGCTAGCAGAGTTGACCCAGACAACAAAGTAAAGCTAGTTTTCAGCTACGAGCCGACACAGAACCCACCGTATTAGCCAGAGGTCCCTTTACTACGGTTCAGAGCCGCAGACCTGTTTTATATACATGCGGAATAGTTTTCTATACGAGATTGCTGCTAAAAGTGCAGCCTTACCTAATGTCCACCTACTGTTACTCATTTTATATTAAGATTTAAAAAAATCTGGTTGGTATTGGTATGGCGAGTAACCTTCAGTAATAGTAATAAATCACATAGCCATAGTACATTCATGTAGTTGTAAAAAGCATGATAATATATTAACCCTTTAAAACCGGTCGGAGCGGGCACGCTCGGTTTTGCGTAACTATTTTTAAGTCCCTGTAGAACCGGAACCAGGTAAGCTAGGGCAATAATTATTTTTGCATATGAAACCGGTGGAGTTGTACTTACATGTTATGCCATCAGCTTGTCCTAAGTCACGGTTTCCTTCCACATATAGCTTTGCAAAAACTGCACAAAAAGCAGTTGCAGCAACAAAAGCATAATATTCCAGAAACACGCTTTGACAATCTGATCAGCTGTTCATAACACTTCCTACATTGGAATAGACGTCAGCGTGAACTATCATATGTCCGCCATTACCTGCCCAAAATCGTAAGTGACGTCATTTTCTCGGAAAATGTAGTTTGTTTGTTTTTTTTGTTTTTTTACCTTTGGGGGCTTATAAGCCTATACTGGAGGTTTTAAAAGTCAGGTATGACTTTATGCTTTTCTGTATTGTTTCTGGGATGCTTAGAACTCAAATTGCACTGCTGGAAATAGTTTATTTTGATGCACGTGCTGTTTTTGTTTTGTTGCAAATTTGCATTATAATATTTATTTTCGTTTTTCCTGCAGTATATAAAAATTGGTGTATTTCAAAAATAAAACTATGAAGACACTCAAAATAAATTTCCTACTGTTGGAAACTATTTTGTGCAACTTTTTTGTATTTACAGTTTTAAGGGATAAGCCTCTTAAATTTCTCAACCAGAAATATATGTAAAAAAAACAAAAACAAATGAATTTCAATTTTTTTTGTTGTTTATTGCACTTTTTTGCAATTTATGTAGTTATTGACTTAATGCATACATATTTTTAAAATTTGGACTATAATGGTTGTATTGATGTATAGCAACTTGAAATCCCAAAAATAAATTCCCAAAAATGGCACTACAGCATGTAAAAATATAAAGATAAGCTCTGGTGGACTTGGTTCTATGGTAGGATTTAAAGGGTTAAGTAATCCAAAGTATTCAGAATACGTTACTCTCACTGAGTAATGTAACAGACCCCCCCCCTAAACCAGACCCTAACCCTAACCCCAACTGGAAACATGTGGAATGCAGAATACACATTTTTCCATTGTGATAGGTGGTTACTAGGTACATACATACATGGTTTAGGTGATATATGTGTCTCCCTTTAATTATTCAACTGTTTCCCACAAACCACATACCAAAGGTGCTCTATTTGATTAAGATCTGGTGACTGTGGAGGCCAAGTACACTGATTCTCTCTATTATTGTGGAGCCTTTACCTTACAAAAAAACACCTTGATAAGTGATATTGTGATTTGGTACTTTATTTTAAAAATTATCTATCTATTTATCTGGCTTCAACAACAATGTCGTTTGCCTTTACTGTGTTTACATGCCTAAATGCATTGTGCTACTGCCATGTGATTGGTTGATTAGATATTTTCATTAACAAGCAATTGAACAGGTTCCCCTAACAAAGTGACTAATGCTGCAATGCGCATTATTCAAAAATGTGCAGCTATTTCTTTAAAGTAGGTGACAAACTAATGATGCAATAAAACTAGATGCAAATATTGTGGAAAGCAAAACAAAACAATGAGGAAATCTGAAAGAAAGGTTATTTTTTTCATTCCAATTTTCACATTTCAGTGCATCTGCAAGGGATTGATGCTCTTCTCGTCAATGAGTTTAGCTCGTTTACTTTGTATGTGTATACTTCTGTGTGAGTGTCTCTGCCCGCTTACAAACTCTAACAGTAATTTGTCAAGAGATTCCCATCAGTGTCTGGAACAATTTGGTCATTATTGGGTCTGTTGTTCAATCAACTTATTTTTTCCTACTCATTTGAACACATCCGCGCTTTAAGCTCACCGTAATTACTTCCCTTGTGCTTGTTGCTTTACAACTCGCCATCTTGTGGGGGAATTTCACTGGCGCCAGGGGCATAGAGACAAAGACAGACAAATAAGGAGGAGGGAGCAGAGGTTGAAACACAGCCTGTGGATTGTTCTTCCCTTTCTACGCTAGCATCTCTTTCAAAACATCTCTGAGCAAATGGATTCAAGGGATTAACCTCATCTAACATTTCCTCCACACAACTCAATGGCATCATCTCTTATTTGTTTATGAATGCACCCTACTCCTCCTCCTCCTCCTCCTCCCCCCCTCACTTTAGTTAACGCAGTGGGAGTTAATGGAATTGTTTTGATGGTGATGTATGGGGGATTGTGTGAGGAGACAGATGGGGAAATGTAATTACGGATGTTTCAGGGCTTCGGGGAGAAAAGAAAACTTGTCACAAAGGAGAGTTCAAGAAACAAAGACAGCACCATTCGTCATGTGAGACAATAGTCAGAGAAAATTAAATCAAAGGATTTTTACATAAACCGCTTTCTCTTAAAATTGCGTTTCACCCCCAGCACAACGGAAAAGTATTTTGTCATTATCTTGAAGAGAGTTATGTAATATGGTTTTGCAAAAGCCTTTGTTGTTTTGCTTGCTTTGATTTTATATTCGAGTGTACTTTTGGAAAAATAATGAAACAACCATTAATATTTCCAAAGACAAAAAGGCAATTCATGCTGATTTTTATTTTTTATTTTTTAGATGAGGCAGTGTGAGCATTACTGTGGATGGATTCTATTAAAGTAAATGAATACTAGGATGTATTGTCTGAAAGTCTTCCTTAGGCAGACAGACTTCTACAATCTGATCTTTTTCTTGTTCTTCTTCTACCTTTCAGCTATTGATTTACTTCTGTGCTTTGGTTCCTTGCCTTATTAACTCGCCCAGCCTTTCCAAGCTTTATACTATGACCTGGAGTTAAAGTGAACTATCTGGAAATGCTTTCCAGCACTTTCAGTCAATGACCAATTAAATCTCATAGGGAGGCAAACATATATTATTGTCGAATTAATTTATTTTTTGTGTCCTGCAGCCTGGCATTACTTCCAGTGGCAGTGGAATAAAATGATAATAAAATAATGGCATCCCATGGCACTCTTACACCTACACCATCCCTGCGATGCCTTCATGGTGCAAATGTAAACAAAGTTGTGGTCACAGTACTTCACCTTCTAGCTAGCATTACATAAGTAGTTGGGGAATTTCAAATGCAGTTACTAAACAGTCATAAAAAAACATCTGTTTGTGAGTACAGTTGTTGCATATTTAACTAACAGGTCAGTGAATATCAAAGTAGTAGCAGAGACTAGCTAATAAGCTCAAAAAAGTATATAAAATCAACTGAAGTTCTTAGAGATGCGTGTACTGCTACACTTGATCTTAAGGTTCTCTCAGCAGACGGAGGGGTGATCTGTCCAGGGTGTACTCCACCTCTCACCCTATGAGAGGCTCCACAGGCTTTTAACAAATGACACCTGAGGGAACATTGTGTGCCCTCAGATCATGGCTGACAAAGTTTAATGTTGAGAAATGTTGATTTGCTTTACTTAATAAAAACGGAATAAAGTGTGATATAGTGAATATAATTTTTTTTTTTACTTGCAAACATCACTTATCTAAGGATATGCTAATAAATACAAAATTCTTTAAACCGGAAGCTGTGCAGCTGACTGTTTCTGAAAAGCTGCTCCTCTACCAGTGCAGCCTAATGACTTCAATGCTGATGGGATTTGCATAACTGAAAATGTGACTATCTCAAGCTCTCGTCAAAGTTACTTGCTATCATTATCAAAATAAGTCTGCCGTGATTAACTCTGGACCCATTTAGCGCTGTCTTTGAGGATTTCTTTGAATGTTCCTAATTAGACAAGCAGCGGCTGCAGCTTCATCAGTGGACAGCAGACAGACACCCAACTCAAACTCATTCTCAATCATTAGATAAGGGGAAACGAGACAGGAAAAAACAGAACGTCACAAAGCTGCTGCCAAGTTAATTGTAAAAGATTCCGGGGCTAGAGAGTGCAAGCACTTCACTCATACTGGCAACAAAAAACTGATCTGTGCAAGCTGTAAACTGATATATTATTAGCAAGTGTATCTTCAAACTACAAACCTCAGCCAACAAAATCACTGTTAAACATTTAGCATAACAATATTTACATTTGCTACTGTTATGTTTTACACAGAAGAGGCTTGTTAGGCTGATATAAGCTGTCAAGAACAATCTGTTTGTTATTTTATGGTGAAATCCGTTGTTTAGAAGTTGCTACACCAAAAACCTTCTTTGGACTGCTTTG
This sequence comes from Neolamprologus multifasciatus, assembly GCF_963576455.1. Lineage (NCBI taxonomy): Eukaryota > Metazoa > Chordata > Actinopteri > Cichliformes > Cichlidae > Neolamprologus > Neolamprologus multifasciatus. Next base: position 28,912,234 of record NC_140460.1, on the reverse strand, counting down.
GCCACTGGGGTCACCCTGAGATAGCATGGAAAATACTGCTCTATCTGCAAATTCTCACCATTTACTCTCCAAGCTGTAACAAAACTTGAAAAAGAGTGATGGTTCACAGAGATAAATATATATTCAGATGCAGTCACACCAGGAACAGGCCTTTCTCTTCTCAGAATATACAGTATCTCACAAAAGTGAGTACACCCCTCACATTTTTGTAAATATTGTGTTATATCTTTTCACGAGACAACATTGAAGATATGACACTTTGAAATACACCTCCAAAAAGACCTGTGCCTTGCTAAATAAACTGAGGATAAAGGTACTTGACTGGCCAAGCATGTCTCCAGACTTGAACCCTATTGAGCATCTGTGGGGCATCCTCAAATGGAAGGCGGAGGAGCGCAAGGTCTCTAACATCCGCCAGCTGCATGATGTCATCTTGAAGGAGTGGAAGAGGATTGCAGTGGCACCCTGTGAAGCTCTAGTGAACCAACAGAGTTAAGGCTGTGTTGGAAAATAATGGTTGCCACACAAATTATTGACACGTTGGGCACAGTTTGGACATTTTCACCTACGGGTGTACTCACTTTTGATGCCAGCAGTTTAGACATTAATGGCTGTATGTTGAGTTATTTTGAGGTGACAGCAAATTTACACTGTTATACAAGCTGTACACTGACTACTTTACATTGTATCACAGTGTCATAGCTTCAGTGTTGTCCCATGAAAAGATACAATAAAATATTTACAAAAATGTGAGGGGTGTACTCACTTTTGTGAGATACTTTACATGTTCACCCAATGACTGGAGGCTGTAGCACTTAATTTCTCACAGAATACACATTCTTCCCCTACAACCAGTGGTTGCCTAATGGTTGCCAACAGGTCTCTGGCCTTTTTGACTGAAGCCTTAGTGTAAGCTTTCCTGACAACCAGATATAACTTTTATTAATCATAGCTGTTTCTCTTTTTTCCAAATATTGGTCCCGGGAGCCGCGGAAAACTCAACTGGGGAATTTAAAAAGTGTAATAAGCAGATTTTGTTTACAGTAAATTTCTGGTTTATTTTTGGGAGGGGGGGGGGGGGGGGTTAATCATTGTGTGGAATTAATTAAAAAATCAGTAAGTCCAAAGAAAAGACAACAAGAATCTTGAGTTTTCAGAAAACCTGCAAGAAATGAGAGACAGAACAAATGCATTAAATTATATATAGCGAATGACTTATTCATTACATAACTCAGCAGTCTTAATAAACAACACAGCATGTTGAAACCCGCTATGCTCCAGATGCATGAGAGGCAATAGGCAGGACTACGACACAGAAAAGCAGGTAGACAGAAAGAAGTGGATGGTAGATAAAAATTATCTAACACGACTGAACGGCAGATGGGTCGAGCATGAGCTCACACTGAAGGAGACAACAAAGACAGGGTCATGACACAGACTCTCTGAACCAGTGGGAAACTGGGCTCACGGCGAGCTTCCTCTGAAACGATATCCACCGCACTCCACAAACAAACACACGACCGAAACATTTTCAGTTCCTCCTCTTTCCTCTCTAACAGACACAGTCTGTCAATCTTCCTGCCCTTTCCTTTTAACCTTTCATTGGACATGTTTCATGGTGTGAGTAAAGTGGCTGTCAAAGCTGTGGGGAGGAGCAGGTCACAGAGGGGTTGGTAGGTTACTTTGAGGGCATGGTGGTATATTGAGGCGATATTTTACTTGATGCGAGCAACAGTCTTGTTTCTAGCTGTTCAGGGCCATCTTTGTATCCTTGTATTGTCATTAGATCCTACTATGTCCGACAATAACAGCAGAGAATAAAGACATAGAGGCATACAATTCAGTGGAAAGGATAAGTGGATGAAAAACCCACTACAAGCTGAAGTACTCTCATCAATTAATTACCACATAATGCAGGTTTTTGTTGTTGAATGTGTGCCATCTTTTAATGTGCATATTTATCTTCGCTGTGCAGCCAAGATGTTTAACATGTTAATGTCCTTGTGATTTTTCTGATAGAAGAATGCTCTGATTAATTATGGAAGGTCACTAATGTAAACTCACAATCCCAGCAGATCTGCTGATCTCAATACCAACCACAGCTCAGCTAATACCATGCGACACATCAAGTTGGTATATAAATCCTACAGTAGCTGCGCATCTTTGCAACCCTTTCCCACATCTCCCACAAGTCTCCTGTGGCTGAATTAATCACCATAATATCTAATGTCACTGGTCTCTATGGTTCTGTTCTCCACTTCCAGCTGTAGTGTGGTTCCATTCCCAAGACAAAACCATACTACCAAATATAAAAGACCAAACTGGAATTTTGCAGAGTTTTAAAGTTATTTTTAAATACAGGAAATATCAATAAAATTACAACAGACTGAATCAACACATCAAAAGTAAAATAAGACTTTTTCTCTAGATAGTAAGACCCTAAACAGTCACAAATGCAGGATAATTTCACATATGCAATATTTTTTTATAGAGAAAAGTGATCAATTCTATTTTAATACTGTAAATATACTTTAATAGTGTAAATACGTATATAAAAAGTATATAACATCTACAAGTAAACTGTCAAAATGCTGTTTTTGACACACGGGATTTATTTGTGTCAAAAACTTTAAAAGTTTTCATTGTCAAACTAAATCTTCATCATTTGATAATTTCTGTCATTCAACTACATATTTCTTTGTAGTCTTACATAAATGAAAATTTCTATTAACTAATGAAGTGGTTTTACAGCAGCAGCAGGTTTAAAAATATATATAATGTCTAATAATAATGGTGTATGAGATCACTATTATTACATTATTAAAAAAGTAATAAAACACTAATATTACATGTAAATCATTCAGTGTTTATTTAATACACATTGTGTTATGTGGAATCATAAATTAAATCTACAAAGATGTGGTTATGTTCCTCATTTACCCTTCCTTCCCCGCTATACACGGTCCCAACATCCACGTCTGGTGGTCAAAACAGGAACAACTTTTCTGTCACTTAGAAATCCATTTCACATCTTCAAACCTACCTCTGACAATGGCTTTCATTGTGTGAATCACTGGATAGCTTAAAATATGCAGGTAGTAGGAATCATTTAAATAAAACTGATAAAAACAAACACAAAATCCACTCTTCTCAAACTCCCTACCGCTCATAGGTATTCAACTGATGTTAAAGGGGTCACAAGCCACAAAAGGTTTAGAATTACTGCACTACAAGTACTCCAGTGCACATGTGTATTATTCAACTGCTGAAAATAGTCCACAACAAATGCACCATTTATGCCTGTTTCAGAAGCACTTGGTAAAATCAAAGGTACCCAGCTGTTTCACTAAATTACAAACCTTTTTTTTTTCTTTTTGAAAAATGATCCATGTTTAAAGATTAACATCTTCAGTGAGAAGAGCGCAGGCGTGAGTGTTACAAACAGCATACTGAGAAAAACATTGCTGTTTTTGGTATTTTTTATGGATTTTGTGGAGAATTGCAAAAAATATACATAGAGGGGAAGAAAAAAGCAGCTTTTAATTGCATTCCATTGCAAAAGAATAATTATAAAAAGCAGATGTCTACACTAAAACTGCCTATAAATGAGGGCCGCTGTTATGTGAACTAAAACATCATGCAACATATAGTCTGAATGTTTGTTAATAAGTAGCAGTAATCCATTCTTTCAGGAGATTTATCTATGATGACATTGTGAGACAACTAAGCAACGTCTGACTTCTGCACTTGCTCTACACTAGTATGTGGGGGTGGCTGCCTGATAAACACATTGCCTGAGCATGTCTTTCATGGTCTGTATATAAAACTTATGCACTCACTAGCCAGTTTATTAGGTACATCTTTTGCCTTTGTCACTGGAATTTTCCTTGTGGCATAAATTCAACAATATTCACATGATGACATCACATGGTTGGTTTTAAACTCCTGTTCGTCCACATCCCAACGATGCTCACAACCTGAGTTGTGTTCTGATATGACTAAAACCGCATTTTGTGTTCTTGTAAGTATGCCATCTGGTGCTGTAAGTAGGAGGATTCATATCATTGTTAACATTGTCTTATTTCAAATACTGTGTAATATTCCCAGTGTGAGCAGGAGGAACTGAACAATGTGTAGTGGAAGAAGTGCACCGATATTTAGTTCGTTATAGGCCATTCGTTATAGTTGTTATAGGAACTATAGGAAGTGTTATTAACACCAAAACATGCTGAAAATGTGAAATGCAAATAATTGTACTGTTCAATACTGTCCTCTGTGACTGATATATTAGTACACTCACTGGGAACTTTGTTAGGTACTTGGTCAGACCCCCTTTTGCCTTCAGAACAGTCTTAATTTAACAAGGTGCTGGAAATATTCCTCAGAGATTTTGGTCCATATTCACATAATAGTATCACACAGTTGATATGAAACTAATGTTCCACCACATCCCAAAGGTGCTCTGTTGGACTGAGGTCTGGTGACTGTGGAGGCCATTTGAATATAGTGAACTCATTGTCATGTTTAAGAGACCAGTTTGAGATGAGCTTTGTGACATGGTGTGTTATCCTGCTGGTTGCACTGTGGTCATAAAGGGACAGGGTTAGCAACAATACACACGGAGGCTGTGGAGTTAAAATGCTCATTTGGCACTAAGGAGCCCAAGGTTTGCCAGGAAAATATCCCCCACACCATTACACCACCTGCACCACCCTAAACCGCTGATGCAAGGCAGGATGGATCCATGATTTCATGTTGTTTACACACCTCAGATGAGGCACCATATCTCCAACCCATCCATGTTTTTTCATGTGACCTCTGGCATCAACGATGCCTAAAGAACTGCAACTCAAGGAATATTTTCTCTTTTATAAGTCATACCACTGCCTCAGACCCTTTCCCAGAGATGGTTAGTGGGAAAATCCCAGGAGATCTGCACTTTCTGAAATACTCAGACCAGCCTGTCTGGTGCCATGCCACATTCACAGTTACTTAAATTACCATTCTTCTGTATTCTAATACTTAGGTTGAATCTCAACAGGTCATCTTGATCATGTCTACATTTCTAAACACAATAAGTTGCTGCCATATCGTTGGCACATTAGATATTGTTGCACAAGTTTACAGTATCCTTGGTGTGAAAAGGGCCTTAAAACTGGGAGAGACTAAAAAAACACCAATTGTGGAAAAACTACCATACTGCTCACTGCGTAATTTACTAGTCATTTAAATAAGAAAAAATAATAAATTTAAGGAAATAATCAGAAAACATTCAAAAATCAATCCTTTTTTGCATCCTGGCCTGGTAATATGTACATGCATGTGAAGAATGCACTCCTGTGACGTGGTTATATTTTAGTTTCGTCTGACACAGCTGACATACAACTCTTTAATTTTGGAGGATTCTCTCAGACAGTTGCCCTTTGGATCACACCTTCAACAACGAACAACTTAATCCAACAGTGGATTACTTAAATATTTTGCAAATTGCTATTCTCCCAGCTCAAATATGATATCACAGTCATTATTGTGTATTTATTTCTCTCTAAAATCCATTTTGAGTTCAACCCCTTCACCGATGGTTTGATTCCCATGTAATCATGATTAAAAAGATATTGAAGTAAGTTCTTGTACAAACTGAATGATGTAATGTCCTTGGTGGAAGATCATTTATTTAAACATCTTATTTTTACACAAAAGTATTTCATGGTCAAAAGCAAACTTTATTTAATCTAGTTTCTCAAAAATATGCAATAACATTAGGATTTGATAAGACTTAAATATTTTTGTAAATTGCACATGTAGTTTAAATAACATTAACCTTATATTTCTTGTTATCATGAAAATGTTATTAAAGTCTATCAAGTCACATGATTGAACTCAGCGTTATGGGGTTGAAAATGGTGGTTGACGGGATGATCAGCATATTTTAATATGATATGAATTTAACCTTAAAATAACAATATAAGGTTGAACAACAATGATGTATTTTGTATTACTCTTTAGGTTTATTCTGGGGTTTTCTTTGCTGCATGTCTGAGTTGTAATATTTCTTGATGCATTTTGGATTTATCTTTTCTTCAACTTTTCTGTACACAATGTTTCTTCAGTTCATTGATGTTTGATGTCAGCTCTCTTAAGGTCCCATCACAGCATTTCAATCAAGTTAACATCTTGATTCTTTTCTTTTTCAGCCATTTTGTTGTAGATTTGACTCTACATTATTTTGGTATACAGAGACGTTCATGGACAACTCAATGAGTTGTCCAGTTGTCGAAGGCCTCAGGTCCAGCAGCTGAAAAAGAAGCCCAAATCATCACCACTGTGCTTCACAGTAGGTATTATTTGTTTGTGCTGATATGGTGTGGTTGGTTTTCTCCAAATGTTGTACTGTGCATTATGGGCAAAGATTTCCAGTTTAATCTGGTCTGTTCAAAGGACATTGCTCCAAAGGTCTTGTGGTCTGCTCAGATGCAGCTTACCCAAAATTGTTTATTTGTGATGTGAAAGCAAAGGTTATCTTAACGCCACTGCACTTAGCATGTATTCATCAGCTAAGATATAATATGTCTAAAAATCGTGATTAATCATGAAATGAGGTAAAATAATAAATACATGGAATTTGGTAACTTTGAATAAGACTAAATAAAATTTGATTTTTTTTAATGATATGTCCACAGATAGTTTACACTAAGCTATTCTGTCAATTTACATAAATTAATCACACACATGCAGTCAAGTGGAGTAGATCTGAAGATTGAGTGGGCTACCGCAGTGTTGTTCTTACTGTTCATTCGAGCGATTTATGTTTCCTGTCAAAAAATGGATGGCATTGCTTAATGTCAGGTCACTGGTCAATAAGACCTTTCTCTTAAATGACTTCCTCTTCACTAATGGGGTTGATGCTTTAATCCTGACTGAAACCTGGATTCGTCCTGGTGAGTACATCCCTTTTTCTGAACTTCTTCCATCAGATTGTGTTGCTTTTAGCTCACCAAGGCTTACTGGTAGGGGTGGCGGCGTAGCCTCGGTTTTTAAAAATTCATATGCAGTTTGGTAGCTACCCTCACCTACCTACTCTAGTTTTGAAGTCCAGTTATTGGAGATGACTGCATCCACAACCACACTCTGCATGATGGTTTACCGAGCACCTAAATATAGCAAATGTTTTATCATGGACTTTGCTGATCTCCTAGGTTCCGTTCTTTTTAAATATGGTTGTGTTCTCATTGTTAGTGATTTTAACATACACACTTGCTGTAAGGATGACCCTTGCTTTAACTGACTCTTTTAACCTGGTGCAGTGGGTTAATGTCACAACCCATGTTAAAGGACATAGTTTGGACTTGTTTTTTTCATATGATCTGGACATTTGTATCAAGGATATAAGTGACGCTGGGAGCTCGTGTCATTTCCCAGTTATATCTGATACTGGCTTATGCAGTACTGAACTGCATCCTGCGGCTCCCCTTCGCCCACTACGTGTAATCAATGCTGAAGCGGTGTCAAACTTCTCTATGTCTTTCTTGGATTCTGCATCTGTCACTCCCGACTGTTGTTCATTTCGCTCGGCTGATGACTGTGCTAATACCTTGCTATCGTTATTTTCTTCTGTCCTTGATACTGTTGCCCCTAATGAAATGAATTGCCCTAGAACCTACTCTCAGTGTTGGCTTTGTAGTATCAGGTAAATGTTAAGAGGTAGGAACATTTCTGCTGGGTTGTTGTGGGGGGAGGAAAAATAATAAAGGACACTCATTGGAGTAATGGCGCATCTCGTGTGTCTGTGAGTTATGTCTCCAGTCAAATAACATCCATAACCTCAAATAACGGAACATGGTGTCAGAAGACAACTGGAAACGTTAGTTGGGCATAAGTGAAAGGTTTCGGCGTTGGTAACAGGTTAAAGGTCAGCCATAGAGGAGCTGCGCGAAAAGAGACGTGATGTCATGAGTCAGTTTCAAGTCACCCCGCCGGTGAAGTTCACTTTTAGGTCCGACGACTGGACCAAATGGATAAAGCCTTTTGACAGATTTCGCATCGCGTCTGGATTGGAGACGCAAGTGGACGAAAATCAAGTGAACGCCCTTATCTACACTATGGGCAAGGAGGCAGAGGACATATTGGTATCCCTGCACCTGACTTCCGAAGAGGCGAGCGATTATGAGACCATTAAAAGGAGGTTGGATGCTCACTTCGTAGCTTGAAGAAACATCATATTTGAGCGAGCGAAGTTAAACCAGCACCAACAAGAGACGGGTGAGTCAGTCGACAGCTTCCATACTGCACTGCATTGTCTGGTAGAACATTGTAGATACGGGACTTTGCATGATGAAATGGTGCGAGACAGATTTGTCGTGGGTCTGAAAGACAAGCGATTGTCAGAACAGCTACAAATGGATCCAGAACTAACGCTAGAGAAAGCGCTTAACAGAGCCCGACAAAGTGAGCTTGTAAAGAAGCAACAAGAGATGCTAAGCACTAACTTTAAAATGGATATTACCAACTCACAACTGAACCGCGTCCATGCTAAACGGCAAGAAGGGGCACGTCCCAAGCAGCTGACACCGCTACATAAACAAACCACCGCCAAAACACAGAAAGAAAAAAAGACACAATGCAGAAGATGTGGAGACATAAAAGGTCACAACCTTCAACAATGCCCCGTGAGGGAAGCCGCATGTAATTACTGTAAGAAAAAAGGACATTTTGCCAGGATGTGCAGAAACAAAAAACTGTGTGAAGGCAATGCTGCAACAGTTTCAGAGAACAGCGATACAGATGATGAGGTCACTTTCTTGGGTTTCCTCTCTGTGGACACCAAAGAGAGTCCATGGGTAACAGAGATACATGTGGACAAATGCAACACACTCTTTAAAATCGACACCGGAGCAGATGTCACAGCAGTCCCAGAGACTTTCTACACACAGCATCAGTTGGGGAGATTGGATAAGCCCACAAGGGTTCTGCAGGGCCCAGGAGGAACACGTCTAAAGGTAAAAGGCATGTTCACAGCCACTCTCAGCAAGAACAACCACAAAACCAAAGAAGACATTTATGTCATACAGGGTATATGCACACCGCTGCTGAGCGGGCATGCTGCAGTGGCAGACTCTATTGATGCTGTCAAACAAGAATTCCCCAAGCTTTTCAGCGGCTTAGGCAAAATGGAGGGGGAGTACAATATTGTTCTGAAACCAGAGGCACAGCCGTTTTCCCTCTCGACCCCTAGGCGAATCTCTCTTCCACCCTTACCAAAGGTTAAAGAAGAGCTGAACAGGACGGAGCAGCAGGGTGTCATTTCCAAGGTGGAGGAGCCCACTGATTGGTGCGCGCCTATGGTGGTGGTTCCTAAGCGCACAGGCAAAGCGAGAATATGCAGCGATCTCACTGAACTAAACAAATATGTCATGAGAGAGAAACATCCACTCCCTTCAGTAGAACACACACTAGGACAGCTTGCAGGAGCAAAGTGTTTTCAAAGCTGGATGCCAATGCAAGATTTTGGCAGATTCCCTTATCCAGGGACTCTTCTTTGCTCACGACCTTTAGTACACCTTTTGGTCGGTATTGTTATAATCGTCTGTGCTTTGGAATCTCATCAGACCCAGAACACTTCCAGAAACGGATGGCACGCATTCTTAAGGGCTTAGAAGGAGTCCTCTGCCAGATGGATGATGTTCTTATCTGGGGGACGTCACAAGCAGAGCATGATGAGAGACTTTGAAAAGCACTGGTTCGACTGCAGGAGGCTGGAGTAACATTGAACGACAAGTGTGAGTTCTCCAAGAACAGGATAAAGTTCCTGGGGCAGGTCATTGCTTGAGATAGCTAAGGACTGTTTTGATGTAATTTGACCTAGTATCCTATTTCTTATGAACTTTTCCTTGCTCTCGGGCTGTGTTCCTTTGGCTTTTAAGTATGCTGTAGTCCATCTGATTCTTAAAAAAAGAAACTCTGACTGTTCGTTATTGTCCAAGATCCTGGAGAGACTAGTTCTCTCCCAGCTCCAGGCGTACTTGGACACTTCCTCTTGATATCCGCGCCTCTGATTCTATTGCACTGTTTAAATCACGACTAAAAACCCACTTATTAAATCTTGCCTTTCCCTCTAGTTAACATTTCTCTCATGATTTTATATTATGCACTTTTATGCTCATTTAATTCCTTGTTTGTTCTGTATCTGCTGTTTTCCTATGTATCAGTGACAGCTATCTTCTTGCATACCTAGCACTTGCTTTGGTCCTATTTATATTATTTTCCTTTTATTCTCTATGTTACTTGTTAAGCACCTTGGCATACCCTTGGTTTTAAGTGTGCTTTATAAATACAGTTTATTATTATTATTATTATTATTTTTTTTTTTATCATTATTATTATTATTATTATTATTATTATTATTATTATTATTATTAATAATAATAAAACAAAAAAAACAGATTATTAAAATAAATCTCTATTAACAGAAAAAAGTGCATTAAATTGTTTTGAGGTCCCAGCCATGACCCCTGTTGTCCTCCACACTTACACAGGTTAACCTGCCTTCTCTTGCCTGCAGATGTTGCTGCTGAGGTTTTTAAATTAGAATTCATATTATGCATAATTTTATTCTATTTCATAAATTCACAGTTCAATGTAGTCCCATTTTTCTTACACTGGACTTTTGGTGCAGCCTCTCGATTCACCCTCATCTCCCTTAAAGCCACACCAACTTTTTTCTTATTGGCTGCCCCTCACAAACAGAAGGTTTGATCTGCAGTTTGGTGGATCTCCCTTGATCACAGCCACAGCTATATGCCTGAGATGACTTCATTATTCAAAACTTAGAAAAATAGGGAAAAACATGGTCGGTTTACAATAAAAGAAGGGAAATGCAGTCCAACTCGATAACCTTCTCATGCAGGATAAATGTCAAATGTTTGTGTTTAAACTAAAATCATTCCTCAAAACAAAAAGAACAAAACAAAATGACACTTTTCTTAAAACCCTGTTACTTTTGCATTTGAGGATATTATTTTTTCCACACTGAGTGAGACAAGCCCTTTCATACACAACAAATATTTCAGCAGGCATGATCGTCAAACAAATAACAAGTTATGAAGTACAGAAGTGCTTTTGCAGAATAACATTTTGACAAGCTCATGAAGAATTTACAGTGAATGCTCTCAGTGAATGCTGCAAAAATACTGCAGCAGTGCGGCGGCTCAGTGAGAGCAGCTGGATGATCTGGGCTCAGACCCTTGCCTGGTTGGCAAGCATCAGTCCTGCTGAAGTGTCCCCGAGCAAGACATCCAATCTTCAGTGCTGACCCCAAAGATCTGCCAGTTAGTTATATCACCCGTGAAAATGCACAAGCACATTATGAACTGAGATTTTCTGCAAATGTTCCACTGGCTGGTTTTTGTCCTCCAGCAAAGTGCCTCTTGATGCACTGGCATTTAACCTGGCTCACGTCTGTGTATTTCCACAAAGCGTGAGAAAAGGGGCGATCAATGAGGCCCTAAATGAAGATGCTTCATTGGCTGGTTGGAGTAATGGGGCACAGAGAGGTGTCATGCCATTGGCTGCCTGCGTGCGATGTCTTGAAAGATAGATGGAGAATGAAATCACTCGTCGTCATTTCAGCTCTATTATTTTCAGCACTTGGTCATTCTGCCATGATGGCCATCAGAACGTGACGCCTAAGCAGCTCCACATCGCAGCACTGGCAAAGCCAAGAAGTTGTGAACTCTAAGGCTGAGGAGAAAGGAAAAAAAGATGCTCAGAGCTCATTCTGTCAGCTTAAGGAAGAGATGTGTTTCAGCTGAGATAAAACAAGTCAGCTCATTGAGGTGCATTCTTATTGCGTATCTCCTAAAGACACTGGGCGATCCTGTGGAGAGTTAGAGAGGCCGTCAGATGAAGCTGTGATTTGTAACTTTCACCTTCCAGCCAAAGAGAGGGGGATGTGAGACTGTAAATTCTGCCCGAAGGCGCCAAATAAGAAGAGAAGCACCTTGTATTCCGTGCATTATCACGGGATCTGGCCCAGTCATGCTGCATATATTTATGAATAGCGGCTCTTCTGAGGTGTGAAGAGGGAAACGGAGCATCAGCGAGAGCAGGGTAGAATTTATTGTGCAGGTGCAGGCTTTTTTTCCCCCTTGAACTGACCAGGTTCAGCACAGTGCCAGGCTCCTCTCAGCAGCTGCTGCCATACACATGAGCGAGATGAGTCATTCTTGTGTCGGGCTAATTCGCAGGTTTCTCTTTTCAATTCAATTCAATTCAATTTTATTTATATAGCGCCAAATCACAACAAATGTTGCCTCAAGGCTTCTTTTAAGTGCTGGAGTTCGCATGAGAATAACCTCGATCCTCGTGTGCCACCGTGCTCCGCTCAGGTGCTTGGCAATGCAGTTCGGCCTTAGTCTCCTTGCTCAGCAGAGAGGTAGAAAGGAGCATTAATTCTTAACCCTGTGGGAGGAGCAGCGGAGAGGAAGGAGGGCGACTGCGAAATCCATCTCTGTCTCGTCCCCCTTGAGAGCTGAAAGGTCACTCAGCTGTCAGGAAGTAAAATTCAATACCTCAACCTTTCAAGCATGTCTCTATCCTCCATGTCCCTCGTCAGAGCTAAACAATCCCTCTCTGATGCATCCCTGACAGGCCCCGGCTTCTCTCTGTATGGACGGTTCGTGTTCACCACTGCAACAATCCACATCCATCGACGGTCACCGCTGACAGCCACACTGATATCCGCTCGGTGTAACAGGTTGCATTAGCACAGCACAGTACATCTTAAACTGACCTAGACATTATCCTTACCTGTGTAGAATGGCATTTATCAATTGATAAAGAAATGTTTGAGACCACAAATTATTATTATTAGTACTTTCAGCATTGAAAACATCAAGTGAAGATCAGTTGACTGCATTTTTTTTTATCTCAGTGGGGTTGAGATGAATGTTGAGAAGGAAGGACCGGTGTGATTTGGCCAATGCGCTTGTTTGACAAGGTTAAAGCTCCAGGATGTTACTGTGTAGCTATTCTGTTGAAGCATTTTGTTTTTTTTGCAAATCTTGGTCTTGATTTTTTACTATCCTGTGGAAACAGTTGTTCTTATTGTAGCGCTGGTTTTTCGGGTTAGTAAGAACTTTTTTGAAGTCGAAGTAAACCTGGTGTTAAAATCATAAAACCTTTTTAGGATTAACTTGTCCTGTCTTTCTCTACTCAGCCCAACCAGTCACAGAAGATGGCTGCCCCTTCCTGAGCCTGGTGCTGCTGTCAAAAGGGAGTTTTTCTTTCCCACTGTCGCCAAGTGCTTGCTCATAGGAGGTCATTTGACTGTTGGGGCTGTCTCTCTGTTACTGGAGAGTCTTATATATCTCAATATAAAGCGCCTTGAGGTGACTATTGTTGTGATTTAGTGCTTAAACAATTAAATTGTATTGAACTGAAGTGGTTCATAGAAGAAAAGAAACTTAGAATATAAATACGCTTGCAAATCAACTTGCAACATCTCAGGAGGAAGCACAATACAGCTCCAAATAAAGTCTTACACAGGAGGAGATTTATGCTTTATGCAAACAACTCCATCCCCATGACTAACAACCAACTTAATCATTACTAGACTAGACTTTTAACATGCACTGTTTTTCCACATCCTTGGTAAAACATGCATAGGCCTTTGAATGACTACGCTCTTTGTCACAGGATCAGTTATGTCAACTAAAACCTTGTGACAGGTTCGCATAAAACCCCCACTAAAATAAGCAAAAACCTGGCCAAGATCTCCCGAGTCGACCATGTAAAGTTACTGCCTGTTCATCAACAGTGTCCGTGAGTTTTGAAGGGCTCTGTTGTTTTGTTGTTTAAAGGAGTGAAAATGACAGCAGCACAACAGAGAGAGCCAGCGCTTTGGTTGTTGCTCTTTGATCATCAACCATGACGGCTGCCTTTCATGCCACTTTGAAGAGAAAGGTTAGGGAGAAAAATACATAGACAAAGTGTTGAGTTAAAAAAACAACAACACATGCACACACACAGACACACAGAGACACATAAACAACATCAATACAAACACAGATCCCATCTGCTGCGAAAAGAAATGTCATTGTGCAGGCGTGCAGAAACGCATTTCCAGTCGACACTTTATATACAGTCAGAAGCAGGATGTAGCATTACATTGGTCCCTTGATAAAAAGCAAACACAGGTAGGGCTGGCAAGTATCTGCAGCTTCCTGCAGTGCTGGATGTGTTGTACAATACAAAAAAAGACAGGAGCAGACATTCCTCAGACTGACTCCGAGGCATAGGGAGCAGACTTGCTTATCCAAAGTTTCACCCCCACTATCCCATTGGGGATAAGAGCAACCATACAAATGCATTCAGGATGCAGAGGACTCTGATTCTCACAGAGCTTCATTTTGAATTCAGGCTGAGATTGAAGAGTTGTCTAAATTACAGTGGAAACAAAGAGTGTATTTTTTTCCAAGTATAATGGAGAAACTATTAAAAAAACACGTTACAGTGCATTTAAGTATTATACACAGATTTAGTGATAACATAGTTTAGTAGGCACACTGTTTACTAACAGTACATCTTTGTTAGCTATCTAACCTTATATGCTCTGTACGTATCACATATTTAGACAGCTAGCTAGATTGGCAGCTAGCTAGCTAGCTAACTCGGTAGCTGGTTACTTTGTTGATCCCATAAGATAAATGACTGTTACATTAGCAACAAAAAGATTAAAGACAGAAATAGTATAATCTGGAAAAAAAACTACATTATTAGAAACACAGACACATGCTGAAGGCCTTCTTACATGAGGTAGTGCAAAATTTTATATATAGCATTGACAAAATAAGAAATAAAGATATAAACGTAAGGGGAAAAAGATAAGACTGATAGTGTGCAAAAAATAGTATGAATGGCATTAATAAATAACATGCACACTCTAAATCTCAAAACAGCAGCAAGAAGGTTTGTCACAGAAATGTGTGGGGAATCTTATGTTCTGGCAGGTGTGTTCACAAAAAGGAGAGTTGTTTTACAGTTTTATAGAGAACTGTAGGAATGATGTCCTGAAGCGTTCTTCATGGCAGCAGGGTTGAATAAGGCTGAGGGAGTGTAGTGTACTATGGTGCAATGGGTTGTCCATAATGGAGAGCAGATTGTTCAGTGTCCTCCTGTCCCACACTGACTCAAATGCCTCCGGATTCTGGTGAATGATGGTTCGAGCCTTGTGGATTAGTTTGTTCATCCTGCTGGCATCCATGGCACTGATGCTGCAAGCACTAAAAGTAGCAAAGTAAATGGCATCCGCTACCACAGCCTGGTAGAAGATCTCCAGCGTCTTGCTGCAGACATTGAAAGATCTGAGCTTCCTCTTAAAGTGGGGTCTGGTTATCCCCTTCTTGTGCAGTATCACTGTTGGTCCTCTGGTCCAGTCTGCTATCCAAATGTAAGCAAATTAAGTTCTAAATAAGAGGTAACTATATCCATCGTGATGCTGGCCATTAAATGGTAAATGGACTGGTTCCTATAGGATATAGTAGTTTTTCTACCCTGCTTAAGCAGTGCTAAACATGCCTCATTCACCCATTCATACATATCCATACCAGCACCTTTTCTCTTTAAGTTTCAAACTCTATAAACGCATCAGGACCAATTCGCTATTCAGTATCTTGCTAACTGTAGTAGACAGAGTGTGAGTACACAGCAAATCCAGCATGTCCAAATTAACACTGTCAGATTTGATTTCAACACTTTTAAAGTGTCTATATGGGTCCACACCAGAGAGTGTTAATTTAACTCTTTTTGGAGAGTTGGTATGTTAACTCTGATTTAGTGTTAAACACCAAATCTCTCTGGAGTTGATAATTTAACACTTGGTGTTAAGAGTTTATATATTAACTCTCAAAGAGTATTTTAGTTTAACTACGTAAGAGTTATCTTCTAATTAATTCTAAAAAGCGGGAATTTTACTGTTCTGAACTTCTAGAAATTTCTTTTGGAAATAAACATTTACTAAAAAGACGCAATGGTTTTTGAAAAACATTTATTCTGAACTGTGCACCACAATTTCAAAACATTTTCTGAAAGATGTAACAGTGTACATGTTCTCAATTTCATTAGAATTTCGTTTATCAAAAGGTCTGACATAGGTGAGCTGGTAAATGCAAATAACAGCATTCTCATCACTTATTTCAATAAATACAAAATACAATATGCATGTCCTTCATTCATCACTTTGTGGAACTGCAACGCACTTCTGCTCTCCCCCATATTCCATCTTCACAAGCATATCCTATGTGGAGATTGAATAAAAATTAGTTGACACTAATTAATGGCACAAATCAATTGCAGCACAGTTTAAAAAAAAAAAAAAAAGAAAAAAAAAAGGAATCCTTTTTGAGACATTACTTGTGTAAAGTATTTTCCCAAAAAATAAGGACACAGGCAACAGGTAATACTGAACTAAATGTAAAACCGTGTGCACAAAACTCTGGAGGGATCTAAATGCTAACGTAGAACCCAGTCAGGACATCTGCTACTGCTGTTTGCTCGTTTTTTATGGGAGATCGTTTTCAGGCTTCAAGTAGCACCATTATACCAACATTTCACATTCTAGACATTGTTTTAGGTGTATTTGACCAAAAAATTTAACCGAAAATTCACATGCAAGCTTTTTTTCAAGGCTGTGGTATTTGCCCGCAAACAATACCTTTCAGCTAGCTAAAACAGAATATTATGCTATCACCGAGCAACACGGCTAATGCCTTCCACACAGCTTTGTCTCAACTCCAAAGAGCCACAGAAGTAAAAGCTAATAATAATAATTGAAACAATCTTTGAAAAAATGACTTACCAAGCATGGCAAACAACTCAAATATGTAGAGCAAAATGTTCTGAAACGGCTTCACTTCAGCTTCGATTGGAGCCGTGCTGGGGGCTGTGAATCTACTCTATTGGTGTCATAGCCCCTGTAGGAGTTCAGAGTTAAGAGGTCAAGAGTTAATGTTTCCATTGTAACACCTCCAGATTTGAAATAGAAACACTAATTTTTAACACTCGATTTTAACTACTATCATTTTACAACTCAGAGTTACATTAAAAGCATGTGACTCTACTTAGAGTAAAATTAACTCTAAGACTACTAACACCAAAACATTTAACACTTTTGAATTTGCTGTGTAACATGGTAAAATGGCAAGTGGACTGCTATTTATTAAAATGCCCCAATCAACCGGCTGGGGACTGAATTCGACTGATTCCAGCATTTTCAGCCCAGACTGGCGACTGGCAGGTCAGCCTCAGGTACGTCAGTTTATCAGCCGATCTGTTTCATGCATCCTCTACATTATGCACAGCAGCACAGGTCATCTGATGGTAACGTCTTCAACTATAACTGACAGCCACAAGCCAGCAGTCTCAGTACGAGCCTCGGTATGAGCAAAATATCTGGAGTAAGGATTATGGAGAGTGAAAAAGAAAAAAGGGCTGATGTCCTGTTATCCAGTGACGTTATAAGAAAATTATGTACCTGACATCTCTTGTTACATAAATCTGTTTAAAAGCACCTGCTTTTGTTTGCCAAGGGAAAATATGCCAGGTAAGTGTGGCTATACAGCAACATATTTTCAATTAATTATCTGTACTAGAGTTTTTTTTCCTTGTTTAAATTCACTGCCAATTTAGAGAAATTGTAATGTTTGATAAGTTTTATTATCAAAATAATATTTTGTGTTGAAGGAAAGTTGATTTTTGTTTGTATATGCTATGAAAACTGGAATTGGTAAAAAAAGATAAGAATATCTCTTAACAAAACTGGAGCACAGACCTCATTTGAAAGTCTGTTAGTAGAATTACACATGACAAGTTGTACTATTTGTCAGTGGCCCAGTTCAGTAACTCAAGCTGTCTGCTGGATGTCATATAGCCTGTCATCAAGTTGTATCAGCATGCACCTGTCAGTCAAAATAGCCACGTTAGTAAATGGTTATTTCTTCTGTCAACCTGTCTTAGGAATGCAAGTGTATTTGCCACTGGAGCTGGCCTTCAGCGGCCGTTCAAGACACTGGTCTAGGGACTTCTTTAGTGGCTTCATTTTCGAGCCCTGGGAGTTATTGCTTGCTTGTAAGCAGCTTTCTAGACAAATCTGGACTGCTACTCTTATGCAGTTGTGAGATATTAAGCATGAAAAAAATAAGAGGCAGTCATGACTTAAATCCAATAGAGTCATATATCTCTGGACTAGAGGTTTCTCAGTCTTTTTCTTTTGCACCAGATTTTCAGTTTAGATTTTGTCAGCTGATGTGAGCTGGTGCTAAGATCACAGATTACAGGCTGAGTTTTACTCTTTAAACTGCTTGAACCATGTGAGCCATGCTACTAAGTTGTTTCAATTACCAGTAGTCTTGCTTAATGGTTAGAACATGGTCCATTTGTCAGATCTGAACACTTGAAGATGTTGTCTTCACATCCCATAATGACTTTGTGTTGGGGAACTACAATCGCCACATTATTCACGTCCACAGTGCATAATTGGCGTTCAGAGTTTCACTTGATTTCATCAAATTTTGAGAGGTTTTGCCACTCTCCTCAGCTGTCATTGGCATAATAACCTTTTAGTTCCACTTCTATTTTTGCTAGCAGGGTCTCAAACACTTAATTACAGCGCTGCCTCTCACCCGACACCCACATCTCTTTGATCCATTACCACGGTGGAGCTGTGACACTGACAGCCAGGCATGCTCAGTCCAGCAAAGCTTCACAGCCATCTAATCAAGCCCCTCACCATCTTTTTATGGACATGGCACAGCGAGGACTGGTGGGATAAGCCTATTGGAAATCAAGTCTCTTCCTACAGTTGCTGGGACAATGGAGGGAGGCCTGCAGATCGGTCAGAGAAGCTTAAGAACCACTCAGAGCTCTGTGTGTGTTTACATCAATATCCTGCTCCTCTGGGAACCAAAAGAAAGGACAGAGAGAAGGGGATGGAGGGGGGGGGGGATACAGGAAGAAAGGGCAGAAGCGAGGTGGGGTAGACAAAACAGGAAATAAGGGAAAGGTGCAGAGAGCAAAAAGATGAAGGAGGAAAGGTAATAAGCAGAGAGGGAGACGCAGAGATTGATCTGGAGAAAAGGAGTTCAATGCTAAAGAGGGGGGAGGGAGGGACATCGAGCGGCATTAGTAACAGAGAGGCAGAGAAAGGAAGAGAATTTGGAGATGAAAGGCACTGAAGAGAAGAGGATGTGGGTGGTGGGTGGCACTGCTAGGGAAGAAGAAAAAAGGATAGAGAGGGAAAGAGAAAGAGAGAATTCCCCTGGGAAGGGAGCCAGTTCAGTTGAACAATAGGGGTGCATAGCAGTACTGATTAGGGTGGCGAGGTGGGAGATGACAATATGCTTACTGCTGTTCTTTATCCGGACTCGAGCGCTGCCAGTGCAGAAGGCACTCCACACTCAGCAAGACACTTTCTTTCCAACCAGCACCGTGGGCAATTAACCCAGCCACCTGCTGCTTGCCAACAAATTGCTTCTCGTCATTGCCAATCCGTCTCCGGTGAAGAAAAAAGGCAGCTGAGTTAAAACATCAAAACACTCCCGACTCTTTATTTTTTTCCCTTCCTTTCTCCAAATGCATGACTCCAGTGGACTATATAGATTTATTCAAATGACTAATGAAGGGAGCAGTCCGAAGGAATCCATACTGAAAGCAAAATCTGGACCAAGCTAACCTCGATGACCAATGGGGCCAGATCTGGTGTTGGTGGGATTGGAAATATCTGTGGAAAAAAAGATTGATTAAAAACAAAGCATGGACTCTTCAAATCTATTTTTCACAGAGAAAGTAACACTCAGAATTTATCCTAGATGCCTGTACAGCACAAGGTTTGCATGTTTAGACTTACACTTGCATATTTCTTTGAGTTATCCTGTCACAGTAAGGCAAGGATTTGGGAATTTCAGTTAAATAAATGCTAATAAATATAAATCCAAACATGTCTTAATTAGAAGTTTTGCAAAATTTCTGTTTTTCTTTTCAAACATCTCATAGCATTTTATATTTAGTAAAAAAGTAATAATATTGAAAAGAGCCCAAATGAATTGAGAGAATTAAATGTTAGCTCTATTCAAGTAGAAAATAATAATGCAAAAAGATCTAAGATAATAATGTTTAGTCTAAGTCAGCGGGCCACTCCCGGGCCTCGGACCGGTACCGGTCCGTGAGTCGTTTGGTACCGGGCCGCGAGAGTTGAGGCTCAGGTGTGAAATGTATAGTTTTCAGGGTTTTTATCGGTTTTCAGCGTTATTTTGTTATCGTTTTTATCGTTTACTCGGTTTTCCTGGGTCTTTTCACGTGTTATGAATAAATCGTATTTTTTTCGGTACCGGTACTAGTTTTATTTTGTTGTATTTATCACGACACCTTAAAGGCTGGTCCGTGAAAATATTGTCGGGCATAAACCGGTCCGTGGCGCAAAAAAGGTTTTCAGTTACTCATCTGAAAAAAGAATCCAGGGCAGAAGTGTCTTTGACATGCATTCAATACTGTTATTGATTTTGCTGTTCAGAGTCCAGTTTAAGATTCTGTGCTTTTTTACTCTTAGAGCAGCTGCATGAAAACGCACTGTCATACACAAGTGAGCTTTACATCAGTACATCTCTGAGGTCATGTGATCAAAGCTATGCATAATACAAAACTGAGAACTAAAGCTATCAGAGGTTTTGCAACATTGGCAAGTCTGAGCTGGGGATCTTTTTAAACTCTTCATCTTTATGTGTTTAGCATGTTGGTTGTGAAGCACTTTGTGATACTTAAAAGTAAGTAAATACATTTTGCTCATTGTTTTCTATTGTAGTGGTTTACCCATTAACTGATGTGAAAGGTCCCGATTTGATACCAGAAGCAGACACCATTCACTTTGGGGTCGTGTTGGGAAGGGGTGTATTTTCAACATTTAGTATAGTATGTATAGAAAGTACTACATGAAATTTTTAAATATCATTTCATGTTTGATATCTGACCTCTCCTTGAAAGTCAATAAATTAAACTGAGGTTATAGTGATAATAATGCTATTTAAAGAGGTTTTTTTACTGCCATCCATCAACCAACTATGTACTGGCTCTCATCTGGGTTCAGCTCGCAGGGACAGCTGTCTGAGCAGAGAAACACAGACTTCCCTCATCCTAGCCACCTCCTCCAGCTCATCTGGGGGGACACTGGAATGATCCCCAAGCATGTCAAGAGATAGTCTTTTCAGCAAGTCCTGGACCTGTCCTGGGACCTCCTCCCAATAGGATATGCCCAGAATACCTCACCTAGGAGGTGTCCAGGAAGCATCCTAGCTAGATGGCCAAACCACCTCAATTGCCTCCTTTCAATGTGGAATAGCAGCAGCTCTGCTCTGAGTAATTAACAAATCAATATCTTTTATCCAGGACCTACAAAATACATAATGTTCATACACAAAAGACAGCACTATTTCCTTAAAGGTAAATACTGCCCAGCGTCAGTTTGCAATCAAATGGGATCAAGTTGGCAATTAACTCTAATCTGTTTATGATATTATGGTCATTAACTGTGGAAAATTAAGAGAAAAGTGCAAATCTGCTGTTGTCTGCATGAACAGAAATCGATGCAATTGCTGCAAGATGGCAATTTAACTGCAAAAAGACACAGGTAATCCCCCGGCATCCTTGCTTTTATGTAATATAAGCAGAGTCCAACCAGTTGTGTCGACACACGTTGTAGACAAGTTGCACTTATTGGTGCAGACTGGATAAAATCATTGCCATCACTCGGAACCAACCAATTTTTCCAAGTCACAAGGAGGCTGTCATCTTGTTTTTACTGTAGCGTGGTAGAGCCTTTACTATATTTTAGGGAAAAACCACACAAGAAATTAAAAAGTATTCAGCGAATAGATTTGAAACTATTAAATATTCCATTGCTTACATGTTTCTTTAATTAGAGCCAGTTTGTGGTTGTTGGCCAGTAACAATGAACACAAATGAATGCACAATAAATTTAAAATGAAAAAACATCAAAGTGAAATGTAACATCTGAAAATGAAATTTGGAGGATGAAGGGATGCATTCTGGGCAATGCATGTATGAATTAAAATAAAACTATTGTATTAATCATTTGCAGCATTGTGTTAGGATTTAAAGAGCAATCTAATCCCAACATGGGAGCTACTTTCTAAAATATATATTTTTTTAAAATCCTCATTCATTAACTCCACTTCGCATTTATAATTAATCCCACACTGAGCTTCGCATGAAGCAGTAAACAAACTTGATCTCACATTCGTGTAAATGTGAGTGAGGGTGGCACACATATAAATGCACGTGTGCACACATGTTGGTGTGAGAACGCCTGGGGATTCTCAGCAAACTCAACAAACACACGCATAAGTATGAGAAATTTTTATTTGCTTGGTGAGTGCTCCCTGTTGTCCTTCTGTGAATAGGCCAACACAGCACACCAAGTGTTGACAGTCTCTTAGCTTTGGGAGTAAGGCTCCTTCAGGGCGTTCCCGATGGCCGTCTGACACTTCCTTCCCTCTTCACTGTCCATACATTGATGCAATATAACCTGATCTCTGTCTCTGCTGCACTCGCTGCCTCAGCCCTCTCACCTCACTGTCTCAGACTCTGCAACACCAATTTCCTCTCTCTCTCTTTCACTGCCACATATTTTTTGACTTTTGCTATTCATTCCTCCTTCGCATGCGTTTCCGTCACCTAGAATCTTCTATTCGGCCCTAAAAACAAGGAAAGCTGCTCACCCCGAAGAGAGATTGCTCAGCTCTCTGTGCCTCTGCTGTGTCAGAGGTTAAGCTTCTCAATCTCTTCTTCTCTGAAAGGCAATCTTTGTCATTTTCTCTGTGGATCTCTGAAAAGCAACTGCTGCAGCACCACAGTCCACAGTAGACAGTCTAAAGAGTATGCTATGCGTCAGGGCAGCATTGGTATTATTTCAGTGGATCACACAGTATAATAACATGTCTGCCTTCTGAAATTATGTGCATCTTTTTTTAAACAACAATTAAAGAAACAAAGCATCCTCATTCAATTTTAAGGTTTTAGTCATCAAGACACACAACAAAATACAGACAGTGTGCGACAAACTAAGTACACTGACTTTATCTTTCTCTCCCATTGTTGGAGAAGAATTCAGGCCCAGTCTTCTCTACATGACTACTTCAGTTTATTAACCCTCTGGAGTCAAGGGAATAATTTGGCTGTTTTTGACCAGTTTTGATTTCACCTTTATATTTCGTCTTTAAAAACTATTCACCTTGCTTTGTTTGGTGTAATTCTTTTTTATTTTTTGTTTTCCCATTCTGTATTAACAAAGTGCACCTGAATGGATAGAAACAAGTAACCTAGAAGGAAAATGTTTTATTTTTTTGGACCAAGAGAGGAACTATGGTAATGCATGAGGAAGTCATGGATGGCAAAGAAGTGTGTGAGGGCAGTTGACAGATGGATTCAAGGTGGGATAACATTAGGAATCAACTCTGATCCCCTTGTTGTCTAAAGTGGTGATGGACAGGCTGACAGATGAGGTCAAACTATGATGTTTGCAGATACATTGTGTTCTGTAGTGAGAGTATGGAGCAGTTGGAAAAGACAGTAGAGAGGTGGAGGTATGCTCTGGAGGGAACAGGAATGAAAGTCAGTAGAAGCAAGTCAGAAAACATGTGTGACTGAGTTGAAGGTAGATGAGATTATATAGCTGGGGTCAACCAAGTAATGGACAGTGCACAAGAGAGATGAAGAAGAGAGCACAAGAGAGGACGTGGGTGTATACAAGCTTCAGGGGTGACAGAGGGAGAGCAGCAAGAGTGAAAGGAAAGGTGTAAAAGATGATAGTGAGACCTGCTGTGATTTACGGCTTGGAGACGGTGATACTGACAAAAAGACAGGAGGGCGAGTTGAAGGTGTTAAGATTCATTGGGAGTGACCAGGATGGACAAGATTAGAAATGAGTACGTCAGAGGAAGAGCCCAGGTTGAGTAGTTTGGACACAAAGTTAGAGAAACGAGGCAGAGGTGGTCTGGACGTGTGCAGAGGAGGGATAGTGGATATATTGTACAGAGGGTGCTGATGATGGAGCTGCCAGGCAGGAAGAAAATAATAAGGCCACAGGGAAGATTCATGGATGTAGTGAAGGAGGATATGAAAAGGTTCGGTGTGACAGAGGAGGATACTAGGGATGAGGTGAGATGAAGTAAGAAGAAAAAGAAGAAGTCACTACATCCACCGCAAGAAATTTAACAGAAGTAAAAAGACACGTGTAGGTAAACCCTACTAACTGTGTATTCAGAGAAGAAGAGACAAGAACTTTCCCTTTAGGGGATAACCTCCAACAAGAAGAACCGCATAACTGTGTCCTCTGAACTCACTGGAAGACTAGTTCTGAGGATGAGATGGGGGGTGGGAATATGAACTTTTGAAAGCCCATTACTGGATCCATCGTCTGCTATTAGAGCGCTCATCACCACGGCTGTTAATTTTTGGTAATGACTCATTATCTGAACTCCACACTTCTAAGGCCTTCTAACTTCCCTGTTGCATGAGACTGAGACAGCGCTCTTTCTCTGGAATCTGAGTGACTGTGGTGTGTGGATGAGCTTCTTGACCTCGGACTGTTTTGGAAAACCGCCTGCACTGCCTTTTAGAAAACTCACTACCAATTTGGCCCTCTTAAGCCTAAGGGAATCCACACACAAATCCTTACATCTGTCCTTCTATTACATTATTTATCTGTAAACATACCACTTGGCTTGACACGTGTAAACAGGTGCGATATCGCTAACAGGTTGCCCATCAACAAACCGTGCCTATTCGAGTTCTACGCTCGTGCTGTGCTGAAATTGCCTCACCCTGGCACTAAGGGAGATATGTCAAAAAATTGCTTGCCTTTTTTTCTCTCCCTCTCTATCTCTATTGTGCAGTTTGCTGAAGCGTCCCAGACAGACCTCGTCCGCACCTAAGGCCATACATGAGTGGACAGCAGAAGAAAAGAGGCGGTTTTTAATCCAATATTACGAGCACGGTGGCACTGCAGTGGAAAATTACTGGGGTTTTTGCATGACGGAGATCAAAGTCATTGGTCTTATTCTGCCTTTGGTGCTTGGGATTAAATTTACCCTCTTTCCATGGCCTTTTCATGGCCTCCTGTTCGCCTAGCAACATCAAAGCAAAAAAAAAGCACAAGCATCTGATTGATCAGAGAAAACATTTGTCAACACACTCACTTAACCAGGCAAGTCTTAGGAACAAGGAAAAATTAGAAAAAGAAAATTTAGCAACGGTCAAATAGACGGCTAGATATAAATAAAAACTTTCAGCGAGTTGGCAGTAGCTGCCATTCAGTTGGCTTCTCCAAAGGCTTAGCAAAGATCCAGTTGGCAGCAGACTGTCTCTGCAGAGCACAGATGGATTAGAAACCGACAGTCCAGACCATGCTAGCAGGCGTCAGAATGACAGATGTGTCGCTAAGGCCCAACACATGCTTTATGAAGGTCTTGGATTAGCTAGAACTCTCCGGCATGGTGGGAGCTGTGTGCACATTTCAGAGGATGCCATGTGAATCGTTATGCCATCTCACAGTTTAGTCAAGTGAGGAAAAAAGGCTGGGATGCAGGAAAGTGTGCAAACACATTTCTGAAAAAAAAGTTCTTCTATTTTCCCTACAAATGATTTCCCTATTTTTCCAGCTCAGAAGCAGCGGGCTTTCCTGTTGCCAGCATTTACGCATATATTTACAGGCAATTTAATGTTATACTTACATCAACTTTACTGTTTTTCATAAAAAAGCAATGAATAGTCAAAAAGACTGGAGGATTGCCATAAAAAGTTCCACACTTTAAAAGGGAAAAAAAAAGAAGAAGAGAAAAGTCATTTAATTCCAATGTTGTGTGTGAGAGGTGAAATGAGTTTTTCTGTCCTGTCGTATGAAGCTGCTTGACTGCGGTTCAGGGAGGGTGCGGGGAGAAAGAGTTCTGGTGAAAAAAGTAATGATTTTAAATGGTCTGAAAAAAAGCAAATAGCTGTGGTTTAAAACCATAAACTGACAGAAATGGGGCTACCTGTGAAAACAAAACAAAAAAACGCAAAAAAAAAACAGCCAGGGGAGGAAAATGAAACAAGCCAAACAATGAATAAATAAATAATTAAGTAAACAGCCTGGGCTCAGTATAATACCTGCATAATTCCAGAGGCAGAGAGACACTAGCCAGAGTGATCAAAAGCAGCACACGTGGCATTGCCAAGTGTGACCCATTGGATTTAGCATCGCTCATTAGCGGCGTCCTCTCTCATTAACCGACATCTGTATCTTAATTAGGCAAAAGAAGACAGGAATAGATGCAGGTGCCTGTCCAGGTCAGCTACTTAAACATCCAGGCAGCGTTTCCCCTCATCGTTATTGGAATTTTTAACAACTTTTATATAGTACGCGGGCACTGAGCAGCAGTCCTGTTTGGATTTCTAATAAGGCGGTACTGCTGTTCTGGTTTGCCAGGGCTTTTGCTGGAAAGTGACTTCAAAGAAAAAACAGCAGTGTTTGGTTTTTCATTTGAATCTTTAACCCTCAGGACTGTGCAAACTTCCTACAACCCTATTAATACTAAGATTTCATGCACTGCTAACATGGCCTCAACGTGGAGCTCAGTTTAACTTCCATATAAATCATCTGATTTCATATAAATAAATAAGAAAATGGCTTCTTCATTCACAAATGCTTAGTCTTTTATTTTTTCTTTTCTTTTTTGGAATAATGCTTAACAAATAAGCAAATAATTTATATGTTATTACTTTTTGCATCACTTAGCGTCTGGGGACCACAGCCAATGTTTCAGGGCTTCCTGTTTCCAGCACTGGTTACAAATGTATATCAATTAAAAGTTTGCTTATAAAAATTAAAAGATGCAAGATCCTCAAATAAATTCAACCACAAACACCAAGGCCTGCTCAAACATCACTAGAGAAATCCCCAATCCCCATCGCTCGCCTTAAGATTTGGGCTATTTATATGCACATATCATGTACAAAGATTAAAGCCAGTGAATCAAGGTATGTAGATATGGTTGAAACGGATTCACTGAAGTAAAAAGTGAGGGTCAAAACAGGAATGAAAGAATTTTGTAATATTCAATGTGGCATGGTTCTTGTTTCTAGAGGGGTCAGTTTAAGCATTTCAAGTTCGAGGTGGAAAATACTTTAAGAGTCAGAGAAGAATAGACAGGCTGGTTTAAGTTAAAAGAAAAGGCAGCAGTAACTCAAATATCTTTGAGATATTCAAGGTATGCATAAGCGCATCTCTGAACTCTAAAGCAGATGGGTGACTGCAGCGGAAAATCACATGAGGTCTGAATCCTGTTAGCTGAGGACGGAAAACTGAGGCTACAGTGGGCTCAACATAATTGGTCAATTCTTGGTTGCAAAACTGATAAATGGTTTGATGACCCTTAATAGCTCATGATGATAGAATCAGAGTTCAGCATAAATCATGATGGCATGGATCCATGCCTTGCATCAACAATTCGGGGAAGGTTTTTTGCCAACCAATGCTTGAGTAGCAACCATAGACTCTATTGAGGTTTCTCTTGGGATGTCATGTACATATTAATCTAGAGTTGCACAATTAAATGGTTTCCTTGGTGAAAAATGTATATTTCTTGTCTGTTCAGCAGTGGTTCTTGGAGGCTTCTTGCTGGAAATTGGTTGCAAAAGAATGAGGTGTACCAAAAAAAAACTCCCAGTGCTTTGGTTGCTAGTAAATTGCCAAGATGCATATAGTTTGTCCTATTTCTCTGCAAACACTGGATAACTACTGGCCCTGTGGTAGTAAAACTTAAAACAGTGCACACAAACCAGAAGTTTTTGTAAAATATTTTTCTTTTGTTGGCTGCAGCGCTTAGGCACAACTTTCTGAAGGCAAATTCACAGTTTCACCTAGTCCATCACTTCCTTTCCAAATACGACTGCACCAAACCTCGACATACAAGATGAACGTAGGTTTATTTCAAGTGTTGAAAGTGAAGCTAATGTAAATGTTCCTTAAACATGAATTTGTTTTAATAGCCTGCAGGATTACTACTGCAACTACTTCTCAATGTATTTATGCTCCCAGTAAAAAACTTTCCTGATTCGTTTATAGTCTCAGTCTTTAGCTTAAAGTCATAGTTACTAATATGTCACTGCTTGCAGTATCCTCTGTTTCTCAGTCAGATATAAAGGCCCCCCTTATTAAAGGGGGTCACCATAGCGCTTGGCTCCGCATGTTTTATTTGGCAGATTTTTACACTAGATGCCCTTTCTGATTCAGCACCACCAAGAGAATCGTGTCTCCTCCTGGGATCAAACCTTTTGCTTGTTAGGCAAATGTGTAAACCACTACACCATCCCTTCCGCTACTCATGGATGATTTCAAAAAGCTAAGATTGTCAAAACACTCAGTTTGAAAATGGGATTGCACAATGGGTGACATGGCTACACGCAATGTTTATGCACAGCTCATTGAAGCAACAGGAGATTTATTGTCAGGGGTGTGCAGGAACTGCAAGAAGTCATGGTGTTAATATGGACCACAATCTCTGAGAAATGTTTTCTGTTTGCAAAAGAAAAATAGATCAACCCATTACAACCAAAGGGTGACAAACAAAGCGGCAGTGAGCATGTGATGTATCTTTATCATTTATGAGCACTAAACTTTGAAAAAGTCATTCTTTGCACAGCTAAAATAAGAAACCATTAACCAGAGAATAACCTTTAAAATGCCATTTTTCCTTATTAAATATGACATGACAGGTGCTCTGGATTCTTTGTACCCACAGCCTTCTAAATCCTTTGCACTGACAGATGAATGAGAGAAACTGCTGAAGGCCTCTTCATTCCCAATTACGATTCTACTATTATTATCCATAATGTATTAGCTATTACTGATATTAATCAATTATGCAAGTGGTTGGAGATACTGTAAGGTAGTGCAGGTTGGAACAATGCAGAGGACTGCAATTTGAATTTTAACATCATCTCTCTTCGGTGTTTCGTCAAACGGAAATTGGTTTTATGACATTTACATTGGGCAGTGCGACCAGAAGAATTTACTGTATAAAGACGTAGTTTTCAGACACATGGCAGGTGTGTGAGTGTTAATTAGTGACAAATGTAAAAGCCTGCAGCACAGTTTGTATTAGAGCAGATGGGAGGACCATACCTCTGGTTTACAGGCTTTCATGGCACAGTAACAAATATGATTTATCACTGCAATGAGGATAATGGACTAATGGTCATTTGTTATTTACTTTATACGAGCTTGTATTTTTTTGTCTTCTTGTATAATATAAATGAGATGAAGTTATTTACCGGCAGACATGTCACCTCATAAAACACTGCACAGAGTCACACGAAACCAAACAAACAAGTTTCATGTTTCATCTTTGTGTTGTAGGATTATCAGCAGCTATAGCCAGACCCTGCCTTAGTCTTTGTTTGGTGACAGTAGGATGTTTCTGAGTTGTTCTAGCCTTTACAGTGACAGGACAGTTGTGAATGCGTGACTGAGGCATGTTGTATAAAGGGCTTTGAGGGTTCAAGCTTTATATAAGAACCAGTCCGTTTCCCATTTACCAATAATCAGGGAATCACAGACAGGAGAATATGAGAGGAGGTCAACACATTCAAGGAAAAGCAAATAACAAAAATACACAAATGAAAAAGGAAAGAACACAAGAAGAGTAACACACCAAACAGAGGGAGGCAAAGGCAAAGAAACACTGTAGACATTAAGAACAGCAGAATCAAAGACACAAATCAAAACTCAACAAAAGCACTACAAGAACCTGTAATGATGGCATCATCGCTCTTTGAAATGTTGGCCTTCTGCTGGATTTGAATCTGAAAGAGTCTCCACGAATTGGTAAATGCTCTTTGGACTGTCGTGTATACCTGCTAATGCAGCCTCTGTAATTCTTCTGCAGGAAAGAAAGACATGGAGAACAAAAAAATCTTTGAAAGCAAGAAAAAACAAGACCATTATCACCGGGATTCAAACAGGAGTAACAGGACTTTTCAATAGAGACCTCTGCTTTTGCTGAAATGCGGTAGATCGATTGCAGTGGAAATCTTTCTTTACAAATTACAAACATGGCGCTGAATTAATAACTAGAAATTACTGGGTATTATTAAGAAGTATTGGACTCTTGAATAGGGCTTTTTAAAATAACTATTTAGAGCAACCATGCATACAAAAATCCCTCTCACAGGGCAGCTTTAAGCTTAGAAAAGGCTCTGGGTATAGCCTGCTGCAACTCCAACTCTATGCACTACACATTCACCTACCACTGGGACTTCCACACACTCTTTACCTCGCTGTAAAGGTCACTCGACTTCCTGCTTGGGTACTGAGCACATACAGTGCTGAATCATCCATAACAAATATGATCTGATGGGGAAGGAATAAATCTACAGTAATTTTGAGGGCATGCAGCAATAACCTTAAAGTGAAATCTAGTCTTTCACCACTATACAGATCAAGTTTACTCAACACAGGATCTGAACATATGCAAGAAATCACAAAGTGTGGAACCAGGCAAGTGAGTTAAACAAGAGGTTAGAAGATTTTCAGCAATAACCATCAAATTGTGGACCCTAATGCTGGTGCCTCGAGCATGGAGGAGGGCAGCTGATCAACTAAAGAGCCTCAGAGCTAAAATCAAAATCCAGCAAACTGAAAATTAATTAGGTGTATGTGTCATTACTAAGAAATGTGCTGTGGGACTCAACACAGGCTGTACGTGTTTAATTAGGCTCTGTGAATCTTTGATAATGTCGTCCGTTAAAGACGCAGAAAGGCAGATTTTCCCGAGCGTCTGTTGTACAGCTGCCCTCAAATCGCACCATGGGGGGGCTCCTCCAACACGTTCCACATCTTTCAGTAGACCATCTGCTGGTTCAAAATACCCCAAATACCATTATCAGATAGAGCATCTCCCTATCTTTCAAATGCCTATTGATGCAGCCTTAATACTTACAGCAGCCATGATACTGTCACGGATAAAAGCATCCATCAGGTGGGAAAAAGCGACTATTTATTTATGCATTACATTAAGTTTCCACGTGTATCCCGCACACATAAACCTGCTCTTGAGCGATACTCATCGTATCTAGATGGCGTTCTGCCTGTCTCATAGTCATCAGTCCTGGCTCGATCTGCATTACGTCCTCCACTTCCTCCCTGCCTGCTGTACCGCTCTATCGACATTCAGTCAAGCTGACAGATGTTTCAGTCACCTGGGATTAAAAATGAGGCAGTGGTGATGTATGGCCTCCATTGTGAAGGATACCATTTTTAAAATGGCCCTACATATTGAACAAGGCATGCAAACCACAATAAAGTATAGTGTAAATTGAAAGCAGCTGAAGATATTTTATGTTGTGTCGCTTTTAGAAAGAGCTCCAGTGTTTAAGAACTTATTAAATTGACTTATTACACGAGTCCTTTACTCTGGCACAGACATAGAAATTTCTCTAAAAGGAGAACTTGTGGACAGCGCTGTCGTTCGCTACCATGTAAAATCAGTTTTCTGACTTTAAAACCAGCCTGGACCTTTTATTGCTTGTTACTTTTGCTCTTTTCAACTTTTTTATACTGTGAACTGTCTAATAAAGCAAAAGTGGCATGAAAGTAGTCTTTACAAAGGCATTTACACTGAAATGCCCCAGGGCACGATATTACATTTAGGAGAACTTGCTGGAAATCTGCTTTTAAAAAGCTACTTTCTGGTGAGTTTTTTGCACAGGAGGGTGTACATGTTCTTTCAGGGGAATAAATGTAATATGCTTTTATTTTTCCTTTTTCTCCTCCTAAGTGAATTTCAATTATGGGGATAAATGAAAAAGCATTATGAAACATAATCAACTTAAAGTATCAAAGAGTACTTTCTTTCGCTGGGTAGATCTTGTCATGTCACTTTAATATTATTTTTTATAAATACTTCTTAAGTAGAGTCATTTTTATTTATTTGTACTTTTTACTGTATGGTAAATGGGACACTTAGGAGTATAATGGCAGCTTTGCTGTTTTTCTACATGTGAGGGTTGCTGTTTGCTTTTGAGGTGATTTTACGCTTCCTATTGGATACACAATCTGTGACCTATTTCACTACTGCAATCATTATGTATGTCATATGTGTCATATGTGGAGTGTAAGGGTGGTGACCCAAATACAGGATGCAGGAAGGGCAATTTATACAGAGAGCTGATTAGAGATAGACAAACAAGAGCATAACAAAGGGAGTGTTGCATGCCCAGATACATTTTAGAAGTTTATATGAGGAAATAAAAGCATTCAGTATGAAATATTTGGCAAATCAAACATAAATGACTGATTGATTTCCATAGCAGATTGGTCGGGGTTAACGATGGTCACCTATGGTGCTGTTGGCCTGCACGGAGTCATGGTCCCTGAAAGTTGACCCAGAGTTTTGAATTTTGTCTATTCAATAATCTTTTTTTATTTTTTTTATTTTGAGAGGTGGTTTATGTTCCTAGTTTTCTGCTAAAAGTGCTTTGTGATTTTGTTAAAGTCAGTTTAATCATTGTCCCTGGTGTCCTCCATGTATAGCTTAGTCTCTGTCAGTGACGTCCCCTTGTTTGGTTGTTCCTGAGTTATTTTGTAAGTCCCTCTTACAAAATCCTTGTGCCTTATTTATTTACCTCCAGTGTCTCATTAGTAGATTTAGTTCAGCTGTGTGTTTCCTGCGATGTCTCCTCTATGCACTCATCACCTTCTGTATTTATTCCCTCAGTTGGTCTTAGTTCATTTATTGCATTATCCTGGTTCCCGTTCCATAGTCTTTATGGTCTCTGTTACTCTGTTTTCCTTTCAGCTAAAGATTGCTTTATTGGACATCTGCCTGTCTTTGAGTCTCCATTTGGGGTCTTCAGTTTTCACTCATTATGACACAGGCTGACGGTCGATGAAGACAATGATGGAGGATATGTTAAGATGCGTTCAGGAGCAGAGAGCGGGGACTTTAAATGTAGGAATGATGATTTGTAAAGACAGCGAGCTGATAGAAAGAAAATATACATGTTACAAATAAGAGAAACTGAGTAGGTGTAACCTTGAAGGAACAGTATGTGGATAGTTCTGTGGCATCAAAGAGAGTGTCATGAGTTTGAAGCTAGAAATCAAACACAAAACCGAAAAGCAAGCATAAAGTAATTTAATGTGGCCTCACGTAAGAGCAGCTTTCCTACATCTTACTAAACAGTTTCAGATAATCTCCATTTAAAACACTTCACCCCGTGTGGTTGTACAGCAGGGGTCAAGCCACGTCATCTCATGTCATAATCATGAGATGACCATCTGACCATCTCAGAAAATCCTTAATAGCAATAATGCAAAAAAAAAAAATCAGATCCCTGCTGTCACTGGTTATCTCAAAATATATTTGAGAGCGTTACCATGGATTTCTTTTTAGACATTTTTCTAGAGACCATTTCAAGATTCCTTTATCTCATCAGCTTCTTCAGACAGCTCATTCATAGATTTTAAGGTAAACATCTGGTACTGTGGTTCTACTAATATGGACTGCCAGGGGTGTATTTAATATCGAATGACGGATGTTTAAAGACATCAAAATATATTTAGAGACCTGATCAATGCAATTCAGTTTAATTCAGTTTTATATATATATGGTACGAAATCACAACAACAGTCACTTCAAAGCACTTTAAAAACTACAATTTTGTACAGGAGAAGCAGTTTCTTGCTTCTCATGTACACGGCACATTCATATTCATTAAAACACTGCAAATCAGGTGAATAGAGTGACAGATATTAAAGCTTGAATATTAAGAAAAACATTCAAATTCAGCATGATATTCCCCAGGTATGGCACCATGAAGCAATTCCAATTGAACTTTTTCTCAAAGAACACATAATTAAGTTAATATTTTATCCAAATTTTCTAATGTTTCCTATCAGTTCCTGAATATGAATCTTTGAAATACTCATATTTATGTATGGCAGCCAAAGCATAGCTGGCTGTCGTGCTAACATAAAATGCAAAAAGAAGCGCTTGTTCTCTGAGCAGTATTTACTTTTAAGGGTAATAGTAGAGCATTTTTTTATATATTTGTTTTGTTTTCTAGTTTTTTGTCTTTAGTTAAGCATAGTTTTAGATATTTTATGAGGAAAATGAAAGGCAATGGGAGAAATTAAGGCCCTGAATTTGATAAATATTAGAATCTATTATAATCTTTGACTGCCATCCATAAATATTTCAAAAATTCATACTGGGAAAATAAGAGTGAGTGCCATAACAACATTTTGCACAAAACATTAGCAGAAATTCACTTTTTCTTCTACCAGAAAAATTTCTAAACCTACCTTCATCAAAGTGTCCTTCTTTGAGCATCCTAACCACTGACATTTTGCATAAAACCTATTAATAAATATATTTTTCCCCTGGGAGTCTTTTTTTTAGGCTAGTTAGTTTTTCTTTGTCTAACTTTTTTGTTTTTTTATAATAATACAGTCGTGTCCGTGTGTGTTCAATGTGTCACAGAAGAAGTTCAGAATAGATATGACAAGCAAACACAACACGTTGTGAAAGCAATTAACTCACAATCATATCGACGTCCCAGTCTCAGTAAACATTTTCTCATCAGAATAATTATTGCAGTGACAAATTTGACCAAATTGTTAAATCATTTCACATCAGGTAGATTTTTCTAAAGTCACATTTTTATTTTAATTGCTTTTAGTTAATTAAAATGTTTTTTTCCATTCCTGATTTTAGTTTATAATTACATTTTTGGTCACTGTAATAACTTTAATAAGACAGAACACGGTTTTGAATGTTGCCAATTACAAAGAAGCGAAGCCATTTTTTTTTCACATCCTTCTGAGGGAAATTCTTCATTTATCCATCCATCTCCTACTCCTTATCCAAGTTTGGGTGCTGAACTTCAAACAGAGATGCCCAGATCTCTCTGCCCAGCCACCTCCTCGAGCCCCTCCTGGGGGATGACGAGTGTTTAAACCACCCAGGAGACATAATCTCCCCACAGTGTCCTGGGTCTGCCCAGGGGCCTCCTCCCAGTAGGACATGCCTGAAATGCCTCGCTGTCCTGGGGGCATCCTAGACAGATGCCTGGACCACCTCAACTGCCACCTTTGGATGCCAAGGACCAGGGGCTCAAGTCTGAGTACAGTGCTTGAAGGAAACTAATTTTAGCCAACTGTGTCTGCAATCTTGTTCTTACAGCTGCCACCCACTAAGCTGAAGGTACATAGATAGACCAGTTGCTCAGCTCTCTCATTGCTGTGTTAGACATTGGAGAGACGGTGATCCAAATTTCTTCCATTATGTTCCTTTATTTGTGGAAACAAGCTCACAGTTCTTTAAGGAGACAACAGTTATAAAGGCAAACTTGTGATGGACAGATTTCTGGCACCAGCAACATGTGCCTCTGTTTACAGACATGAGTGTAATAGACCTCTATATCATTAACCAGTCCACTGAACTGGCTAATAATATGACTTACATGAGGGAGGCCAAACCACTGGGTGCCAGGTTAGGTTTATCAGTTGCCATCAAATCCACACTGTGCGTTGTTAGATGCTTGCTTTTATTCCCCATGCAGACCCGGGCTATAGGTAATACTCGAAGCACAAATTAGTTTCTTTTTTTCCTTTTAAATTTGATTTGAATGACAGGCAGAGCAGAAAGGCAACGTGGTTTACTTTGGCAGCCAGCTCAATGTAAATTCGCAGAAATCAGCATATGCAACATGGAAGTCAATTTAAAGAATTGTTGAAATTGTACCTGCGCTCTTTGATTGGATGATTAACATTTGCGAGCACCCACTGCTCTTGCCAACAACAAAACAAACCGGCAAACTTCTTTCCGTGCCACTCCTTCGGTCGGAGGAATCCGGGAGCTTTTGATTCCACATTAACACCGCAGCCCGGGGAACGCTCTTGCATTCATAAAAAAACATCATCCTACTTAGTATCGAAGTCTTCTCTCCCAGTGATTCTAATTGATTCCCTGTGGAGTTGTGCCGCTCACTGGCATGACATCAGAGATTACGAGGCATGACTAGCAACGCTTTCTGTTCTGGCAGTTTAAGCAGTAAATGTTTGCATATGTCAGTGAAAGTTTTCGCGCTGCACGTGACTCCTTATTTCTTTGCAGTAGGTTTAAATCTACTGTTTTGATATAGGGCCATTCGATATTGCCATGAAAACACAAATGCACCCAATAATCACAGAGTGTGTGTGTGTGTGTGTGTGTGTGGGGGGGGGGGGTTGACAGGCAAGGCAGACTG
This sequence comes from Neolamprologus multifasciatus, assembly GCF_963576455.1. Taxonomy (NCBI): domain Eukaryota; kingdom Metazoa; phylum Chordata; class Actinopteri; order Cichliformes; family Cichlidae; genus Neolamprologus; species Neolamprologus multifasciatus. The sequence goes on along the minus strand of NC_140460.1, from coordinate 28,875,883 downwards.
CTATCACAACAATCCAGCCCCTGTGTGCTTCTCAGAGAGCTTGTTGGACGAGATGTGATAATAATTACACGAGAAATCCAACTGAACGAGCCGAGCCTGCCAGACTGATAGGGCGATAAGGAATTGCTAATGCAAAAGTAATAAGAAAAGACGAGATGAAGAGCTCGCTAAAATAAACACCTCATTTATTTCTTGCAAGCTGCTTAAGGATTATAGCATTTTGCTGCGATTACAAAAATACAAATAATGAAATCACAATGTTAAAGCACCTTCTATCTATAATTTATAGGTGCCTGAGGAGTTGGAGTTGGAATAAACAAGACTCAGTTCCCCACGAGTGACATTCAAAGCCATTATCTTTGATTAAAGATTTTTATAAGCCTTTTTCTTTCCAGCATATGAGGATGGTTTCTCAAAAAAGCAAGCACACCCAAATTGGATCAAAGCAAATTGCAAAACACACTAATGCATTGGATTAGAAAATGATTTTCACTTGTATTGGATTGAAATCACAGCTTATAAACATACGCACACACACACACGAAAATAAAGCAACAAAATATTAATTAAAACTAAAAGCAAGATCATTTTCATCGTCACTAAAATCTCACGACCTGGCTTGTGTTCTGAAGCTGCTAAAACTGATATGACTAACGCCACATTTGGTTTTCTGATGCCATCTGGTACAGTACAGTAAGTAGTAGGATTCATGGAATCACTTGGCACTGCTTTTATTTTTTAGTATATTTCAAATACTAAATACTATTCCCAGCTTTCAAGATAAATCACATGCTTGACACTATAAGCAGGAGGAATTACAGTGGGGCAAAAAAGTATTTAGTCAGACACCGATTGTGCAAGTTCCCCCATTTAAAATGATGACAGAGGTCAGTAATTTGCACCAGAGGTACACTTCAACTGTGAGAGACAGAATGTGAAAAAAAAAATCCATGAATTCACATGGTAGGATTTGTAAAGAATTTATTCGTAAATCAGGGTGGAAAATAAGTATTTGGTCAATAACAAAAATACAACTCAATACTTTGTAACATAACCTTTGTTGGCAATAACAGAGGTCAAACGTTTACTATAGGTCTTTACCAGGTTTGCACACACAGTAGCTGGTATTTTGGCCCATTCCTCCATGCAGATCTTCTCAAGAGCAGTGATGTTTTGGGGCTGTCGCCGAGCAACACGGACTTTCAACTCCCGCCACAGATTTTCTATGGGGTTGAGGTCTGGAGACTGGCTAGGCCACTCCAGGACTTTCAAATGCTTCTTACGGAGCCACTCCTTTGTTGCCCGGGCGGTGTGTTTTGGATCATTGTCATGTTGGAAGACCCAGCCTCGTTTCATCTTCAAAGTTCTTACTGATGGAAGGAGGTTTTGGCTCAAAATCTCACGATACTTGGCCCCATTCATTCTGTCCTTAACACGGATCAGTCGTCCTGTCCCCTTGGCAGAAAAACAGCCCCATAGCATGATGTTTCCACCCCCATGCTTCACAGTAGGTATGGTGTTCTTGGGATGCAGCTCAGTATTCTTCTTCCTCCAAACACGACGAGTTGAGTTTATACCAAAAAGTTCTACTTTGGTTTCATCTGACCACATGACATTCTCCCAATCCTCTGCTGTATCATCCATGTGCTCTCTGGCAAACTTCAGACGGGCCTGGACATGCACTGGCTTCAGCAGCGGAACACGTCTGGCACTGCGGGATTTGATTCCCTGCCGTTGTAGTGTGTTACTGATGGTGACCTTTGTTACTTTGGTCCCAGCTCTCTGCAGGTCATTCACCAGGTCCCCCCGTGTGGTTCTGGGATCTTTGCTCACCATTCTCATGATCATTTTGACCCCACGGGATGAGATCTTGCGTGGAGCCCCAGATCGAGGGAGATTATCAGTGGTCTTGTATGTCTTCCATTTTCTGATGATTGCTCCCACAGTTGATTTTTTCACACCAAGCTGCTTGCCTATTGTAGATTCCAATTCAATTCAATTCAATTCAATTTTATTTATATAGCGCCAAATCACAACAAATGTCGCCTCAAGGCGTTTCATAGATACAGAGAAAAGCCCAACAATCATATGACCCCCTATGAGCAAGCACTTTGGCGACAGTGGGAAGGAAAAACTCCCTTTTAACAGGAAGAAACCTCCGGCAGAACCAGGCTCAGGGAGGGGCGTCCATCTGCTGCGACCGGTTGGGGTGAGAGAAGGAAGACAGGATAAAAGACATGCTGTGGAAGAGAGACAGAGGTTAATAACAGATACGATTCAATACAGAGAGGTCTGTTAACACATAGTGAGTGAGAAAGGTGACTGGAAAGGAAAAACTCAATGCATCATGGGAATCCCCCGGCAGCCTACATCTATTGCAGCATAACTAAGGGAGGATTCAGGGTCACCTGGTCCAGCCCTAACTATACGCTTTAGCAAAAAGGAAAGTTTTAAGCCTAATCTTAAAAGTAGAGATAGTGTCTGTCTCCTGAATCCAAACTGGAAGCTGGTTCCACAGAAGAGGGGCCTGAAAACTGAAGGCTCTCCCTCCCATTCTATTTTTAAATACTCTAGGAACAACAAGTAGGCCTGCAGAGCGAGAGCGAAGTGCTCTAATAGGGTGATATGGTACTACAAGGTCATTAAGATAAGATGGGGCCTGATTATTTAAGACCTTGTATGTGAGGAGCAGGATTTTGAATTCAATTCTGGATTTAACAGGAAGCCAATGAAGGGAAGCCAAAACAGGAGAAATATGCGCTCTCTTTCTAGTCCCTGTCAGTACTCTTGCTGCAGCATTTTGGATTAACTGAAGGCTTTTCAGTGAGTTTTTTGGACATCCTGATAATAATGAATTGCAGTAGTCTAGCCTGGAAGTAATAAATGCATGAACTAGTTTTTCAGCGTCACTCTGAGACAGGATATTTCTAATTTTAGAGATGTTGCGCAAATGGAAGAACGCAGTCTTACATATTTGTTTAATATGTGCGTTGAAGGACATATCCTGGTCAAAAATGACTCCAAGGTTCCTCACAGTGTTACTGGAGGCCAAGGTAATGCCATCCAGAGTAAGAATCTGGTTAGATACCATATTTCTAAGCTTTTCAGCGCCGAGTACAATGACCTCAGTTTTATCTGAGTTAAGAAGCAGAAAGTTAGTGGCCATCCAGGTCTTTATGTCTTTAAGACATTCCTGCAGTTTAACTAATTGGTGTGTGTTATCTGGCTTCATGGACAGATAGAGCTGGGTGTCATCTGCATAGCAGTGAAAATGTATGCTATGTCTTCTAATGATGCTGCCTAGGGGAAGCATGTATAATGTAAACAGAATTGGTCCTAGCACTGAACCCTGTGGAACTCCATAATTAACCTCAGTGTGTGAAGAGGACTCTCCATTTACATGCACAAATTGGAGTCTATTAGATAGATATGATACAAACCACTGCAGTGCAATACCTGTAATACCTACAGCATGTTCTAATCGCTCTAATAGGATATTATGGTCAACAGTATCGAATGCTGCACTGAGGTCAAGAAGGACAAGCACAGAGATGAGTCCACTGTCAGAGGCCATAAGAAGATCATTTGTAACCTTCACTAAAGCTGTTTCTGTGCTGTGATGAACTCTGAAACCTGACTGAAACTCTTCAAATAAACCATTCCTCTGCAGATGATCTGTTAGCTGTTTGACAACTACTCTTTCAAGGATTTTTGATATGAAAGGAAGGTTGGAGATTGGCCTATAATTAGCTAAGACTGCTGGGTCTAGAGATGACTTTTTGAGTAAAGGTTTAACTGCAGCCACCTTGAAGGCCTGTGGTACATAGCCGATTATTAGAGATAGGTTGATCATATATAAGATCGAAGAATTAATCAATGGCAGGACTTCTTTGAGCAGTTTTGTAGGAATGGGGTCTAAAAGACACGTTGATGGTTTGGAGGAAGTAATTATTGAAGTTAACTCAGAAAGATCAATTGGAGAAAAAGAGTCTAACTTAACATCAATGAAACTAAGAGTAGCTGTAGATAATATTACATCTGTGGGATGATTATTGGTAATTTTTTCTCTAATGATAAAAATTTTATTTGTGAAGAAGTTCATGAAGTCATCACTAGTTAACGTTAAAGGGATGGTTGGCTCAAAAGAGCTCTGACTTTTTGTCAGCCTGGCTACAGTGCTGAAGAGAAACCTGGGGTTGTTCTTATTTTCTTCAATCAGTGATGAGTAGTAAGCTGTTCTGGCTTTGCGGAGGGCTTTCTTATAAAGCAACAAACTATTTCTCCAGGCTAAATGATGATCCTCTAAATTTGTGACACGCCATTTCCTCTCCAGATTACGAGTCATCTGCTTTAGGGTACGTGTTTGAGAATTATACCACGGGGTCAGGTACTTCTGATTAGAGACCTTAGTTTTCACAGGAGCTACAGTATCCAGAGTCGTACGTAGTGAGGAGGTGAAATTATTAACAAGATAATCGACCTCTGTTGGGGTAGCGTTCAGATAGCTGCTCTGCTCTATGTTGGTACAGGGCATTGACGATGATAACAGTGGGTGGATTATATTCTTAAACTTAGTTACAGCGCTTTCAGAAAGACATCTACTTTGATAAAGTCCACTCTCCACTGCTGCGTAATCAATTATTGTAAATGTAAATGTTATCAAGAAATGATCAGACAGGAGAGGGTTTTCAGGAAACACTGTTAAATGTTCAGTTTCTATGCCATATGTTAAAACAAGATCTAGAGTGTGATTAAAGTGGTGGGTGGGTTCTTTTACATTTTGAGAGAAACCAATTGAGTTTAACAACAGATTAAATGCCATGTTGAGGCTGTCATTTTTAGCATCAACATGGATGTTAAAATCACCCACATTAATTATTTTATCTGAGCTCAGAACTAAATTAGATATAAAGTCTGAGAAATCAGACAGAAACTCTGTGTAAGGCCCAGGTGGACGATAGATGATAACAAGTAAGACTGGTTTCTGAGTTTCACAGCTGGGGTGGACGAGGCTAAGCATCAGGCTTTCAAATGAATTAAAAGTCTGTCTTGGTCTTTCATTAATTAATAGACTGGTGTGAAAAATTGCTGCCACACCGCCCCCTCGACCTGTGCTTCGAGATTTCTGGTAGTTAGAATGACTCGGGGGTGTTGATTCATTTAAACTAACATAATCATCCTGCTGCAACCAGGTTTCTGTAAGGCAGAGTAAATCAATTTGTTGATCAATTATTAAGTCATGTACTAACAGAGACTTGGAGGAGAGAGACCTAATATTTAATAATCCACATTTCACTGTTTTACTCTTTGGTTCAGATGTGGATACTGTATTGTTCTTTCTTTGTAAATGTTTAAGTTGTTTGTTGCTGGTTTTTAGTTTGTTTTTTGTCTTTTTGGAAGCAGACACAGTCTCTATGGAGATGGGTTTTTGGGGGGGTAGCAGGAGGAGAGAAGCTGCAGAGAGGCGTGTAAGACTGCAACTCTGCTTCCTGGTCCCAACTCTGGATAGTCATGTTTTGAGGGGTTTAATAAATTTGTCCATATTTCTAGAAATGAGAGCTGCTCCATCCAAAGTGGGATGGATGCCGTCTCTCCTAACAAGACCAGGTTTCCTCCAGAAGGTTTGCCAATTATCTATGAAGCCCACATCATTTCTGGGACACCACTCAGACAGCCAGCAATTTAAGGAGAACATGCGGCTAAACATGTCACTCCTGGTCTGATTGGGGAGGGGACCAGAGAAAACTACAGAGTCCGACATTGTTTTGGCAAAGTTACACACCGATTCAATATTGATTTTAGTGACCTCCGATTGGCGTAACCGGGTGTCATTACTGCCGACGTGAATTATGATTTTATTGAATTTACGTTTACCCTTAGCCAGCAGTTTTAAATTTCCTTCAATGTCGCCTGCTCTGGCCACTGGAAGACAATTGACTATGGTTGCCGGTGTCTCTAGCTTCACATGTCTGAGAACAGAATCACCAATTACCAGAGTTTGACCCCCAGCGGGTGTGTCACCGAGTGGGGAAAAACGGTTAGACACATGAACGGGTTGGTGGTGTACCTGGGGCTTCTGTTTAGGACTACGCTTCCTCCTCACCGTTACCCAGCCATCTTTCCCCAGCTGCTTGGGGTCTGCCGGGGAACAGCTAGCGGGGCCTACGCTATCTTCGGCTGCACCAGCTACAGGGGCCTGGCTAGCTAAGGGTGAGAGCAGGGTGCAAAGCCGAGTCTCCAGATCAGTAATCCTGGCCTCCAGAGCTGCAAATATGCTACATTTGTTACAGATATCATTACTGCTAAAGGAGGCCGAGGAGTAACTAAACATCTGACACAATGAGCAAGAAAGTGCAGAAGGGACAGGTGAAGTAGCCATGGTGCTAACGGGTCGGCTACGAGCTAAGCTAGCGAAACAGTACAGAGACAGTGAGTGAATACTTTGGCTATAAATTAGGTAGTGAGTACAGAGAAAGTGTGCTTCGGATGAAGCACGTGAAGATTATACTGTGAAAAAAGAATGTATTTAAAAGTTGTTAATTAAACTGCTAAGCAAATAAGCTACTCAGAAACACCACTGTGTTTGAGCAGGAACAGGAAGCGATACTATACCACAGAGCGAGCGAACACCAAGTGACAGCGCCACCGACCAATGGAGGGTATTTCCTGTTGGAATCAAAGCAAGCCTTCTACCACCTTCCTCTGATTACTGAGGGAGTGCATCTGCAGTGTTTGTGCTTTTGTGTTCACTCTTCCCAGTCTGGTGCAGGTCTACAATTCTTTTCCTGGTGTCCTTCGAAAGCTCTTTGGTCTTGGCCATGGTGGAGTTTGGAGTCTGACTGGTTGAGGCTGTGGACAGGTGTCTTTTATACAGATGATGAGGTCAAACAGGTGCCATTCATACAGGTAACGAGTGGGGGACAGAAAAGCTTCTTACAGAAGACGTTACAGGTCTGCGAGAGCCAGGGATTTTCCTTGTTTGAGGTGACCAAATACTTATTTTCCACCCTGATTTACGAATAAATTCTTTACAAATCCTACCATGTGAATTCATGGATTTTTTTTTCACATTCTGTCTCTCACAGTTGAAGTGTACCTCTGGTGCAAATTACTGACCTCTGTCATCATTTTAAGTGGGGGAGCTTGCACAATCGGTGGCTGACTAAATACTTTTTTGCCCCACTGTAAATAGTGCTGAACAGTGTGATCAGTGTGATCTGTTCAGTCTCTATAGGGAGTGCATTAAAAATATCCCGATACACTATTGTTAACACTGGCAATGTGCTGAAAATATGAAATAATAACTGTATTGCTGTGACTTCTGTGACTGACCTATTAGTACACTCACTGGACAATTTTTAGTGTCCAGTGAATCCTTGTCATGTTTAAGAAACCAATTTCAGATGATCTGAACTCAGAGTAATAAAGAATAAAGGGTGGACATGGTCAGCAACAAGTTAACCTGTGGCATTTAAATTATCTTTGGTTAGTCTTAACAGGCCCAAAATGTGTCAAGATAACCATACCAACACACCGTCAGCCAGAACCACTCATACGAAGCAGTGTGGATGCCATGCCTTCATGTTGTTTAGGACCTACCATCTGAGTGTTGGAGCAACTGAAATTTTCATTAGATCAGGCAATGGTTTCCCAATCTTCTATTGGCCAATTTTGGCGAGGCTATGTAATTTTTAGCCGCAGTTTCCTGTTTTTGCACATCTGCAAGTTTTGATGGGTTGTGCATTCGGAGTTGCGCTTCTGCATACGTTTGTTGTGAGATTTTTTGAGGTACTATTGCCTTTACAAAAATTATTTTCAGATTTTGCTTTTACAGTGCCTATATTTTTATATCATGCTTTTAAATGTATCAAAACTGAACAAGAATGTAATTATTACATTATGAATCCTGATAAATATGCAATTATGCTTCATTATGAGGATAGCTCATAGCTGATGATTTTCCTACTGAGGTATCTCCACACAGCAGTGAGAAATAGCATTCCAGTGAAATCGAGGCAGCTTAAAAACTCCAAGCACAAGCATACTGTTTATGTGACATTTTAGCAGCAGAACAGCCTCTTCATTCACAACACATTGCATCAACTTTGAATGTGTTTCCCGTGCAGCCCACCACAGCAACTCAGCTGTTTTCAAATAAACTCCAGAAGGTCACTGTGCAATGCTTGTCCGCAGTGGCCCGAGGAGACGAAGGGGTGGATGGGATATCCCCTGCGTCCTGTCTGGCCCTGTCGAGATTACCAGCGATGTAATAGGATCACCCATTTTCAGTAATGGAACACAGAAAGGCTAAGCCCTGGCTTGGGCCTTACTAGCTCTGCAGATCACCACCAAGGCAAAAAGAAAAAAAAACAACAACACATATATGTTTAGCTTCTAGGTCAGAGGAAAAGGAAGCTTACCTTAGCTCAGACATAGGCAAAGATACACAGTGGTTTCTCTGCACTAAAAAGTAGGATGACCACTAAAGCTGTAATGAGAAGTGAATGGACTGCGATGGCTGTGAAAGGGATGGCTTCGGATGGATTTGTTCGTACAGCAGCATTGTGTATTTCATGTTACTTAATTGGCTCATTTGCAAACTGATTCTAAACATCTGAGCAATAGTGGCCGGATCATCTGTACTGTTATGCCCGACATGACTGCGCTTTCTGCAGATTGCACAAATAATGTCTCCTTTTTTATTGAAAACTCGAACGCTGCAGATAACAATCAGTCCAATATGTCTGAAATATTGAGAATAAATAGTTTTTCTGCGGTCTCAAGTCATTCCTTATGAAAACACTGAAGGAGCAGCACATTCATCGTTTTGATAATGCCAGGCCTGTCACTGTGTTGAAAGACAAAAAAAACATTAATTTGTTTAATTTGGTCTCCTGTGAAATCCCAGTTTTGCCTTAAACAAGTGAGCTGTTTTCTCAGAATTGCTCCCGTACACTCTGCGGTTGCTCCCCTGAGTATAATGCTGAGCGATCCTTCAAAAGGTTCTGAATTTGTATTGTCAATAGATGTTTTGGTTCAGCAGGGGAATGTTTTTCAGAAGCAATTTAATCTAAAAAGATTTATTGATTCATTCATCCTCCTAAAGGGTGGCTCTCACAAGCAGAAAGAATCCCCTGTTCATGAGACAGTCCTGCCACTACTCTCTTTCGTGGCTCTTTAGGGAGGTGACTCCAGGTTAAACTTACTTTGGCCAGCTGTCACCAGTCTGCTGAGTTGCTATAGCAACTGCATTTCATTGTTCAAATGAGATGCAATGAAGTTAGGCGGAGAAATCTCAGAGCTACCCTGAGGCGTCTCTGGAGGACAAAACCAGAGACATTATAAGCAGAGACAAGGCTCTCAAAGAATCCTGAATATAAATCTGTGGGAGAGTTCAGCAACACCGAAGATGGCGGCTGCCCAATAACTGTCCCCAGAGACTATGGTGACGTCTTCAACAGGCAGGCCATGAAACATGTGAGCTAAACCTGTTGCGTTGATTCAGGGACACAGCTTAGGATCACAGCAGTTTAAACAATGATATCAGGGTATTTACTTGAAGCCAGGTATATGGATAACTGTGCTAATTGTAACTTTGGTTTCCTGTATCCATAAATTGATTTAGCATCGCATCTGTTCAAGAGTTTAGAAACTGTCACCATTGCCCATTGTGCTATAAATGAAATTACAATTTTGAAAACTTTGCAAATGCAAAGTACAGTAAGAGTAAATCTGTGTGGAGAGTTACACAAGAACTGCACTGATAGAGTGTTCAAATCTTTGTCAGTATGTGTGGAGGAGGTCAGGAGAGAGGTAGGAGGGAGTATCAATAGCCATTTGGAAGCTCTGTCATGGTTTGGAGCTGCATTTCAGCCAGTGGCATTGGAGATCTTGTCAAAACTAATGGAATTGTGAACAAAAAAAAGTACCATCTGATTTTGATCCACCAGGTAATACCATCTGGAAAGGAATCTGATTGGACACAGCTTCATTTTTCAGCATGACAATGATTCCAAACACTATGTCAATGCAGTAAAAGCACACAGCAGAACACCATCAGTTATGGATTGGCCTCCCCAGAGCCTGGACCTCAACATTATTGAAGCAGTGTGGGACCATGTTGACAGAACAGAACAAAAGGCAGAAACATCCAAAGAAGAGCTTTGAATGTCCTTCAATCTGTGTCTTCCATCTGTTCTGACAATTTCCCAGAAAATAGCATCTGAATTTCCCCTTAATGAATGCTCAGGCACTGCAAGTATAGTCAACAGTGACATGGTCTTGGGGTGCTAATGAAACCTGAGGAGGGCAATGTGGGGGGGAAGAAGTCAAGAGCTTCATTAGCTGCATCTAATCCATTCATTTCACACCATTTCAAACAGGGAGGTATAAACGATGCTTCCCAATCCAGCTAATGTTTCCTGGAGCTAAAACTATTTAATGCCTAACTTCTGGAAGGGGACACTGATGTCTGAGTACAGGTAATGAATACACAACACACTGTTAGTGACGAAAGAGGAGCCCTTTAAACGAGGGGGGGAACTTGGAGCCCTAATGTGTTTATCTGCAAGGAAAGCAGGAAGAAACCTTGATTAGCCAACCGCTGTCACCTGGCAACCACGACCATGCAGTTTGTTTACTACATCTTGAAGTCGTTTAGATTCCTTCCTCGTCCCTCCTAACGATTCATTATCTCATCGCAACATTTAAGTGTTTTCCACAGTGATGCGTGCGCACACATACGTGCACTTCAAAATCAGCTGCTGGAGAGTGTGAAGTGGTGTATAATCCATCGGAAATCACAACTCCTGCTGAGAGTCGCACAGCAACTTTTCAGTATCCAGTGAGTCAGCTTCCCCTTTCGCCCACACAGGCCAAGCACTATCTAGCCTTTGCACTGAGACAACTGACCACTGTAATTATAAAAGGATATATTGTCACTTATTGTCATTCAGTATGTATTTATTATACAAACTACTGTTTACTAGTGTGAGTCAGTGCGATGTCTTAAAACACAGACATGACAAATGGCATATTCTGTCCACTTGCACCCACTGCACGTGCTCAGTGGAAAAGAAAACAAAAAAGGAAAACTTTGCTTGCTGTTCTGATCAGAATGTGTTAATTTCTGGATTTTATTAGCTGCTATTTAAATAGGCAATTCTATAACAAATGACATGAACACTCAATAGCTGCTTCCCTAGTGGACATGTTTTTGCCTGTAGAGTTGTCTTAATTCTTCTTGACACAGACTCCTCAGTCCTCAGAGATTTTGGTCCATATGTCACAAAAGCATCAAACAGTTTTGTGAGCTGCTCATCCATAATGTGAATCTCCTGTTCCTCCACATCCCAAAGGTGCTCTACTAGATTGAGATCTGGTGACTGCGAAGGCCATCTGAGTACAGTGAACTCGTTTTCGTGTTCAAGAAACAAGTTTGAGGTTGCTGGAAGAAGCCATCAGAAGATGTACGGACACAGTCAGCAAGCATACTCAGGCAGGCTGTTGTGTTTAAATAATGCTCAGTTCATAATAAAGGGGCAAAAATGTGCCACGAAAATACCTCTTACAGTGTTATACTATCATGTATGAACAATTATTATGTTGTTTATGCCAAATTCTGAGCCAACTATTGGAAGATTACAACAGAAAGCAAGACTCAGCAGACTCAGCAGACCAGGCAAATGTTTTCCAGTATTCTATTGTCCAGTTTTGGTGAGCCTGTGTAAATTGTAGCGTTGGCTTCCTGTTCTTAGCTGAGAGAACTGGCACATGGGGTAGCCTTCTGCTGATGTTGTCAATCCACTTTAAGGTTCAGCATGTGGTCCATTCAGACATGCTCTTCAGCAAATGTTGGTGGAAACGAGTGGCTATTTGAGTTAGTGTCGCACTTCCTATCCGCTCAAATCAATCCGGCCATTCTCCTCTGACATCAAAAAAACATTTCCACCCAGAGAGCTAATGCTCACTGGTTATTTTCTCTTTCTCTGTGTTCCCTAAAGATGCGTGTGTGGAAAAATCATAGTAGTGAGGCAGTTTTTGAAATACTCAGACCAAAAATTATACCATATTAAAAGTTACTTAAATTACCTTTCTTCCCCATGATGATGCTCGGTTTGAACTTCAGTGGTTCGTCTTGATCACATCTGCATGTCTAATTGCACTGATATCAACATTGAAATCAGACAGAAATAAACTGTGGGCTCATGTGTTTCAGCCTGTAGCCTTCTTTCAAGAAGAAACACAACAGATGTCACTTACATGATCAGATCTCACCTTCTTTAGTTTGCTTGGTTTGTTTGCCATGACTAACTTAATTTTTCAAGGTTCTCCAGCCCTTATGGATTTTTTTTGATGCAAGCTGTGACTTTTTCTCCTCCCTCACCTGACAGAAAGTCTGCTCGCTCTTTGTTCCAGTCCTCCCTGATTTACAAATTGAGCAATGGGTTCCCTCTCATCGTTTAATGAAACGCAGACTTCAGCAGTGTGGACGGATGCTCTGTCTCCCTACATGTAGCTAATAAATTTGCGACTGAGGCTCAGAGATGCAAAGGGAGAGAATGAGATGCGGCTGCAGGCACGCATTGGTAGGATGAGGTGGGAGGTAATTTACATATTCTTATATTTGTGGACTCCAGCAGATGAGGCAGGTGAAGAGTTATAAAATCACTTTCAAAGAAACAAAACTTTGAAGGTTAAAAAGGTTTGTTTTTGTCAGGCCCGAAAAGCAGACACTAAGACATGCAGTACACTGTTGTCTCCTCTCTTTTGCACTTCTTGAGTGATTTGGGAAAAGCTGCACTGGAGTGGTGATGTGGACTCATTACCAAATTCTCTTTAAGATATTCACTGTTTGTGTTCACGTAAGATTAGCTCCTTGACAGGTCATAAAAAAGCTTATGTGACTTAACCTTTTAATTTGATAGTCTACTTTTTGACTTCACGCTAAAATCCCACTCTAAAGAAACCACTCAAATGCAGCAAAGTTTATTTTAACCATGTGTGTCTGCGTCTCCTGCGTCATGTCCAATTGGTGTGTGGATTATCTCCTGCAAATCCCTGGCAGCACAGACAGACAACTTGAATTCCGTCTGACAACATTTTCTTCTTGCGGCAGCAGATCTCCAGGCCTTTATCAGCAGATGGAGTTTGTTCAGTTGTCTTGGATGTGGTTTAATTGGTCATAAACAATCAAGTCATGTTCTGTATAGATATTTTTCAGCGAGCTTAACTGCAGGGTTAGAATAAACAGTCAAGTGCCATTTGAATCTTGTGCAAGTAAACACTAATGAAATCCAGCACAGTTAATGCATTCCCTAAAATTATACGAATAGCATTAATAGCATATTAAATACATTAAAACTGTGTTTCATTTAAAGAAAATCCTATTGACCATAAATATTTAAAATATGCAATAATTTCATCCAGAAATGTAATGGGAGGGGGGGACAGATAATCTGAATGGTTTACCCCAACAGACTGAAGATAATTTAGCCCAACATTGCTGAGTTCTGCGCTACAACAGGCAGACAGTTTTGATAATATACATTGATGGTAAAGTGACTGTAAGGTTTTATGTATCAGGACATAATAAATAATTAATACCATCTGGTCTTTAGCATGTCAAAAAAATGAACCGCAGTATTATGCAGAGTCCTTATTTATTTAACAAACAGTGAGCCAAAATGCAGAAGCAGTGTGTGTAAAACTAAGTACACCCTCACCGCTTCCATAAGGCTCAGCAGCAGCCACATGCAACGTTATTAAATGATCACCAGAATGCACGTCTTTAAAAGCAGAGGTTTTGGCAATTTGGTGGTCTGGAGAATTCCAATGTGTGGGAGGGGCTGTAAATGTATTTAAAATAATGAAATTAAGTAAATTCAAATGACCAAAGTCCATCATCCTAGAGAGGAAAACATTCAAGTTTATTACCCAATCAGACCTCTCAGCTTATCAGATTGTTTAAATGTTCCTAGAATCAGACCCAACTATGCAGAGGGTGCTTTCAGTTATTGATCTTTGGAACACAGTGCATTCTGACCTCAGATCAGTTACATCTGTGCCAACATTCAAAAGCAAAAAGTCCAGACCTCAAAAACATTTTATTCACACGCGGCTATGCTCAACAGCTGTGTTTGTGTGTGAATGTATTTCTTACGTTTTATTTTTTGCTGTTTTCACCACCTTGTAAACCTACACCGGATGTTTTTGTCTTCTGTATTAAGTGCATTGTGTTTATGTATAATGAAATATGCTCTCTATAAATACAATTGCCATTGCCACTTAAGACACTAACATATTAAATGTTAAAGATATTTTAATTAGAAAAAGAGTTATGGCTTGTTTGGAAGGGTTGCCAGATGACAGCTTCTTCTATCTAAAAAGAAAGTGACAGCATGAGCAATAGTGATGTGCGGATTGATATTGAAATATTGTTTCCTCTGATACCAGTTATTTAGGTTCTAGAATCGATTCTCATATTAAAATATTGATATTTTAGTAATTTGGGGTAAATTTGCAGTTTATCACTATCAGGAACACAGTGGAAAGAAGCTATAGCATCGTCTAACTTGGAAGGAACTACTTCCTTTTCCCCCTTTCATAGTCATATGCGAAATACGGCTGTCACAGCCCCTTGGTGTGCTCACTCACAACAATGGCTGAGCATAAATGGAGTCATAAGTGGATGTATTTTACCCCCACAAACAGCCAAGACGTGGTTTGCAATACATGTGGCAAGACAGTGAGGTGTTGTGGCAACACCACTAACCTCATCAAACACCTCAGAGTAAATCATATCACAGAATATGACGAGCTTATGTTGAGGCAAACTGAAGAGTCGAGGACAGCGACAGGTGCTGCTAGGGCGAGACGGACGTCTCTCACGGAGTCCTTTAGTGCTGCAGGCAGGCAACGTGTTCAAATAGCGCACAACTAAAGTTTTTTTTATTTCTATATGATAATTCTACATAATTAAGCAATAAGTAGTCTGATGTGCTGTAATCATTATGAAGCTATAATTTGAAATACAATGAAACATTATGTGTTTGTGCAAAGTATCGGTATCGGATCAGTATCGTCAATACCACCCTGAATTTTACTTGGTATCGGATCGGAAAGGAAATCAGTGGTGTTG
The DNA here is from genome assembly GCF_963576455.1 of Neolamprologus multifasciatus. Taxonomy (NCBI): domain Eukaryota; kingdom Metazoa; phylum Chordata; class Actinopteri; order Cichliformes; family Cichlidae; genus Neolamprologus; species Neolamprologus multifasciatus. The sequence goes on along the minus strand of NC_140460.1, from coordinate 28,860,744 downwards.
CACATAACTAATGAGCAAACCACAAGTCATCTGGAACAATGTCCTTTGAATAAACAAGACCAAAGTGAAGTTGTCTGGCTATATTATACAGAACCATGTTTAGAGAAAACCAATCAGAGCATATCAGCACAAACAACTCATACATACTGTTATGCATGGTGGTGGAGGGGTCATGATTTGGGCTTGTTTTGCAGCCATATGACCTGGTAACCCTGCAGTCACTGAGTTGACCATGAATACGAAAGTCCCTTTATATACCAAAGTATTCTAGAGTCAAATATGAGGCCACCTGCTGCTTACATGACTGCTAAAGCTTTGAGTCATCCAGCAGAACAATGATCCCAAGCACAACACAATTACTACAAGCTACTGCTTCTAAAAATGGTTTTACACAGTATTACATTTTGGGTTGTACTGAGTTTTGCACACTATGCTTCTGCATTTCAGCTTAATGCTTGTTCAATAAATAAACACAGTGTTATATTTCATATGTTGCCGTTCATCCAAGGCTGTATTTAAACCTGGAAAATGGTTTATTATGTGCTGATAACATTTGTACATATATTTTTTCAATGCTCTTGTGCACAATTGTGTGTAATTTCTCCCGTGAAATTATGTACTTTTTGGATGAATCCTATCAGTTAATTATCTCTTTAAATGCAAACGATGAAACAAAATGTGTCGCCAACTAACTGGTAACAGTGATACGTTTTCCCTAGTGAGACTTTTGTGTTGCTTATTACAATTGGCAATTGGTTAAAACAAAAGTATAGCAAAGAGAAAAGAAAAGAAGTGGAAGAGAGGTTTGGCAAAAATAAGCTCACCGCAGGGTGCACCGTTTTCCAAAACTGGCTGTTGACCTCCATCTTGCAGGGTGTGAGCAAGTAACGAGCTCCCGGGAGATCGGCACATGAAAAATACATCTTTTTAATGGTACTCTTTTATTTTTGGAGTTAGAGAGAGGTCGATTTGCACTCATTGTTATGATTATTCATGAATTTGCAAAAAGCTTGCCGCGGAAAAAGAGAAATAAGTTGCTCTTTGACCCGTCTTTAAGTTCTCCAAAACACATTCATTATTGGAAACATTTTGTGCTCCCCTGTGTTCACTGCAGCCCTACTTAAGTTCTGTCTGCAAATGTACAATGTACTTACAGAGATTCAGTGATTCTTTTGTAGATTTACGGCTTGAATTAGACCTGAAATTCTCAGCAGAGAGTTGAAAAGGGACTAAAATCAATACAACAGCTGCATGTATGCACATTAAAACATCTTACAGGACGTGTTTCTACTTCTCTGTGTCTGCTGCAACATTAGAATGATAGGGCAAGAAATTGATGCAAACAATATGAAAGCATGGATCCTGGCCCATATCTATGGCGTTATTTTTGTGCCACTATTCTGAGCGCACGTGAAAAAAATGTGCAGGTGCAAGTGTTGCATTTTGAGGAGAAATTTATTTTGAGCGAAAAAAAGCTAAATTTGAGTGAACAAAATTCATTGCTGCGTGGAAAAAATGTATTTCAGTGTTTGCTATTATCCACACACACACACAAAAACAGCCCTTCTCGCTCAGTTTTTGCATTTGCGCTTGTCCGCAATGTGTTGCTTGTGCTCTCAACATTTCTTTTCTTTTTTCTTTTTTTTGCCTGTCCCGTTTGGCTCTTTTGCCATCAGAATTATTGTCTAAAGGCGAAGAAAGATGTCCAACGGATTTACTTTACCAAATTGACCATCCCAGCTTTGCCGTAATGGTCCATTTGAGTCACCTCTAATTGTTTATTTTATTTTCACTTGCTGAATACGGGACAGACTTGACTGGGGGAAAGAAAAGGGAGAAAGATGTGACAACCTCCCCCACCAGTTGAAGAGTCCCCCAGGTGGCTCGACGCACCGGCGGCACCCTGCGCCAGGGCTGGGCCCCCATACACCCACCCGCCCACAACCCCGGCACCACACCAACCAGGACCCAAGCCCCCGAGGCCCGGCCAGGGCCCCAGGCCAGAGCCGGAGCGCCCCCAGAACCTCACACCCGTCCCGGACCCACCCAGGGGCAGCCAGGCTACCAGGTCAGTAACCCATATCCGTCAGCACAGACCCTCCCCTAGCCCCGCTGCACGCAGCCACGAGGAAACCGTCACCTAAGAGCCAACAGAGCCCCTAATTGGCCATGACCGCTACCCCGGGTTGAGCCCCCCAAGGAAGATGCTCCTGGGGAACCCCCCGACGCCCTAAGCCTGTCCCTGCCCCCACACCAATCATAACAGTGAAGGCAGGACCAAACTATGACCCCCCACCCCCACTAGGTGATGGAGCTGATCAAAGGAGCCCAGAGCGATTGATTATTTTTATTTTTCCAGTTCATGAAGACTGTTTTCTTGGCTATGCATAGGGCAGTGAAAACCATATGGGCTATATTCTTTTCTGTAGTGACATTATCTAAGCTGCCCAACAAACACACTAAGGGGGAAGTTGGAATGTTACATTTCAGACACTTTGATAAGTCTTCACATATCTCGCGCCAAAACCTCTGAACTGGTGGACAGAACCAAAGAGCGTGGATATAATTGTCCGGTGAATTGGTTTGGCAGTGTGAGCAGTTGTTGGTAGACGTAAAGCCCATCTTGAACATCCGATGACCTGTATAGTGCACTCTATGTAGTATTTTGTATTGAATTAATTGAAGACTGGGATTTCTGATTAGATGAAAGGTTTTTAAGCGTGGAAGCGCTCCGGCTTCCACGCCGCCTCCGGCTTCCACGCCGCCGCCTGCAGCGCTTCCGCCTCCGGCTTCCACGCCGCCGCCTGCAGCCTCGGCATCCACGCCAGCTGCGGCCTCTTCGCCTTCGTCTGGTCCAGCCTCCGAGTCTTCGCCCTCGTCTGGTCCAGCCTCCGAGTCTTCGCCCTCGTCTGGTTCAGCCTCATCTGGGGCTGCAGCTAACCGGCCACTTTCCGGGCCCCTTCGCCGTCTTAAGCGGCCCCCAGACTCCCTTTGCCTGAGTCGCCACTGTTGCCTTCCGCACGGTCGGCCTCCTGAACCACGTCCACGTCGGCGCCGCTGCCTTCCGCGCGGCCGGCCTCCAGACTCCCATCACCTGGGTCGCCGCCGTTGCCGTCCGCACGGTCGGCCCCCTGAACTGCTTTCCCGTCGCCGCCGTGGCCTTCCTCGCGGCCGGCCTCCGGACCCCCGTCGCCTGGGTCGCCGCCGTTGCCGTCTGCACGGTCGGCCCCCTGAACTGCTTCCACGTCGCCGCCGTGGCCTTCCTCGCGGCCGGCCCCCGGACCCCCTTCGTCTGAGTCGCCGCCGTTGCCTTCCGCACGGTCGGCCTCCGGACCCCCGTCACCTGGGTTGCCGCCGTTGCCGTCTGCACGGTCGGCCCCCTGAACTGCTTCCACGTCGCCGCCGTGGCCTTCCTCGCGGCCGGCCCCCGGACCCCCTTCGTCTGAGTCGCCGCCGTTGCCTTCCGCACGGTCGGCCTCCGGACCCCCGTCACCTGGGTCGCCTCCGTTGCCGTCTGCACGGTTGGCCCCCGGACCCCCTTCGTCTGAGTCGCCGCCGTTGCCTTCCGCACGGTCGGCCTCCCGAACTGTTTCCACGTCGCCACCGTTGCCGTCCGCACGGTCGGCCCCCTGACCTGTTTGGACTCCTGTGCTGTCGGCCCCCTGAACTCTTTTGTTTTGGACACTGTTTTCTTGGGCTCCGGTGTGTTCTTTTGTTGTTGCTTTTTGGTGCTGGCTCGTGTTTTGTTTTTTTGGGGTTTTTTTGTCCCTCTTGTGCGCCTGTTTTGATTTGCTCCGGGCCCTCCGTCCTGGGCCCCCGCCGCCCGCCCTGGTCGGGTTGTTTTCTGTTTTTTTGGTGATTTTGTTTTCTTGTTGGGCTGTCTGGTGCCAGCCTTTGTGGGGGGGGTACTGTCATGATCCTGGGTCCTGTTGACCCAGCGTTTTGTGTTTTCTATTAGTGATTTTGGTTCTGTTGTTCCTTTTTAGTGTGATTCTGTTAAGTCCGCGTTTCCTAGTCTGTGTCTTTGCGTGTGTGTGTTTCCTGTTTTATTGTGAAGGTCTGCGTCTTATGTGAGTGTTTTCACTTTGCCTCCCTAGTCTCGTCACGTTAATCACTCCCAGCTGTGTCCCCCACCTGTGTGTAATCTCCCTGTGTTCTCTGAGTGTTTTTAAGTCGTGTCTTCTGTCTTAGTCATTGCTGGTTCGTCTGTGTTGTTTCCCCTCGGTCTCCCTGCGTCTCTCCATCCATCTCTCTGTGTATATTTTCCCCGGACCTCCCTGCATCTTTGTTCTGGTTTGTTTTGTTAGTTTGCACAGTTTAGGTTTTCTGTTACAGCTTCACCCGCGCCATTTCTGTTGTATTTACTTTTGTAAATAAATACTCACCTGCACCAGAGCTGCCGCTTCCGGGTCCTAAATAATCACCACACGGCTTGCCCCGGCAGACCGTGACAGTAACTATCTTTTGTAGTTTTGATCATCCTAACTGAGCATCATTTAAATACTATAGCCTTCCTGAGCATTGTTGCTGATGATGTCTATCCCTTTATTACGACAGTGTACCCATCTTCTTATGGCTGCTTCCAGCACCATTTCACAAATCTCAAATAATCTCAGATTTGTTTCTTGAATATGGCAATTTTTTCCCTGTACTCAAATAATCTCCACAGTCTACAGATCTCCAGCAGAAAACCTTTGGGATGTGTTGGAACTGGAAATTCAGCCGACAAATGTGCAGTAGCTGCATAATGCATTTTGGACCAGCACCAATAAGGAATGTTTTCAGGACGTTGTTGAATCTAAACTGTGAAGAACTAAGGCAGTTCTGAAGACAAAAGGGAGTGCTAGGAAGGTATACCTAATAAACTGACCAGTGGATGTATATGGGTAGCATCCCTCACTCACTAACAGCCTCAGTACATGTGGCTTTGTAACCCAAACCAAAGAAAAGTGTAATTTTTACCAAAAAAAAAAAAAACCCACCTACACTGGTTCAGTAATTCTGGACAAAATTATTATATGTAATATTTAAAATACATACAAATGTGATAATCTTCTACACATGACTGCTCCCCTCAAAATCAAAAAAACAAAAAGGAAATGGTTAATTTTGTTAAGTTTAGATAAACATCATATGAAATGACTTTCAATAAAGAGAATGTTGGTTGGCAGCGGGTAACAAAGTAGTTTCTGTGCCAGTTTGCATTATTATAACTTCATTTTGACCCCCCCCTTGCTGGTCATAGCTACTTATATATCCATCATATCGATATATAAGTAGCTAGAAGGCTGCTAAACAAACAAAAAAGGAACACAGGGCTTACAGTGATCAACAAAAACACTGTAGGGAGTGCATCTCAATCTGATTAAGGTCCAGACTTGAACTGGGTCACTTCAAAACTTTCATTTTTTTTCTGTTTTAGCCTTTCAGAGATGGACTTGTTGGTGTGTTTTGGATCATTGTCTTGATGCAGAACCCAAGTGCTCTTGAGCTTCAGTGCACAAACTAATGACAGGACATTCTCCTTCAGGATTTTCTGGCAGAGAGCAGAATTTGCGGTTCAACAAATTACTGCTAGTCATCCAGATTCTGAAACAGCAAAGACATCACACTACCACCACCATGTTTGACTGTTGCTATCGTGTCGTTTTTATGGAAAGCTGTGGTAGTTTTATGTTGATGTAACTGGACTGAAACCTTCCAAAAAGTCCAACTTTTGTCTCATCAGTCAACAGAATATTTTCCATAAAGTCTTGGGAAAAACTCCAAAATCATGATATATTATTTAGTCTGCAGTGGTTTTCTCCTTGGAACTATCCAATGGATGCCATTTTTCTCCTGTCTCTTTCTTATTGTTGAATCATGTACTCTGACCTTAACTGAGCCAAGTGTGGCCTCTGGGTTCTTTCTTGACCTCCTGATGAGTCAGTGCGCTCTGTGAGTAATTTTGGTAGGCCACTCTTCTTTACACAGGGCCAGGTAGGTCTGGTTATTTTTTGCCCTTAATAAATGAAACCATCATGTATAAACTGTATTTTGTATTTACTCTGTTAATCTTTGTCTAATATTAAAATTCATTTGATTATCTGAAACATGCAAATGTGACAATTATGCAAAAGAAATCCCATAAGAAGTCAGGAAGGGGGTAAATAATTATTCACAACACTGTATCCTAGTGTCTCATATGACATGATCCAGGGCAGAATAATTACTGTAGAAATAAAAAGTGGTCCACCAATACAAAGCACTCATTTAATTTATGACACCACGAACAGTCCTATTTATTTGAGGACTCAATTAAATTATCTGATAGTGTGATGATTGCAATAGTAATTAGCGTTTATTGTAATTACAGAGCACGATTCAGATGAATAACTCACCAAACGATTCAAGCGCTGCCTACCTAGCATCATAAGTCAAATTTATCCATAGGTTAATAATATATTTCAAAACCTCATACTGCGCTTCAGTATAGTTTCACCGCAGTGCACTGCCTCCAGCATGGAGCGTGATTTAAGAGAGTTTCAGCTGACAGAAAGGAAATCACTAAAAGCCACAGACCTATGGGCAGCTATGGGGGAAACATATATATTGGAGCACTTTTATGTATCATAGTAACACAGATAACCCTCCTTTCTCTTCTCTGATACACAGTATATCTCTTTAATGGTATTTTCAATTAACAGATGTGAGGGATACAGTCAAAAATTGATACGTATAGCTGAGATCATGGGAAAAATAACAGATTTGAGCAATAATTCTTTTTTTTTTTTTACAGTAACACTTTCATGTGATACGAGATAAACTAAAGCAAGGGTAGATAGTATAGTCGTGCTTGTTTATATGTGGCAGCTCAAAGATAACTTGCAGTGCCTTATCTGCTGCAGCGCTATCAAAGAATTCAAGCAAATTCAACACAGGTTTATAGAAGAATCCGGCTTACTTTTATACCCTTAGGAAAACCCTTGCTGCTACCTTTTTCAGACTTTTCTTACCGAAGGAAAATAACATAAAAAAAAAAAAATCCTTTCTTCTAAAACCCTCTTTTCGAAGACGGAAGGCAAAAAAATCCTACCCTAAAATTAACATTAAAGGGTACACGTCTCATTTGATTGTGAGTGGGTCAAAAGTGGACATGAGTGAACCTCAAAGGATATGAAATCTTTCATCTAAATGAGGGAGTTGCCATGTAATGTAACTTTTGTTTCCCTTACTGCCTCTAAATGTGCCTTTGTATTCAATTATTTCACAGCATTCCACGTCTGTGTTTGTAGAAGCTCATTAATGCAAAACCGCAATTTCCCGCTGCACACCATTAAGATAAAATATTAGAACAAGGAACTGATAACCACATATTATGCATATCATGGGCTTTTAAGACTTGCAACAACCCCAGGCGGCTGATATCGAACGCTGTCGCCAACTAATCCTAACCTAATTTAAAGTAACAACCTGTAGTGGCGTTTTAATTTGGAAGTACAGAACAACGCCTGAATCCGTGCTGATTCTGCCACGCTCAGTGCAACATAAGACTGCACCACGGTCCCACCAAGAGTCTACAACTCTCCGAGGCATCCTAACATTTCCATATGAAATGCATCTGGCTAGGTTCAGGTTTGTTGCAAAAGCATTTGTGAGTCCAAACAGAAATGTTAGATTGCACCCGGGGGATACAAATGACATCGCAACAGGAGCAAATTGGGAACTGAATGAAAGAAAAATCAATTATGCCAAAACCCCTTATTAACAATTAGTGCCGGTGAGGGGCCTTTCTCTTGCTTTTGTTGCGGCTGATTGTTTTGAAAGTGGCATCCAAGGCAGCTGGGGTTGTTTGCCTATTGCCTATTGTTTTCTATACTGATTGTCAGCGCCCGATGGGGAATCCTGACGAAGACAATTTCCAGGTCTGCAAGTTTTCCAGGAGACAAAGTGAAACTAGTGGGTCATAAGGTTAGCGTTAACTACCACAAAGATCTATAGGGTAATTACAGGTATTATTAAGTATTCAATGAAGCTTTCTCCAAATAAAGATGACCAAATTCAACCCCCCCTCCCCCCTATCACTGTGCACTGTACCATATCACATTAAACTCTGAGCTGGTCTTTAATTGAACACCAATCAGACTTAATTTAGCACTGAAAGAAGGTAACCTAATAGTGTTCATTTAGAGTTTAAATGGGGTAATATATCAGGACTTTAAGTGGAGGAAAAACTCTTCAACATCCACAGCTAGCAACTCTAAACGCTAATATCAGAATTGTGCCTAGAGAAACAAATGTGTCTTGAATTATTATTTGCAATGTAATAATAATTCACCGCCTCTCCATGGATTAAGAATTTGATGCGTTTCAGCTGACCAACTATGACTGGTGAACGGCTAATCAGCCCCGGATATATCCAATTAGCCTGCCCCTTAGCTTGACCTGCACCTTTCCAGAAATGTAATTACAGGCTGCTGCAACGCAGACCACAACAACAATTGTTTCTCTTGGTAGCAATATGTCATCTAAACATGTTTATCAATGCAAGAAATGAAACAAAATGCAATGTGCAAAGAGCTTTGACTGAATATCTGTAAGAGCAGCCACATGTTGTGCTCTCACTTTCAAAGCTCTGCAGAAGGACTTCCAGGTGTTAGGGACACCACAGCGCCACGAGCTACAGTGTTACACCCTCTGCTGTTTTGATTTCAGGCAAGAAACAAGTAGTGGTGGAACTGACCATCTTTGACCGACACACCCAGTTCATTCTTAAACACATATAAAAAAATATATGGTCTACTGAGGTTTCACTATGCTTCTGCATATTGTTTGGAAATGGGTGAAAACGGAAGAAAACCATGAATCAACATATGAACATTACCTGATGCTGCTGAAGTGAAGCAGAGCAAAGTTACAGAGGTTTTATTAGAGACACAGTTAAGCGTTTTCCAATTTGGCATAATTTTAAAAAGTTTAAATTTCTTCAGAATTAAACAGCAGATATTAGGCTTTCTTGTCAGAAGCAATTTAAAAAAAAAAAAAAAAAAGCAGCAGTCGACAGCACCGTACACAATGGTAGACTGGTGCATAATCAAGCAAATAATGCAGAAAACAGAGATTTGAGATGGGAAACTGTTCTTGAAGTATACTGAGAGAGAGAGAAAGCGCTGTGCAAGTGTGATTTTATCGTGGTGGAAGGAAAACAGCAAAAGTAAGAGCAAATTAATGACGATGTTTATCAAATGTGAGGTGTAGTTTTTGATCTCCTTTTGCTGTTGGTTCAGTCAATTTTGGTCAGAGAGTGACAAAACCTGCAGCTTCAGAATCTGTGAGATGTCGACTTTCAGCCCTGACGGCGTGTCAGTGTACGTGCCGTCAGGTCCGCACTTTGTGTTACGTCTTTGTGTGGAATCCGTTATCCTCCTCTCATTTACTGTTTTAGCTGTTTGGTGGTTGGTGAAATACTTTTGTGAAGTTTAACCTGAGATTCTGGCATTTCTGGAAAAATACATTTATATTTAAAAATCAATTCAGGATTTAATGAATTTAATGAATGATTTTAATTGGAAAATCGATTATCAAAACCCACCCCTAGTTTTTACCCTTGACTCACCTCTGCCTGCCATCTAGTGAGTATAGACTGTCAGCGCTAGCATGGCTAACTTTTAGCTACTGTTTACCTCTTAATGGCATAAATAACTATTTCCTCTGGAGGAGGCTTTAAAACATTGTGAAAGGAGTCTGATATGAGTTGATGAGTCAGTATAGCTCACTTCTGTCCGCTAACAACAATACTAAGGGGAATTGTTGATGATTTCTAGAACTTTCCAGTCATTAAGCCCCTCTGTTTTTGCCACTGTTAGCTGCTGTTAGCCAGCGTTACTGAAACTTTCTTCAAAGCAGATCTAATGCTGTCACTTAGTGACTTCAAATAATTTTTATTATGGTTTATATGTTGTGTGTTTTTGTGGACAAAAAAACAAATGATTGATTGACTGAATAATCAATGTGATTTTTTTTTCATCAGAGGAAAATTGTGACCAGCTGTTGTTGTTTAGGCAGCTCTTATAAGCTGTCCAGAGACCAGAGGGTGGCATGTCTGATCAACTGAAAATCAGAAAATAAGCATGTTAATGCACATTTTTCATGTGTTAGAGCCCTGACTTCAGTTTAGAAAATGAGGCTTGAAGTGAGCAGGAAAAGGATGAGGTGAATATGAGGGAAGAGAAGAGCAGTGCTAGAAGAGAAGGCATGAAGAGATAATAAAATAAATAGATGATGAAATGTGCAAATGTACAAATCTTGATCATACATAGTTTAAAAGAGCTACTTGTGAACTTTGAAAAACATACTTATATTGACACTTCACTGTAGTGAAGCTATATTTGGGTGTATAGGTGATTTTAGTTCATCAGAGTTCTTTCAGAATTCTCGGGAATCTAGAACATGCCAACAGAATTCTATTGGAAAATTCGCATTGGCGTCACTTCTCAGGCACAGAAGCTACGGCTATGTTTTGTAGTGTTTATGCTAGAAGTTCAACACAGCGTAGAAGCACCACAACCAAGTAGGATTTTTGAAAGTGTAATTACAGCGTCGCATATGTGTCACTGACTGCCAACTGTTCAGCTGGATTTCAAGACTTGAATGAGAGGCACAGACACTTCTTTAGAAAGTGTGAAAATAAATACTAAGTCTTTTTTTATCTATGTTTTTTTTTTTTTTTTTTTGTTAAACCAAGTTAATAATTACATGAGGTTAGACTTTACAAAAACAGGGGAACTGGAATCAGCCATGAAAATTGGAACCAGTGCCTCTCGCTCTAGGATAGATGCAGCACAGACTACCATTACCATTAGTAATTTACTATATGGGGTGGATCATCAAGGACTCCAGTCACCCCAGCCATAAACTGTTCAGACTACTTCCATCAGGAAGGAGGTTCTGCAGCATCCGGTCCCGTACCAGCAGACTGAGAGACAGCTTTTTCCACCAGGCCATCAGACTGCTGAACACTTCATAGACACCTCACCTCCACTACTGGAACTTCAACATTATGCACTCCAGACTGTACATTAATGCCACTGTTTTGCACAATATCCAACTACAAACCTCTGTATATTTTATATATTTTATTTTATTGCTTACTCTATTTAATTTGTAAAATATGTATACACACACACATGTAGAAAAACATATTTAGTATACACATCCAGTAATGCATATACTATTATATATTGTACATATATTTATTAGTCTCAGATTTAGCCATTCTTATATTTTGCTTGTTTTATGTTATTGTATTTTTGCACAACTCTGCTGCTTGTGAAGCTCGCACACAAGAATTTCACTCGTATGTACTGTACCAGTGTACCTGCACATGTGATGTGACAATAAAAGTGATTTGATTTGATTTGATTTATTTGCTCCTTTACAATGAGACCAAATAAATATATTAGATAAAAATAAATAATACAATTAGAAAAGGTGAGAAAGTCCATAAAGTCTCTGATTCACCAACACACTGAAAAGGGAAAACAATTAACATGAAGTTATGAGATATTAATAGCAGACGCCTACTTTGAAAGAAAACTTGTTCCAACTGTCAGAAGGCTATCTCTCTCTTCACTTTGCTTTTTTCTCATTTGCTCCTCTTACAAAGCTGCCCTTGCCTTTCAGTCTCCACTCCTTACCATATTTTCTCCTCTGATATGCTTTCATGTGGCAAACTCAGATCACACAAATGAACTTTTCTGTATTCAACTAATAAAATCTAATTCTCATGTTCTGGTTTTGTACAGGGGCTTATTTAAAGTTAGCAGCACAGTTCAGCTCACTTATCTGTGTAGAGGACATGGCTGATCCGACCTGGGTTTCCCGCAGGCCAACTGGGCGACCCCTGACATCCAATCACAGCTGGTGAGAGGCTGGTCGGGCAGCAATGAGCAGCTGGCTTTGTCACATTAGCCATGACCATGTGTGACCCCAGGGTGGCTTGGCAGGTTGCTGCCTTACCTAGAGGCATAGGAAGCAGCTAGGCGTGGGGATCGGGCGAGGAAATGAGCCAGAAAGGGTAGCATCTCTGACAGGACACTACTGGACAACATGAAAAAGATGGGCATGCAAGCGTGCATTCACCTCAGCACGCACTGTTTGGCAGCCAGCTGAAGCAGATGTTTTAGGCTGATTTGATGACTTGGTTGCTCGAGGGGGTTATTTAGAAAAAGGTGTCATGGTCAAATGTGGTTTTAGCAATGTGTAAATGTTTGTTTATGGAAGTTAAAAAATATTGGCTGGCGATGCACACCTTTGCTTTTCTGCACATCTTCTACATGCCATAAATAGTACAGATTAATCAGATACATACGACGCTGGAAGTCAGAACTAGAGTCATGTGAAGAAGTAGAAGTTCACATCATGTGGAAATTGTTACAGCAAGTAAACATTTTATATTCTTTAAAGGACTACAGATGATTCCAGATGAGGAGGCAGGAAAGAGGAGCTTCATTTCATTTTTCTTGTAAAGTGATCTTGAGCAATAGTTCTTTCAAAGTCTTTCAAAGATTTATTTTGGACATCACCTTTTTTTCAGTCCAGTCTTTGTACCTGGCCATTTTCAGGGGAATTTTTTCTTCACGAAATGGTGACCTATAAATCGTTCAAGGATTCAAAAGGCACCTAACTGAAGGGACGAACCAGTGTTGCTTCTACACGTAACAGACAACCTAGCAGAAAAATAACTTTAAATTGTAGCTTTAGGCACATTGTTATCAGCAGCATGTCACAAAAACACACAATTCCCATTTATTTAGTTGAATGTATGAAAAATGTCGAATATTTGACAGGCATAATATAGTATTTTTGGAACAAGGTGATTCTCAAAGAGCTATTAGCATGAAACCCTGTGCCTTTAAAACATCTGAGGACACTGGACAATTGAAGGACATAAGAAAAAGTGCCAGGCCTAGAACAGATGAGCAGATGAACCGTATCTGAAAGTCATGTTCTTAAGAAATAAGAAAAATGCAGCAAAGACCTGAACCAGGACCTGGGAGATAAATCTGGCCCTTCTTTAATGCATCTGTTCACTGAAAACTCCACAGAAATTGTTTTAGTGGAAGGGTGGCTGTTAAAAGCCATTAAGGAAAGGGAAACAGGGAGAAAGGGCTGAGGTATGAAACATTTGCAAGAGCTTGACTGAAAATCAGTGGCAAAAGGCGGTGAAGTGATTAATCCAAATGTGAAATTCTTGGTTCAAATCGTCGTCGGGATGTAGAGGGGAGGTACAACAGTGAGTGTGTACAGCTATTTGTTTTCACTCACTCAGACCATGCTCTGCCATGCTTTGAGCCAACCAAATACACTGGCAGTTCAGAAAAAGGGATCATGTTGACAGAGAACAGAACAAAAGGCAGAAACATCCAAAGAAGAGCCTTGAATGTCCTTCAAGAAGCCTGGAGAACTATTCATGAAGACTACTTAAAGAAATAACAAGAAAGCTACCTAAGAGAGTTCAGACTGTGTTGAAGAATAGAGATGCTCATATTAAATATTGACTTACAAGATTTTTAGGATTGTACAAACTCTATTTTTAGCTTATATACTGTACTTCCATGTGCATTTGCACATATTTTAGTAAATCCCTGTACTAAAATCACATTTTGCACATTGTAGGGGAATGGGGGGTGGGGGTAAAGATCAGGGCATTTGGAACAAGTCATCACAAGTCAAAGTTATAGTTCACATATGTATAGTAGACATATTTAGCACAGACCAAAGACAGCTTTTCAGGAGAAAAGCCTTTTACTACCTGTGGCAGAAATGTTCTGGTTTGAGGTTTGTTTACTGCCTCAGGGACTGGACACCATGCAGCACTGATTCAACTTTTTATTTTACATCATATCACCATAATGTGAAGCTATTTGTCCTAAAGTAGAATTTGAGCCTGAAGTGGATCTTTCAACAGGATTATGTTCCTAAGCACACTAACGAATCCACTAAGGAATGGCTCAGAACGAAGAAAAAGGAGGCTTATGCAATTGCCGTGTGAAGAAAAAGAAATGTTGTGGGAGGATTTGAAACAAGCAGTACAGTAAGGAAACCCTGAAACATTTTGCATCTGACAGAATTATGCAATGAAGAATGGTCAAACATTTCAGCAAAGTGGTGTCAGAGACTGCTGGACAATTATGCAAAATACCTACCACAAATTATTTCTGCTAAAAGAGTGAATGCCAGCTTCTGAGGCCAGGGGTGTCACTACTTACAACAAAAGAGCTATCACTTTTATCTGCAGACACGGGTTCAACAGGGATCAGCTGTTTGCATGTCCAAATATGCCAGAAAACCAACCATTTGCCTTTACCTTTTCACAACTCTCCTTTTCTAACATTCAATTAAACAAAGTATTTTTACAATGGCTGTCCAAAGCTAACATGCAGGGCATTAAAAATGGATTTTAATGGGGGTTCTTATTCCAGTCCATCATTAATAATAGCAAAATACCACAAGGGTAATGTCCAAATGTGAACAGACGACATAAAAAGTGGACAGAGATTACCGCAGGCAAAAAGACAGCTAGGAGCAATATAATTAAACTTTTATAAGATGTAAAAGCTGCTTTAGAGTCCTTCGATTTAAAGGACGTAATATCCAGTTTGGCCATGACCACATTATTCTATTAGTTGGCCTACATACAACAAAGGCAGGTTGAATCCCGAAACTCAGTTTGCTGATAAGACAGGAGCATTTTAGGAAGCAAGCCTACACACAATGAGACAGAGCATATGATTTAGCATGCCGAGCTAAGCTGGGTCAGAATAGTAAATAAAACTCGACCTTCAGAAAAAAAGCAAAAGTTCTTATGAAGGAAGAGAAGCTCGAAGTCAAAGTAAAGCCCCAGGCTCGACCCCTATCTGACAGCATATGAAAGGACAGGAAGTGGTAAAGGGAGAATAGGCACCTGTTAAGATTGGGAGAGCAACACAGATTGGGAGATAAAGACTAAGGTGAAAGAGACAGATACACAGGGGGTGTTTCTCAATCATTTCACCTTACAGCAAGACACATAAAACAACACGAAACAACACAAAATGGCTTATTAAGGGGGAAACAAACAGGA
The DNA here is from genome assembly GCF_963576455.1 of Neolamprologus multifasciatus. Taxonomy (NCBI): domain Eukaryota; kingdom Metazoa; phylum Chordata; class Actinopteri; order Cichliformes; family Cichlidae; genus Neolamprologus; species Neolamprologus multifasciatus. Next base: position 28,845,641 of record NC_140460.1, on the reverse strand, counting down.
GTAACTTTCATTTGATAAGATATACAGTACGGTGGAAAAAAGAAGCTCCAAATGATTCTATATAGCCCCTGGAAAAATCTAAGTATACCCCATAACTTGTAGGTGACACTTTAGGAGCAATAACCTAAAGTAATCATTTGCTTTATAAATTTATCATCCTCTCCTATAATTGTGGAGGAATTTTGGCCCACATTCCTTTACATAATTGCTTTATTGTATTGAGATTAGCAGGCATTAGTCTATACACAGTTATCTTACAGTCCCATCACAGCATTTCAGTCAGGTGGAGGTGTTGACTTTGACTGGGCCATTGTAACACTTTAAGTCTTTCTGTTTTCACACATTCTGATGTAGATTTGCTACTGAGCGTGGGATAATAGTCCTGCTGCATGACCTAGTTTAGGCCAGGCTTACTTTCAAACCATACTTTCTCAGTCTTTCTCTAACTGTACTTTCATGAACTTTAACATTAACATGCTATCTCAGGCCTGTAGAGTCTGAGAGGTAGCTCTTTATGGGTTTTTTTTTTTTTTGTACCTTCTCTGTGTTTTATGTGGTCGGACTTTTGTGTGAATTTGCTCGGACGTCATTCCATGAGACCATAAAACTACCAAACCTTCAGCTTTTATACTGGTGTTAACACTTGTTGATTGTCAGTTAATCAAGTGCATATGATTTGCAGTGCCCAGCTGCAACTTACCTACTTAATTTCTCTGGAAGCAGTAAGGGTATATTTACTAGTTTTTCACAGGATGGCAAAGAGTCCTTTGAAAGCTATCTTCTTCACATGACTGTATATCTATTTGTAAAATACAGCACTGAATCAAAATTGACAGGATAGACAACACAGTGAACGCTGAAACAATCAAAATCCTTTTTAAAATCACAAAAGAACACCACCATCTAACACCCAAATTGCTTTATTTGGTTAACAGAGATTGTTCCAAGTGCAGATCTACATGCATCCATTCAATTCAGGATTGCAGGGGACTGAATTATATACCGACAGTGACAGATGCTGACTCCTGCTTCATATTCACCAAACAGACTTGAAAGTGTCATTTATCCTCACGTCAAGCTGAGTGTTCTGAAGCAAATATTTCCTAAAATGCCAAACTATGCCTTTAACCACCTCCAAACTGATGTCTTATATCCTTGTATCATACAACTGTCCTGAATTTATGGGTGTGTTTTTTTAAGCTGGGCTGCACACAGACCTACTATATACATAAAAGCAAAGAGAGATTGCTTTGAGGGTTTAACTGTGGCACAGCTGCAGGTGCTCACTTAACATTAACATTACTTTGACATTTCAAAGGAGGAATGATCTTGCATCACAACTCTGACAAGGCACAACAATGAGGAACGGACCAGGAAACAGTGAGCATCTGTTGGCTGAATAAAAAAAAAAACAAGAACAATAATGAAAAACAAAACTCTGCATGGCAGTGACAGTCTACCTTTTATATCCAGCGGGCATTTCTACTCTCATGTCTATTTAACATGCATCCCGCTCACTTTGATGAGGCAGGGTTATGATAGAGGATCACAAGACACAAAAGTTTAAAAAAAGTCCAAAAATAAGAAATGTGTTCTAAACAATGATGACTAAAGTAACCTTTTAGTGTTGGGGTGACTCCTTTGCCACATTATTGCTAGTTTATCAAATACAATAAAGACAGGACATCTCTAAACACAACTCCTACAAACAGACCTGGAGAACCCATTTAGTGAAATGAAATGAAAATCTTAGAATCTGTCATTACTCAGCACAACAAGCCAAGTAGAAAGAATATTTTTAGCCTCTAAGATCAGCTGGTAATTTAAGGGTGAAATAAAAGTCTGAAGTTTTCAATCGATTGCATAATTTTCAATCATGATGGAATTGTTTTTGTTTAGAGAACAGCAATTAGTCAAACCCTGATTTTCAAAATGTGTTTAATAGAGTGAATCATGGATGGCACAGGCAATGCAGAGTTCTGAGGTTTTGAGGAAGTGTTCTTGACTCTGTTAATGCTCCAAGAGGTCTTAAAACTACCTTTAAAGAGTGTGAACCTTGCCAATCCACAGTCAGACAAAGTGGTACAAATGGAAGAAAATTCAAGCCCATTGTTGTCTTTTTGAGGAGTGATTGACCAACAAACAACCCTGAAGAAGTGTGGCTTGAAAGGTCACAAAGGAACCTATTGTAACTCGTAAGCAACTAAAGGCCTCTTACAGTGAAGCGATGCGTATACATGGTGATAGACTGACAACATTTTCAGGGTCTTTCACCCTGTGATAGCTCAGAAATGCTCCAGCACTCCTGTGACCATGAAATGGATATACGGGAGAAATGGATAGAACAAGCATATTGTATCAGTGGCTAATGTTAATGTTCTTAAGTCCATAATCAGGTTAATACTGAACAACAATTGTGTGCATGGCAGTGGTGCAGTCAGAAGCAATGTTGTTTTCCAAATTAAGGAGACGAGCCCAAACAATCCCATCAGTAACCACTCTTGAAGGTAATAAAATAGAGTTGGTTCATACCTATAAATATCTGGGAATCTTAATTGATGACTCGCTCACCTTCAAACCACATGTAGAGAATCTTGTGAAAAACCTGAAGTTAAAACTGAGATTTTATTTTCAAAATAAGTTGTTTCTCTTTTGATACAAAGAAGCGGCTTGTTGCTGCAACATTCTTGCCTGTGCTGGATTATGGCGATATTCTATATACGAATGCTTCTGCTCAATGTCTTCGAATGGTTGATTCTGTGTATCGTGCTTCTCTGAGGTTCATCACTAACCGTAAATTTCAGACTCACCACTGTGAGTTATACTCTCAGGTAGGATGGCCTGCTTTGGTAAGTCAGAGGAACTCTCATTTATACAGTTTTATATATAAGGGTTGCTGCCTTCTTATCTATGTTCCCTGCTTGTAATGAAACATGCTGGTCGGTATTCTCTTCGTCCGCATGGTTACTTGTTGCTTTCTGTTTCATTTGCCCGAACTGAACTTGGTAAAAGAGCTTTTGTCCATTTAGCACCCTCGGCTTGGAACAAACTGCAGAAGGAAAATGACTGAATTTATTTCATTAAGTGCTTTTAAATCTAAACTACGAATCCTTGAGGCCAAGTCCATAACATGCCCATAACTGTTTCAATTAGATTGATTGTCATTTTAACTGTTTTTTTTATTTATTTATTTATTTATTTATTTTTATTTGAATTTTATTTTATTTTATTTGTATTCTTTCAGTTATTGTTGCATGTGTGTTGTTGCTGCCTGTGTTTGAGTAATTTCTGTAACTGTGAGACACCTGCTGCTGCCTATCTTGGCCAGGTCTCCCTTGAAAAAGAGGTTTTTAATCTCAATGGGATTTTCCTGGTTAAATAAAGGTTAATAATAATAATAATAAAATTATATTTTAAGAAAGAAAAAACACTATAGAAAAAAAAATCACATCACACCCTATCAGCAAATTCAAGGAGAAAATATCAGGATATCTCTCCATGAATTGAATCTCAACATAAAGAGGATGATGCATGGCAATAAGGCAAATCTCCTGAGCGCCCAAATTGTTCCACCAAAGGAAATTTGAAAATATAACTATGCAGTCTGCCACTTGGCTGAGTTGCTGTATCACTTTGCAATAATACAACTTCCAGTTACTTACTGTTCTTTACCGCAACTATCAATATGCATTTAAGAAGAGTGTATGCCTATTTACTCTGCAAGTAGTTATACATATATTACAATATATAAATATATACATCATGTATTCTATATATGTCTTTGTGAAAGGAGTCCAACATCAGTGAAGCTCACGTCTGTCCAATGACAGCGATACTGAAGTAAGTTGTTGAGGACTTTTCAATCAATAAGCGCTGCTGTTAGCTTCTGTTAGCTGCTGTTAGCCAGTGTTAGTGAAACTTTCTTTGAAGTGGATCCAGCGTTGTCAGACTCAGACAGTGGATAAACTCTAATATGATATGTGAAAAATAAATGCATATAAATGCATGTCTAATCGGATGACAGTAAGTAACTGTGACAATATCAGGAATAAAAAAGCATGTTTAGGCACGTTTGTGTGTGTGTTAGAGCTCTGACTTCAGTTCAAGAGATGAGGATGAAGATGTAGAGGAATAGAATAAGGTGGAGATGAAAAAGGAGAGAGAGCACCTGATAGCAAGTAACTATTAAATACACCTTTAAGAACGACCTGTTCTTTCACAAATATTTGTAAAGGCAAACTAAGCTAGATGCCTATTTTGGTGCCTGTTATACAACTATGGCAATGGGACTGAAAATGCCTTAATTCAAAAACCAAGAGGCTTCTATATTACTACAGTCCTCCTTACATTAAATAAATTAAATTAAATTAAACAAATAACCACGTTAACCCAATTTCTCTATTTTTCTCTCAAATATATGATTTAAGGACACATTAAGGGCAAATTTATGCAGATATAAATCCTTCACAAACCTTTTTATGCAGCTTTATATCCTGTAGCAGATATACTGTATGCAGATCCAACAATCATCTGAATGGCAATTGGAGCTGGAGCAGAGCCTGTTCTCTTGCAGTGAGAATATAGCTTCATATTTCCAAGCAGCAGGAGCTTATATAGGGTTCACTAAGGAGTATCAAGAGCCTAAAATGTAAAGTTAACAAGGTGGATTTAATCATCTACATTATGAAAGAGCTACTGCTGCCTCAAATATCTGCACTTGGTTTTAAAGAATATTATCAGTCAGTGACTCATCAGCCATTATTTCTATTGAATTCTCCGTCGTATATGGTGTTAAACATGTATTAGAAATACCACTGGCACCATTACCTCAGGAGTCCCTCGGAAATAAAGTGTGAAAGAGACGACAGATGTTCCACATGCATCAGTGCTTCCCCACACTGCAGCACTGGAAAGCACATTTAGCTCGAAAGCTTTAATTCTTGTCAGCATGAATGTGTAGGTTGCTTTGTTCTTTAATAAGGACATTGCATTGTTTAAAGCAATTACAACAATTGACCTAGTAGAAGCAGAAGACATTACTTTTCCTCATTTTTCTGTCATATGCACACTTAAATATACTGATGATCAGTTTCCAGTAATTAGATCAGGGTATGCGCAAGTACTCTCTGTTAACCATCGGTTGTCAATACTGAAGTCCGGCCTGCCAAACCTGCTTGCGAGGGGCAGCCAATCAGGAAAAAGGTGGCTTAAAGGGAGGGTGAAAAGAGCTAAAACATCTTGTTTCAGACAGTGGATGACTCGTGGAGCTTTAAAAAAGGCCCACTATAACATAATTAAGGATTATTTGACAAGACACCAGAATACATATTTGCTACCAAGCATACAATGATAAAATATTTCTGCAGTCCTGGATTATAGCAAAGAATGATTGCAAGTACAACATTTTCTTCCTTAATTTTACATCACATTTGCTGTGAATCTTTAACTATGCTGGGAAATAGACTGTTAGTATTTAACAATAAAAATGGTACTCTGGTTGAAACCTATAAGGCATAGAAGGGAGAGTGGCTCAGTCTCCACTTAGTTGGCTGCACCTGAATGATTCATAGGAATTTAGAGACATAAAGCTATTTCTGTTTATGTAGTGCATCTGTCACCTTTTCAGAGGGTGGACATCTCATTTTGATTCAGGATCCATATAACATATAAAGTAATGGATGTGTGCACATCTGTGTGTGTGTGTGTGTGTGTGTGTGTGTGTGTGTGTGTGTGTGTGTGTTTTGTTCTGGCTTTCTGGACTCTATGGTCTCCAAAATTAAAGTAAGTTAATTTAGCGGTCTATTGAGTAGTCCATTCTATTTCCCATCACATCCCAAGGTGACAGCATGATACTCCATAATACACTTTGTTGTTGTTTTGAAGAGAGAGCAAAGGGAAGGAAAGATGGCCGGTGTGTTTGCTTTGTCCTCTGCTCATACACTATAGTGCTTTCTCTGACACAACCTGCTATTACAGCCCCTCTAATCAGATTTGCCGAGCCAGGCCAAATGCAGGGCTCCTATCTTCACTACCTTAACGCAGTGAAATGGGTAAGCCATCAGAACCCTCTTTGGACAGGCAGCTGAAATAACAGTGATCACTCCTGACAGCAGCGCCTGAGTGGAGACTGCACTCACATTTGGCACGGTATTCAAATGTCATTTCACCTTTGCCGCACGCTAAAAGGTGATGGGCGTCATCTTTCTTGCCACACAGATAGGTTGGCTGTAGGCGAGGACTCAGGGGACAGATACTGACACCAATATGAATCACAGAATGAAATTGAACAGTTATGTTAATGACACGCCACAAATATCACACGGGCAAGGTTGATGCTCAGATGTGCAGTGTATAATTAGATAATATTTGAGGGCAAATTGCTGTGTTGATGGGTTAATGCGGCTGAGTCAATAGCAATAACAAGTCCAAAAACAGGTCAGGTATCATCTGTAAAATGATGCAGGAAAGTCTGCCCATGCTCAGTGAGATAATGCTTTCAAAAAGATGCAAATATAATCAGTTTTTCATAATCAGAAGGTAGGAAAGATTAGCATGTTTCTTGCTGCTTGTGAGCAGATAATTTCAGTAACAGCATATATTACACAGTGGGAATTAGTAAGACAAAGGAAGGAAGCAGAAAAAAATACATATAATAAAGCCAAATAGCTGGTGTTTGGGGAAGTTATGACATGATAACAACAATGATGAAATGTGACACTTGCTACAATTTAAAATTCATTAACAGGCATTGAGCACCACAGTCTGGTTACCACAATGTTTTGCTCACAAAATCAGACAATAAGTAGTAATGCACTGTATCGTTCGGTTATTATAAAAACCAACTCTTGCAATTGAACTGAAACTGTAACAAAATTTGACCTTTATACTACCCTAACCCCCCTAACCCTAACCCCTAACCCCCCCTAACCCTAACCCCCTAAGGTATAATTTTGATATTTTCACTTTCTTAATTTAATTAAAGATACAGACACAGATGCACTGCAGTAAACAGATAAAACTGAAATACAATAGAATAAATGTCAGTATAAAGCCAGGGCTCTTATAGTGTGACCTATCCATGCACTATTTACACTGCTATACATATGTTTCATCCAAAGTTTGTGCTATACTGTCATATACAGTCGTGTGAAAAAGAAAGTACACTCTACCTTAGTTCTAATGCTTAACTAGGTCAGGCCTAGTTAGACCAAAAACCAAAAAACAACATTTTGTGTTTTGGTTATTTTAGCCATTCGGAGATGGACTTGCTGGTGTGTGCTGGTTCTGATCATTGTCCCAATGCATAACCTAAGTGCTCTTGAGCTTCAGGGCATGAAATGATGACATAGAGAACAAAATTCGTGTATGACTGTTGGTATGATGTTTTCTTTATGAAGTGCTGTGTTAGTTTTCTGACAGCTGTAACACAACTCAAACCTTCCAAAAAGTTCAGCTTTCGGTTCGCAGTCCAAAGAATATTTTCCCCAAATTTTGTTTTGTTTTTTTTGGCAGATGTGAGACACTCTTGTAGTTTGGTTTAGTATCTGATAGACATTTAATGTAATAATGAATAACAAAATATCGGAAGTTGTATTTGAATTATTTTATTTTATTGCATTGTGTCCTGATTTATGAAAAAATAAGGTATCAACCCTTTCTTTTTCACCATGACCATAGCAGTTCAGACTGAGAATAAAGAAGTATCTCCTTTCAGTTTGAATTAATTTCACCACTCCATCACAGGGTAACCTCAGAGAGACTAATAACCATGATGCTCATATCTACACCTATCATCCATGTCTAGATTTTTAAAGAAAACCAGAGCAACTGAAATTACCCTTACCAGAAACCCAGAACGTGTGAGCAGTGATGCAGCAGTACTAACCACTACACCATTCATTTATGGCACCAAAACATGTACTGCACTCATGTGTCTTGTTTTAGGAACTTTGTGACCCAAAAGTCTCTCTGAGAGACAGCAGCAGGTAGTAGGAAGCGTCATCTAGCATTGATCATTACATTAGGTCACTGTTGTATAGAGCGCTTTGAGTACTCCGGGAGAGTAGAAAAGCGCTATATAAGAATCAGTCTATTTACCATTTACTGCAATCAAGTATGTAATATCTAGATTTGCATACATGTTAGTACAGCTGCTTTTGAATCTTGTGCATCTTGTATTCTGGCTTGAGAGAATAAAGAAAGGTCAGTTTAATGCAACATTATGATACTGCATATCTCTCTACATGCTAGTCCTGATCCCAACATTCCAGCCAAATTAAAAAAATTCTCCCTTATGCATGTGTACACTGACAGCTGTAGATAGCAAGAAGCACTAGGCTGCTTTTTTATTGTACTTTTTAGTCTGCTTAGAGGATGCATGCACAGTTGGTGCCCTTTAAGCACAGTGTTTATAACAAATTGGTGGGTAAGGAGAAATTGGCACATAGCCATACATACACACAGCCTGAGGAAATTTACTTTGAGCAGACCAAGACCTAGACAAAGACTAAGAGACATGCTTGAAAGTAATGATGGCAGGACAAGCGACCACAATATAACCAAATAGCAAAGCCACAACAAGATACATGAGAACTTTTATTTAGTAAAACAGTGCAAAGATAAAACCCTAAAACAAGAAGAATAACACTAGATCTGAACACTGGATGCACCAGAAGAAAATAATTCTATAAACAAATAAAAGTGGAGAAATAAAACAAGGACCATGAAGACAACAGATCCAAATGATAGTTGAATTGTGACAGTGAACTGGCGAACCCTATTTGTCAAGAATTCTGATTCGGAGGAAGTCCTAAAGTAATCATTACCCAAGAATAAAAAGTGAGTGAACATTTCATTCATTTCAGTGCCACGCACCTCAGGCAGACTCAGGCTCAGGGAGGGCAGCCATCTGCTGCAACCATTTGGGGTGAGGGGAAAGAGAAGAGAGGCAGAACATTAGGTATTCAGAGATTTGTAGTTAGCTACAAATTAGCATTCATCTGTGTTTCTTAGGCTCTTTTTGAATTATTCCATAGTCACTGCAAAATTCAAAGATAAAGCTATTTGAGTAGGAATGAGACAATTTGGATTACCTACCTGTGATTTAATCTCAGTGCTTATGGAGCTACCGCAGCAAAGACTAAAATGTCAGTAATATCAGTTAACTATCTGCAGAAATATTACATCCTGTCTTTACAAAGCTGGACAGGAATGCCATCGAGTGCCATGCTGACAATCAAGCAAAGACAAAGAAGCTGCTGCATGAGTCATTTCTCAGCAGGATAAAGTGAGAAAGCTGTCCACGGCCCACCTGATCCTCACATTAAAATATCACTGAGCCTTCAGAGGAGTACAAGGTGTAGAGCAGATTTTAAAGTCCTTCATCTCTCAAAGAACTAGATGCGTTTCCTTTGATCAGATCAGCAAATCTCCCACAGCTCACAGCCATGAAGGAATGAAGCTCATCTAAAGGCAAGAGGAAAGTTCTGTCACTTAATATATACAGTAGGTGGGTGTTACATCAATCCAGCTATTTTCTTAACCGCTTATCCAAATCAGGGTTGTGGGGATGCCAGAGTCTAAACATGGCTGTCAAAGGGCAAGAGACAGGGCACAAACTCCACACAGTGAGGTCTGGAGTAGGTGTGGGTGTGCCACTGTCTGCGAATACATTGCACCCAAGTTTGAAAATGCATTACTGTGAAATACTGCCTATAAGTAATGTAAGTAACAAAGAAAAAAAACAACAACACAATTTTCTGATATAGTAATCCCTTTTTGCCTGATAATGTATGTTTTGTTCACTTTGATGCATATTCCCCCGGTTAACCTCTAGCCAACAAAAAGAACAATGGACATCTTTTCATATTATTCCTTGTAAGTGATTGATACAGCAGAGGAAGGAGACAATGAGATAAGGGCAGGAGTATCAATCATCATTTGTGGAAGGTCATCTGTGTGGACACTGAAACCATTTCGTCCCTTTACGTGAGTTTTAAATTTAGCCTCCTGTCAGCTTCAGTCTGGATATTATGGCAAAAGATCCCTCTTACAGTAATTAAGTTGACCTTCAGGATGCTGATTATTCCTCTACACGTTCTTGTATGGGTTGACTGTATGTTAATACAGCCATATTATGCAATCCAATTGATTACACCTTCTTAATTAGTTTGACCTAGCTCAGTAACGTGTTCATGTTCAGTCAGGAAATGCACTTAAGACCAATGCTATGAAAACTGTCTAACATATAATGAAAACAACAGTAGCTCCTTGTTCCTAATGACTATTTTCATGCTCTTATCTACCATCTGCTGCACTGACAAGGTGTTGCCTCTCCGTGATGCTTAATTATGTCCTGTACAGTGGCAGAAATGCATTAGTGGAAGTGCTGTTCCCCGGTTCATGCACTAAACTCCACCTTTTAATGCCGTTCAGCTGATTAAACCGTTGCTTAAAAGTTAATAAAAGTCGAGCATGCTTTTTCTACCGTTGTGCACCCCTAGTTACATCCACCATTAAACATTTTCATTGTTGCCTAGCAGCAAGAAGGAAGACTGATTATGGCAGAGACCTCTAATCATTCCCTTTACTCGAGTGACATTCAGAAAGTGCTTGAAAGCAAATCCTTTTGAAATTAATTCAGTCTCAGCACATTTACTTCACATATTGTATGCCTGTATAGTAATTCTGGCTGTCTGTTTTAAATCGTTGTATAGGCATCCTAGATTGTGGCTAACACAAGCTGTGAAATGATAGGGTAAACTTTTAAGAAACATGCCTACCAGGCCATCTACGTAAGGACTTATGTAGATGAATGGGAAGTAAATGAATGGGAAAAAGGTTATTCCAGCACAACAATATGATTGGCTTTCTCCTTCTGGTTTGGTCGTTTTAAAGCAGATGATTGACTTCTGGAGTTTATTGGCAGGAGTGGTAGATGTCCTACAGTCACCAGCTGATGGAATTATCTTATATATATATCTTAAGCTTTCTCTCTGAAGTAACTTGGCTGCACTCATACTAATGTAACGTGAGGGTTCACTAGATGGTTTGGAATCTCTCTGAATAATTAGGAACAGCAAGATGGAGACGGATAACTTTTTAGCAGCCTCTTTACTCTCAGCACACAGCAACAACAATTCACACTTCCTGTGTGCCGCCCTCATGAATACTTCACTGGCCTCTCAGAAGCCAGGAAATATACTCAGATCAAAACAGGGAAAACAACCAGGTAGATATAACACATACTTATTACTGGTTTGAACATGCATGTCTAAACATTCAAACGTGTAAACGTGTAAATATCAAAACACGTAACCACCAAATAGCTACATAACTAGCTTTATAACCTTTGTAAACAGCTCTTTGTATATCAAATTAGATTTAAATTTACTTCTACACTTTACACTAACTTCAAGGTAAGTCAAAAACTTCAGAAGCCATCAGAAGATGGGCACACTGTGGTCATAAAGAGATGGATGCGCTCAAAAACAATACTGCATTGTTTAAACAAGCTCAGTTGGAGCTTATTTAAATCCCACTAACAGCCTGGAGCATTAATACAATAAAAAACAATATGGACTCATGGTTTCATGTTATTTATATTAAATTCTGCAGCATAAATTCACACTAATCAGACCAGGTAACAGTTTTTCAATGTTCTTATCCTGTTTGCATTGCAGCCTTATTTTCCTTATTTCATCTCTTAGCTTTCCTGTTCTCAGTGGAACACGGTGTGGTCTTCTGCTGCTATAGCCCACATGTTTCAAGATTCAATGTGTGGTGTGTTCAGAGATGCTCTTCTGCATACTTGGCTGTAATTACCAGTTATCTGAATTACTGTTGCCTTCCTATCAGCTTGAAACAGTCTAACCATTCTCCTCTGACCTCTGGCATCAGAAGGAATTTTCACCTAGGGACCTCCATCTCCCTGGATATTTTCTTTTTTTCAGACAATCCCCTGTAAACCTTAGAGGTGGTGGGAAAACATGTCAGTCAATAGCTTGACTGACATGCTAAATTAGTATAAAGATTCCTGCAAAGAAATAGGCTCAGAACTGGATAGCTATACAGTAGGTCTGCATGTGAGCTCATGCTTATTTGCCTTGATATCAATACTGCTGACAAAAATCTCTATGAGTCATCTGAGTTCCCTGAGTGGATTTCCTGCTGAACTAAACCTTAGTATGAGAACAGTTCTAATACACTGGTGCTTGGCAGGTGGCATATAGTGTATAATGAAAACAGCTGCCAACTGCATTGGAAAATGACACAGAGGAAAACTGCAAGAGTGTCTATGCGCTGTAAAACCAAAACAAAGAGTTTGAAAGGTGCTAAAAGGGATAATTTTCATATGCAATCAGACAGTATTAAAATGTTTAGAACAGCTACAAGTTTAACTTCTAGCCTTCAAAACATCCACTGTATGTAGGCACGGCTCTGTCTGTGCTACACTATAGCCTTCACACATATGAAGTGGTTCTAGGCTATGCTATTGGAAAATAGAGGCCAAATCGCATATGTTTTTTAAGACCGATATTGATATGTGATTATTTAAAAGTCGGATATTCTAATAAATCAGGTGATACTTTTTTTTTGTCAGACTCACAAAACAGAAATAGATTTCAGTAATATTTGCAGTTATATTTGTACAGTTATTAATTTACACATTTATTAATTTCTGTCCAACTGCTCGGTTCAACTTGTTGTTGTTTTTGTGGATTTCCAAACACATGTTGCCAACAGGGAAGTTTCAAAGTGCCTGAAATGGCTGAAGGATGTTTTTCTTCTTTACCTTTTACATTTTCATTTACCAGCCATTACAAATTCCAGTACAGACAGGTTGGTAAATAGCTGATATGGGCCGATATTGGCTCACCAATTAATCACTTAGACTCTGATGCAACTGGCTTGGCACTGATTGAGAAGTATCCTAAATTTCAACATGTTGGTAAGCCAAGTGATATGCTGAGAGACTCTGCAGAGTATAGAGTATATGCAAATGTGTTGCACCAGCTGCTCCCTTAGTTCTGTGGAGCCAAAGGCTCATTTGGTCAAGTACAGTAAACCTTGACTTCATCCTCACCCTGTTACACTCTTAAAACTGTAATCTCATTAAATTGGTTACAGTAAATTTCTTTTTTTTTTGTATGTTTTTTTTTTAAATTTTGTTGGTTTTCGACAGATAACAGATGACAGCGAATGTTTCTTCTGGGACATACAGAGAATAAGTGGTAAAGTACACACATGATTCAACCAGGAACTTCATCACATCAACAAAGAAACCCTGACTCTCCAATATTGCTCAACAAGCAGCTTCTGACTGTTAACTATGCTTGTCATGCAAATTATTTCCATATCACAGTGCATCAGTTTATCAAGAAGCTGAAAATATGAGGTCGGCCTTAACTACACTACTCCCTTAATGACACAGCAATGCATAATATAACATGTGCATTGCTGATGAAAATGTGCATTTTCAGGTCACACCTGAAATGAAACTTGAAAACATCCACACTGCTTCAGCTGCTGTTTGGTTTACAGTGTGCTGTTTCTGCTATGACACCATTATATTCAAGACAAACTATCTGCTTTGCAAAAACCCAACTCTACCGCTGTGCTGTGGGATCTCACCATCAATTATTCCTGAATTTCCTTAACCCCAAAGTCACCACTGTAGAAGTGACAACTCACTCGTACTGGCTAGTTGTGAGCAATCATTCAAAACATCACATGCTCTGAAATGACGATACTACGCTGCTGATTCAGACAACCAGATCATGGATCTGAATATAGATATTTCATCTTTGCTGGATGCCTCCCCTTTGATAGTCTTATGCATATTCATTAGCCGTGATATCCACCAGAAGGTTATTATCCATAAATGTCACTCTGTAATTAATTAATCCTGTCTGCTGGTCTCTCTCCCCGCTTCATTAATGAGCCAAGTCTAGCTGATTGTATTCATATTCATGTGTCCAAATATACAGCTCTATTTCAGATTCAGATGCCAGAATATTTCACTTCATTAGCAGCAGGAATCGCCGGAGGGCCATTTGACAGGCAGGATCTGCATTCTGAGTTTCCTGTCAGCAGTGTGCTCAGGATCCCGTTTGTCTGTTTGGGTTGTTACAGTAATGAGGGAGCACATGGCTCTAGAGTCAAAAGTGAGGGGAATCTCTTGGTCAATGAGGCAAAGTTTACTCACATCGGAATGAGAATCACCTTCGACGGGTAATGCGGTCCAAGGAGATGCTTATGGGGGTAATTTTGTGCTGTTTAGCAAATTGATTTTTAAAGCTACCCCAGAGGCACATCTATTAATGTTGGTTTGAGTTTTAATAAAAATCCAATATGAATTTGCACAAAGCCGAGAGGAGTAACTCTGGCACATTAGGCTAATAGAGAAGAATACCGCAGCTCACGAATGGCTTGCAAATAGTTTGACATTTACCCTGCCATGCATTCAATTATTGGCTGAGAATTTTATCCTTAGGCTCTGCTCAGTTATGCATGGTGCTTTCTGCAAATGGTAATAATCTATATGGGCTTTAAGGGAAACAGTAACACATGCCCTGCTGATATGTGGCCAAAGCAGCATGGCTTAGCGCTACGAGAGATAGCATCATAATTGAAAAGTCACATGTCAAATCCCCCAACATTGCCTGGATGTAAAGTGTTCTCGAGTAAAACACTAAACCACTCATCGCAAGCTGATAGGAGCATGAGCAAAATATATAACACATCAATGTAAATTGAAATACTTGTGTGGAAAGATTCTTTTGTGTTTTCCAGGGCTTCTGATTTAAATCACCTGCAGCTGGGTCTCTTATATTAAACTACAATCCCTCAGCAGTTTTCGAAAGCCATTGAGTAAACTGGCTTGCTAACTTTAGGAAAACGCCAACTGATAATAGAGATGAGCAGCTGGTGCAATACACTTCATTAATGACACTTCATTAATGACAAAAAACAGATGCTTTAGTTTTACTTGAAGTTGGCTAAAGCTTCTTTTAGTCCTTTGCTTTAGTTTGATTAAAACGGTACATTATGAATTGCTATTTGGGCTGAATGCTAACCTCAACCACCTGCTAATGTTTCTCAGACCTTAGTTTTGAGCAAATAATAAACTAAATGTGAACAGTGCAATAAATGTTTTGGCAGTTTGCTGGAGAATTCAGGTGTGTGTAGCAGACATCCCGTGAAATCCATCCCACAATGGCGCAATGCTCAGAGAAACTTGATAAAAAATTTAAGAGCTGCATCTCAGGCTCTGTTGGCCTCAGGTTTTAAATGATACAGCTCATGACAGTGCAATTAGAAAAAGACTGAACAAGTATGGCTTGTTTGGAAGAGTTGGTCATACTGCATAACGTTGTATCTGAACAAACCGCAAGACTTGTGGAACAATGTCTTTTGGAGAGATGTTTGCTCACAATGCACATTTGGAGAAAACCACACAGTATATCAGTGCAAACACCTCATATCAACTGTCAAATCACAGTGGTGGAGGAGTGATGATTTGGGCTTGTTTTACATGCACATGACATGGGTACCAAAGTATTCTAGCGTCAAATGTGAGGCATCTGTCTTACAGCTAAAGCCTGGCCTATGCAACAGGCCTTAACCTTATTGACATATTAACTTAAGACAGCTGTATATGAACCAATATTGCAAAGAAGACTGAGCCAAATTTCCACCACAGTGATTTGAAAACTTAGAAAATCACACAGAAAATTATGGGGTGTACTCTCTTTCACATGGTTGTACATAGTGTTACAGTGGTTTATCCTGATGTAAAACATGACCAAAATTCAAATGATGATTTCTGCTTGTATGAAAATAATACCTATGTTACAACAGCCATTACATAAGTTAAGACTACCACAAGACCTTGTAGAAACATTGTTTGTTTTTTGTTTTTTTTAATTAATTAATAACCTTACATAAAAAAGCAAGAAGTGGTATCTCCCAAAAGCAAACCTCAGGCATGCCTTTATTCCCACCCTGTCAGGTATAGACAATTGTCAGTTAAGCCTTGGCAACATCCAGAGACTCTTGCACTGCAACTGCAAGGTGAGTACGGGTTGCAGAGGGGGAGAACACCTGTAAGCCAAAAGCTAAGGCTTCTGCTTGAAATACTCTAAGGACTTGATTTTGTACTCGTGCCTGAGGACAATGACAGTGAGGTTGAATATCCTAATACGGTCAACAATGTTTGGTCTGTGAGCTCAGCAGCCCCACTCAGCTGCTGTTTAAGCCTTTTGTTTCTAAAAGAACAGCTGATCAGAAGAAATTTTAATCTTATAAGGAGGGTGGCTTTATAGGGATAGGAGCTAAAACTCATGAATTGAAGGGCTTCTCCAAAGCCTGGCATAAGATAAATAAGGATTATTTCAAATTACAAATCATGCAAAAGAATATGACACTGGAAATGTCCATAAATTCCCCACTTTAAAAAAAAATGTAATTAATTTCCCAATGATGCTGGTCCTGGTTGTTGCTGTTTAGATTAAACACAAAGTTTAAAGCAGACACTGACAGATTTTTCAGTTCATAAACCAAAATATTGGACAAATTAAACATATAACATGATGATAATGTAAGTCATTATCTACTAAAATTATTAAAAGACATATATCCTCAGTGTTTGTTCAAGAAAATGTCATGATAATCTCGCTGTGATGACGTATTCTCTAAAGCACAAATGTCACACTGATGTGATGACATTGAAAAATTGTGAAATCACTGAAGTCATTAGTGGTTCATCTTTATCTATAATAAATTTCCCACTGATTGACATCATCATCTCTGAGGCCAGGGTAGTAGCTTCAAAAAACTGACTCCAAGTGATTATGAACTAATGAAATATACAGAAATACATAAAGGTTAAAAAAAAGAATAATTATCTGTGATATGTGTGATAATATGTGATCAGCACCCCTCCCTTTGCCACAGAGGAGGCCAGCTGATGTATGCCACTTTGTACTACAGCGCGTGGTGAGTCATACCTCAGGTTTTTCAGTGAAGAATGGTATGGTTAATTGAAAGCTCCTCTGGGTCTCAGTTAGGACTGAATCTTATTTGGCATTGGAAGCACTTTTTCCCTGGGAAAAATCTATAGTAGATTAAAAAAATATCTTCACATTTATTAACTTTGAGCACATGGGATTATCTCAAAAAACTACACGTCAGCAAGCTCAAATCAAGGCACTTTTTCTAGATGATACATGTTTCACTGGAGAGCCGTGTGTGAGCTCATTAATCCCAAAAGCAACGAATTACCATGATTAGCTGACATTAGCTGTCTTTAATCAAGCTTTGTGGTTAATGCACTCTTAAACAACTCTGAAAGGACTCGAGGAATTTAGTGCAGTGCAGACTTTACTGACTTTCAAATTTTAAAAGTTTCTTGGTAAGTTTCTGTTTTTATAGCCGTCTGAAAAGAGGAAAACTTAATGCTTCAGCACTGCTATTAGCTAATTGCTCTTTTGTTGACAGTTAGCATAACATTAGCTACTGTAGCTAGTGACAAGGCCTGATAGAAATAAAGCAGAATTGCTCAGTCTCCAATGCAATTTTTGATAAAAAACAGTTGACGCTGTATCTTTTATAGTAAAATCAGATAATTATCCCGTGTAAAAATACAGTAGTTGATGTGGTTGTTATTAGTCGCTGTTATTCTTAGAGCAGCTATTATGCCCTTCTGTCAATTTCATGCTTGGTGCTGTTGTTCTATTACTCACATTTATGCCATGGCCAAATGTAGATAAAAGCCATATCACTGCTTTACCAGCACAGCTGCTTCTGCAAATGAAAGCAATTACAACATTTTATTGTAAAATACTGCACAGAGCATCACTAATTGATGATGCCTAATTGTGTAAGATTATCCAAGGGTGAATATTTTCTTTAAACTCCACAAGCGGCAGCCGTTTTTCAGTATTGCGTATTGTATTTTCATTTTAGAAAGGAGGAGATTCCTAAAATTCATCCTTCCACTTTCTACTGCGAATCTGGGTCTGGTTTTTTGGGGATAGAAGTCTAAATCAGAGATGTCCAGATGCTCCCTCCCCTCAGTTACTGCCTCGAGCGCTTCCAGGGGGATTGTGAGGTAACTGAGAAACATCATTTTTCCAGATTGCGTTCGTCTGCCCCAGGTCCCCGCCCAGTTAGACATGCCCGAAACACCTCGCCTGGGAGGCATTTTAATCGTATCCCTGAACCACCTCAAAGCAGCTCTGCTCCGCATCCCTCCCAAAAACCTTACCTCCTCATCCCATCTCTGACGGTGAGCCTATAGATACAATGGGATAAAGCTCATTTCCACCACGTGAATCTGTAATCTTATTCATTTACAAATCCGTTATGTACTGAAACTGAGGTGGAACATAGTCAAGTGAGAAAAGATTGGGTGGAGAATTAACACCTTCAAGTTTGTAGTCAAGCTTCTTAGCTGGTAAACTCTGAATTGTCCACTCTGAGCTAGGGATGAGTTGTTGCCTTAAGTGGATGAGTTCAGGTATCTTAACTGGTAGTAAAATATTCTCTAAAGATATTGCTTATAAGACCTATGCCTAAAGATAGATTTAATGGATCCTTTACAACATTAAGAAACATAAACGCTTACTAATAAGATTCTGGCATATAATCCCCCCATGACTTCCTTCATCCAAGCAAAGAAACTCAAGTGTTTCTCTGGAAGTTTTTTATTGTGTGAGGAAAGCTTTCTGTCATCTGGCTCTAAAAGCCTTTTCTCACCACTTGGATATATATGCACAGACTCAATTATGCTTCCTGTACAGTAGCGCCAAGCTTTATAATGAAAGAGCCCCGCATCACAGCACAGAGAGATAAAGTGACCAGGATACGTGACTTCTTCACGATTTCCGTCCTAATGCATTAATCTGTGTCTGCTCCGAATATCAAAACGCCTTTCTCACCTGAGCTCAACGCACCGCTGTGTTTCTCTTTTTTAAGGCGCTGCATCAGTTTGAAAGAGTTACAACCTGAAGTAATTTAGGCCTATTCCCTTGGAAAATCCTCCCGGTGTGCCCTTGAACATTGAGTCCGCGATGCGAACAGCCATAAAGCTCTCATTTGTCATCTGGATTGTGTCTCGGTTCCCCCCAGAGCTGGCTTGTCGGGACAAAGAAAGAGACAACATGAGGGCTACTTTATTGCCTGATGTTTAGTTGCTTTTAATAAGAAAAATAGAGTTTGGGCCGCTTCATTTTCTCCCACTGCAATTTATGTTCCCAATTCCACTCCATCTTTTTTTGAGTGCACTGTTTCCACCCTGAAAGCCGATTTTAAAAGCTTCAGCAGGTGATGTGACCTCATCTTGAATTTATAAAGCATAAATCAGCGAGTTCTTGAAAGCGCTGAGAATTCACTGCCTACCTGCTCCCCTTTGCGCCATTTAATAAGGTTATATTGAGTCTGACAGGTGTGAATGCAAGCAGTCGTGTTATGGCATATTCATCTCTGTTCCCCCCTCTTCAAGTCAATGACGTATAGGCATGTAATGGCTTCCATAGAAATGCTAAGTGAAGCTTCTTTGCTGAAATGACTGGTAGAAGTGCTTATGAAGGAATTACAGAGAAACCTCAGTCCCAGATACACGAATCTGCTGAAAAGTCAAACACATCTTCTTTGCACCAAAACATGGCGTGCCTCCAAGTTTTCTCACCTTTTCAACCCTCCATGCAATTCTCAAGGTGCTTGCTTTGCTCCCAGCATTAAATATTTGTATCCATCCTTCATGGTACGCTTTTACTTTACCACGTGCTCCAGCTACCAGTCAGTTTCTAAACCTACGAACTGTCAAAACAATATTCATCTTCAAGTTATATTCTGTAAAAAATCATGGCTAAATGTATTTATTGGGTGTTTTTTTTTTTGCACCAATGCCAGTTTGTACAGAAAGCTTTTTTTCTGTAATAGAGATAATTTCTCTTCTGCTCAGGATTTTAAGTGGAAGAGGGAAGTCAATTCTTTCAAACAAGAACAATGAATTTTATTGTTAATACTGCACTATGTACGTTACATACACATGATCCTAATGTGTGCAACTAGAATAAATATAAGATAAAAAAGCAGTCATAAGAATGTTAACTTACAGATATGTAAATAAATATGAGGGATAAATAAGAATTGGACAAGAGATAAACATATATCATTGCAGTCAATTTATATTATGGTTCGAGTGAGTAAACATCAGTCCCAGTCTGATGTAATGACTTCATTATTCTAATAGAATAAGCATTTCTCTAAATTTATAGTAAATAAAGGCTAAAGAATATCGTCCTGCTTATTGCATTAGAGTTAACAACCCACAAGACCCACAGGATCCATAGTTATGACCTTTAATCTATTGATTTGTGTTGCCGAACATGATTTTTCAGTGTTCTTTGTTTTCCTCAACACCGTCTCATTTTGGTGGTCAACAAAAACTTTATGCATCTGACATTAAATATATATTTTTATTCAAATGCTTTAGTTGCAAATTTAGGGTTCACTGACATAAAAAATAAAATAATACAAATAAAATGCATGTGAGAGGATTATCCCATGTTTGGTTTAAATGCAGTAGTTGGCTAGTGAATAGTAAATTTGGAACCACTGGTGCACAATTATTTTAAAGTGAAATGGGTCTGTGAACCACACCTCCTCCTTACAAAATCTATAAATATACCAGTCGAGACACAATCACTGCTCTGTGTTTGCCTTGCTATGCAAGACAACTGCAGAGATAACTGATGTTGAGCCCAGTCACGACTTTTGTTTTTGCAGCACTCTTGTGTTCTGTTTCGTCATCTGTCTGGTCAACACAGCAGAGGAGCCAAACAGAAAGCACAGGAGCAAAGTGAAACAACAACCGCACATACTCAATTAAATGAACAAACAGGTATACAACATAAATATTAGTCTCGTTAGTCTCGTTAGTCTCGTTAGTCTCGTTATGCGGTTATGGCATTAACGTCATTTTAACAAGATTAACGCTGGCGGCACTAATAAATGTACTTAATATTCCATACTTCTGCTTACTTTTAGTTACATGTTTTTAGTCTTGGCTCTCAATAGACTAAAAGTAGGATGAAGAGTTTTAAAGAGAGGGACTGTGATTCTCCTGAGGAAACCACTATATCTTTAAATAACAGTGTTGTTTGCCGCTAAATTCATGTTCAAAAGTTAATTTTGGGCTTTTCCATTCTATCAAAGTAAACATGAAAGAAAACGTCACCTGACTGAGGGTAAACATCTGGCTTAGAAAGATGCCAAACAGTGGACGAAATCTCATTATGATCCCTCCTTAAGGAAACCTTATATCACCACTCCACCTAGTCGCAAGTTCTACAAAGTTTCAACTTTCGAACTCTCGTGTTTTACTTTTTCTCTTTGAGGAAAGTGCCATTGCAGATTTATTGTATCCTAACTCTTGAATGACAATTAGTCCACCCCCAGTATACTCACAGACCTACCGTTCTCTTCCCATCTCCTCTCCTGACAAATCAGGAGAGATGGACCTCTGCGGGGAGAGTCTGAAATAAAGCAGATTAAGGAAGCGGAGGGTTGTACCTGCCAAGAATCTCTCTGCTGGATTTGCCCATGCGGCTAAGAATTTGGGGAAGTTTCAAAAATGACCTGTGAGCACGCCTCATGATGGAATTCTCTGTGCAAGCATGTGAGAGGAGGCGTTTAAGTGCATGTGTGCTCGTGAGTGTCTGAGAGAGAAAACTTGAACAATGGCATGGAGATTTCTTCCACTTCTCTAACTTCTCTCGTAGTTGGGATTAAGGTGATGTCTGCGCACAGTGTCATGGGACTCTCTGCAAACGGAAAGATTAGAGGGAGAAATATTACCTGAAGGCTTACTCTGCTATCTTTTCACATTTTGCCTGACTTCCCTGCTGTGTTGAATGTCCTTTAAACACAGTGTGCTTATGTGTGTGTTTGTGAGTGGTCCATCCCTTCTGTTGTTTGCCAAACTTCCTGTCTAGCAAAAATAAAAAGAACCCGCAGAAGAAGACTGCCAGCCAGTCCACCATGTGACGAAAGGAAGGAAAGTGTCTTTTCTTCTCCTGTGATTGTTCAGCTCGTTCCCACCCTCCTCCACTGCACCCCCCCCCCCCCCCCCCCCCCCCCCCGAGAGGGGCCAATATCGCT
Organism: Neolamprologus multifasciatus; assembly: GCF_963576455.1. Classification (NCBI taxonomy): domain Eukaryota; kingdom Metazoa; phylum Chordata; class Actinopteri; order Cichliformes; family Cichlidae; genus Neolamprologus; species Neolamprologus multifasciatus. Next base: position 28,823,474 of record NC_140460.1, on the reverse strand, counting down.
CCTCTCTGCATCTCCTCATCCAAATGAGGCTCAGTGTTTGATGTGCAGACTTCCTTTGAGCCCCTGTGGGAGATGAAGTTGAAGTTTGTTCCCCTTGTTAACAGAGACCCTTGCAGCCAGGATCCAACAGGCAGCCCGCTGCTTCCCTCCCTCCCTCTTGTAGGAGGGAGACGTTTGAGAAACGTTATCTGCTGACTTCAAATGAGCGCTGAAGAGGGGGCAGCTTTGTTAAGGAACACTGTGGCTCCTCCGTGCTATTCAGAATTGTTTTAATTCCTCCTTTGAGCAAAGCTCCTCAGTCGCTCTGGTTTTTATCATTAAAGCACTTCTTCTGTTTCGTGGAAGTGGGGCCAGATTTGGATGCAACACAGTTGCTGCCTTTAAAGCGGGTGTAATGAAGGTTTAGGAATGACCTTGATGAGAATAGCACTCCGTTCTCTGAAAAAAAGGAAAAAACTGAAAAAAAAGAGCTCCATCGACTAGAACGCAGGGAAAAAATTAAAAGCTATTAAAGTTGTGTCTTTGTGGAGCAGTCTGCTTTTATCACAACTGGACCAAACTAAAGTGTAACCCATTACATTACCCATTAGAGGATTATAAAGAAAGGTTCGCCCAGTATCTGTGTCCTTTGACTGCATGGTGGTCAGTGTTACATTACCTCATTAAGAACCTGTGCAAGCTAAAAATGTGAGAAACTGCAACCAAGATTTACAACCAAATTTGGATTAATGCTTCAACTAATGATGGGTTTATGTTTTTCATTGTTCATTACATTTTCTTTTTTAATTTTTGCAGGCTTTCTTTACTGTTTGGACTCTGGTCTAATTCACACAAAGGGTTTGGAATATCGAGATAAATCACTTTTTAATTTAATACAGCCAAAAATTGTACCATACAAATTGCAAGTAGGTCCCCCTCTCTATCTATCAGCTCTGAGCAGAAAGCCAGCTGAACTATGGTGGACCACGTCTCAAAGAGTGCAGTGACTTCAATGTCATGTTCATAAAACCAGTCTGAAATGATCTGAGCTTGTTGACATGGTCTGGTATCCTGCTGGAAGCCGCCATCAGAAGATGGGTACACTATGGTCATAAAGGGATGGACATTGTCAGCAACAATACTCAGTCTTTGGCATTTAAACAATGACCAGTTGGTATTAACACGGTAAAGTATTCAAAAAAAATATACCACACACCGTTACACCACCACCAACAACCTCAACTACTGATACAAGGCAGGATGGATTCATGCTTTCATGTTGTTTATGCCAAATGCTCACCAGACCAAATGTAACAGCAGAAACTGAGACTCATCAGATGAGGCAACGTTTTCCAATCTTCTTTTGTTGAGTTATGATGAGCCAGTGTAAACATTAACAAGACATCTTTGTCAGGAGAGACCTGCTGCTTACTGGGTAATTTCATTATCAAAGCCTTCTTTGTTGCGCCAGTGGATCAGCATTTTTTGAGACACTCAGAAACACTCACAGCTGTCTGGCAAAAACAACTGTGCCAAGATTAAAGTCACTTAAATCACCTTTCTTTCCCATTCTGATGCTTTGTATTAACTTCAGCAGATCATCTGTACCTTGTTTACATGCCTAAATGCACTGATCTGCTGCCATGTGATTGGCTGATTAGATATTTGTATTAACAAGCAGTTGAACAGGTGTATCTAATACAGTGACCAGTGAGTGTATATGCTAACGTATCATAATGTTAACATTTGAAACTGGTTTAAAATGAGTTTCACAAAGGCTGGCCTACAACTTTTCTTTTAAATTCGTGTTATGTCACGAAGATGTTACATCCTTTTTTGGAGTCTTGTCACAGCAAAATGTCAAGGTAGGGAACCACAGCACTTGTCTAGGAAATAGTGTAATTTAATTTTTTCACTGATTTAAGCCTTGGAGGTGCTAGTTTTGAAAAATGACCTTTTCATTATGCTAAACTTACCTGTGGCTTTGTGGGTTAAAGGGATAAACTACTGTATAAATAAAAATGTTTGCTTTTAAAGTTTTTTTGGACACCTACATGTAAGATGGAAAGTCGGTAGAAAGAAAAAAGTGAGATCAGGAACGACAACGTCTCGCTGTCTTCTACCAGGACATGTTTATTTACAGCGGCCAATGATAGGAGTCACAAGTGTTCCACAGGTACGTACAGAGAGACATCAATAGTTCCCACCTCCTGCACAAAGCACACTCAGCGGGGACAGTCCAAGGGACACGGGGAGCATGGGGACAAAGAGGACACATACTGTACACTGAGCTCAAACACACCTGTTTTTTAACCCCCCTTTTACAGAAAAAAGGGCCGATGGATGATGGAGGAGACAGAGAGGAAAGGAGGACGAGAGAGGGGAGGAGAGGAGGGACCGGAGGAGAAGAAGGACAGGGGTGGGGGGGTGGGTTTAGACTCATATTCAAATACAAAAGAACATGTACAAATCGTGTAGCCCCCAGGCACTGTGCTCCCATATTTACAGTGATCGTAACAGGCAGCGGAACCACTCCATGGCAGGACCATCCTTTAGAGATATGCAGGTACAAGGGCTCGCTGTGAGAAAACAAAGCCAGCACTACGTAAGTCTGAGATAAAAACCAGTGGAGTCTGAGAGGCAGGGAACAGTGGCGGAGAGGGGGGCGGGTGGGGAGGACAGGAGGGGGGCTGGCAGACACATGGAAGGAGTGCTGCAGCCTAGGGAATTAATCACTGTCGAGAGCTACATAATCAGGTTTTCACTATCAGAGCACACCCCGGAACTCAGTGTGAGAGCTCTCGCCAACTCGCACCACGGTTTAAAAAAATGTTTTAAAAAGGAAACGCCCCGTGCACTTAGAGCACTCTGACATTCACACTTGGCATGTGGTCATCATCACCTTCGCTTGCCACATGGTGCACCATGGAGATGGAAAGTGTACTTGCACTTTATTATAAATAGGTAACAACATTAAAAAATAAATATAATAAATGCCAGAATAGCATTTAACTCTTTAATGTAGTGTAAGGTTTGGAATCTGGAGACTCTTATTGTGGAAAATTGAAAAAAAAAAAACAGTAAAAATGGGAACACATCCTCGCAAACATACAAACAGATTAACTTACAGTACGTGCAGATACATTCAGCGGACATACATGCAACCAGATTCATGTAGACGAGTGTAGTCACGCACCCATGGATGTATGCACACATACATGCGCGCGCACACAGTCATGTAATGATTCATGTGATGCCATCAAACCACTCAACAGCCTCGACCTGACATCTAGTTGTACTAGGTAGTTGCACACGTCCGTTCCTGTCCAGTGTCGGTGATTAGAACCCACAATCCTATGACTACGTTTCCCAGAAACCACAGCATCACAATACAATTCAATCTTATGACACATTCTGTGGCACAAAGCAGCTAAGCTGTGAGCAAAAGTTCATTTGTTGGTCTACACTGCTACAGCGACTTTGGGCCACAAGGAGGAGGAGGAGGGGGGGGGGGGTTTAAAAAAAAGAAAAAAAAAAAGAGAAGGCACACTAATGCCGTAATTACTGCCTCCATTGAAATGCGTGAAATAGCCTCAGGACATGGGTTTTTCTTAAGGGAAAGCAAATGACTAGGAAAAAACAATATTACACCATCACTGAACTTTGGACCAAAACACAACAAAAGGGAAAAAAAAGAAAAGAAGAAGAAAAGAAAAAAAAAACAGCCAACAGCTTTTCATCCAAGGAGTGTTCACAAAAAAAAGAAAAGAAAAAGCCAAGCCTTTTGCATTTGGAAAAAAGGACACATCCTTTAGGGTATATTTACATAAAAGCTTTGTAAAATACTCTTTTTTTTCACCTATGTACAACACGTGACAACATCAGAGAGAATAGTGACCAGACCAAAGAAAGAAAAACTGCATCAGAGGCCAATCTGAGGCAAGAATAATCAAAGAAACCAAAGTTTATCATTTAAAACAGACATGACGTACATGTTGATTTATTCCTCTCGAGCATACCTTTTCTCTTTTGTTCCCATGCCTTGAGTGGTACCTTGTTGCTACTTCTGCTTTTACAGATAGCAAAGATTACTGGTCAGGGCACTCACGGGGACGCCTTTCAACACATTAACATAATTTTTTCATTACTCATTGTATACCAAAGCGTAAATTGACTTGCAGTGCGGCTAACCTCTGGCAACAATATACGACACATTACGGTGTATGCAGCTGATGAATAAAACATTCTTATGCGCACATTGTTAGAGAGTGAGACGCCTGAAGAGCGCCAACAATATTCGGCGTCAATTTAAAAGGCTTTGCTAACAGTGACATCAATGCACATGTGTGGTTTTTGTACTGTATACTTCATAGACTGCAACACACTCTTCCTTCTTGTGATTTTTGGATACTGTTGAGTACCTATAAAGAGTCGCAAAAGCCCTTCTGAAATCAAACCAAACCAAATATTAGGCCTAAAGTCTTCTGGAAAAAATTAATATTGTTTCAGGTAGAAATGCAACCAAGAACTAATGCATCACATAAGAGTTTTCTTTAGACAATAAAGCGTCAGAGCTTTTAAGGACTTCTTTACCGTGTGCTAGCGAAGCCTGCTAGCTTAAAGTACAATGACTGAGAATTTGCCTTTGTAAGCTAGGCACCTAGCTTGGCTATCACAGGCATAAAAAGGATGTTGTAGAGTAATACTCAGGCATGGAAACAGGCTTAAAACACTGTGACATCCTGCAGTGAAGGTCAGCCCATGCATTGCTCTTACAAAGACAAAAAAAAGCATTAGCATTGAGATATTTGGGGCACACCAGCATACCAGCTTATGCCTCCGCTTGTGACTGTCTTTTTTGAGAGACATCAAAGAGGAGAGTGCTAGAAATACCTTTCAACTGCATGAAAATCCCATGTGGGGTGTAAAACAGACAAATAAACAAACAAACAAACAAAAAAACAGAATCTGAGAAATAATACTTAAGGCAGAAAATAATATACAATCATTGATCAACAAGAGCTTTCCACTGATGCCATGTTTGTAAGAACATGATACATTAATCACTCAGGGTGTCTAAAAGGTTGACACTTTCTTCCTTTCTATTTTCTCTCTATTATTTTTTGTATTTACACATGCCTTTCTCTGGGGCATTGCTATAAACAGATATGGTATTTTACTCCACTATTTTCCAGTGTTGTAGTTTCTCTGGGTTTTGGTCTTGTGATCCGAATGTTCTTTTGGTGGCGGGAGGACCGACCCTTTTACGCTTTGCTGTCGTCGGGCTTTGTGTGGATGCTGTTGTCACTGTGCACTTTGATTTCAATCGTATCCGGCTTGAGAACCTCTCTTCCATTTTCTTCCTTCAGCGGTAGCTTCCTGCAGAGACAGAGAAATGCACAATGTGGAAGTTAAATACGCAGTTTGTGCACTTCAAAGCTTGGTCATTACAAGAACTTAAAGCATACATACCATTATTGTGAACAGGCGCACGATAAATTGTACATAAAGCAGAGCTGAATTACTGCCGTAAGAGAGTTTAGGCTTAATGGTTTTCTTCAAAAAATGTGTGCCTAACAGCATTGAACTCCACCTTATAGACCTTTCGGTGTGTGAATGAATTGCCTCCTTTGGGATTAATAAAGCTAAATTTAATTGAAGAGAAAAGGCAGCAGGAATATTAAATATAACAGCCTCCACGGGGCTTCACAAGGGGTTAGAGAAAGCCAAATTATTCCTATTTTGCCTGTGTTTGGTCTGGATGGTTGGAGAGCTGATCAATTTGTCAGCTTGTGTTTGTTTTCAGTGCTCTAGATGTCTGATGAGGATGGAGATGAGGCATGAATAATTATAAGCAACATGACTTAGCAGGCTTTTTACAGGACTTTCTCCATCTGTTCACCAAGGACAAATGGCATCCACTTACGTTTTTAAAGAAATCACTGCACACATATGGTACATAGACACTAAAGTATTTGTTGGTTTCAGCAATCTGTGATAGTTCAGTGATTCCCAACTAAGCCATGTATGTTCAGGAATAGCAATGTAGATCGATCGATTTGCTTTGGTCCTGAAAGAATGCTTTAAAAGAATGCCACTGATTGAAATTAATTTTATTCAGCATAATCATCCTGTTATCCTTATTTAGAACCCAAATTTTCTTTTACGTTATTATTAAAAATCCTTATTATCTTACGCTGTTTCTAACAAGTCAATTTCTTTAGGTTTCCCCTCCCTAATGGCATACTTTTTCTGACTGACATTCCCCCCCAAAAAACACCACATGCAAGCCTCAACCTCATATTGCACATACAGCAGGAAATGTGGCTTTGGCTAGGCCTAAGATGAACCCTATAACACCAGAGTTACACAGGTCTGCAGCCCGATCAGTGACCATATGACAAATAGTCCCAAGTAAATAATATGTATTACCCAAACGGCTGCGAGTAACCGCAGGAGGTTGCTGGCTGATGCGCCTTGGACAAAACTGGTTGCAAAGAGTTTGCTGCACCAAAAACTTCAGTGCAATTTCTTTGGCCCCAAGTAGATTGCCACTGTCATTCGCACTTTGCATCCAACATATTTCAGAAGGTGCAACTTTTACTTTGAAAGCAAAAGCTCTCTAGTTTCACTTTCACATTCTTGCTTCCACTTGGCAAATAGTTTGCTAGTGTTTGCAACCAAGTTGTCATCTTCCTTGCAACCTGTTGGTGAACAAAATCATTGCTCATGACTCAGTAAACTCCAGAAACCATTTGCCAACCGCTCATGGAATACATACTCTTCTATAGCAACCTGGTGGATGCCAGCTTCTCAGTGACTAGTCTTTAGGCCGGCGTAAATGGAGATGTGGCAATCATATTCACATATGTCAGCAACCACTTGCAACTAATGATGGAATACAACTTGTCATCTCCCTGCATCTGAAACATTTGCTTTAAAGATAGGGACAAAGTCTGAGAACACTTAGTCTGCCATCTTTACATCGACACTGGTGCATTAAGACAGGGATAAACCAACAATAAGATTGAGTCAGTTTTCCACTGCACAAAGGTGTTATACTCGCTTATGCAAGACTGAAGGGGACAAACTTCATAATTTTTTTTTATAAATTTATAAACAAAGATACAGCTAGTTCATTTCATTAATAACCACCATTCTACCAAGACTAGTGCAAATCTGCAGCTTAAAAATGAGTCGCCAGAGCTTGAAGGTGCTGCACACTCAACCTTAAAGTTGGTTGTCATAACTACTTGCAACTGGTCCCAGACTCCGTGCTATGCAAGTTGGGGAAACTTGTATTCAGCTGAGACTGAAGAAGTCACTTGGATGAGCGAGGAAACATTTCTCCCGCTGAAAACCCTACGTCCAGATGAACAGATTCAACTTTTTTGGACTGCAATAACTTCAGAGCTCGCACATCTTCAATATGGTGCAAGTCTGACTCATTTTGAGACGGACAGAAAAGGAAAGGGCTATTTGACTTACTCACAGCCCTGTTTCAGGCACGCTTGTTCATCTAATCTTCCACGAGTTTTGTTTTGAGTAATGCAGCAGAAGGACATCACAGCTTTATCTTTATGCTAATATGCATCAGTATGATGAAAATCCAACCAGCTTGTGCTTCAAGCAATATGATATATGAGAGCTTTCATCTGCATTTGGCTGATCTGGCTTTATCCAAGTGCGGTTAATACAGGCAGTGGGTCAGAATAAAGTAATGCTGCAACATAATGAGACCTAAATAGTAGCATTTTCTAACATCTTTTGTTGTAATGACCCACATTTCTATTCTAATTTGACTTGCACAAATTCAAACATGCAAAATGACCCATAACTAGGGAGTAACTATTAGAAAAAAAGCTATATTATTCCCCTTCTGTGCCATTACAGGTGGCTTCTTGCCATTATGTGCACTCTGTCAATCGAATTAGTATCCTTTGATGTGTTCAAATGCCAGGAGGACAGAAATTTCAAAGAAATATCTATCAGCAGTGTCAAATCCCCTCATCCTAGCCTCTAAAACACTAAAGCCTAACCAAAAACCACTTATTGACAAACCAACAGGGACACATTCACCGAAAAAAATACAAACCACGGGGGGGGGGGGGGGGGGGGGCTACCCATGTAAAATCAAACAGGCATCTGTCTTTTGTCATTTCATTTTGGGGAATAAAAACCCTGCTCTGAAATTTCAGCAAGGGATGTCTAAATGCAATTTTACTCTCAGCGGTAGCTTGCGCCCACACCAAACAACCAAAATAAAAAAAGAGAGAGAGAACAAAATAAAGCAAATAAACAAAAATAAAAGAAAGAATGAGAAAACAGATGACAATTACAGAAAATGCAAAGCGAACGTGGCACTGAGTTGAATCTCTTCCTGCTACACAGCCCTTTCTTTTACCCTGCGTCTCTTGGAAGTAAGACAAGTTTAATAAGGAGATCAATAAGGAACTTTGGCTTTTACATTGATTCACATTGTCAGAGGCCTCTTGCTTCTAATATGCGCTTCATTCAATGCGTATTTCTCCAGTTCTATCAAGACATTGAGGGAAAAAAGAAGGGGGGGGGGGGGATTAAGTCACAAACAAAGAAAGGAATTATAGACCTATACCAGGCCAGTATTAATAACACTTGACCTTAAAGATTCTCATTTTCCTGAGTTCATGAAGCGGTTCCACTTTTTATTTTGCCGCTGCTAGTCTGTCATGACTCAGAGACATAAACAATCTGTCAAATGAAGGTTCTAAATGAAAAGCTCTATATTGTCTTTTGAGTATAAAAAAAATCATTTGAATTTTTTAGAGCTTTTTAAAAATCTTTTTTTATTACTGTTAATGGTAGATATATCCACATGATAAACATTTCCCGGATGACTCATACATTATTCTTGGAGTAGAACTTCTCCTTTGAAAGAATACTTAATTCGAAGCTGACACGACTCTCTAAATAAATACGAACCTGCAGCTAGCAGGGGTTGACCGAAACAGCTTGTTGTTTTACTAATGCAGTTCTTATACAGCTATTGACATTTAATAAAACATTGCATATGAATCAGTCATCCCTGCTGTCATTGAAATGTATTTATTTAACTAAACTAACTATTTTTTGCATTGTTTCTTTCTTCAAAGGTCTGAGATATCTCATCTGGTGCATCAGTGGACACTTTTATTATTCTCATTACTGGATGTTTTCACTGTGTAAACGCTGAATTTCCTCGACTAAATTGTCAATTTTAAAAGGCACTCTACATCAACACAAAATCACCCTCAAATTGCCATGCTGGACGTTTTACCAAGCTCCGGGAGAGTTCTTCAGTGAGCGAGATCATGAACATAAAACAGTAACCCTGCATGATACTGTACCTAATAAGCCCAAATATTGCAACTGGCCAGAGGGGGGTTCCCCCTTTGGTTGATTGGTGGATGTTAAAGTTCCTGCACAGTGAAGCCAATTTCATGTCTCATTAGCTCCATGCAAACCTAGATTGGACTTATACTCAGATGGGGAGGTTTCCTCAAGTTCTGCGAAGGCTCTTGCTGTGTGACGTTTCCTGTTTCTTCAGTGAGGAGGCAAAATCAAACAATCCCGAATCCATTTACTGAAGCAAAGTATCAGTACAGTTTGGAAGAAAAAGGAAAAAAAAAAAAAGAAGAAATTCTATCAAAAAAATATTGGAGAAAATATTGGCGGAGGCAACTGTAACTGTTAAAGCGTCTGCAGTTGGCATACGGCATGCCCTTTGCCTTCTCTGCAATTTGATAAACTCCTTAACATAGTTTTACCATTTTAGTTATTCAAATGGTCAAAAAAAGTGCAATGAAAAACATAAAACTACTAGAACTTCTAGAACTACTTGAGGTTGGCGTTAATAATTATTGATGGGGCTCTGTGTGATGAGAAAGCAATATTTCGCATGTTATATGTTGATTCAAATTATAAAAATTGCAGTTATACATCTGCCGTGGCCCCAACTGGTCGCAGCAGATGGCTGACTCTCCCCGACCCTGGTTCTTCTGGAGGTTTCTTCCTTCTAAAAGGGAATTTTTCCTTCCCACTGTTTCCAAGTGTTTGCTCATAAAGGGCTCCTTTAATTTTTATTTATTTATTTATTTATTGTGTGTGTGTGTGGGGGGGGGGGGGGGCTGTCTTTTGGCTGCTGCCTTCAAGAGTCACCACAGCAGATCATCTGTCTCCATCTCACTCTATCCTCAGCATCCTCTTTCACACCAATCCTCTGCATGTCCTCCTTCCCTATATCCATGAAACTTCTCTGAGATCTTCCTCTTTTCCTCCTGGCTGGGAGCTTCATCTTCCCTCCTCTGCACATGTCTAAACCATCTCAGCCTTTGTCTCCAAACTGCTTAATCTGAGCTGTCCCTCTGACTGCATTCTAATCTTGTCCATGCTGGTCACTCCCAATGAAAATGTTCAGCTCTACTACCTACAGCTCAGCCTCCTGCCTACATTTCCAAACCCAGCCCGTTCTCACTCCCGAGGCGTAACATGCAGACGTTTTGTCACGTCCCGCATGAGGAACGTGAAAGGAGACCTTCGGCGTTCTTATGGTACACGGCGGGTTATGGCCGAAATCCTGTGCAATGACGCTCCCGCGGTAATAGATGTTCCAGCCCTGTATTCCAGCCCTAAACCTAACCTTATCCCTAGCCCTAACCATAACCCTTTTCCTGAGGTTAACCAGGACTTTAATGATGTTAAATAGTGTGTTTCGAAGCGATTTGAAGAAAAAGAGCGAACATGTGTAGATTGAGTCCATACGGTTCTCATATTTCCTCATTTTTTCCGAGGTCGTCATTTAGGAACGTGGTGGGTAGCCGAAAACGTAATATGTTGACGATTTGTCACCTAGCGTAAAATGTGACGCTTTGGGAGTGAGAACGTGTTGTCCAAACCATATAGCTTCAAAGTCTCTCTACCATCTTGTAAACCTACCCTTTTCCTTGGTTGGGTTACATTTTCCTCTATCACAACAGCACTATGACACAGATCTGTGTTGGCACAAGGATCTCGAGGATATCTTTGCTTGTGCAGTATTTAACATTGTGGCCACAGTTAAAAGCAAAAATCGTGTGGATAGTTTTTCCCCAAATGCTAAAAGAAATAGAGCCATTTGGAGTCATTTTTCATCACTGTGAACATACTATCTCGTGTGCATATACTGCTTGTTTGTCCAAAAATATGCACACACCATCAGAAGTTCAATTCAAAACATTGTTTGGCACACAAGGCAAACAGCAATGCTACTGGGTCTTGACAAACCTCTGATTATGCTGCGAGAGCCAGCAGCTGTGTGAAGCTCACGGTGCGCTGGCGTGATATCAGAGTGCGTATGCAGATGCGTATTTGTAATCTGTAAGCTTCTAAGTGACACCAAAGCGCAGCAGGGGCGACTTGTTCTTTCCTCTGCAGACATTAATTAAGCACATGGCCATCTATGGCAGGCCACGAAGGCAGGCTACAATCTTTGCTTTTTCACTGTGATAAATTAGGTGGCTTGCAGTCTTAGCTGCGGTATATGCCTGGAGAGTTTGTTTACACCCTTATCAAAATCTATACACGTGTATATTTTTTTTTTCCAGCAAAATTTTTTTTTTGTTTTGAGTTGGCATCTGGGATCTTACTGTGAATTTAGAAGTGGAAGTCTTTGTCAAAAGCGCAGGAGCTGCTGATGGACAATTTGGCTGTTTACATGTGGATCAGACGCCTTGTTCCCTGACCTGATGTAGAAATGAGCTTGTTTACACGACTGCGGAATAAGAATGTAGGGAAACGAAGACCAGACAGATATATGTCCTTTTTCTCATTTTTACACGGTCAGGTATGCTCCAGCCAAAGCCTTTTAGCTTCTCGAGACAAGCAGATTTCTGTTTGATCTGGAGTTAAGAGTAGTGTGAGCTCACACTTAATTAAATGTCATCCACCTCAGTCTGCTGCTCCAGAATCTGAAATTTATGTGCTCTCTACATGTCAATAGCACAGACTGTCTTGTCTTTCAAAAGAAAATGGAGAATGAAGAGGCTCTGGATCCCTGTAATGATGTTTAATTTTATTGAAACAGGAAAACAAAGGGAGAAAAATGAATGTGCTTGCGTTGAACAATACATTATAGAAAAACATGGTGAAGCACTAGGACTCCTGGTGTATTCTTGAATGACAGCAAATGTAGTAACAATAATTCTTCTTTGATTAATTCGCTTTACCTTTAACTTCATTTTCTCTAATGCAGTATCCTTCAGCTAAACCTTAAAGTTAAATTTACATATGCAAAATATAGTTATACTTTCATTTGTTCCTCTTGTTTTGCTACATTAGATAGTATTAATGACTTAAGGTGTCACCAAAGTCATAGCTTTAGAACTCAGAAGCTATTTCTGGTGATTTTTCAGTGAATTTGCCTTTTTCATTTTGAAAATTTTGTCGTGTCCTTAAGATTTTAGGCTTTGTATGGTCGATGCTAAGCACTGTGGAACCATTAACATGTCTGACAAATTTCTAGGCTAACATGTTACCTCTGAGCTGACGCTAGGTAAGCTACTCCCCTGATGCTTGACTTTTTTTTTTTTTTTTTTGCATCTCTTTGCATTTACAGATTTCAAAGTGTCTTTCAACTGGCTATTTCGTTTAGGTCCTTTAGCCCCCCACTTTTTGTTTAATTCAAACAAAAATAATCAGGTTTTTTTTTCTTTTCTTAAGAGTACGTGTGCACATGCACAGTATGTGGGGTTCGAGGTTGCTTTTGTTGTCTTTGCTTGGACTGCAGGTGTCCAGCTGGAAAAACTTAAGATAGCGTCAAACCACAAGTTTTTCACTGCATTTCTTATCACATTATACGTATGGGAGGGGACGAACTAGCATAGCATTAAAACAGTCCCAGTAATTGCTAACTTTAGGTTTTTATCTACCCACTTCAATTATAGGACACTAGTAGGAACGAAGTGTGTTCAGTCTTCATTTGGGATTCGTGTGACGTCAACAGGGGCAAATAAAACACTCTGAACTTCTTTTTACACCATTGGTTTAGTACTCCATGTTGTTAGTGGACAGGAAGTTGTCATGAACAACACGGCTGACTGGCATCTCAAACAGATTTTTCTTTAGTGACTGACACTTCTGTAGAAATTCTTTCTTGCTCCATCCCCAGGCTGCCATGGCCTTAACTGTAATCTTCCATTCTGTTTTATATTTCCTGCCGGGAGTCATCAGGTATATATAAACACTTTCAAAAGTCTATCGACTCCAAGCCAGATCTATCACTGAGCCTCTACTCAAACTTCTTAAGCCTGAATAAACAGAGACTTCACCAGACGCCCCTCCTGCGCCACCTCAACGCTTAAAATGTCACTGTGACATATCATCAGCTTTACTCAACACTGACTTTTTGTCTCTGGGTAAAAGATTATCAGCAGCTGTTGTTTTGTATTAAAAGTCAATACCAAACTGTTCTTCTGGGTTTCTTGCCAGCAGGTTACTGGAGAGCCCGACAGTAACAAATCTATTTCTGGTTCACTGACTGACAGGATGGGACTGGAGCTGGCTGCACAACTATGACAAGCAATGAATATTAGGAAAAAAACAAACTTCCAGAAAGAAAAAAATGAACACAGAATCCAAATTAAATGCAGGTAGAAAGAATATGAATCAATTTAAGTTTCCCTGCATAAGCATGTATTTACTTTTTCTGTCTTTTGCCTGAATAGTGACTTTTTAAGGTCGTAAGGGGTTAAACAGTATAGCTGGAGTCGCATTTGACTTGATGCTACAGACTAGAGGTCCATTAGGTGTACCAGTTCTCTTCTATCTCTATATGGGTCCTATTGATATCTCAGCACACTGACAAGAACTTAAGACTGAAACTGGAAGTGAGGACTTTTGAAGTCAACAGTACTACTTGAGTCTTTCAACTTTCCCTGAAGCAGCTATGCAGCCCAGTGTGTTCCGCAGATTCATAACAGAAAGACACCCACACACTCTCTGTCGTGTGTTTGTAGAACTAGCCTAGCTCCAACTTCAAAATAACCCTGCACTGCTGGGTGCGTGGTCGCTCTGCTAACCTTCAGCACCACATTGAGGTTGGAAAACTGTCTCTATACAACACGTTCTCACTCCCAAAGCGTAACATTTTACGCTAGGTGACAAATCGTCAACATATTACGTTTTCGGCTACCCACCACGTTCCTAAATGACGACCTCGGAAAAATGAGGAAATATGAGAACCGTATGGACTCAATCTACACATGTTCGCTATTTTTTTTCAAACCACTTAGAAACACGCTATTTAACATGATTACAGTCATGGTTAAGCTCAGGAAAAAGGTTATGGTTAGGGCTAGGGATAAGGTTAGGTTTAGGGCTGGAATACAGGGCTGGAACGTCTATTACCGCGGGAGCGTCATTGCACTGGATTTCGGCCATAACCCGCCGCATACCATAAGAACGCCGAAGGTCTCCTTTTGCGTTCCTCAGGAACGCCCCGGGACGTGACAAAACGTCTGCATGTTACGCCTCGGGAGTGAGAGCGGGCTCCTCTATAACCCCGAAAATTAAAATCTGCTGTGTCAGAAGTGCACTGGCGATACCCACCAGATTTTCTTCTTGGTTCCAAACCAGCCCACACACTCCTCAGCTCACATTCTCAGAACAGACACCCAGCACACACTCTGATCTGTCCCACTCATCACCTTCCTAATTTGAAGTTCACCCCATGCTATTTATCACTGTAGATGCTCTCCATTGATGTTATTATTGACACTGTTGCTCACGCTTCGCTAGTCTTTACAACTTATTACCCCTCAGCACCTTCAGACTTGCACTATTGACATCTTGGAAACTCAGTTGGAGTTGTATTATTTCAAGTGTTATCTTATTAGTCTCCAGCTCAGTGGCATGACTCATTGTAAAGCAGACCATGGTATTTACTCCATTCTCGCTACACTAGTTCAAAGGAGTTATGGCCATCTTCACTGCCAGTTACGAAACCAATCTCTCTGCAGAGACACGGACTGCAACAGGACAACAATCAAAAGTGCTCAAACAACCAGAAAGTTTCTAACAAGTACTGTACAATCTCTGAGGTACTGTCAGATGGACTCAAGTACCTCCTTCATCAACACTACCGTCATTCGAAATGTGTTCTTTTGGCATAATTTTAAGCTTGCTGATGATTAGCCCTGTCAGTTTTAAATAAAGTTAATAACAATGTGCTGATCATAGATTGGTCCATGTTTAGAATTAGTAGCTTGGTTTATATGACAATTTCAACCACTTGCCTTTTAGCGATTCTGACTTCTCTGCTTGCTTCTACTAGATTTTTATGAACTGCAGCATTTCATATATATGTTAGTGTTGATCCATGTGTGGGGGTGTCATTTCCTGTGAAATCCAAAAATGTTGCCGGTAATTTGGAGCTATTTGTGATAACAAGAAGTCCTCCAACTAAGTTTGTTTGTGCCAACTTTTTGAAAAGACCCATGTTAATGTCCTTGGCACCACATGGGGAGTGATTTCATTTCAAAATACCTCCAGTGTTTTGGAGTTTGAGCCTCATGTGTGACTATTTTTAAGCCTCGCTTTCAATTGCTGTTTGATGTCACCATAAAAAACTACAAGTAGTTTTTTGTTTTTTCACATTTACACGATGGCTGCAGGTCTCATACTGAAAAACTGAAATAGATGTAAAAATAAAAGGTTGCAGAAACATCTGTGGGGTAGTTTTCCACAGGAGGACTAATTCAGATGATAAAACTCAACAATTAAAAGGGAATGCCCTGAATCCAAGTCACATTTAACTGCATGTGTCTGAAGAGAAAACCACGAGATTCTGTGGTGACTGGGCATAATAATTCAATTTAATACAATACTTTACACTATTACTAAAAACACTATGGTTTAAGCCTTGAGCTTGATTAACACTCATACAAGCTTGTAATTACATTTACAGCAATATAACCTTTAGATTTATATGACCACTGATGCCTAAAAAATAGGAAATTTAGGATTCATCTTTTACTCAAAGTTGAAATCTCAATTTTGTTGGTTTTAAAGACTCCTCTGTAGGTGGATTTACTTAAAAGAGGAGTGTTTTTACGTTTGATCGAGTCATTTGTGTTATTCTAATGAAAAAGCCATCGAGTTAACCTGAAAAGCAAGATAGTATTTTATTCATTGCAATAATGCAAATGATGTGAATAAAGTGACCTGAAATATTTCTTAGCAGTTAATTAACACAGTTGCATGAAACCACTGACATTGACTTTTCTGAAGTAAATTAAAAAACAGACACAAAGAATTTTTGATTGCTCTTTCTATCGTGTTGGATTTTTCTCTCGTCATTTGCTCTACCTCATGAAAGTGAGATACTACACTGCTGAAGTATGCCTTTGACAACGTAAATCCAGTGTCGCTATTGCTGCAGTAATCACCTGATTGCCCAACTGACTCTATTTTAACAATCAGTCACTATGTACCTGTATATCGTCACTATACTACCTTTAGGACTATTTTGTATCATCCTGCTGTACTGTATGTGACTGTGACACTAGTCACATGCACACATCAGACAGAGTGTAAAGTCTTCTGTGAGTTGCTGCTCTGTAGATTCCGTGTGCTGTCTGGGCAGGCAGGCAGTCGGCCCTCCAGTGTCGCGAGATTAGTGACTCAGCAGAACTCAAACCCCTCCCTCCTCCACCTCCTCCTCACATGTGCCCTCTCTCTCCATCTCAGACACTGCTGGCACACTGACAGGCACGGCTATGGCCAGTGACTAAGACCCTGTTTGTGCTATCTCACAGACACCGCGATGTAGTTAGCACCCTGCATAAAACAGTTGTACCATGAATTTCACGGGGGTAGGCTTCTAAATTGCATGCTGTCTGATGAGGGGGAAACAAAGAAAATGCTTTTCAGAGATGCTTGTGGCAACACTCATGGACTATTAGCATGCATATAGCATGAAATAAAGGCGGGTACACACACACACACACACACACACACACACACACACAAGGCTGAAAACAAAGCGTGACAGCACAAAATGTACACGGTTGTACATGCATGTAACGAATGCACGCTCACATAACGCATGCAAATGGATACTTAAAAGGTGAACTTGCTGCACATCATGTAAAAGGCACTGATGTAAGTGAATAAGACGTAATCAAAGACATACTGTGGTTGAAAGGGTGGCTGGGCGGCTGTTGTAGGTGTACCTACAGTAAATGGTAAAAAGAAATCTCCTTTTCTCATTCAGACTAAATATATATACGTATACATAAGAGGAATGAACATGGCATGAACCGCTAATGTTATTGCTCAGCGAGTCACTCGGGGACGAGATCCTTGAAAAAAAGGAGGCCTTATTGTTCATTTCTGAGAAATGCAAAGGCTTTTTTTTTGTTCTCTGTTAGATATTTTCATACCAATTTCTCAAAATCTTTGTATTGACTTGTATTCACCCATTCAGGGCTTTCAATTCTTTACTGCACAAAAATTATACAGCGAGAAGAAGAAGAAGCATAACCCTCAGCCATAAAGATACACCCACAGCAGATGTTCCCTCTTCAGGCATGAGCTGGCAAAATTGATGCTGTCACTACACAAAATCAAACGCTTGGACTGAAGCAGTCAAAGGTTTCAAAAAAGAACAATGCAAAGAAAACCAAAGGGGATACTCACAGATAGGCGGCCTTCCCCTCCTCGATTTCTTTGCCCTTGCCGCTGGTGGCTGTTTTTTTGCTGCACAGGGTGCGCGTGATGCACATGAGCAGGCCGCAGTGACGCAGGAAGAAGCAGCTGACGTCCACCAGCACGAGGAGCAGCAGCAGCGCTCCCAGGCCGAGGCCCACCACCGCCCCCAGCCCCAGCCCGCTGAACAGGGATTCTGCTAAGGCAGTGAAACACACAGGCAGACACACGCACACACACACACACAGCAAGGATAAAACCACTGTTAGCAAATTTGGTTCGCTGACTTGTTCTCTAAGACACGTTCAGAGGTTAGGGTCAGATTGGGTGCGGGATCAGTGGAGCTGGAAGGGATTCATTGTCTCACTCCTGTGTCTTCAGGCCGGACGCCTGCAGAGTCGAGGCTGGAGGTCAGCTTCCTCCCTGGGAAACTATAAAGCTGTACCAAACTTTTACTCCAAGGTCAATGAATTCCTCCAGAGCCAGTTGGATGGTTTCCAACACACAGATAAGTCCTAATCCACAATTCCTCAATGCGCACAATCCTCGGAGGAGGGTGGAATTATCTCGATTATTAGCGTAAATCCACCAAATCTCCTCCAAAACAAATCAATTCTTGCCTTATAAAGTTTCTTCTGTATATATATAGTTCATGGAATGAAAGTTTGAAAGATTTTAAATAATTGAGCAAAATGAGATTTATAGTGCTCCAAAATAGGTGGAAATGTAACAAATGTGGCTTCATCTCCACTTAGAATACAGTAAACGCTTCGTAAAACTGAGCATTTAATTGGCAGAGAGGGCAAAAATAAAACAGTTCTTCTCGGCCATATTTGCCCTCAGGCCTTGCATCTACCTCCTGTATCATGTGCCAAATGTGAACATCACACAGGTGCAGAGGTTGGCGCACACGTTCAGCTCTGCACTGAAGCCCGAGTACGCGTTAAGCATCGACGCACTGATGGTCTGGCCACTTCGTCCACTGTTTTATACCTCGCAGCACTAAACAGAATCCCGTCGGGAATTAAATTAAGGGTTTTCAGCTCGGAAGTAAATGCTCTCTCTCAGAGCGGTCAACACACTGCTCTTAAAAACACGCAGAGATCTCGGCTCAGTTGGGTACAAGCAGCGAGGCCTGCTTCCATCTGAAAGTAATACAAAAATGAAGGTAGTGCAGGAAAGAGACGCTCCCAGTGGGTCTCTCTGAATGGAGCTGTGGCCTTAAGTGATCCTGGGGTTGAGCAAACGGAGCATCCACTGCAGGATCAACGCTGACAGCTGGAGGTCGGACCTTGCCAGAAGTAATCAGTGATGGAAGAGTGAGAGTGAATGACCTTTTCTACTTAGGTACGCTCTCATCTGCGTGTTCAGTAGCCTGTAAGTAAAAAAGGGAGATCAGACAATAATGGGAAGGTGTAAGCACTCAGAGGCAGCTGAGTGGTGTAGTCTGGCACCTCCAATTTAAAAATAAAAAAATAAGTGAGCAAGGGGAAAATGCTGCAGGAGGCTTTGTTTGACTTCCTGCATCCTGACAAACCACAAAGTAAATGCAAGCTGAACGCAGGAGGTGTAAGCTGCCTTCTACCTATATGTTATATGTTTGATAGAAAGATGAATTTACATGCATGAACCATTTGGTTTTTCAAGGAAAAAAAAGGAGATGGTTTGATATCTCATTCTGGATGTTATCCAATTGAATCTGCGCTAAACTGTGTGGGGAACTATACACTGTTTGAAAGCACAAAGCCTCAGGCTAATCAGTGTAAACAATTTCAAGGTCCAGATATCGCTCCTACAACAGTTTATCTTTGATAACAAGAATCTTTTAAAAAAAAGGTCAAAACCTGCGAGGCAGAAAGCAGTTTGAGTTTTAATCTCTTAAAAATACCAGATCATTTTCTCTCAACAATACAACTTAATAGCATGTTGCACTTCATTCTCCAGAGTATTTACCTGCTTGCTAATTGATGAAGTACCAACCCTCCAACCTGCTACGACATTTGTTTGCTGCAACATGCTAAGGCTTGATTGAACAGTGGCAGATAAGTATACCCAATGATTCGGTAGCTTGTTGAACCACCTTTAGCAGCATTAACTAGAAGTAATTGTTTTCTGTATGATTTGATGAGTCTCTCATGTGGTTGTGGAGGAATTTTTGTCCACTCTTCTTTACAAAGTTGCTTCACTTCATTGAGGTTTGCGGGGGTTTTATTATGCACAGCATTTCAATCGAGGTTGAGGTTTAAACTTTGGGCCATTGCAGCACAGTGATTCTATATTTTTCAGCCATGCTGTTGTAGATTTGCTGCTGTGGTTGAGTTTATTGTCCTGTTACATGACACAATTATGGCCAAGCTTTAGCTGTCAAACTGATGACCTCACATTGACTCATAAATCCATAACTCAACTCAAAGGTGCTGAAGTCCTGCTGCAGCAAAAGTCCAAATGATATGCTGATATGTTGTGTTTGGTCTGTCCAAAGGATGCTGCTCGAGAGGTCTTGTGGTTTGCAAACCTCCACCATGCTATGTTCCTTTGTCACAGCAAATCTTCCATATGAGCCAAACATGTTCAGCTTTTTCTAATTGTGCTGTCACAAACATTAACATTCAACATGCTAACTGAGACCTGTAGACTTTGAGATGCACCCTTGGGCTAGTTGCAGTTTTTCTGAGCATCGTATGGTCTGACCTTGGGGTGAACTCCTTGAAAGATCATGGTGGTGTGTTAACACAAACCTAAATGCTCCAGACCAGCAAACCTCAGCAAGGTGATCACACTAGCTGATAATCAGTTAATCAAGTGGATTTAATTAGCAGTAATTGTCTGCTGCTGCACTCTTACTTACTATGGAAGCAGTGAAGGTAGAAAGAGTCCTGTGAAAACATTATTTGTCACATGAGTTTAACACCTGTGAGAAAGTGTTGAAAGAATATGGACGGTTTTTAACTCTCAGCGGAGCTTCAGAGCTTGTTTGCTTTTAGCAATAAAGACGCGTTTGGAACAGGAAATGGATAAGTGCTAATGGGCTGACAAGAAGGTGGAGAAGTCAATGTGCCTTTTTTAGAAGCTGAACTTCATGTGTAACATCTGTGAAGTGGCCCTTCAAGAGTATGATCTTGAAATGTATAAAGGAAACAATTTGGAAAGAGGCATGTATTTAGACATGGTCTGTTTTCGACACACTGTGGTTTACATATTTGAGGATGCAGGAATCCTTATACTAGTGTCTTTTTGCACCATCCAAAAAAAAAAAAACAGTGATACAGTCCCCTTCTCGCTGAAAATGCCTTTCGTTTAAAGCCGAGAGCAAGCACTTCAACCTCAACTACTGTTTCAAATCCAGTGCGGTGGAGTATGGAGCCAAACAAACAACAAAAAAATGTGTAAATTCCCAAATACTCCTGCACCGCACAGTGTCACGACCCAAATGACTCTTATGTCAGTGACTTTGTTCTTGACTTGGAGCTGAGACGGCAGACAGCGGATCCTGGCAGCGAGTCAAAGCACAGCGAGGCAGAGACAAAGAACCTTGTGGCAAAAGGAACTCTAATTAAAACTTTGCATTTTCGTGGAATCAGAGGGATTTGGGATTTGAAACTTGTCGACTGAATCAATATTTTCGCTGCGCCGAGGGCTACAGTTTTATATCTCACCTTTTGAAAGTGTGTCTAGGTTCCACTGGCTTCTAAAGCCACAGATTGAGAAATGGTAAACAACACCTCTACAGCTCCCAGGAAGCATCCACATATTCCAGAAAAGGCAGAAAATATCAGTTCATTCTTTAAGCCATACTTAACTGTTTGCCATCATCACACAGCTGTAGCTTCAGGCTTTCAAAGCAGTCACTCTGTCACTGCCACAGTCTGCTCTGTGTCTTTAAGTTTTAGGTGCTCTCCCTTGACGATGGGCCATAGACATTATACAGTGTCTATGTCATTAATTATAAAACTCAAGGCACTTCTGAGTAGGGATGGGTACCGGTAATGGCACCGGTTCTGACATAAAAGGTAGTAACCAGACTGAAAAGCAGCGCACATTTCGGTGCTTTATTTCGGTGCCTTTTTTACGTACGTTCTTTAAGAGGAGAGCTACAGATTAAAAATGCCCAAGGTGAAGCGGTCAAAAGTCTGGCTGTACTTCACAGCAAAAGATGCAAACTCAGCAGCCTGCAACAAGTGCTTTAAGGTGATACTGTGCAAAGGAGGTAACACCTCGAATCTGATGAAACACCTGGCAACAAATATGATACAAATAAAAAACAAAACAAATATGAAACATAATATTTAAATATTAAAAGGTAATTATTACACAGTTTAGATTTTAAAGGGTTATCTAATGATACTAATATTTTCACTGTCTTTACATAAAGTGAAATGCACACACTTGCTCCTAAATTAAAAACAAGATGATAGTCTGTTTTAGCGAAACCAAATCCGAATATATTTAATATAATATAATACATTTATTTTATTATTAATAGATTAATATTTTAAAATAACATATTTTAAAACGTGAACAACTTATTTAGGACGATAGCCACAGAACAATGTCTTCATATAAAAAAACCCCAAAACATGTAAGTTAGACAATCGAATGATGGTGAAAGCATGCCTAAAAAAAGAAGCTTACATTAAAGTCAATACAAAAGAAGGAGAAACAGAGCAGAAGAAAAAGATGTCACCACGCTGATATCAACAAGCACCTGATCTGTTAGCTCAGGAAGGCGATCAGCGCAATTACTGGAAGAACCTCCATGAGCGGGATTTTTGCCAAGAAATGGTGATGAAAGCGATAAGATCAGGAAAGCATTAAAGGGTATCAGTTTCATATCATATCATTCATATCTGTTATTCAATAAATGTTGCCAGTGCATTAGTCAATACTCTTGGAAAGTTCTTAATTTATCTTTAGAAACATAGCACCAAAGGTTTAAAACAAAACGTATGATGCCTTTCGTATGGCCTGCTTTAACAACGTGCTAACCTTATTTACAATCAATATTGTATGGATGTAATAATGATGCTAAAGAAATGTTGTTTTCTAAGAAAGGCATTGTATTTAATGTGATTTTAATAGGCTCATCTTTGAGTTTAAATATGTGCGTTTGTATTTTCTAGTACAGCGCGTACTGCCAGTGCATCATCACTGCTTTGTACGTATGGTCTGAGGTCATTTAAATTAGTTTGCAAACAATGACCAAATTCGGTAAGACAACACTGACAAATTTGGGACTTGATTATGTGACACCATCAGTCATGGATCGGCCTCCACAGAGTCCAGACCTCAACATTATTGAAGCAGTGTGGGATCATGTTGACAGAGAACAGAACAAAAGGCAGAAACATCCAGAGAGTTCAGACTGTGTTGAAGAATAAAGGTGGTCACAGCAAGTATTGACTTTCAAGCTCATTAGAATTGTACAAACTTTTTTTTCCCTATATACATTTCTATGTATGTGTGCATAAATTTGAATACATCTCTGCACGTAAATCCCAAAACAAATCAGGAATAAAAGGTGGATCAAGACTTGCACGGTACTCTACTTTTAGAGCTACGTTCAAAGGTTCAAACTGTTGTTAAAGGAATCCAACTGGCATTTATATAATCTCATTCCTGCTCTTCAAAGTGCTTAAGATTACAGTTTACCCAAAGCCATATGGTTATATAGCCGTTTATTCAATATACTTAAAGTGCTTTATCTATTTCAGATCCACAGTCATTTCCAATTAAGTGTCACCAGTTAACCTAAAGCTACTTTCGGCTGCTCCTTTTTTCACAAGGTGTCACCACAGCGGGTACCCCACATATTTGATTTGGCAGGGGTTTTTTTACATCACAAGCTCTTCCTTGACACAACCGCAAAGGGATTTGGACATGCTTATTTATTTATTTTTTTGTGTGTGTATCTAAAGTACTCATCTTTCTATGCAAGCTTTTACAACTATAACTACACTTTCAGATTAAGGTAGTCAAGGACTCCGCTGTGGCTCTGTAAAAGTCTATCAATTTTTATTACAGAAAATGTTCAGCCTTCACCTTTACTATATGAAACAGGTCAGATCTCTGCGTAAGAAATTTTTAAATTGCTTGATTTAAATATAACAAATGTGTGTCCACGAGGCACATCATGAGAGCTGCTAGGATGCCTTCCAATAATATGCCTGGAAGAGAAAAACATGCACATTACTGCTTACATGTGATCAACTACTATTTCCTGTTGTTTTATTTGTTGGTGATGCCCAGTTTTTACTAATGTGCAACAAACGCTCATCTGGTCACCTAGAGTTGCCATAGTTGATTTATAATCTCAGAGTAAAGAGAAGTAATGAGGTCATTTCTGTTGGAGGGTCTTTTAGGAAATAGAGGGCAGTGCTGCCTTCCTCTTGCACTGAGTGATCACCTGCACTCAAACTGATGCAACGGCAGCAGTGAAAACCATCCCCTGTAATAACCCACAGGTCAGAGTGATAAACTGCCTGCGGGGCTTTGAGGGCAGAAGTTGCACTATGGATGCAAATACCCTTTGCTGGCTAAGAAAGGGAATTTTCATTGGATTTAAAGCTATTATTTATTCAAAGGCATGCTTCATTATCAAATGAAACAAAAAAAAAACTGCCATGCTTTACGTCTGAATCACGTACCAAGTTATCTACTTGGATAACAAAAAAGTTTTTTTCAACACAGAACTGGTTCTGATCTTCTTTGAACTTTCTACAGTGCCAATAAACAGGCAGTGATGGGACTTTTCACTAGTAGAAATGCTTATCATCTGTGATGCTGGCATCTCTTCTGGCACATGTTTCCCACAATTTAGACATCAAGAAAAGGTGTCTGAAAGCTATTGTTTGCGCTTGCCTTTTTGTATTTGGATATCCGGTCGTTAAGTCTGACGTCACTAGCCGTGTCTGGGCCTAAACTCCGCTGCAGGTCCATATATCAAATGATCACTATGGCATTACTGAGAGTTGAAAAACTGTCTAAAGTCTTTCATCTTTAATAAAATGATCAGCGTTCTGCTCTACCAGGTGTAACAATTGAGTTTAACATCCAGGCATCCATGGAAACGGAACTTATGACATTTAACGGAATTAGAAGTTAGCAGGAAGTTAGCTTGCTAGCTTTTATCTAAACACAATATAGCATGTCCTGACTGCAGGGTTTTGGAAACAAATTAAAACGTACAGCTCTGTTATCACTTCCAACATAAATGAAGACAGAAAACTAAACAGCAGTGACGTTTGTAGGGTTACTGAAGTTTGGCTAGCTGGTATATAATGATGTGCTACGTGACCGCTAGCGACACAGCTATGTCAGCATAACAAGCTAACTTTTTTTTCCACTCGATAAAAGTTAACGTGAGCGTTCTCGGTGGTCAGGAACAAATCACATGGCAGGATGCTGTAAAAGGACCAAACTTCAGCCAGGAGAACAACTGAGATAATCCATCCACAATACGAGGTTAGTCATTCATATACTGCTGCATGGGCTGGGCTGTAGTTACATCCTAAGGTTTTAAAAACTGAGCTTAAATAAATGATTAGCGGTAATAAAAGCCGAGGGAGGTCAACAGTGATCACTGACTGTTTTAGGAGCTTTTTGAGATTAAATAGAAGAAAATACAAAACATTAAACATGTTAACAACACAAAAGCCATATTAAATACAGGCTACTTTAGGCCTGGAAGTAGGATTCGTCACGTCATCACTTAACAACCGGATAATACTCCAACTGAAAACTCCCAAAATCAACGTTTGTGCCTTCTCTTCACCATGATGTTCCAAAATCAGGTGCCCTATGATGCACAGGACATATATCCAACATCATTCACTATGCAGAAAGGGGGAGAGAGTCTATCTTTACCTCTGTGTTTATGGTTATATTTTCACTTTCTGTATCTGCAAATGAGGCCATGCTGCAGCATCACTGTGCTTTCTCTCTCCGACTTGAGGTCTGCCTAATAGAAACACAGACAGGCAGTCCAACACTCGTGTGCTTGGCGCAGTCATCACGTCTGTATTTTGGACTGAGGATGGCAACAAATTTGACTTTGTCTTGAAATTTACAATCTGGCTGTGGGCAGAGCACAGAGACATGGAGATACTTTTGGCTAACAGTTCCTTAAGAGTGTTTGTTGATGTCAAAAAACAAATGGTGGCTAATTTTGTGTTGCCACATTTTCAGTATTGGCGGACTAGTATTATCATTTTTCCATCCTTGTATCTTCAATCCATCCATGACTCAGACATAAATTCAAAGCATTGCAATAATTACTATGTTCCATTTTGTCCAACATTTTTTTTCTTAACTACAGTTTAAATTAAGTCTTTTTGGTCTACAGAGTTATTAGTCCCTCGTACAAAAATTTCATATTTTTAAAGAGTGTTTCTTAAGTGCTGTTAAACAGAGCAAGGAATTTTTAACACAGCTTTTTTCAAGTAAACTAAAACCACCTTTTCTTTCAAAATCTTCTCATATCCTCCTTTCTTCATTATTCCTTCCAACAAGATGACATTCCCTTTTCCAGATGCACCAAAGCAGCGTAACTAAATAATAATATTTCCAAGACTGTGTTTCATTGTGGGACCTGCAGTGTTGTTTGGGTTATATTCGTCTCACTTCTTTCTCCAAATATAAGCAGGATCTCTGTGGCCAAATAGCTCTAGTTTCATCTCATCTGACCAAAGGATGCAGTTCTGGTATCTATACTCTTTCTCCAGGTTGTCTTTAACATACTTAAGTCTGGTTTGAAGGTGTCTCTTCTACAGATTATTTCTTAGTCTTCAACCTCTCAGTCCATTCCTGAAGATGAGCAGGGCTCTAGTGATAGTCTTCTTTGAGACTACAATTCCCAACTTGGCTAAATCCTTCACTACTGTCTTGACAAAGATGTTTTAAACCATTTATCACTTTTAAAAAAATAAGGAATCATGCTGTTTAAATGTGCCTCAACTCGCAACGTGCATTATATACAGTGCAAGTTATACTCCAGAAAGGCAATATAAAAGAAAAACAAACCAATGTTTAATGTAAAATGAGAACATGTTAGACGCTCATGTATTACTAACATGTGACAAGTTAACATCTGAAAAACTAATAAACACTGAAAAGTGTGGTGCATTGCCGTGCATTATGAATGACGCACACTGTTTGAAATTTAATGACAGCCACTAAAATAAAAGTTCAAATGTAAAATAACAAAACAATAGATCATCCTGCTGTTTTCTTAAGGTTATCTGAAGTCAGTTTGCGGAGGCATTAGTAGGAAAGACCAGACCTCCTACTTGCTACGTCCTCCAGCTTATCTGGGGAAACATCGAGTCTTTCCAAGGCCACCCTATAGAGGTAATCTCTCCAGCATGTCCCGGGTCTACGCCAGGCCTCCTCGTGGTACAGTAGGACAGCGGTCCCCAACCTTTTTCGCGCCACGGACCGGTTCATGCCCCACAATATTTTCACGGACTGGCCTTTAAGGTGTCGCGGATAAATACAACAAAATAAAACTAGTACCGGTACCGAAAAAAAAGATGATTTATTCATAACACACGTGAAAAGACCCAGGAAAACCGAGTTAATGATAAAACGATAACAAAATAACGCTGAAAACCGATAAAAACCCTGAAAACCATACATTTCACACCTGAGCCTCAACTCTCGCGGCCCGGTACCAAACGACTCACGGACCGGTACCGGTCCGAGGCCCGGGGGTTGGGGACCGCTGCAGTAGGACATGCCAAGCTAGAACACCTTAGCCATGATGCAACAGCCTTAGCTGTCTCCTTTTGATGTGGAGGTGTAGCGGCTCTACTCTGAACCCCTCCTGAATGACTGATGTCCTCACTCTATTGCTAAGAGAGACCGATATATTTGCAATCTCATTCCAATAGTCCAATAGACCATTAGGCGGCTAGTCGTGCACATCCCTAGTTTTTAGACACATCTCTCACTAGTCTTTTGTCCAGTGTCTTTGAAACCATCCTACCAGGCTTGTTATTATACTGTGTGTAAATTGGAAGATAACTCACACTGTTAACTTGATGTTACAAGCTTTGAGCATTACAAAGTTAAAGCACATCATTTCACAGTAGTGGTTTGTGCTATGGCTCAGTTCAAAAGGTCAACATTTCAGAGGGTTGATCATGCTGACCCTGAACATTTTTATCTGTTACTGTATGCAAATAGAAATAATTTATGCTTTCTAAAATGAACAGCATGTGAATTATTCCCATATGTAAGATCTGAGTTCCAAATTGATGCTTAAATGGCTCAAGATATGTTCATATCTGCATAGATGCTACTTTATATGTTAAAGTAAGGAATTCTTTTTTATCTTGCAGATACCTGGCAAAACTTAGCAACACATTTTCCCCAAAGCATTTGTGTAAAAAACAATTGTGTGTTTTTTAAGACTGAAGTTTTCAAAAACTTTCGACTTCTGCACACCCAGTGTTCATTAATTCTTATTTCTCTGCTCTATTAACTAGTTTACTGACTTCTTCCGATTACTTGTTGATATATAGGCCCATTAGTACCATTCGGTGGCTAGACATCCAACTGCTTGCGTGGCACCTGAAGCCATTTATACACATCTTTGACAATACAAACTCATTAGGTCTGACCAGTGATTGACTGTCTCTAGATGGGATCTATGAGAAAGTGACTCAATTAATGATGACCAAACGGGCAATCATTGATTAAGAAGGTAGCAGGCCGCGATAAACATCATCATTTGCGGAGGGGAGCAAGTCTTCCTCCTTTGCGACGTGACAAGGAATGGAGAAGGGGAGTTTCTTTGAGGACATCCTCAAAAAACTCAACATTATAATTAAATCCTCTCTAGTTCGCGAGAGATGGATGGGTTCTTGTTTTCCGTCCATTTTCAAGGAGGAAGCAGATCAGCCCTGATGCGATTCGAGTGCACTCAAGTGCCAGCATAGAGGAAACGAAAAACCATGGGAAATTACTCTTAGGTTAGAAGAATATGGCATCCTTAACAATCAACCTCAAAAGACTTCAAAGAAATTCAGCTTCCTTTTCTGTAATTGCTGCTGTCTGGGGTTATGGCTTTTTAAGGAGTAATTCAAGTGTCTGTACCTTGATCTTTGCAGTTACAATTCAAAGTTTAAACTCTGCTTAAGCAGTTTCCTATGCATGAACAAAAGTTTAAAAGCCTAAAGGTTACAATGCCATGTAACCCCTGAGTGTTGACGGTCCTACAAGACCCTACCTTGCGTGCTGAAATTGCTGTACTTGACCACCAATAGTCACTTCCTGCTTTTGTTGTTGGTTAACAATGTATTGGCTTCTTTTCCATTGTTTTTCCTCTCTTCACTTTGCCCTTCTATCCCAGCTTCGGTATCTAAGTAGTATTTTAACAGTGCAGTGTTGATTCATGACTGTTCCCTCACAGTTCTCAGCATCCCGACTCCCCAAGTCCACATGATCTTTCTTGACTGGAATCTAGAGTTGGGATATCGCCCATACAAGCTGGTTGCAATCAGGCATCATTTCTGAAAATACTTCTATATTTTTTCTGCCAAAAGGGCCTTTAGAAACTTAACTTTGTGAATATCAAGTGTTTTCTTTCTCTCCCAACAGAATCTGTCCTTAGAAGGTCTTTGGAGCTGAGACTCAATATCCTTGAAATGTTCAAAAGGATCTTTAAAAACATAATAATTAATAACTGACATCAATGGGTGGCTGTAGCTCAGGTGGCAGAGCAGGTCAGCCACTAATCAGAAGGTTGGTGGTTCGATCCCAGGCTGCCTCCTCGCTGCATGCCAAATATCTTTGGGCAAGATACTAACCCCATGTTTGCCTACTGGTGGTGGTCAGAGGGACCGGTGGCGCCTGTGTCCGGCAGCCTCGCCTCTGTCAGTGCGCCCCAGGGCAGCTGTGGCTACAATGTAGCTTGCCATCGCCAGTGTGTGAATGTGTGTGTGAATGGGTGAATGACTGAATGTAGTGTAAAGCGCTTTGGGGTCCTTAAGGACTAGAAAAGCGCTATACAAATGCAGGCCATTTACCATTTTACCATCAAGGACAATACATGCAGATTTAAGTGTTTGGAGATAGAAATGGTTTCTTTACCCAATTACTTTTTACCATATTGAAAGCCAAATGTTTTAGTGACACACTGGAAATGGTGCCACAACAGACATTAATCTCACAATTCAAGTGGATTCAGAGAAACCCAACATTCATACATGCATATATAGTCTTATTATCTGTGCCTGCCCATTGATCAAATGCAGATTAAAAGCAAACGTGGCTAACGTGTCCTAACTTGGTTCAGCCTGTGTGTGATTAACGATATCCAAACTGCAATTGTAGCATAAAAATATATATGTTAAAACTTGGGAATCTTGGATGATAGAAAAGGATTTTCCCAAAAGCCTGTTTGCAGATCAACTCCATGTTGCTGCACCTTTTATCCATTTCCCAAGAAAATATAAAGAAATCACTTGTGGTTAAAGACTTTTGCACAGTATTTCAGAATGCAATTGAATGCCACTGCACTTTAGCGATTAAAAAGGCTAGTCTGTGCATATTTATTTATTTGCATGCCTATTCTCTCCTTCAGTGATCTATAGTAATGCGCCATTACAACTGACACTGATACACTAGAGAGTGCACTCACTGAAAGGTTTTATGTCAATAGCTGGTCGTTTTGCACACTGCCACATCCAGAGCAGAGGGATGTCCACCCAGATCGGACTTTGTTATAGTAAATGTGAAGCGACATCATCCCTTCTGGACAGTTCTGAATGTAAATGTAAAGTCTTTGTATGTATAAGAATTTTGTCATTGCTGCTACGCACACACAAATGTACACCTATGGGAACTACAAATCCCAGTTTAATCCCTGGTCACGGGCAAAACAAAGATCAGACAGTCTTCAAACACCATAAACCATCTGTGTGAGCCATTGTTCCTGCTTGCTTTCCTTTGCAGTAGCTGACATCAATTTTGTCTGATGTTAAAAGTGCTCCCTCGGAAACGCAATCTTTTGATCTCAACAGGATTATCTTTGTTCCATGAATAAATGAGTAAGTAAACATGTAAACACCACGATTGATCTCCTATTATATTGGCCTTCTATACCCCAGTAAGTATTACAATCCGTATATTGACTGTCAGGTTTTGTATTGTTGATTGTCATTTATGCTTAGAAATATCTACTTATATATGCTTAGAGTTTTATAATTAGTTTTAGATTGGTAGAGGTTTGATCCTTAATAGTCTACAAACTTTGTGTGCATTCCAGAGCACTCTGGGCGCATGGGAGAGGTCGTACCTTCTCTTACTGTTTTATGGTAGGATAAATGTATCTATATCTGTTTTAGTGCCTTTTGTTTAGATGAACTGCTGGACTTCCAGACCATACACACCACACACACACACACACACACACACACACAAACACACATGCTTACACAACACACAGGCAAGGTACTCTTTGTGTGTAGGTATACGTCATATGTTAATGAACCTATGTATATTCAACCTCAATAAAAGAGCAGTGTTACGGGGGGGCGGACGAGAGCAACTGGGGTCAAGCGAAGGAACGGCGCTTGTCCGGTTCTCTCCCGTGCACGAGAAACATGAAGAACTTTGCCTACTCGGGTCTTGCTTTGCTGTGTAATTACATTGTCTTCAACGTTCCAGCGAATAGGTTTAAGCTACAAACCTATCATTGACTGTGGTGCATTTTACACAAGGCAAACAAATGTAGGTCTTGGATTAAAGCTTTTACAATTAAAATCCCTGCGGGTCAGCTTTGCTTGTACATCTCTTGATGTCTGACAGTTTTGTCAACTTCAGTCTGAATTTTCAGCTTTAATCTGACAATCTTTCCAGCCACACATTCAGCAGCAGATGCAGTTTTTATTTTGGAGTGGCAGTTTTAGAGCAACAGTACTTCAACTGATTATACCGAATGAAGCAATCCACTTTCATATGGAGAAAAACTGAGCAAGGACTTCAGAGACTGCAGTCAGTAAACATAATGTAAATGATGCTTTATTATAAGGCTCCTTTTAATCTCACAAATAGATATTGGGAAGTGTATCAGCTGGTTCAGTATCAGCAGTAACAGCAAGTGATCGTCTTGAGAAAGTTGCATTTTTACACACTAAATGATTGAACAATAGTTTTCTTCATTACACTGCTTGGCTTTCATTTTGAAAATTGATGAAAGACTTGATTTATGTAATGGGCAGCTATAAAAGTATTCATTTCCCATTTTGATTTGCTGGCAACACTTCCAGGAAGAAGTTTCATTTGAGCTCCACGGGGGAGGAGAGAGTGCTGCCTAGATTATTTCTTCAAGTGCTTTGATGAGATTATTACGCACAAAATCTATGATGCCTGTTACTATCAAAGCTTTTTATGGCACATGACTGGAAAGAGAAGAAAGCGAAAGCCAGGAAAGAAATGCGGCAGCCACAACAAAGCTTAACACAAGCAGTGTCAGACTATATCAGGCCGCAGGGGCAGATTTAGGCATACTCGGGCATCATCGTGTCATATTTTTTCTCTTTTATGTAAACGAGAGTACAGCGATCGGTGCCAGGTGGAATTACTGTAAAAGCCTATGTGACTTTAGTCGCTTTCCACAAAACAAATAAAAACAACGCCTTCTGTTAGAAAAGGTTTTCTTTTTTTATAGTCCTATGTGTCAATCTGGTGTACTCCGAGGTTACAAAGAACATGCATGTAATAAAACAATAAAATGCTGTTTCTACTCTTAAATTGGCCCTTGATTGTTTGATATGCACCACAGCATGAGGCACTGATGACATGATGCATTATGGGACTCAGAGAAGCCTGTTTTAGTGTCATCAAAGTTTACAGCTTATCATGTCTACATGAATGAATGAAAGTATTATTATAAAATATTACTCACAGTAAGCAATAACAGTCATGTTCATTTATTTCCACAAGCACAAACCTAATTAAAATGATTTTCTTTTCTGTTAGTCCGTGTGTAACCGACTGCTAACGCTTGTGTCATTTAAAATCATTGCAGTACAGACTCGGATCACAGAATAAACAAATAACCAAAAGATTTTTCTAATGTTTACTGTTTATTTAGTTTCCATTCTTTATTTTGTAGGCCTGTGGCTTTGTGTTATCTGGGAACACATACTGGTGGAATCCCACTTGCCTTGCAGCCATCAGTGTAATTCTGATTGATTCAGTAGCTTGCAGGACCACCTTTAGCAGCAATCACTTGAAGTAATCATTTTCTTAGTGACTTTATTAGTCTCTCATATTGTTGTGCAGAACTTTAGTCTCACTCTGTGATACAGTGTTGCTGCAATTCATTAAAGTTTGTGCACACTTTTTTATGCACAGTTCTCTTAAGGGCCTAATATAGCATCGATCAGATTAACATCTGGACTTTGTGTCATTGCAACACCTTGAATCTTTTTTTCTTTTTTTAGTCATGATTTCATCTTATTTGCTGCTGTGTTTGGGATCATTGTCCTGTTTCTTGTCCAAGTTTAGTTGCTGGACAGATGGTCCCACATTTCACTCTAGAATACTTTGGTATACTAGAGGAGTTTGTGGTTGACTCAATGACCGAAAGCTGCCCAGTTCATGTGGCGGTAAAACAAGCCCAAATCATCACCTTGTAGGTATGAAGTATTTGTGCTGAGATGCTCTGTTTAGTTTGGAAATCCTTCCAAACAAGCCACACTTCATTCTTTTACTAATTGCACTCTTGAACTTTAACATTTAACATGCTAAGTGAGGCCTCTAGCGTCTGTGGTGTAGCATTTTCATTTCTATATAAGCAAAACGGGTGTACTTACTTATTTACAGGACCGTATAGAGTCCCTTAAAAACTTTGTTTTTCACATGACTGAACTGAACACAGCTGAAGTTTCAAATAATGAGGTCAGCATATGTTCAAGTAGTCCATGATCTAAAAGCTCAGACTTTAGACTTCTCTAAACACAATTCTGGATATTTTGTTTCTACTCGTGGCTCTGTGCTCTGACAAATGTGGAAATCGTTTACATGGTGATCGCAGGTAGACAGGTCTGGCTGTGAGCGCAAGTGGAGCTGTGTTCAATTCTTTTGATTTTGAAGGGCAGCCAATCAAAAGAAAGCTAGCTTTAATTGAACAGGAACCGGAAGGAGTTGCTTCTGACAGCATAACTAGGGTACCAGTTTTTTGTTTTTAGCATTTTATTTTATGTTCTTTTATAGACATGTGGGACAACGTGCCTATAAAATAACATGGAAAACATGTGGGACAGTTTTCCAATTTCACTGTACTACTGTACTAATTGTGACTGTGCAATGAAATAAAAAGAGTTATCATATCTTATCTTATGGTCACGTTTAATGGTGAGCAGTGAGTTTTAAAGCTGGAGCTTAGATTGAACATAAATTATGAAATTATGCATTAATTTAGCAATTCCAAAATCCAGCCTTTTCTCATTCCCAAGTTGACCAACAGAAACATGACTGGGATACCGATCAGAAGCTTTCAATCAGTGATTTTCACTATTCAACTGTTTTCGCGCTGCTTTCAAGCCATTGTGTAAATGTCTAAATTCATTTGAAAAAGGAGACTGCAAAAAATCTCTGCCAATAAAAGAATAAATAAATACAAACTGGTGTTAGAGAGACAATGTTGTAACTGGGTAGGGAAGAAGGACAGCTTAGTGATTGAGAAGGTGAAAAAAAATATTTTCATTTGAAAGAAAAAACTAAACTAAAACAAAAAGATGGAAAGGAAAGGGAGTAAATTGAAAAGTGTTGCAATCAATGGTGTTTTTCTTAAAGAATTCTCTGTAAGCAGGGCGTGAAGAAGGTTATTCAGCCTTTTACAAACTAAAATAGGATGGAGAAAGCGGATGGATGAGGAGGAAAAAAGAAAACACCTACTGAAAACAGTAGCTGCATAACACACCGAGAG
Source organism: Neolamprologus multifasciatus (assembly GCF_963576455.1). Classification (NCBI taxonomy): domain Eukaryota; kingdom Metazoa; phylum Chordata; class Actinopteri; order Cichliformes; family Cichlidae; genus Neolamprologus; species Neolamprologus multifasciatus. The sequence goes on along the minus strand of NC_140460.1, from coordinate 28,788,859 downwards.
AGAACTGAGGAGAGAAACTGGCTACTGAGAGATAGAAGGTACCGATATAGCCTGACCATATTTTTTATTTTTGGGAAAAAAAATAAATAAACACAACTGGATGTTTCTTTCAATAAAGTGCCACGGTGTTTATACGAGAAGAGAAAAAAGCTAATGCAGTGAATTAGAAAGATGGCCCGCAACTGAGACTAGGAGAGATTTCACTTCTAATATTGTTCATTGGGATAGATGGACTTCTTTAAGTCACTGAAGCAGAGAATGTAAAGGTGGAGTCTTTCCCTTTTTCTTTGCTAAAGCTGTATGATCAAATCAATATGATTTTGTCCGTATCAAGATGCTTTAGGTTAATGAAAGTTAAACCTTAAAACAGATACAACTAAGCTGTCAGCTGGACTGGGTCAGTGGTTTAGAAATGGGAGTAATTAGAGTGTCCTGTGAAATATAACCAAGAGACAATGATTGATAAATGACTGAGTTCTCTGTGAAAATCCTGCTCCGTCCTTGCTGCGGGACATGACAGCTTCCTACCCTCTGTGTCTACTGTAAGCCCCTTTATTGCCTTCGTAGCTGGAAAGCTCAGCCGACTTATTCTTTCAAACAAACACATTAGGAGGAAAAGTGTTTTTTTCCCAATTTCACCCTCTTCTCTCTCCCAGGCTCTTTCCCACGATGCACCTAACAAGATAGGACAGCCAATCGAAGTGACCCGCCTTAAGCTTGCCGTTTCCCTTGTCTTGTTTGCTGTTTGAAAAGAAGCCCACACTCTTACAGGCTATTTAGCCAGTGCAATAATGACAGAGGCAAACATCCAAAACAGCACAAATGGATGCAGTAAAAGGCTCCGAGAAGAAAGCAAAACAACACTGAAGCAGCCTGCCTTTGATTTTTTTTTTCTTTTAAATCACATGTGAAATTGGGGTCTGTAGGGGGAAGTGCATGGGATCAATGAAAGAAAAAGCATTTTTATGTGTCTGTATCACTTCACGTATATTCCAGCTTCAAAGTGTATCCATGTTGCATGTTATACACTTCAAAGATATTTTTGCTTTACTGTGCACGTGTGCATTTGCATAAGTGCATGTTTAACAAACTGTGGAGGATTTAGTAAAAAAACCCCACTGTAGTTAGCTAAAAGCTAGAGTTTTAGCTAGCTAAAAGTAGCAATGTTTTTAAACAATAACGTTAGGCTAACAGACTTGTGGCATTGTTTTGTGATTATGTGTGTTCAATGTTCTTATTCACTTTCAGGAAAATGTAATTTATGTCTTGTCAAAGGATTGTCAAAGGTTTGTTAATATTTGACATGGTCGGAGCGGGCACGCTCTGTTTTGCGTAACTATTTTTAAATCCCGGTAGCACTGCAACCACGTAAGCTAGCGCAATAATTTTTTTTTGCATATGAAACCAGAGGAGTTGTACTTACATCTTATGCCATCAGCTTGTCCTAAGTCACAGCTTCCTTCCACACAGTGGCGGAAGCTGTGACTTAGGACACCCCCCCCCCCCCACTTACCCGGGGGGGGGGGGTGTAACAAAAACTACACACAATATTCAAAGCACATAGTGCACACTGTGGGAATTTACAACTGTGTGTAAATCCCCCCTAATATTGGTATGATCCGAGCTCAGCGACTGAGCGAGGGGGCGGGGTGAGCTGCTGCCTGCGAGTGCGCTGTTGGAGAGACGCAGCCAGGCAGACAGAGGAGAACTGAAGTTTGACCAGGTACCAAAGCAAATCAATAGTACTGTACAAATAATACAAATATGACGGTGTATCACGAAAGATTGATATCAAACTGATCACTTGACCCATATTACATTACTTGCTCTTCAAGTGAATCAACAAATGGCGAAATGAAAAGCCGAACAACAACAATGCTGATTCTTTAGAGCAGTGGTTCCCAAACTTTTTTCGCTGGGCCCCCCTTTGTTTTACAGAAAAATATTCGCGCCCCCCCCCCCCCCCCCCCCCGCGCGCACACGCACACACGCACCAACACGTCCTCCAACCACACACACCCATATTTTGCTCCATTGCGGTTTATTTCACACCTCAAACATTTAGTAAACAATTAAGCAAATACAAGTAATTTGCAGGTAGTAAGAAAATAAACTAGGGGAGACCGGGGATAGTTGTAACATGGGTCAGTTGTAACACTTACAATTTCTCCAATCAGGGCTAAGTTTCAAATGATGTGACTCATTCTGTGCATGCCCAACTCAGTTCTGCTATCACATGTGAAAAATCAGCACATTTTGTCAAACACAGACAATTTAACACGAAAAAAAGTAATTTGTATGCCAAAAAGTAAGTTTTTCTACTTTATTTCAATTTCTAATAGCATTATCTGCTTTGCAGTTAAACTCATCAAACTTAAATGATGTTATTTGTATGTCTATGGGGATATATTCTGTGTAGGTCTTTAGTGCTAATGTTTTAGCCGTTGGCTGTAATGTTAGCTAGTTCATGGCTACAGGAGTCTGGGTCAGTTGTAACAGCAACAGTCTGGGTCAGTTGTAACAATAATGCAGATGTTACAACTTACCACACTATTACTTTAACTTATATTAAACAAGTTGGGGCAACGACATCAGCAGAGAGAGGTTCACTGGTCGCTTTTGTATATGCGGTTAATGCCATTGGCAACACAATTCCTCCACTGTTTGTGTTCCCACACATACATTATGCAGACCACTGTGTCAGAGATGGACCAGTAGGAAGTACTGTAGTGGAAATAAATCAGGATGGGTGCAAGAAACAGATTTCCTCATCTTTCTGAAGCACTTAGCAAACCACACCAAGGTAAGCCGTGATAAAGCCATGATCAGCTTCATTGTTATGTTCAAAATTGGTGCAAAAGTTGTAGGTTATAATGCCCACTGAGCCAATGAGGCCAAACTCAAGGAAGACCAACCAAAATTAATGAAATATTCAGTTGCATAAAATTCCAAAATTTCTGCATTCTGTCACACACACACATAGCTACATAAATGGCTCTAAGTGCATTCATGTGTTGAATAAACAAAGATTACATGTTAATGTTTTGTTAGTACCCTTATTTCATTGTGTTACATTTCACCCCAGGATATGTTACAACTAACCCAGACTATGGGGTTAATTGTAACATTTCACTCTTTGTGTTTGAGGCCATATCATGCAATGGGTAATTGTGCTGCAGAGAAAATAGCTGCACTATTTAATAGCCGAGACATGTAAATACTTTGCATTACATTTTGAATCCACTACCTTAAAAGAGCTCCAATTTACAGACAGAAATGTCAAAAATGTTACAACTATCCCCGGTCTCCCCTACTAACTCTTTTACGCTACGTCCACACCTACACGGGTATTTTTGAAAACGCAGCTGTTTTGTCCACATGTAAACGGCGTTTCGAATCAGCGAAAACGGTGGCTTAGAATGAAGTTGGTTTGGAAACATATTCAGCTATGCTTCATCTCCTGCTTTGCGTTTCTGTAGGCGCCCCGTGCTAGCAGTGTCCAAGCGTTGTTTTTTTTTTTGTTGTTGTTGTTTTTTTTGTTGTTGTTTTTTTTTTCCCTTTTCATGCCGCACCCCCCCTGCAATGGCTCTGCGGCCCCCCTAGGGGGCGGGCCCCACACTTTGGGAAGGTCTGCTTTAGAGAGTCTTAGCTTACATGTGTGTTTATTTCATATTTTCAGTTGTTACCCTCCACGGCTAAATAAATCGGTTTCAGTAATGTATGGGCTCAAAATGTGGTCATAAATATTTTGTACTTGTAAATCAGTTTTGTACTTGTAAATCTGGATTTGTATGTGTAAAAAGAATTTGTGTGTGGGCAAAAAAAGATTTGTGCGTGAACTTAGCCAAAACAAACCCTGCAAGTTACAAGTACGAATTTTGACCCTATTTTTCTTCCTTTCATCTGATTGGTCAATGTCATGTCAATCACAAATGTAACAATCCAATCAGAGAACAGATGGGTTTGGCTGTCGGAGGGGTACTTTTTTGAACTGCAGGTCCTTGAAGGGTAATACAGTTTGAAGCTGGAGGATCTCTATATAAATATCTGATAGCAGCTAGGTCCCCTAACTTTCAGCAGCTGTTGAAAGGATAAAGTTGTGCTATATCAGTGGTTAGAAATACCATTATTACTTTAGGATTAGTTTAACACAAAGTCAGGGCTGACCCGGGACCATTGCTGTGAGTCACAGTGCGCAGCATAAAAGTCCTTTCACATCGGACGCAGGAAGTGCTGCAGCTCTACCTGTACTAGATGCACCTGCTCATTGTCATTTCTATCTCTGACTTTGTCCTCTACAAGAGTTTCTGTTTTTTTTGCTAGTTCTTCAAATGTTCAATACAAAACATGTATGCTAGTTCATAACGAAGAAAGCTTTGTAATGAAGACTGTCATTTCCAAACACAAAATTCGTACTTGTAACTTGCAGGGTTTTTTTTTTTTGGCTAAGTCCACACACAAATCTTTTTTATGCACACACAAATTCTTTTTTACACACACAAATCTTTTTTACACACACACAAATCTTTTTTACACACACACAAATTTTCTTTACACATACAAATCCTGATTTACAAGTACAAAATATTTATGACCACATTTTGAGCCCTTAGTAATGTACTGATATACAAGAATGGACATAGGGGGCTTCTTTCAAAGAAACAACTCTGGTAAATGTTATTTTATATATTATGCTTTGTATGTTGTTCAGTATATTTCAATGCAAAACAGGAGGAATTTCAATATACAGCAGTATATTCACAGTCTAAACCAGATATTTACATACACTTTATGGAAAACACAAGAACATTTTTTTTACTGTACAACATCAATTTAGAGTAAACCTGTTTTGTTTTGGATAAATAAATATTGACATATCTTTTGAATTAGTTAAATGTCGGAATAAAGAGAGAGAGAGCTGTCTCTTTTTTTCACTTTCATCAATTTTATACATATACACTAAGTTTATTGTTAATTAATAAGAAAACTCCAGACGATTCCATTCTGAGCTGAAGAAGCTTCTGATAGGTTAGTAGAGTCCATGTGAGTAAATTGGTGGCACAGCTGTTGTTACATCCCCCAGGAGGATGTCTCTTCTCCCTACTAACTCTTTGTTTTGTCTAGGCTCCACCTCCTCTGTACTGATTGGATGCTGCTCAGAGTCCGGCTAATTGTTAATCAGCAGAGCACTACTTAAGGCCTGTGGAGCTGTGCAGGCTAGCATGCCTTTGTGATTTGTATGTGCATTGTTGCTTTCATGTTCAGACTGCTTGTAGGGGAGAGCTGCCTTTTGTTTTGACATCCCGTTTTCTCCTGTTTATGTGTTGTTAGGTAGGTTATGGTTATAGGTTGTGTATTTTGTTTTCTTTGGAGTTAGGTAAGTTTCTTTTATTTTTACATCAGGGATGTTTGGTTTGTTATGTTGGCCTTGGCTCTCAGTCTGAACCCAAATCTCATCACCAGCATTAAATAAACCTTTTAAAGTTACCATCTTGGCTCCTCCTTCACTATCCACCTTTATGTTCGTCCCTTCAACCCCCTAGACTAGCCAGGGGACATAACACCTGTGGATCCATATAATGCAAAACACAGAGCCTGTTTCTTTGACATGGGAAAATCAAGAGAGGAAAAGAATTGTGGAGCTCCAAAATGTGGCTCAATTTTAATACAGTTTGGTGCCATTTACAATTGATAGTTTCTCTCTTTACTCTTAAATTTAACAAATTATGTTTTTTATATTTATCAATCTAAAAAAATAATAAACATTTAGTCTGATATCTCGTACCTAGTGTTTCTTTTTAGGTTTGTTACTTTTCAAGTTCTATGTTTATTAAGTTATGCAGGCTTGTTTGCACAACAAGGCTAAATAATTATATAAACTTTTCTCAATCTAAATAGTGTACTTTGGTAGAATAGTGCTACTATCATCTAGTTCTGATTCTGGTTCTGTTTTGGTTAAGTCCTAAGTACTACTACTGTTGTAGTCCTGTTTTAATTCCAGATCAGTTCTTGGTTTGGTTGAATTGGGGTTTAGTCCCTGTGTCTTGATATACAGCCCCGACTTTGTTCTGCCTTGCTGCTTAATTAAAAAAAACTAGTTTAAGGTGTCTGTGCATACTACCCTTTAGGGCTAAGCCCCGGGTGTATCAAATGTCTGCCTCCGCCTCTGCTTCCACATATGGCTTTGCAAAAACTGCATAAAAATTACTCGCATCAACAAAAACATAATATTACAGAAACACGCCAATCAGCTGTTTGTAACACTTCCTACGTCCATCAGCGCGAACTATCGCATGTCCGCCATGACCTGCCCGAAACCGGAAGTGACGTCATTTTGCGGAAATGTAGTTTTTTTACCATCAGGGCCTTATGAGCCTATACTGGTGTTTTTAAAAGTTATGTTTGACTTTATGACTTTCTGTGTCGTTTCTGGGATGCTTAGGACTCATATTGCACTGCTGGAAATAGTTTATTTTGATGCATATGCTGCTTTTTTGCAAATTTTCACTATAATATTTATTTTCGTTTTTCCTGCAGTATATAAAAATTGGTGTATTTCAGAAATAAAACTATGAAGACACTCAAAATAAATTTCCTGTGGTGGGAAACTATTTTGTGCAACTTTTTTTAATTTACAGAACTAGAAATATATGTTAAAAAAACTAAACCGATTTTAATTTTTTTTTTAGTTTATTGCACTTTTTTGCAAGGTATGTAATTACTATGCACTTAATGCAGACATATTATTAAAATTTGGGCTATAATGGTTGTATTGATGTATATCAACTTGAAATGTTCCCAAAAATGGCTCCACAACATGTAAAAATATAATATAAGCTCTGGCGGACTTGGTTCTATGGTAGGTCTTAAAGGGTTAAGTTGCATATGTTAAAAACATACTACAGCTAGCAAAATACTTGGTCAAAATTGCAGCTGTTACTTCGAGTGAGCATTTTGCTGTGTTCAGTTTAAGACAGCACTACTCTCACTAAATTCACATGTTATGCAAGTACTCTACATAGTGTACTTGCATAGTGTGTATCATATAATAATAGTATCACAATTAAGAAACAGTCACAGTCATAAAAGCTAGCTCAACTTGCTAGTCAACACTAGCAGTAAATCATAACAGTTTTCCAATCAAAAGATAATTATTTATTTCTAAAGATAAACCTAGAACAAACAAAAAGAAAAAAGCCAAATCTAAATGAATACTACACAGAAGATGCTGCAGTAACTGTAACCATCTTTATCTTTAGAATTTTCTAGCTTTTTTTGCCCTCCCCGAACAAAAAAACGAGAAGGCTCAAGTCAAACTATCAGGAGAGAAACAAGCACATACACTGTTATGCAGCAGAACAGTGCAGTCTCAACATAAGAATACCCAAGACCGAGAGCTGAAGAAGTTATCTGTGTCTGTATATTGGCTTATGTAACCGTGTGTGTGTCGCTCTTTCAAATGAGAAGCGAGCTCGACTAGAGACGTTCCATCTGCGCTCCATTCTCAATGAATTTCAGCAGAATTGCAAAGCAGCACCACAGGAGGACCATAAGATAAACAGCGAGAAAAAACAAGAAGAGAAGAATGATATTTTAGAGAAGAAAAGTACAGCCTGAGGGTATTTTCACTCGTGCTCTGCTAGGTTTCTTTGAAGCGAACCGTGGTGTGATTGTAATACTTGTGCTGTTTATTAGAGCAGACGAGAATGAAGCCCTAGCAAGGATGCCGACAGTCAGAGTACCTGAACAGGAGAATGGTGATACATTTACAAGAACCTTGAGGTGAAAGCATAAATAAGAACAGTCAAAAAATATAATTCTGATAAAAACAAAAAGCAACAATATTAGCATCTTGATATGTTTGGCTAAATGCCAAAAGGGCAAATACAATAATATAAGGCACATTCTTTACGGTGACAAATCTTACAGCAGAAAATAGTTGGCATTTTTGCATGATGACTGGCTAAAATCTACAGTTAGATTTCTGACTATTCTCCAAATGCTATTTTTTGATATGCCATCATTACAAGAAATTTTGTTTTGGCCATTTGCTTTATAACCACCGCTCAGTTTATAATGTTGGGAAATATTTACATCCCTTACATTTTAGGTCCTTTTTTTGTCCAGTAATTGGAGCAACATAAAATATGTTAAATTTTCCCTTAGTTCCTGCTTACATTTTATCCAGGGACATTTGAATAGAATGTCCAAACACATGAGACTGACATGTTCTGGACTTCTTTCCAATGATTTCTAAGCAGAATTATTGTTGTTCATTTTCTGAGATTATATCCTAAAAAAAGTTAGATTTGACTACTGTAATTCATTATTATCAGGTGGCTCTGAAAGCTCCCAGAACAGCTTTCAGTTGATCCAAATGTTGAAGTGAGACTACTGACAGAGACTAGAAAGACAGATCATATGTTTTTCATCTTGGCTTCTAGAGTTTCTAAAAGTATAATGGGAGGCTTCAACTTTCAGGCCTCTCTCCTGCGGAACCAGCTCCCATTACGGATTTGGGAGACAGACATCTTCTCTACTTTTAAGATTAGGCTTAAAACTTTCCTTTTTTAATAAAGCTTATAGTTAGCGTTAGATCATATGATCCTGAACCTCTCCTTAGTTATGCTGCATTAAGCCTAGGCTGCTTTGAGCTTCCCATGCTGCACTGAACACTTCTTCACTCACTTCTTCTCACTCTCCATTTGTTTATACACCATTACTGCTTTTAATCATTAGTAATTATGAAACTCTGGCTTTTTCCTATATTGTCTATGTGTTTTGTGCTGCCTTTCTAATATTCTAGTGTCTTTACCCTAGAATATAAAGCCCCTTGAGGCAACTCTGCTCCTAATTGGTGCTTTCTAAACAAACCTAAGTTGAACCGAATTTAACCACAGGTGCTTTCCACATCCAAGTTTCATCCACTTTTACTGCTCCATCATATTACCATGTTTTTAGCAGCATGGCTCAAGTTTCACAGGCAGAAAACAACTCTCTTTTCCCCATCAGGACTTCAGCATATGTAGCACCAGCCTCAGGTAGGCAGATAGTAGCAGATGGGTTACTCCAAGGCGAAGCATCGTGAAAACAAAGTGAAAGAAATCTTTTTCTTATTTTCATCTATAAAGACTCAAAAGGAATACTATAAGCAAACGACTTCATTATTATTTCAACAGCATTTGTATAGAAAAGATACTGTCCAATGCTGTCCCAGCGATCACTGTGAATCCATGCAGTGACTGCAGTCTGGAACTGCTGACTGTGGTGCTAAATGGGCCACATTTATAGTCTTTCTCTTTTTGGGACACCGACATCCACCTGTCCCTTTCACCTCATGCAACTGTGTGCTTCTTGTCTCTCAGCTTGAAAACCTGTGGTCTCGACTAAGCACTGGTGTGCACAAGCCCTGAAGCAGTTTTAAAGGGGACTGCACTAATGCACTGAAGTCAAGGCTGCTGCTCAAGCTTCCTGTAAAAAAACAAAACACTCTTCCGTTAATCGTTTGAAAACGTGATCCTGATAATGGAAATTGCTATCCGGGTACAATATATTTTGGGAGCATGATCCTGTTAGAGATTACTAGTTTGACTAGTTCATCCTTTACAGCTTTTTTCACTTTGTGGAGTATTGCTCTAACACTTAATATCTGTTCTCCAAACTCTCCAGTTAGTTGTTTTGTTTGCTCTCTTTTTCTTATGCCTTCAAAAAACTGTCCAAATGTAGACAATAGGCTGTCAAACTAAGGACGTTTTGGCTTTTCACAGAGGAAAAATTCTCAGCTTTTCAACGCACCTCTAAAAAACTTTGGAGTAAAGTGCTTCTCTGTGGGATTTAAACCCCATTCGACAATCATACAGAGAGAAATCTGTTGCCGGAGAGGCCGGGGCACTATTTCTGAGATGACAGCAGCATCATTTGTCCAGAAAGCGAAGTGGCAACAAGGCCTGCTGCGTTTTCAGGCTCGCTTTATCTTGACTGGAACATCTTGCTCTCTTGCTTTTGTTATCGTCAGCGCTCCTTCTAGTGGCATGAATAACCCACCACTTAACACAACAAGTTCAAAAGTGTTCTTTGGGGACTTTCAAAAGGCATTTAAGAGCAACTCAAGAAGGCATCTATGAGAAAGTGGAAATGTTAAAAAAGGGCAAATTACAAGCCGAGGTTTTCCTCTATCATGCTTTTACCTGTAATGTCAGGTTTCTGTGGCATGAAGAACTGATAGAAGGTGGGCTCCGACAGGCCTTTCACGTTGCGCGCTGTGATTTCCACTTCATATCTCGTGTTCCACTGGAGCGGGTGCAGCAAGGCATGGTCCTTCGCACCTGGAACAAGCTTGGTCATCCACTGTTCCTCTTTATCCTGGTGGAGGGAGGGGGTAAGAGAGGAATAGAAAGATAAAGAGTATCAAAAGACACCCTTATTACCTGGTTTTAATCAAAGCTCTATGTTTCACTTTGAATCAAAGGCGATCAGAGAAAGTGTTGTTGTATTTGATAAACAGCAATTTACCCCTTTGTGTTTTTAATCTGGGAGTTTTGAGAGTTACTACAATCAGCCTCGGTTGTGAAACGCCCCCACAGATGTGTTTGAATAGGTATAAAGAAACAGTAATCCTGAGCCTGTCATCGGTATCACACAAGTTCTCTTTGTGGCCTCAGCCTTTTGTCTCTACTCCTTCCCGAGCCTTCATAAAGAAACCAACTGCAAACAAAGCACTGGAAACTGAAGAGTCAGTCTGAGAGCGTGACGCTGAAAGCATGCTAACTGTACTCTGTGCTTATTAGTCTCACCTCCTTGGCACTTTTTTTCCTCCCTGAGTTTGAGAACCATTAAAAATGGGATTTTACAAAAGTCAAGGTGCAGGACTTAAAAATATGTAACATTTCATCTGAATTGTAAGATCCTGACTAATGAGTCTGTGCAAAAACTGAGTGTAGCAATCCCAGCAGATCAGCTGATCTCCATGCCAACTCACATCAACCAATGGATCGGGTCCCTTCTACTGTACGGCTTGCTATTTAAGCTGCTTTGCAACCCACTTCTATCCCTGTACTTTTCTGCATTCGCAACTCCATCTATTTCGATAAGATTCCCAAACCACTGGCAGAAATGATAAATGGACTAGCTCTTATATAGTGCTTTTGTACTCTACTTAAACAATCAAAAGCTTTTATACAACATGCCTCATTCACAAATTAACACTCATTCACACAGTTACTTTTTGTAATACCTAAGTGCTGTCTATCTAACTTTCACACACATTCACTCGACCATGAACGCTTCGGAGAGCAACTTAGGGTTCAGTATTTTCTGCAAGGCATGCAGACTGGAGGCTGGAGCAAGCAGAGCGCAAACCACTAACTTTCAAACTAGGAGATAACCTGTTCTACCGCCTGAGCTACGGCCACCTCATAAACTAAGAGAGCAGATCCTGAACATGACAGAGCCTCCACCGTGTTCTACAGATCGGTATAGATACGCACTCTAGTACCTCTCCCCTGACCTACTCTGTACATTTTGACAACAACATTCCTAAAATTTCAACTTTGGATTTATCACTGTAAAACACAACAACAAACAAAGTCTGGCTCCAATCAAGAAATGATGATACTTAAAATATCAGCAAATATCTGTTTTATGTTGACTTAAAAACACACATTTTCAGGGTGAATCTTCATGAGGGTCAGCAATGTCATGTCTGATGTCAGTGAGGTAGCAGAATAGAGTCAATACCTTCAATTATAAATGCCCGCAGATAAAAATAAGAATCTTCTGCCTAAAACGATCCTTACTGAAATGCTGTCTGTTTTCAGGCTCTCTGTTCCATCCACAGTGAAGCAGTTTGTGTGTTCCTGACGCCAGACAGGGGCATTAGATTAGTGGGGTGTGAAGCATCTTCACTGGCATCCTTCTCGGCCTCCAAAAGCCTCATTGAGACTTCCTGACCCTCTTTTCAGCAGCGTGGTTTTATTATTTTAAATCTCTGTCACTTTCTCAATGAGACAGAGAAATGCCTGCTTGGACACATTAGCACTGGGGAGATAGGAGATTTGGACCAGCCTAAATCCACTTAGTCCTGTGGAGAGTTTTTGTGCGAGTGCCATCTATTCTGCTTCCTGGCTTCAACTCAGTCGCTCCTCTTATCTTGTGAGTTTAAGCTGCTTTTTGCATTTTAACACACACACACACACACACACACACACACACACACACACACAATATCAACTACTTGCTCATGTGTGTACCCCCATTTAGAACAAGTGAGTGAAACAAGGGCTGAAAAAAAGATACTCAAGAAGCATCATCTAGTAAACTCAGTCACAACATGTCAAACTAGAGAGTCACACACACTCCAGTGGAAGGAAAAGGCATTCCCAGTATCGTGTGCTGTCTAATGACTGTCAAAAAAAAAGACATACTTGGAACTATTAGAAAACACTGACTTCTGCTGAATTTGTTGCTCTCATTTTTCTTGATTTTGAAAATAGTTTCTAAAATCTGCCAACTGTGATGGGTTTATTGTTAAAAAAGACTAGTAATCGGGAAAAAAAGCCTCAATGACAACAAAAATACATTGATTGAACAAGTGAAACCTGCTTAAAAAGTGTAGCAGCAGAAAACAGTGTTACCAATCACTACAGGTTCTCTATGCCATATCAGATTAACGTTACTGGACTCTGAAGCATAAAAAAGGACCCCAACTCAAAGGATGAACTAGTGTCTACACATAACAGACAACGTAGTAAAAAGAAAATAACTAAGTTGTCAGTTTGTTACTAGCAGCCTGCCACAAAAACACATTATTTGTTCCCATTTCTTTAGATGAATCTATGAAAATGCCAAAGACTACACAGTGTGAGCCAGGCATGAAATAGTATTTTGCAACAACAAAGTGATCCCATCGAGCTATTAGCTGAAAACTTGCCATATCTCAACATGGTGTTGTTAAAAAAAAAGATGAACAGTATCTGAAAATCATGTCGAAAATCAACATTCCCTTTAAGACAGAAGGGAAAGAAAAGGAACACACATAAAGAAAGCTCTTAAAACATGTGGTTATCCCAACTGGGCTTTCATCAAATCAGCAAAGATGCACGGGAAAGAAGGTCAGACATCAACTAGGGAAAAACAGAAGGACAAACAGGACAACACTGTCATCCCTTATGTAAAAGGTTTATCAGAGAAACTGAGGAGAGTCTTCTCCAAGCACAACATCCAAGTGTACTTCAGACCCAGCAACACACTCAGTCAAAAACTGGTTCATCCCAAACTACACAAGGTAGTATATGCTGTGCAGTGCAGCCAGGAATGATCAGACATTTACATCGGAGAAACCAAACAGCCACTTCATAAATGCACGGCACAACATAGAAGGGCCACCTCGACAGGACAAGACTCAGCTGTACGTAGGCATCTAAAGGACAAAGGTCATTCTTTCAACGATACCAATGTTCACATTTTGGACAGAGAAGACAGATGGTTTCAAAGAGGAGTAAAAGAAGCATCTATGTTCACTGTGAACGACCATCTTTGAACAGAGGGGTGGTCTACAGCACCGTCTGCCATCTATAATCCAGTTTTGAAGAAACTTAAAGAAGTCCAGTTGCTTTTCTTTTCAACCTTAGAACATTCATAACATTCATAGAAAAACAAACAGTGGAATCCTATCAGTCATGGATTGACCTCCCCAGAGCCCAGACCTCAAGATTATTGAAGCAGTGTGGGATCATGTTGACAGAGAACAGAACAAAAGGCAGAAACATCCAAAGAAGAGCTTTGAATGTCCTTCAAGAAGCCTGGAGAACTATTCCTGAAGACGACTTAAAGACATGACAAGAAAGCTGCCTAAGAGAGTTCAGACTGTGCTGAAGAGTAAAGGTGGTCACACCAAATATTCACTTCCAAGCTCATTAGAATTGTACAAACGCTGTTTTTGTCTTATATACTGTATTTCCATATATATTTGCACATTTCAGTACATCAGTTCACCCTTTTCCCCCATTTTCCTAGCAAAATGAGGTGGCTCAAGACTTTTTGCACTACTGTAATTCGCTAAGCGGACATAAAATGGTACTTTCTTTGTATTTCAGTTTTCACTGTGTCCTTTCAGGTTTCTCTCAAAAAAGCAACAAGCATGCGTAATTTGCTACCTGGAAAGGTAGCAATTGGGAGGTAAACTGCTCACCTAAGGATGGAAAAATGAACGAGTGATAAATGAGTAGTGCCGTTGATTTAATGTGACCATTTCACAACGAGGACAAAAAGGCAGTGAAATGACTCACTAAAACTTTCAAATGCATTGACATGACATGAAAAACACCCTTAAAAGCAGCCTACTACAATTTAAACTTTGTGCTTCCAGCTGATTAATGATACAGAAATACAAATTGAGGCCAGTAAATGAAGGTTTAAAATTGCAGCAGCATTTCAGTCATCCTTTCTCAAAAAAAAAGGTTAAGAAAGATTTTTTTTTTTTTTTTTTACAAAACAAGGAAGTACAAAATGTGAATCTTCTACCTGTGTTAAATGTGCCTGCGTTTATTTACCTTGCGCACTAAATGTGGATGGGAGTGACTGGAGCAGGGATACGTTAATGAAGGTATTAATGTATCAAACTGGACTTGCCACTTATATAGGCTCGATATAGTGGGGCTGTCATGAGAAAGTTGAAGGCAGCAGCTGTGTTTAACTGTAATAAATCACTCACAGTCTTGTACTTGACTATATACTCCACAATGGGCATGCCTCCGTCGTCCTGCTTGACCAGCCCCAGCCTGTAGGCCCTGCCCATGTCCCTCTGCCCGTGGACTGCTGGCGGACTCGGCTCTCCTGAGGAAGACATGAGGAGATGTAAAACAATGTCTTTGTGTGTGTGTGTGTGTGTGTGTTGGAATGTGCATTCCCAAGGAGGGGGGCAGGTGGCAACGTGACATATGAGATAAGGATGCAGTACAAGGAGAAAGAAGGTTTAAAGCTGAATTAAATTCATATTACAAGGTAACTCCCATTGCCTGGCTATAATTAATGTTGACTCCAGGTTTTTATTATTCACTGTATTTTGCTAATTGGGTCTTCTTTCTAACATTCATTCTCAGAAGCTGCACTGCTGTATATTATTAAGGATGAAAACACTTTTCCTGTGGCCTTGCCTGGATTTACTGCAATCCCGCCGTGCCAGATTGCTAGAATAAATAAAATGCTTACCGTAAACCCCTGCAGTGCATAATTTTTAATGCAGCAGTTTTACATCAAGACACAAATTTGACAGGATCTATTTCCAAGCCCAAATAATCTGAATTCATATCAGAGAAACAGGAGCAGGAAGCCGTCTCTGATAGAAACATGGCAAGGCTGCAGAGGATTGCAAATAGGCTTCATTTCACTAAGGTGCTGGTGCCTTGAATAGATTCCTGAAGAATGTTTGCATTCCAGTCACGTGGCTTTATTATGATCTATAGTTTCCACAGATGTTTTATTTCATCTGTATTTTCTAATCCTAACAGCTGATATATGCCAGTAGCTAACAATTAACCCAGTATAACTGCTATCAAACTGTTATATATTAATAATATATTATTTCATTCCATACGTTGTGGTCAGAAATGTACATATACTCCTCATGGGCATGAATGTCATGGTATATTTGGACTTTTAATGTCCTCTTTGAAGTGTTCTTTTTCCAGGGTAGAGTGATTGTACAGCATACATCTTTAATAACTTACTAACTGGGTGTGCTGTACACGTTTGTTTTTGGGGGGAATTTTCTAGCAAGTTGTACTTCAACAAGATGCTTTTTGTAGCCATCAACAAGTCTCTGGTGTAATTCTTGCTGGAAATTTGACCACTCATGCCCATGACCAGTGGATGTAACTGACCACATATGCATACGTCACTGATTCAGATTTGAATAAGTAAGCGGACTTACGGATGGGTAAGGTCTGGAAGGTTTCCGTGTGGCTGAAGTCGCCCTGGCCCTTTCCGTTGACAGCTGCCACTTGAACCTCGTATGTTGTGTTGGGCTCCAGTCCTGTCAGCACAACTGTGGCTGCAGAGACACAGGAACAGACATCGTGTCACCTGGAAGCAAGTGGTGACCATCCATCATGCCGATAGCAAAGCAAGTCATTAAGAAAGGGAGCTGGTTATTTTTCAGAGGGTTTCCAGTGTCATTGGAAGACAAGGAAAAAAGGGGAAATGGCAGCCTGCTGCCTGCTGTTTAGACCTCTCCAACTAGTATCCACCTGTAGGCTCCTGTGCCTATATGACTTCCCCAATTTATTTGCAGGAAGTGTAGATCCCAAACTTTAATAGCTATATTCTGCTGCTAATAAATTATTCAAAATCTCACTTGTCTGACTGAAATATGTTCAATGCTTTATTGACCTGTTAAAGCTAACTAGTTTAGACAGTTACGCCTACAATTACAGGTTGGCAAAGCAGGCTTTTATAATAGAGAGAGTTGGTGGGAATAATGGTGCACACTTTTAAAAATTGTGGACTTTTTTTTTCAAAGGAAGGTATTACACACTCTTGAGCACATGAATCCCAAACACTTCCAGAGACTTCCTGTACAGAAGGTAACTGATGATAACTCCCTCCCCACTACCAAGAACTACCTGGCATTCATCTTTTGTTATTGTTGTTGTTTTCACTGACACTATTAATAGGAACTCTGAACTAATGTAATTGCCAGCCAGTGGTTGGTAGTGAAACATGGGCTCTTGCTGTTGTCCCATATTTTCTCATAATCCTATTTCAACCTCTTCATTTTTGCTCCAGATTGCTTTGCTGTAGCGGATACCGAGTAGCAAGCTGAAGGGAATTTCTTGCAAGGATTTTTATATTTCCCCCTGATGAGCCACAATCACAATGTATTTCCAACATATCATGTAGGCGCAATAAAGTTTGGACTTCCCTGCTGGTTCTTTTCTCTCTGTTTTGTTCTAGAAGGGTCAACATAATAGCTGTTTGCACTTTTTTAATGGTGGTGGCCATTGATGAATTCATACTTCTGACAATTTACTGTATGTACATTTACAGCTGGACCAATCACCGTAACACTCAGGTCTCTCAAGGTTAGCTGAAACAAGAGACCTTAAGATTGAGTTGTATGAAGTAATAATAATAACAACAACGGATAGGATTTATATAGCGCTTTTC
This sequence comes from Neolamprologus multifasciatus, assembly GCF_963576455.1. Lineage (NCBI taxonomy): Eukaryota > Metazoa > Chordata > Actinopteri > Cichliformes > Cichlidae > Neolamprologus > Neolamprologus multifasciatus. Next base: position 28,771,696 of record NC_140460.1, on the reverse strand, counting down.
AAGGCACCCAAAGCACTTTACAATGCCACTATTCATTCACTCTCACATTCACACACTGTTGGAGGCAAGCTACAGATGTAGCCACAGCTGCCCTGGGGAGACTGACAGAAGCGAGGCTGTCATATTGCGCCATCAGCCCCTCTGGCCAACACCAGTAGGGTAAAGTGTCTTGCCCAAGGACACAACAACCAGGACAGAGAGCCCGAGGATCGAACCGGTGACCTTCCGGTTACAGATACGCTTCCCAACCCCCTGAGCCACAGTCGCCCCAAGTACAGTAGATAATAGATCCTGAAGCACAGACATAGGAAAAAAGGAGGGCGCAATCAACCGTTCAAAGAGTTAATAGAAGTATGAAAAAGTTTCTGCAGTCCAGAAGCATCTACATTAAGAATGGCATTAATTAGACTAGTACTGATACTGCAGTTTTCTGGCCTTACTGAGCAGTCATAGAACTTTTTAACGCTATAAACTACATGCAAAGTCACGTTTGAAAGCCTTTTAAAGTGTCTGTGTGGTTCAGCATCTTGCCCAAGGACTCTTTGACATGAAGACTAGAAAAGCCAGGAATTAAACCCCGACATTATGAAACTTCTACCACCATACTTACAACCGTTTAAATTAATCTATTGCACTTGTTTTTTTCTTTATATTGACTTAAATGCATTATTAGTGTTTAGTCTGTGAAATATAGAGAGCTAGATGCATGCAATGAAAGTTAGATTTTCTATCTATCTTAGGTCATTTGTTCCAAGACTAAAAGCTTTAACTGTGGTTCTAAAATATAAGGGAGCAACCGCTTGACTCTGCTAAATGATCAATAATGAAAAACATAAGAAGATTTAGAAACTCACCTTCAACAAAGTCATAGCAAACCGTGTGGTGGAAGAGTACATGTGCCTCTGACTCTAATGAAACCGCAGTAAAATATCAGATAGAATATTAATACGATAGTAACTCGGAGAATTGTGCAATGCGTCACATTCGTACTGTAAATTACATCTAATATTGAAGAAAACAGGCAATCTCATTATCAGACCACATTACAGATTCCTATTTAAATTCTACAGTCACTCGAGCCCATTTGCATAACCATCACAACTCAAAAAATCTGGGAGAGAGTGTGTAGTGTAATGAGCTTTAGTGAAAGTTGTTGTTTTTGTTAGTCTGCACAAATTAAATACTTGAATGGTAATAGGTGCTTTTGCAGTTCTTTAGTCCTGGAACTGAAAACAAATTCTGCAATTTGCAGCCGTGCTAGGTTCATTCCAGGCTTTAAGCGGACATTTCAATTTGGGCAGAAGCATTCAAATGAAACGAGGCCAGGCGTCTCATTATATGGAAGGGTTTATTGTGTAAGGATTTTCTGCTGAGGTTATCTGAAATGGCTTCTATGATTATATGACGCCACTTGGTGTGGCTTGTAATTAGTCTTGCTCACTTTAATTTTTCTGCTTTTGCATACAGAGCTAAATTTATCTATAATAAATTGACAATCTTGTGCATTGTTCCTTTGTTCTTCTACACTATCTGCTTATATGTGCCTATATGTGATGTATGTATTTTTTTAAGTTCACTGCTAAAGTGCTACTTTCTATTTAGTATTCACCTCACTGCATCTCCATACTGTAATTGACTCTGAAATGAGGGGATATTAGTGATAAGCCCTTCAGGTTTGTCAGGCCCGCTTATCACCCGACCATTCGTCCTCTGGCTTTCATTTTCCATCCATCCATCTATCCATCCATCCTTCACCTCATGGTGTACTTTTCACCAACAGGCTCAGAAATCAATTTGCAGTCATAAAGCATAGGAAGAGGAGGAATGCGATCTTTCAGCTCAGACAGATTCTGGTGCTCTCCCCATGACGTGTTTGAGTTTCGTTATGACCCAACAACATCTCAGAGCCAAGGCTTTGAAGGAGCACATGGCAGCTCATGCAATACGGTGGAAACTTGGAGACCATATTGGATTTGGTGTTAGTTGGTGTATGTGAGGTAGACAGAGAGAAATATTGATTTAAGCTAGATAGGATAATCTGGTGTGTTGAAGCATAATCTTCGCAGTCTGATAACTAAGTTTGAAACTGTGAACAGAAGGAGTCATTTCTATCTTCAAGTTCATGTGCTTTATCAAAGTGGAACTGGTAAATAGCAGTAATTACTTAACGGTCAACAGTATATAATCTATGTGAATGTTTTTCATGTATTTAATGTGGGAAAAGAAAAGAAACAGCTTTCTTTATATTCAACCGAGTTTGAGGAGGTCATTTAATTATTTGAGTTTATTGATTAGTTTATCGACTAGATTAAGTTGACAATGCTTTCACAGTAAATTATTTACATTTCTGTTTTTTAATGTATTATTTAGATAATTTAATATTTATGTACTCATCTTTAAAACAGTGAGAATAACTTAACTGTTGTGTGGATCCCTCATATTTACTCACTGACTCTATATAAAAGACCCTGAGTCCTTTAATTATTTGTGAAGTCTGGATTTGAAGTATCAACCTGAGCTTGATTGGTTACATTGTAACCCAGGTTCTCTGAGGGGAGAGAATATCGTGCCACTCTATTTATTCTACATCTATGGCACTTGAGAGACGTTGACACAGTAATTCCAAAACATACATGTAGGTGTTGGATTTAGACATAAAGCACTTTCATAGAAATAAACTCCGGCCTCTAGTGTAAAGTGTGTGAAGACTAGAAAGGTGGTATATAAATCCCATTCTACTTCATCACCTTCCATGGTTCCTGTTACTTCGTTTAGAAGTACCGTATTTTCCGCACTATAAGGCGCACTTAAAATCCTTTAATTTTCTCAAAAATCGGCAGTGCACCTTATAATCTGGTACACCTTATCTATGAATTCTGGCTATGTTTACTGACCTCAAACCGATTTTATGTGGTGCACGGCGCTCAAAAATCTGCCAAAAAATGTTTTAGTAGGACTTTGCTAAGTTACAAAGCCTGATGGATTGTCTGAGCGTTATAGCTACCATAGTCAGGAGCCTCGCGGCTCATAGTAATCTGGGTCCATTTAATAAAATGATCAGTGTTGCTGCTTTATCAGGTGTAACAATTAAGTTTAACATCCAGGCATCCATGAAAACAGAATTTATTAAATTTAACGGAGTTAGAAGTTAGCAGGAAGTTAGCAGAAAGTTAGCTCGCTAGTTAGCTAAAGATGATATAGCATGTTCTGATTGAGCGGTTTCTGGGCAAAAATAAAACGTACAGCTCTGCTATCACTTCCAACATGAATGAAGACAGAAAACTACACAGCAGTGACGTTTGTAGGGTTACTGAAGTTGGACTAGCTGGTATATAATGCTGTGCTAGTGATCTCTAGTGACACAGCTATGTTAGCATACCAAAGCATAACACAGTGAACCTGGAGAATGAACGCTAACTTTTTTCCACTTGATAAAAGTTCCCGATTTTTTTTTTTGTTGACAAATGCAATCGCATTGAAAATTGCTATAAATGGACCAAACTTAAGTAGGGGAGAACAACTGAGCCACAATATAAGGTTAGTCATTAATGTAAAATAAGATAACCTTTATTAGTCCCACATGTGGGAAATTTGTTTTGTTACAGCAGAAAATGGATAGTGCAAAGCTACATAGCAACTGTTGTTCCAGTGTTTATAGAGCAGCTACCAGAGAATCAAACATTAATGAATCAATGGTACGGAAGTGGAGGAAGCAAGAGGAATGAGTTGAGTAAAGTTTGACTTATCTGACTGTTTTGTTTTGTTTAATGCACTTTATAATCCGGTGCGCCTTATGTATGAAAACAGACCCGTTTGTCGACAGTGCGCCTTATAATCCCATGCGCCTTATGGTCCGAAAAGTACGGTTAAACAGCATGCTAACATGTTAGTAATCTGCTGTATAGCAGATGCTCCTTCATAATCAGTTCTATACGAGACACAACTGTGATTGCCAAAATGATCATCAAGGTCTGTCAAATAAGACATGAAACAACCAACTATGACTACAAATTTCTTAGGAATGTCTTTACGTAGGTTGTAAATTAAGTAAGAATTGGGTTTACTTAATGATGGACTTCAGTGCAGTCAGATAACCCTTTCAAATCAGGATTTTTTATTCCATAAAGAAATTATAGAAAACTGAAAAATGCAAAAAAACACATGAAACCTGAAAAATAAGAAAGCATTTTACACATCATTAGACTGTAGAAAACTCTTATAGGCTTATAGGCTTATAGTGAAAATATGAGTAAGAATCAGTTGTTGACAGTGTTTTCAACTTGCTGGTATATTCTGGGAAAAAATCTTGAGATTTCCATAAAATAAGCTGAGAATGTAAATAGATTCATGCTTTTTCATTGATCTGATAAAATTCAACCTGCCTGAGCCATAGAATAGAAATGGGTATGGAAAAGAGTTGAAGAGGGCTTTTAGCAGACTTCACAATAACAATATGTAATGGGGTCAAACTTAACAGCGGATAAATGTTTCTCCCATTTCACTCAGTCAGTGTATATTACAGCGATTTTTAGGGAAGGTAACTGGCATGAAAAAAAGAAAAAAAAGCGAAAGCTGTGGATAAAAATAAAGTTTACACTTACTCTGGACACTGTGTGACTTGACATCCCTCCAGTCCTGTGAGCCCACCTCCTTGTACTGGACCAGATAGTAGTTGATGGGAACGCCTCCATGAGAGTCTGGCTTCATAAATGTTACGGTCGCTAGGCGCTGGGAGACAGCTGACAGACGAACTGAGTATGGATTCGATGGCGCAACTGGAAACACAAAAAATAAAGGCATGACACAAACAAGCAGACAATTTCCATGTAGTTATTTTCCTTTGCAATCGTGTTGTTTTGCTATGAAATAAGCCTTGTCTAATCCACTTGCATGGTGTCAGAAACAGAATCCTGTTTCAAAAACTTAGGAATGAATTCAAAACAACCTTTTCCTTTGCCTTATGCACTGACCGTGTGGAGAAAGGAAAAGACTGAGTAAGGCTGAAAGCACCAGATATAACCTTTAATGTTTCAGTTGTCATGCATCAACATCATTCATCATGCAACTATTATTTAGGAGTAAATCAGCGAATACTTGATGAGGAATTATAACTACAAACATAGATCTAAACACGGTAAGATAAGATAAGATAAGATAACCTTTATTAGTCCCACACGTGGGAAATTTGTTTTGTCACAGCAGGAAGTGGACAGCGCAAAAGTTATATAGCAAAAATTGGAATACAATAAGAATAAAATACTGTACACAACTGTACAGAATAGAATAGAATAAAATAAAATACTATATACAGTAGAATAAACAGAATAAAATATACAATAGATCTATAATAATAATAATAATCTATAAAAATAGAATACAAATGCTTAATACAACTGAGTAAAAATACAACTTTGTCAGATAAAGAGTATTGCACTTAGTGTTATTGCACATGTGTGGATGTGTTTGATCAGTTGGAGTCTTTGTTGTGGAGTCTGACAGCAGTGGGGAGGAAAGACCTGCAAAATCTCTCCGTCCCACACCGTGGGTGCCGCAGCCACTGAAGGAGCTGCTCAGTGCTGTCAGAATTTCCTGTATGGGGTGGGAGATGTTGTCCAACAGGGATGAAAGCTTAGCCACCATTCTCCTGTCACTCACCACCTCCACTGGGTCCAGAGGGCATCCTAGAACAGAGCTGGGCCTTCTGGTCAGCCTGTTCAGTCTCTTCCTGTCCCCAGCAGAGATGCTGCCAACCCAGCAGACCACACCGTAAAAGATAGCTGAGGCCACCACAGAGTCATAGAAGGTCTTCAGGAGTGGGCCCTCCACTCCAAACGACCTGAGTCTCCGCAGCAGGTACAGTCTGCTCTGCCCTTTCCTGTAGAGGGCTTCAGAATTATGAGTCCAATCCAGTTTGTTGTTCAGATGAACACCAAGGTACCTGTAGCAGTCCACAGCCTCAATGTCCATACCTTGGATGTTCAGTGGTTGCAGTGGAGGATGTTTGTGCCTGCGGAAGTCTACGACCAGCTCCTTGGTTTTACTGGTGTTGATGTGGAGGTAGTTCAGCTGGCACCAGTCCACAAAGTCTTGGGTCAGTCCTCTGTACACCTTGTCGTCCCCATCAGTGATGAGGCCGACTATTGCAGAGTCATCAGAGAACTTCTGCAGGAAGCACTGGGTGGAGGTTTGCAGTGTAGATGGTGAAGAGGAACGGAGCCAGAACCGTTCCCTGTGGGGCCCCGTACTGCAGACGACCCTGTCTGACACACAGCCCTGAGTTTTCACATACTGTGGTCGGTTGGTGAGGTAGTCCAAAGTCCAGGTAGTGAGGTGATGGTCCACTCCAGAGTTCTCCAGCTTGTCCTTCAGGACCGAGGGAAGAATAGTGTCGAAGGCACTGGAGAAATCAAAGAACATGATTCTCACAGTGCTTCCAGCCGTCTCCAGGTGAGCGAGGGAACAATGTAGGAGGTGAATGACGCCATCATCCACTCCAATGCCAGGCTGGTAGGCAAACTGAAGTGGATCCAGTGATGAGCTCACCAGGTGCCGAAGCTGAGCCAGGACCAGCCGCTCCAGGGTCTTCATCGCCAACGTTTTTTTTGCTGAAGCTGGTTCTACATCTTCTGCCTGTAGCTGTCCTTCCCATTCCTTATCAGTCCCCTCAGCTCTCTCGGCACCCTTTTCAACTCCTTTTTGTCTTTGGATTTGAAGGCCCTCCTCTTCTGCTTGAGGACAGCTTTAATTTTGGGGGTAATCCAAGGTTTGTTGTTGGAGAAACACCTGGTAGGTATGGTGTTATCCACACAGAAATTAATATAGTCAGTAATGCATGTAGTAAGGCTGTCGATGTCCTCTCTGTGGTCGTCACAGATCACTTCCCACACAGTCGACTCAAAACAATCCTTAACAGCCTCCTCGCTCTCCTCCGACCATCTCTGTACTGTGCGGGTGGCTGTTGGCTCCCTGCGCACTAAGGGCTCATACACAGGGACAAGGTGTACCAGGTTGTGGTCAGATCTGCCCAGGAGAGGGAGAGGTGATGAACTGTATGCCTCTTCTGCATTGGCATCCAGTCTTCTATTGTCTCTGGTTGGGCATGTCACATACTGGGTGAAGGTGGGCAGTGTGGAGTCCAGTGAGACATGATTAAAGTCCCCTGATATTATGAGACGGGCTCTCGGAGATTGTGTTTGCAGTCTGCTGACCACAGAGTGGAGAGAGTCACAGGCTGCATCCGCGTTGGCCGAGGGGGGGCATACGCTGTGCCCAGCCACATTATTAATGAAGGAAAGAAAACAAACTATAAAGCATTTAAAGTGTTTATACATTATGCAGGCAATACATCCCATTGTTGGTGGGATATTTCAGTCTAGAACAAAGAGCCAGAAAGACTGACTGATTGACTGACTAAGATTTCCACTCCCATCAGCTGATGAGAAGCAAGCACCAGCTGATGGCACCACTGATACCCTTCTACACATCCTACTACCCAAGCTACTGAATTTGCTCCTAGCTTTTCAAGCAGCTTTGCAACCCACCTCCACAAAAGCTCATTGTTTTCATGCTGTGTGTGAATGATCAGCCATTCATGTCATTCATACCAGCTCTGACCTGTGCTGCAATGTAGTGGGGGAGGGAATTCTTGTGTTGGAGGGTGCACACAGCAGATACTGCAGAAGGATAAAAAAAGTCTTCTAGCGTGATTAATTTGACTAATGTGAAAACAAATGGGAGGACCTCAGAGTACAGAGGCAATTGTCTTAATATTTATGGACCTAACTTTGACATTTACACAGCAATAACCAACTACACTGAATGTATTTTTGATCAAAGATAAATGGCACAGTTCCACCATAATAAAACTAAAGACAGACATTGTAAAAGATTATTTTTCTATATTTGGTAAGCTTTCAAGGGTTATTTAGGAGAGATGTAATAATTCAGCTTATACAACGCCTGAGAGGAGCCTGTGTACTTTAATTTTACGTGAAAAGATAGGACATTAAAAACATAACATTTCTATTCATGCAGATTAAAAGTGCAGGAGCTGTGTTAGTCTTTTCTTTTAGCTGGAACAGTCAGGAACAGAATCTATTCTGCGCAGGATGAGGATAGATATATTAAGAAATGGTCACAATGTCAGGTTTCTGTAAGTATTTTCTATTGTACTTCATTTCTTTGCTAGTTTTCCCTCCTTTGTGTCACCCATATTTAGTGTGCAACACCTTAGCCTTCCTTGATTCCTAGTTTGTTTAATTGCTTGAGTTCTGCTTTTTTAAAAAAAAAATCCAGTTCCATATTTTTTTTGTCTGTTTATATAGACACTGTGTTTTGCCTGCGTGCCGCTCCACCTGTCTCCCTGTGCATGACCACTACCTCATTGTGGGTTAAATATTTGGATTATTGGACTATAAATCCGTTCTCCTGCTGTTGCCTCCAAGACTGTTATAGAACTGGGTGGCAATAAGCAGTTTTAGCACGTGTCCATCTTTGTTCTCCTTGATATCAAGCTCACTGCAATAAATGCTTCTGCATAAGACCTCTGAATATATTTCCTGCACAAATAAACCTTGACTCTAAAAACTTCCTGACATCACTGCCATATTACCCTAGCCCACTCTAGACTCTAGCAATTTAATAGACAGCAACTTATTTTATTTTCAGGTAAGTTGCCACATCACTTGACTGCATCACTTGTCCTTGGATATGTTTTTGATGTGACTCAAGTTGTTTTGGTTGTATTAGTGATTCTCACTTAAAACATCAATGCAAAATTCAGAGCAGTTTGACTCACTACAAACACATTTCCACCCTCAGATTCTTCTATCAGTTTATGATCGAGCTTTGAAGACAGTGTATTCTACATAAGGTACGTCTCAAATATCCCTTAAGAACACAAACATGTTCACAGTGTGTTTTCTTGCGTGTGCCTGAGTGTGTGTTGTGCTGAATTGTAAGAGTCACAAACTCTTCTAAAACCTACTGTTTCCTGCAAGACGACATTTTTGGTCAGCTTTTTGCTCACTACTTTTTTCTTCCTTAGCCAGAGCAATTCAATCTGCACTAAAGATAATTAGACTGCACTATTGTGTATTAGCCCTCGCTACCGTAAATTAGGGAGTACTTCAGTTAAATAGCGAGGGGTATGGTAAATCAGCCAGCACTATTTGAGATTAGGCGAGGCTGAATAGGGGTTGGGAGTTGTAGTGGAATTTATCTTCCTGAGAATTGCAAATAAGGCTATTACCATTAGTAGAGAGGTAGAGGGTTACAAAGTAGTTGAATGGCTGGAGTTACTGGGAGAGCGGTTATTGAAAAGGTGCAGGCTCCCTGAGACGTCCACACGTTCTGGTCTTGAAATTGAGTTGCTAGCCTCATTAGCGCATTAGTGGCAGTTCTGCAGACTCACCTGCCTGGGCCAAAATGAACTCCTGGTATCGAACTCCAATGTTGTTTCTGGCCGTGCAGTTGTAGCGGCCAAAGTCTCTGTCGGACATAGGAGTCACCTGGACGCAGATAAACAATACAGTCGATCACAATTCATATTAAAACTAAAGGTTTCACTTGGACTTTTCTGCTTTCGCTCCAACTGTGCTCGATATATAACTGTGCTTTATATACTAAACATGCACTGAATAATATGTGTTTTTGGTGTTCATAGGACTGATTTGAAACAGAATTATACTGATATGCTTTGGCATGACCTTAAAAAAACCTTCCAGTGGGGCTGATTTAAGACAATTCTGCAAAAACGAGAGGATCAAAATCTTCCACAGCCTTGTGAAAGACTTGAATGCTTGATTGCTGTTCTTGCTGACAAAATAACCAGTTATTAGGTTTGGGGGGTGATTACTTTTTCACACAGGTCCATGTAGATTTGGATAACAACTTTTTCTGTAATAAATGAAATCATCATTTAAAAACTGAGTATGGGTGTCTAGTTTTCACGACTTCTTCAGTTAAAAGCATCCTTTATGACAAACTATTCACAATGACCACCACTGGGGTTTCGCTTACTTCCATCAAACTGGGCTGCCAATAGAAACATCAAAATCTGAATTTTGTGAAATTTTTGAAAACTATATCAGTGTGAGTAACTCTTCATAAAGATCCATCAGAATTTATTTTCTTTTTAAACTCATTAAACTACAGGTCTGTCTTTCACTGTTGTTTTTATTGTTTATTTAATTGTTTTTCCCCTCAAAGAAGAAAATTCAATTCATTACAAAAAACTCCATTTCTTTTGCACCTCTGTTTGATAAACCACACTGACAGACTCATTATTAAACTTTCAAACACATTTTTTGTCTCGTGACCCTAACCCTAACCTGGCTGCCACTGGAGGACTTGAACTCACCTCCAGCACAGACTTGCCCTCGGCGCTGTGCACCCTCATGTTGGCGGTTCCCTCTGTGGAGATAGTGAAGCGCTCTCGCCTCCACAGCATGGTGGCAGGTGGGTTGGACATCACGTCGCAGCTGATGTTCACCGGATTTCCCTCCCATGAATAATAAACGGTGTGGTTGGTCAGGAACTTTGGTATATCTAAACAAAACAGAGTAACGTCATGTCTTGCACCCACCTCGTTTACATGGAAAAGGAGCTTTTTTTTTAAAACTAAAACAAGACCTGAATTGCTAAAAGAGTAATTGCTGGTGTGTCTGGAATTTGTGGCAGCCAATTAAACACCCAAATCAAAGGTGGAGCTGTGCTGGATGATCAAAGATGTAAAAAAAAAAAAAAATAACTTGCTGAGGCTTCACCTTAAAGAGAAGACGGGGGGGAAAGGATTTAATTGCTGCTTCCTCAACTTCTTCGGCAGTGTAAAAAAAGAAAAACTTAATTGAAGCTACCTCACGCTATGGGTGTGGGTCTCCATTGCGATCGTGCCCCCAAAGAATAGGAATAAAGCATGCAAACAGAAGCTCATTGGCGCCGGCAAATAGAAAGGGCAGTAATGGACGACTGCGGCGGCGAGCTGTTGTGCGGATTTCTTTCGGCCCGGTCGGCCCCGCTCAGTCGGAGAGGCATTATGGTTGTTTTATGCTCGCTTGCAGGATTCCATTAAAGAGATTGATGCCTGGCTCTCTGTCACAGCCGAGGACGTGTTATCCCCCTGCAGCCTGCAGTGACTTAGTAAATGAGTTCATTAGTTCGGTGGTAACGGCTGGCTCAGCCCCTCTACACTCAGACTCTCAGCCTGTGTCTCTGTGCAGAGCGCGGGAGCGAGTTGTCAGCTGTGGCTCCAGCAAAACAAGTTTGCAGTGTAATGACAGCAACTTTGCTTCACGGTTAGAGAGTGGGTGCATGAATTTGAGATTGTTTTTTTGCTACAAGTTTTTCCTAAAATGTCAACTTTTCAGGAACCATGCAAAACAAAATTTTGAGGGGAATCCGTGAACTCAAAAAGTCACCTCAGCCTGAAAAGGAAAAAATTGGTTTGCATGTGACAACGCAGATATGGTCTTCATTTTTCTCTCGCTGTCTCTTTGGATATATTTGTTTGCCTGGCCTAGCTCTTTGTTGTTCCTCTGAGCTTCAAGGTGGAATCAACTGCTACCCAAAGAAAAAGGAAAAAAAAAAAACTCCACTGAGCCTCGCTACTAATGAACCTAATCATTCTGAGGCCAAAATGGAGATCTTTGCTTCAGAGCTCATTAAGCAGGGGAGAGCCCGCCCCAAATAACCCCAAACAACCAGCACTGAGGAATGGATGCACACGTTGGGAAGTAGCAGAGCTGTCAGCAGGAGAAAAAAAGAAAGGCGATGCATGATATCCTCACACTAATTAACCCTTCTGGAGGCAGTGTGCGTGGTGGGTGACTTGTTTATAATGATATAATGCATTTCAGAGAGGAAAAAAAAAATGAAATAGCCAGACTACAAAAAGAATTATTAGAACTGAGCGTGAGTGAACTTTTGAACTCTGCTTAAATGTGTTTATGTGTCCCATTTCCGCAGCAAGGACCGCAAAGAGCTGATAGAAAGGCAGAAAGGAGAAGCTTGTAAGAGGCTGTAACAGGTGACCAGAGCTCTGCAAAAACAACACTCCTCTGCATTTTACCCACAGGCAATGTTAGACAACTTGCTGTTTGAATATCTCCAGTTCTTGGAAGCCTGCTGTGGACTGCATGTGCACTCTAACAAAAAGTGCGTGCATGGCGTTTAATGGGCACGCTTACATTCAATGTCCAGGAACATGCTCTTCTGATGACCTCCGATCCTGCTGAGCGCCTCGCAGTCAAATCGACCCAAGTCGGAGAGCCTCACGCCGCTGATGGTCAGCACCGACTTGCCGTGACGCCCACGAACTTCAAACCTCCCATCCTGGCTCTGAGGAGACAAACACAACAATAATTTTAAACTCAAATCCAAATGTAACAGACAGCTTAAATGGCAGAAGTTTCAAGTAGTAAAGACAGCATATGTACTAGTAATCCCAATAAGCCTACAGCTTAAGCTTCAGACTGTTCTAAATGCTTCATTTCAGACAGTTTTTTTCTACTCTTGGATCTGTATAATGTCATAAAGCAGGATATCTTTTTATGTGGTCATTTCAGACACACACGTCTGGCTGAGATCACAGAAATCATAACCACATGCTGATCAAACCTTCTGTTTGGGAGTGATAGGCGTGTCAAAAGAGAGTTCAGTTCAAGCAAAACAGAGAATGGAAATAAAACCGAACGTCCCAAAGGAAAAATACAGCAGGTCGTCTTTGTGCATGTTGTGAAGCTTAAAACTTATTTTCACTCTCTGACTTTTTCCCAAACAAGACATGGATTGCCTACTTGGTCTCTTCTTACTGACAACACTAAAACCTGTACTGGAGACACACACTGGGTCTCAAGTTATTGGACGTTAACTGGAAAACTGCCACCGCTTCAATATACTACCCACTATACTACAAGTTAATCCTTGTCTTAAATGTGTACAAGGTCCTCAATATGCTATACTCACAGTCAAGAAATACTGAATTTTATTCAACACAGTAAAATGTAAAAAAGTAAAAGAAACAGTAGAAACACCTTTCAACTGTTATGAGTATCGAGACTGTATAGTTTGTCCACCAGAGGGCACTCTGGACAACTTTTCTGATGGAAACGTGTTTGAAAGGCGGTAAACCAGGGGTGTCCAACTCCAGTCCTCGAGAGCTGCTGTCCTGCAGCTTTTGGATGCCTTCCTACTGCAACACAGCTGAATCAAATGGTTGGATTACGTCTTCAAGTTTGCCATCAAGTTTGGCAAAGGCCTGATAACAAGCCATTCATTTGATTCAGATGTGTCGGAACAAGACTTGGGTGAACAAATAATGGCAAACAAGTACACAAATTAAATACACATAGCAAATGTTAGGGAAATGTTATTTATGTTTCATGTATCTGGAAGAAGAAAATATCCTTGAGAATCACAATATTGGAATTTTATATCAGCAAATATAAGTATCGGTATTGAAAAACTTATATCAGTCAGAATTTACTCAACTGTATACCACAATAGCATAATTTAAAGTTAAATGTAAAGTTTATAATAAATAAACTCAGAAAAAATATAAATATAAAATATAATTACAAATGGTCAATTAAGACTATTTGCACACATCTCTTACATGATCGAGAGAACACATTTTTTTGTTTTTACCCATACATCACACGGTTACATGAAAGCTGTTTATATCAACATCTAAACAATATCAAGTCCACCTCCAAAGCTGCATGGCAACCTGATGCTCACTACACCAAATCACACACCAATAGGAACCAAACATGGATATGAAACCAATATGAAATATTAACCACCTCACTACTACACACTGTTGGGATGATTAAAGATGAATAATGATATGAGTCTATGAGAGTCTATAAAAAAGTCACATAAAAAATAAACAGAAATGAGCATATAAAAAAATATAAATGCAAACAAGAATTCAAGCCTAATAAAATCAACTTTTTAAAAATCCCATAAGTATTTATTTACTGACCAGACTTAAAAGAAAACAGCATTATGCCGTTAAAATACAGAAGATGCTTCAGAATATCAGTTAGTTTTAACAAACAGCCTTGATAAAGAAAATATTCGCAAAGAGGCAAAATATGTGCCGCTTTCTGAGGGATTTGTTGGTTGCAAAAAGAATCCAGATCTCTTTGTTTCACTCTGATGATCTTAGAGCAGATTTAACAATGCTGTTCAGACTGTTGCGAGGCTGTGAACCCAGCTGATAAAAGAAATACTCAAAAGAGTCAACGCTGCAGTGTCATCAGAAAATGTAATCAAGACTCTGTTCTCCTGAGTGCTTCTGCATCCATCAGTGTACGTAATAAAAAAGTAAGCGGTACTAGATGTATCCTTGCATACACAGAGAGCCTGTGGACAATCCTGCGGGGTCAGAGAGACGGTCATTTGCTTCCTGCTGTAATGGTTTTAGATGTTGTTCTTTAATGTTTTATTGTTTTTATTGGCTCGCTCTAATCTGGCCCGGGGGAAAAAGTTGAAAATTAGCCATTCTGCCAGCACTTGTAGCTTTACAGTAACGCTGAATAATGTGCATTTTTAAGATACAATTTAAAACATATACAGTCTCTCTTAGCGAGTTGAAACTCAGGTGATGGAATAAAGCCAGAAATGAAGGTCAGCTTCTAGCTGTGAGCTTTTTTTGAAACTTCCAGACAGAACGGGGATGCTGAATCTGGAGAAGATAATAGGTCCAACCGTGAATATGATACTATTTTTCATTCATGGTTATGTAAAACTGGAGAAATGACAAAGCAGAATCCAGGAAGGCTTCGGGTCTGTCGCCAACTAATTTAGAGAAGGTTGTTGGTCCAACTTTGTTCTTGCCACCGAGTAGCGGCCCCTTGATCCATTTTGACACCTCCCTTTGCAGGCAATCGTCACTTGTCACAAAGAGTCAGGGTTAATGCAATAAACTGTTGATTTATTACAAGGTCATTACATCTGTATGAAGACAGATGGTATCAATTTGAAGCAACGGGTCAATTACGGCAGACGAGGCTATCATTCCAGTAATCGACATTCCCCCGTAATGAGAAAAAACACCTCAGGAGCATCCCCGCTGCAGACATGATACGGCCATAAGCCTTCAGACTGTTGCCATCAGATAACCTCCGTGACCCCAGAGAAACTACTTTTCAGTGATGCTGCCTGTGGATGCAGAGTTGACACAATAGAGACCCGCAGCAGAGGATTTGAAGGTCACAGACAATAGGCAGAAGAACCGTTTCAAACATTGTTACCTTCCATCTCCGTTTCGGCTGATTTCGAAGATAATTTATCTCCTGTTGACGCGGAGAAAGACTCTACATCTTTGTGTTATGTGAAATGATATATCATCGCAACGTTAACACTTGCACAGGAAACACAAGTTTGATTCATTATTGCTACTTCATGTCATGAAGTTTGCTGACATTTATTTGCACATAAGGTATCGCCATGAATAGGAAACACAGCTTTAGTTGAGCTCTTATTATTCATAGAGGCTTGGTGTGCTGGAGGGTATTTTTAATGCAAGTACCCGCCACACCACATATGACACATTATGATAGCGATCTCTCCCAGCCTCTTGAAGCCTCTGTGCACAAAAAAGACACAGCAGCAGCAGATTATGATTGAGCTATCACTGCTAAGTAACACTGAAATGGCACACTGAAATACACCCACATAATCAGCAGTGCTATGAGTTGTGTAGCTGCTTGTAGCAAGACAACAAAGGGATCATGATCAGGGACATGTCTGAGGGGTGAAAGACTGGTCAACAAATGCACTGACACATTTAAAGAAGCTTGGGATTGAGATGAATGTTAACCAACCCAAAGTCCCGATCAGTCATGATACCACTCCAAACTTTCACGCATCATTGCCAACTAATTAGTCAATTGATAGTAAAAAGTAGAAGAGATGGTTTTTGGCTCCAGGCTTGATTTAAAACGGGGTTCCAGTTAGTATTGAAGATGTGTTACTAATAAAGGAATTATTAGAATTTGTGAAAAAAGGGAGCGGGAAATCTGAGGCTGAAAGTCAAATTGAGTTTCTATTAAATCTGTTTAGTAGAAGTTTATGCCACAGTGCTTTACAGGCTTTTGTAGCGATAACTGGAGGATAAAAAAAAATAATCCTGTGGCCATACAGAACTATGACGTTCTGTGTTTTGACAGTTTGTGTTTTCAGTTAGTTATCTTCAGGTACTTAGCCACAGCTCAGTTGACACAAATTAAGGCTATATATGCAACACATTTTGATATTGACTGACGTAATCTTACTTACTTGCAGCAGCACAACAGAGCGATGATATAGAGGATTGTGATCAGGGACACATTTAAGGGGAAGTTTTAAAATGTCTGGCTAAAAAAAATAGAACACTATTAGCTTAACTACAGCAGTTTAATTTCTGATTAGTCCGTTTATACATTTAAGTCCACAAGATTTTGTACAATTACACTTTTACAAACACGAGTTTTACAAACAAGCTTACAATTTTCCCCTCTGGACGCACAGCGAGGATGTCAGGAGCCACTGCAGCCACTGCTGTTTTTATTCCACCTACTGGCAACCATGTGAACCTCACCAGTCTTATTTTTCTAACAGTACATGTCTTCAGCATTACCAGTGAATAACTGTGGAACAACCTTTGACGATTACTAATACTTTAATACTTTGAACTCCTTTGTAGATAATGACTGCCTAAAGTCTATAACCCATGGACATCCCAATGCAATGGTGTACAAAACTGACAAATAGACAAAACTTTTTAAAAAATGTTATTATCAAAAAACACAGGGATCTGAATGCATATCACACATATATGTAAAAAGCACACTTCAAGTTCATACGTAATGCTAAAGTAATTTCTAGTAGAAGGTGAGCCATAGCCCCAGGCTATATCTACAGTAAATGACAGCTGAGCGTAGACAGAATTTTTCTAATAGGACACAATAATATTTGACAACTTCTGTGATGAGATGGTCCATCATTTCTACTTACAACACTTTTTCAAATGAGAAAAAAATATACTTTTTCACCCTGCACACATAGCCACACGTAAATTGCATTACTGTTTCATCATGTGATTTTTTGGCAAAATTATTTGTACAGCCCCCCGGACGGTCACATAAGAAATAATAAGTCTAAACATAATACTTCCACATATAGCTTTAGTTTAACATAGCACACAAACCCCAGGCTCATGGGTGAGTTTGAGTTTGAGCCTTTCATCCACCAAAACCTCTCCTTCGTGTGGACTTTGTTGATCTATATGTCTTACAGGTCTAGCTGCGCTTTAGTACTCCGCCTCACCACCCGTATATTACATTTGTAGCCATAGAAACTAGGAAAAGGGAGGTTAATTTTAAATATGTTCCTTTTTTTGAGGCCATCACCCTTCTTCTGTTTTATGTCTGCATTGCTAAAATCTTGCAGGACTCCTGCATATGCCCATTTGCATTTTTCTATATTCCAATCTACTTGCATGTTTGCATACTGAGTGTGTATTTGTGTGTACCTTCTGCACACCTTTATAGATTTCCCCAGTAAATCAATGCACATCCTGCCCCTTCTACTGCCCTCCTGTCACAACCCCCCCATCTCCCCACCTCAGGTAATACTCATTATGTGTCTAAGCCCCATAAGCCTCGGCCCTGAAGCCCCCTCTTCTGAATCACACACTCTTTATGTTGTCGCTCGCAGACTGCTTGGGCATTATCCTGTTTAGAATGGCTTATCTTTGCTCTTATCATCGCAATACTATCAACCAATGAGGTGAAGCGGCGTTTAAAGGCTCGGATCTGGTCTCTTTGTGCTGCCACTGCAGACTTTGCTTGTTTGCCTCACCAGCTGAGGTCAATGGGATTGAGAGTGTGTGTGTTGAATAGGAATGCTGAGGGGGAAGGAGAGGAAATCTTCGAGGAGAGAGCTTCTGAGTCAGGAAATTACTCGCTAACCCCGCCGCCTCCCCACAATCCATCCACCCGCCCCCCCCGTCTCTGCCAACTGACAGGGTCTGTGTCTAGAGACGAACTCAGCCCCCAAAGCACAGCCTGTTTGATATGCAGTTCAGTCGGACGGCGAGGCGAGCGGCCAGAAGCAAACACAGCAGCGACATGCACGCCCATGAACTGCACATACGTGTTGCTGCAACGGCACACTCACTGCAGGTACTCTGTGCACACCAGCAGCAAACAACATAAAGACATATATTATAAGTAAAAAGAAAGAAGGGAGTTTAAAAGGACGGGGGAGATGACTAGCGAACAAACGGGTAGGCATGAGCAGGCATAAAAAGGGCAGACACATATGAAATCCTGTCCATAACTCATCCATAATGTCACAATAAAAACCAGGCATGTCATGTGCCACATCAAACACATGAAGCTATATCTGAAATGCAATCTCTCAAATGGAATTCTGGAGCGTGTTCCAGTGTTATTTCAGTCCAATTGTTGGAGAGTTTTCAGATATTAAAAATGTCAGCTGTAAATGTCAGCGAGGCTGGAAACACAGCTAGTCTAATTCTGGCAAGTGCAGCTAATTCTAACAGTTGGGTGCTGGGGCTGAACACGGGGGTCTTCATATTTGCACAACTATAATGATTACTGCATCACCTCAACCTCAAGACAACAACAAAATGACATTTAATAATGGCTTCTTGGTTGAAGGAAATGGAGGCCAACGAGGGGTTTCACATGGGATGCGACAGGAAATGATTTGCTAGACACTGCTATTATCTATTTTTGGGTGTTGCAGTGACTGAGGGCCTGTACTGTCAGGCAAGAGACTTCAGGCTTAACCCTGATGTCTTACTGGCCAACAGTGGTTCATTTCTTTCTGAGTACAGTGCCTCTGTAACTTGAGAGACTGGAGAAGTCATCTTTGAGATAACAAGTTAACTGACTGATCAATTGTCTTGGAAAATAGCTTCAAAATTCCTTGAAGAGAGTAAGAGGCTTTTTAGTTTTTAGAAACCAAAACCTTTTGGCTTTCTCTGACAAGCGTCAGTGAGGGAAAATGTCTCAGAAAGGGTGGAACGTTTGTGCTTGATGCCACCAATTTCAGAGCAACTCCATTGTTATTTAGGGCCTATTACAGCAATACGGGTTTGAGACACAGACTCATTGGCACTAAGGCCTTCTGCCTGTTGACCCTGCAAGATTTGAAAGAAGGGCTGTTGGAGGAATTCTACCGTATTGCTAAAAAGTCTTGAGTCACCCTTTATTTCTTCATATTTTGCTTGGAAAAATTGGAAAGTGGTGCGTGGATTTATTGAAACATTGGGAAAATATGGAAATACAGTGTATAAGGCAAAAACAGAGTTTGTACAAGTCTACAATCTTAAAGACAGTGTGACTGTCTTTATTCTTTAACACAGCCTAGACTCTTTAAAGTTGAAATGTATTCATCACACATCGTTTTGAAACTGACACACGCTTACAGATGTTCCAGAAATCAGTTGCTAAGGTAACCTACCAATATAATTACTACAAGGTCATATGTTAATCAACAGTACTCATTATTCTCACTGGTAGTTGCTTCAGCCTCTCACTCGGGAGTTGAGAAAATTTATGTCAAGTGCAACCTACTTTCTACAGTATCGGGTCACCATATTGCTTCCAGTGTGTAGGCAGCTTTAGAAAAGCTTTCTTGTCATTTCTTCAAATAATCTTCAGGAATAGTTCTCCAGGCTTCTTGAAGGACATTCAAAGCTCTTCTTTGGATGTTTCTGCCTTTTGTTCTGTTCTCTTTCAAGATGATCCTACACTGCTTCACTAATGTTGAGGTTGAGGATCTGGGGAGGCCAATCCATGACTGACAGTGTTCCACTATCTGTTCTTCTATCCGGGTATGTTTTTACAGCATTGGCGGTGTGTTTGGGATCATTGTCATGCTGAAAAGTAAAGCTGTTTTCCAGACACTTTCTAGATGGCATTGTATGGTGGATTATGGTGGAGTCTCATCTTATAATTCCATCAATTTTGACAAGATTTCCAACACCACTGGCTGAAACGGAGGCCCAAACCATGACTGTGCCTGGGACTTTGTTTTTCTTCCACATATCCAGTTTTTTAAGGACACACTGCAAACCATGCTTTGTTTTTGGCTAGTAGCTCTTTGGAAATCAAGTTTTTAGTATTTTCCATTGTATGACAGGCTGACCATAACGAAGATACAATTAAATGTTTGAATGATTCGTAGGCCGGTGTTAAGTGGCTTGACCCCAAAAAGTTGTTTTTTTTTATAAAAAGTGGACTAAAAACACCTGAAAAAGCAGCAAATGTCTAAATCTTTGAAAGGCCATCGAAAAGCCTAAGAGAACTAGTGCTCAAGACCCCCTACAAAAAGAAAGAAAAAACACTCAAAAAACCCACCAAAAAACAAGAATGTATGGCTCCTTCGAAACAAAATATAATGAAATGGGCGGTCGTTCAAGACTTTAGTGCAGAACTATACTTTTATATTTTTTTTATTTTCTTCAAAGATTGCTGAAAGAATAAGGCTATATCTGTCTTATACAGTCCATAAAGTTAGTAAAATGTGCCTAGAGATGACTACTGTCAGGACAATCACTATAAAAATAACATTGAACTGAAGTGAGTATAAACAATGAGCATCGTTTGAAGAGTGAAGTCGCTCAGGAAGTGCTTTAAACCTGCATTCTTTCTAAAGACAAGCCAGAGGTGACTCTTCTGGTTCCAGGAAAGGCATGCAACTGTACAAAAACTGCTACTTCCCTCTCTTGTTTTATGCCCTCCATGTTTACTTTGTAAATGACAATTGCATGTAAAAATACTTTTGAAAAACTAGTTGTTACTGTATGAGTCCCATGCATTCTCTTGCAAAAGGGCAAGATAGCAAAAAGAAAAAAAAAAAGAGTCCATCCATCCATTTTCTTCCACTTATCCAATTTGGGGTTACAGTAGGGCTGGAACTACTCGTAGGTGTCACAGGGTAAGAGCAGTGGATACCCTAGAAAGGTCACCAATTTGTTGCAGGGCTAACATAGAAAAACAGACAAGCATTCACAAACCTACGCCCGATTTAGAATATCTTTGGACTCAGACACGGGCCTCACACAGAAAGGCCCCGGCCAGCTGGTGGATTCAAACTCAGGAATGGCTTGTTCTGGGGCAGTGGTGCTAACCACCACACCACTAGGCGAGGTCAAAGTGGCATTTATTACACGCTAACACACATGGATTGGGAATACATACAGCTCTAATTGCAGTGTGGTGTACTAACTGCCCCCTCAATGATTGGGGGCAGTGAGTTACTTTGGTAAACCTGTCAAACTAGACAGCTTTTCTTTTTCTTCAGCAACTGTGTTACTTTCAGTCTTTGTTACACGTGCCTCATTATGTGGTTTGCACTTCTTGTGAGAGAACTGCAGGTTTATACCTGTCTGCTTTCTTTTTTAAAATTTCAAAAACCTGGGTTTACTTGCCAGGTTATTAATCACAATGGTGTGACCGCTTCACTGCACTCTTTCGGCACAGAGAAGTCAGGAAACAATTGGTTGGAGTCTTCTTATTTCAAGGTTTATCTGTGAAATCAACAGTTGAATCACAGCAAATATGTCAATCTTTTCAGAAGTCATCTACACAAAAGCACAGTTAATGACACTTGCTCTCTAGCCTTGGATATTCTGAATGACTACAGCAGCAGACAGTAACTTTGATCAGAAGCAAAACAGTACCCGAGGTGTCACAGAATGCTCTGCCTCGATTCATAATTAAATTCCAGGAACTGCATCCCATTATGCACTCATACCGTGTGTCTGGGTGTTAGCCTGACAAAAAATGAAAAGGACGGAAGCAACACTATGTAGTACGTAAAATTACATGTAGGACTTTCCGAAGCTTAACAACTCTAAACGGGAGACACGTGTGTGGCGGCTGGATATGCAGATTGGAGAGCAAATTGAGAGAGGAACATCCTGCTTTAAACCTAAATGACTGCTGCCATCCATCACACCTCGCACTGCATGACTCATGTTTGTCTTTGCGTATGTTTAGGTGTGTTGGTTTGCACTGCGCATTTCCATAATTGCATTTGCTGTGGGAAGAGAAGCACTTACTCTCATTTTGGGCTGTGATTTATCAACCCGAGCGATTCGAGCCAATGCACACACTCATTTATCTCCGCGATGACCTTTTTCCCCAGCAAAAGGAATGGCTGCCATCTTTGTTTTTTTGTTTTTTTTCTTCCTCTTTTTTAAGCTGCTTCTTACCCCTTGTCATGGAAGCGAGTATGGTTTTGACATTGATGGCATGCCATTCAGGAATAATTACTATTTCAAGAAAAGGCTTCTTTCAGTTTGTCACTTGTGTGGCTGTTATTATGGAGAAAGTGAATAATGGATGCTGGGAGAAACAAGTAAAAATAGAAGCTTTGTGTCGCTTCGGTTAAAATGGATTGAATATAATGTCAGCGAGTCTGAGAGAGGTACTGAAGACAGAAAGAAAGTACAAACTAAAAGATTTGCCCTGAAAACTTCAAGGTCCTGGCTTCCAAAATAACCAAAATAAAAGTGTTTACTGATTTCCCTTGAGATAATAATGTGAGTACAAGGTGAATGTGCATTTGTTGTTTGAGGGTCGCTCTCTTTGAGGCTTCACAGAGCGTGAAAATGAAATCTTGTCAAAAGGAAAAGATCCGGATCAATCATAATGTACAGCAGTGACGGCAATGAATGGCTGTAATTGCAACATTTCATGTAAGGCAGATGGGAATGCTTTAATTTTAACGGTGCGACATATACGAGTAATTAGCCGTTACTGTCTGCTGTTGCTTTTTTGTAGTCCGCAGCAATAAGAACCAAGACTTGGTATTTCTTCATATATATAAAAAATAAAGTGACATTTTAATGGTCACCATGACAATGAAAGCTGGTATTTTCTCTGTAGCTCCAGTTAAGCGACTACGTGACCTTGTGGGATTTGACGGAGAATTTTAGGACACCTTTCCTTCATTAAAAAAAAAAAAACAAAAAACTCATTAGTGAAACTCCTTAGAGTTGACATTTGGCAAATCCGTGGATCTCACTAGAGAGAAATTGTAGTTATTTCGTAGCCAAAGATGCATTTCAAACCACAAGAACACACAGCCACGAATAAAGATTTGTGGATTCAAATGACACGTTTGTTTCTTCTCCTCATTTTCTTCTTCGGTCGTGGGTGAACTCAGTGAAGTGTGGTGCTGCGTTTTGCTGCACAGCGACTGCAGTGTTTTGATTCACACCACTGACTGACTTTCTCCCATAGCAACAGTGCCCGAGGCTCACTGGTAGAGCCATCTGCCGCGCCACAATGAGAGACAAAATGTGACTTCTTCGAAACAAAGCTATAATGAAATTGAATGAAGCGATGCTTCCATAAAACCAGCAGTGCCTCTGTCTTCACACCTCTGTGCATTACCAGTACGTGCACTGTTTTATTTGGCCCAGGACACACAATCTGTGGTTGACTCTCTAATGATTGGTTTCTTTTAAGTCAGTTTTTGTACCTGTGATTATAATCAAAATACAATTTAAGTAGCTCCCATCCATATACATATGAATACTGTCAAATCTGTGTCTCATCTGTAATGTAGAGTGATCAGTTGTGACAATAAACTCAGGCATGTGACATAAGAATCGAATAAGATCAGTTGTGGAAATTGCCTTAACACATATCACCCACCTAAAAATTATAGCAGAACAAGTAACAATAGCAGTGACACTCCCCGATGACTGTGGTCTCTCAGAAGACTATCCAGGTAGACCCTGAGCTGAAAACCTAAGGGTGTTTTTCCCTCCTCATTCCAGCAACACAACAAACACAGTAAACTAGACAAAAGACTCACACGGATAAACTTTCCACAGGATTCACCTTTACAGACTTGAAACACATAGGCCAGGGATGTCAAACTCATCCACTTTAACTGGTAAAACTGCCCAGACATTTCTGTCATTTAATGGTTTATCTATTACTGAACTACTTTCGTGTGGTATGAATGGCAGTGTCTGTATCAATAGGCAAAGCTGCAAAACTTATGAAAATACAGTTAGAAGTTTAAAATCTGTGCACTTCTTCACATTTTCCAAAGCCTTCCAGTCGGCCAGATTGGAGTCTTTGCCGGCCTTATTCTGGGCCCCGGGCCTCATGTTTGACACCCCTGACATAGGCCTTACCTAAACACCCACAAAAGCAAGAGGTGCCAGACACACCCAGATGTCACATGAGCCTTATAAGCAGCACTAAGGGGACTTGCACAGTATTAGGCAGGTGTTTTAATGTTTTGGCATATGGCTGTAAATGCATTTGGTATGCAACCCCAGTAAATTTCCCATAAATCCTTCCTACCTAAGTCATATCCTTTGGGCACGACACTCATGCCGTACTTCCAGCCTATGCTGTACGATGATGAACACAAACACACACGCACAGCCAGATGGGCTTTCTGGCAGCTTCTACCTTGTCTCCGTCCACGAAGGTCTGACCGTCGCTGGCTCTTCTCCAGGAAATGTCAGGCAGAGGCTCGCCCTCAGCCACACAGGAGATCATGGCAGCGCTGCCCTCTACGGCTGTCACGTTTTTCAGCTGGGTGATATGGGGCTGGACTGGAGATCACAGAGGACAAGCGGGGGAGAGAAGGTAAATAAGAGAAAAAAAAGTGAGTAGAGGAGAACAGATTTGGAGGCCAGAAGAAA
Organism: Neolamprologus multifasciatus; assembly: GCF_963576455.1. Lineage (NCBI taxonomy): Eukaryota > Metazoa > Chordata > Actinopteri > Cichliformes > Cichlidae > Neolamprologus > Neolamprologus multifasciatus. The sequence goes on along the minus strand of NC_140460.1, from coordinate 28,746,999 downwards.
AGGTGTGAGTAAGGAAGGAGAAGTGAATAAAAGGATGAGCAGGAGAGAAACTGTCAAAGATCTAACTCATAAAGTGAGTTAGAAGATGAAGGCAATACCATGGGGTTTAAACACCGAGCTGATGCATGACTTTGGTACTGACAGTGTAGGCCAAGATAATTTATACAGTGCAGTCATACTCTACAGGTTTGATATAGTGAGAAAGCATGGCCTCTGGCCTATTTTGCACACACTCGTTGGACTAGATGAGAAAACTGACTTTGCTAAAGTTTGAAAGAACAAATCAACTGTTCCACGTTTTTTATTTTAAATAAATATAGATTTCTGTCTGGAAGGATGCCTCTCCAGCACCGTGTGATTTGCTTTTGGCACAGAGTGAGCACCGCGATAAGTGCTGAAAAGCGTGCCGTTGGGGGCTGGTCCCTGCTCGCCTCCTCCTGATAAGATGCTCTAAGCAAGCCCTGAAACCTGATGCATGTCAAGGGCATAGAGCATGTCACATGAATCATGGATTACTTCTTTTTTTCCCCCACACACACTGCACTTACGTTGTTAACAGGGTGCTTGCAAAGTAGCATGGCATAAAATCCGAAAGGCAAAGGGAAGTGAACAGGAAATAGTGACTACTGTACTGAAGGCTTTTAACACCGCCCGGGGGGAAGTGTTTGGCAATTTCACATGGCTTCAACCTCGAGGTGAAGGAGCCATCTTGAGGGATTTTGGGAGCTTGTCAAAACATGGGGGTCACAAAAACATACACACAGGCAGCCAGGCAAATATTCCTCTGCCTACAAGGACTTTTAGTAAGTGATCAAACTGCGTAGGCACAAATAACCAACAAAGACGGTTAGACAAAATTAACCTGAATCTCAACTTTAATAAAAAAAAAAAAAGGTTTACAGTAACAATAAACTCACTAAAACATTCACAAAAATGGCTCGATTTAACCTACTGTATTCATGAGAAATTCACAAGTTTTGTTATTGGATGGTAGATGAGACATGGTTTAAAGGTTTAGGATGATATCACTGCAACAGCCCTTTAAAAAGGTTCTTGGTTTGAAACAACCCTTCTGGAAGTAATAAAAAAAATCATTAAAACTACAATCACAGGTGGGAAATGTACACACATGCTTCACACAGAGAAAAAGTTGAAGTACTGATTCAACTTCTTTACTCAAGTCAAAGTGAAAAAGTTCTGGCTCTGAATGAATATACTTACAGCGTCAAAGTAAAAAGCAGCTCTTTGAAGGACTTTTCAAGCAGCTATTTTTGTGTAACTGACCTTCGTTTCCTGTCATGATGTCACAAACTGTACTTTTCTCTGTCATAGACGGGTTTGCTTTGCACTTGTTTTCCCCGAATATGTTATTTTGCCTCTTTCATCTCTGTCTCGGATCCCTTCCCTTCATTTAGGTTCAAATCAGTTTGATATTGAGAAGGCGCGCAGTGACAGGAAATAATCAATAGCACCCCTCACATATCTTGAAGCAAAAGTAATAAGGCTCCTTTGAAAATGTACAAATGTTGGGAGCGAGAGTAAGAAAAAGCTTACTTTCTCACTGTGTCAGAAAAACAAAGGGTTCTAGTAAGTTGTAGATACTTAGGGATACCTAGGGATTAGCGAATGGTCAGCTGCACCAACAAAGAAAACAGCCAATAAACAAGAAAAGGGGGTTTGTCAGATTACTGTATTTGGAGATAAAATAGTAAGATATAATTTGAGCAATTTAATCAGGTATGTGCAGAGGTTAATGTGGGCTGGATAATCTAGCTGTACTCTAACTGTACTGAGAGAATTAATAAGCAATGCAATCTGACATGCATTGAAGCAGGTTAATGCATGTCATTCTTGAATGAGTTAATCTTTCATGTGCTGCAGCCTGGCATTGCTTCTAGTGACAGCGTGGCGTTAGTGCACAGTGGTGAGAAAATAAGGACATCACAAAGCTCTGTTACACCCTCCAGACATTCGTTTTTTTTCTTTTTATTACTTTGATGCGTTCATGGTGAAAATGTCAATGACGTTGTGCATGTGTCAAGCTAGCACTACAGAAGACGAGCTTCCATGAATGGAGTAAAAAAATTTTAGGTGGCAGGCGATTGCAGCTCATCAAACATCATCAAAAGTTGGTAAGCTAAAGGTACAGTTGGGAAACAAAGGGGGATTGCACTTTCCACAACCTAGCACCAATACTGTGGAACAGTTTACCTCCTCTACACACCATCGACTCTGTGGCTTCTTTTAAAAAACAGCTGAAAACATCTATTTAGACAGACATTTGGGTCATGTTCTTGTTTTTGTGTAAAGCACTTTGTAACAGATTCCTGTCTTAAAAAGTGCTATATAAATAAATTTTACTTACTTACTACTAGTCTAAGGAGCTTGGAAAAAGAAAAGCGTCTGGACTTCTTTAAGTTGCTTGAAGACGTTTCACCTCTCATCCGAGAAGCTTCTTCAGTTTTAAGGTAAAATGTTAGAGAGTCCCAGATTTAAGCCCTATGGGAGTATCCCCCCAAGAGGGACGATGGACCCCCTAATGATCCTCTACCTATTTACATAAGCCAATGTGTGAAAATAGGTGTAGGTCACAATCAGCCAAGGTTTCCTAGCCCCACCCTGTGGGATTTCCTGAGGTCATTTGGTGACCTCAGGAAATCACATGATAGGGTGGGGGCTACGTTTCACAATGAAAACCCAAAACCTTGGCTGATGGACCCCCTGTCCATCATCCCTCTTGGGGGGGACACTCCCATAGGGTTTAAATCTGGGACTCTTCACCATTTGACCTTAAAACTGAAGAAGCTTCTTGGATGAGAGGTGAAATGTCTTCAAGCAACTTAAAGAAGTCCAGACACTTTTTTTTCCAAGCTCCTTAGACTACGATGACCTGGATGAGTGAGAACCTTCACAGACAGACATACTACTAGTTGCTGTATTTCTCAGGGAGAGTAACAAATGTTAACGTTTGACACAGACATTTTTTTCAAAGATAAGAATTGCTCAGCAAAGTGAACTTTTTTGAACTGGAAATGCAATCAGATATTGGATCCATACATGATGTGTTGAATTCTGTTTTTGTGAAACATCTCACAAAACAAACTGAAGTATAGAAGTTTTGCATTATTCAAGGTTGCATGAAAGTACTGCACTTTGACAAAAATGTCCAACTTAGTAGACATTTATGGTCCCAATAAATTGAGTCATTGGGTTTTTTTCATGAAGAATGTTTACATATGGCATGTGGTATTGTAATGTTAGTCAGCTAATAGCCAAGCAGCCAAGGAGCTAATGAGTCATCTCATTTTTAAATTTTTTTTCTTGACTTTTGGCCTCCCTGTGAGTCCTGAATTTTCCATATGCCAGCATGTGCAGAAAGTATCTTATCATTGATAAGCCAGTTAAGCTTTCATATTTCTATAAGCATTTTGGATATGATTGATTCCTTGTGCCCGGTCTCAGTGCAGTTATACGAATATCGGCAGGCAGTAGGGATGAAGCAAACAATAAAAAAGAAAATCACTTAACAATAAACATCTTCTCAAATTCCAGCACAAACAACCACATTAATGGCTTATTTACGCTACAACCAAGTCCTCAACTCTTGTTTTCCTCAATCAAGTGAAATAGATTTGCTGGGAATAGCAAGGATAATTTTACTTGTTTCAACAACAAATCAGCGCACTTCATAACTCATTCAGAATCAAGTGTCCTTTTCTTGAAAATAGTGCAACAATCTGCTTGATTCTGTTTTGTGTCAATACAAAAGGCCACATAGAGAAGAGGCAAAATTATCTCAACTGTCGGATTTTTCCCCCCCTTTTTTTGCTATAAGGCCCCATAATGAGGCACAATTGCTTTGTTAGGATGACGTCTGCAGAGTGAAAGATGTTAAAAGCATCATGTTCTGACAGCTCTCCGTGTGCAAACATACAAATACAGATTCAAAATGATCCGACTGCCAAACACAGAAAACTGTTAATGGCTGAAACTGGTCTGAACCAGTTCTACAGTTCCTATCCACAGCTGTTTGCCTCAAATGCCCTTCATCATAAAAATGTTAAATGAAAAAACTCTCATTTGTCAAGCGTGATGCAAAAACCACTCTGCAGGGACTGCTATTAATAACATTTTATTGAAAACATTTCCTCTTTAAATGAGAAGCGTTCTTTACGCTAAAAGACAAAAATCCTAAATTTATTTGATCTTGGATTTTTACTAAGTGAACTTTATTCTTATTCAGTTTGTAAATTCAAATGAACTTCTTTAAGTTTCTCTTAAACTCAGCATGACAAAAAAAAACTATTAGTATTTTACTCTAACACATGGTAATACATCTAATTACGCTTAATTATTCTAATTACAGGTATTATAATAATTGTACTTGCAAATGTTGTATTTTGCTACTGCCCATTGTCAGCCCTGGCAGGCTCAATCCTAACCATAACCCGTGAAAAAGCCATTAATATGTCAGAAAGAGAAGAAAGTGGCATAAATGTACAGTTTGTCACATTGTTAGTTCATGAAAGACCAAAAAAGATGGTTTGCTTTGACGCCTCTTGGCTGCTTGCAGACAGTTAATGTAGGAACAAGCCTGCTTATGCAGCTAAACTGTATTTTCATCCTCTCTATAGTAATATTTGACATAAGGCTCTTATCCCACCCACTGACAGGTATCAGAAGGTAAAATGTGGTACTGACTGTATCTGATAATTATAACGTCTGCATTTGTTGTTTCAGCTGTGCCGATCCACAAAGCAAATGTCAGCACAGATTCTCTCCTGTCATCCCTGATGCCTCTTGTAATGCTCCAGAGTTTAGAGGGTTTAACTGAAAAAAAATCCACTGTGAGACAGTATTATTATTATAATCATCATTTTTGTTATTTTTATGGTGATGTAATTTACTGTTTTTGCTGTCAAGACTTGTTCTTGGCTACATGCATGAAGAAACAGAAATGGTAGATTCAAGTGAACATACATAGGGAATAAACCCCCCAGAAAAGAATGTATTTGTGATGTGTTCAGCGAACGTGTGCAAATTACAGAATGAAAAACCCATTAAAGTGGGTGCTGTGTTTCATAGACTACTGACAATGGGGAAAAAATGCAAACTCTTAAGAGTCTGTCTACAGATAGATGAAAATCTCTGCTTCTGTGATAAATGTCTCCCGGTACAGCTGCTGAGTGTTGCAGGGAAAATGTAGGATCTGCTTACTCTTTTTCTGAAACCTGACATTTACTGTTGATGCTTCAGATAACTGAAGAATTATCTTCTATCAAACTGTATTGCTGACAACATTTAGCCATGGAAGCTGTCAAAAACTGTTGCTGTAGCTAACAAAAGTTACTGTGCAGCAATGCTTAGCTAACTACTAATATTGCTATGCTAATATGCTGAGAGCGCCAATCATAACACTGTGTTTGTTAGCACTCTTTTTTCAAAGGGATCTCTTTCATTCCAAGACTCTGTATTTGCATTCAGAGACTTTAAAAACATAGCTCTGCATGCTGCCATATGAATGGGCTCTTTTATAGAGTGTCTGAAACAATCCATTTTAGCACGTTTCGTTTGCTTGTTGGCATTTTCATAATTTAATTAAAAAAGATAAACTTATAAAAGATAAACGTGCATAAAGATTGCAATCCTTTTTCATTCTAATCTCGATGAAAGTTACTTATAGCTCATAAAAATCCCAAATCCAGTATCTCAAGGTGTTCCTAAGATCAATCAGGATATATATATATATATATATATATATATATATATATATATATATATATATATATATATATATATATATATTCTATACAATATAAAAAGAAGCCTGTGGCACTTCTGAGGTGTTATTGAAGCCTGGGGTGGCTGGCCAATCAAGCAAAGTAATAATATGGTCAGCAGATAATTTGGTAATAGTTTCGGCAGTGTGCCAGGTGATAAGAAATTGGCATCTCCACAAAGCTTGCATGCTCTAAAATCACTTGGTAGACAGCAGTGTTGAATTTGGACCTGATAAAACACAGCAGTCCATCTGCCAGCACCTGCACCAGCAGATCACATGTCACTCTAACTCAGGGGTGTCAAACTCAAATACACAGTTGGCCAAAATTCAAAACTGGAACAAAGTCGCGGGCTAACATTAATATTTATTGAAAAAGAAAATCTTCCTCCAGATTTAAGAATGAATCTCTTATGGACTCAAACAGGTTTTGCTGAAAAACCGAATATGGAACAAGCAAAGCTTAATACTAAACAATATATATATATATTAGCTGTATAATACCAGTAGGCCAGCTCTAATAATAATTTGGTATGGCTTCGCGGGCCAAAGAGTTTGACACCTATGCTCTAACTCATCACTGACTTCACCGTAGACTTCAAACACCTTGGACTCTGCTCTTTACTCTTCCTCCAGACTTTAAGAACTTGATTTCCTAAAATACTGAACTTACTTTCATCTGAAAATAAGAATCTGTCACAGAGCAAAAATCCAGTTTTTTCCTCCTTAGTGCAGGTAAGATGCCTTTGGTTTAGGAGTGTCTTGATATAAGGGGTGAAACAGTTGTTTGTTGGCTCTGACAACATGCACATGTTAGTAGGTGTACAACAATCACCATCACACAAATGTTTATGCTATTAGCAACAACATTTGTTAAAAGCCATTAAAGAAAAAAAAAAGCAGATCTGAAAGGAACAAAATGAGTTTTGCAGGTTTGATGGATTTACATTTTGACATAATGGTGGTAGATAATTAGTAAGGAGGAAACTCCCACCAGATCCCAACTCTCGGTTGGATTTTTGGGGGCGTGTTGGGCTTAATCAGGTCAGTTAGTTATAACCTTTAAAAAGAAGCACCCTTTACCTCTAAATTTGGTTGAAAAGTGTGATGGAAAATTTTTGTTTCACCTCATCTAACCTCTGCGTACTATTGATATGCAATTGTAAATTTCTTGTATAACGAAAGAGTGTATGAAGACGGGAAAACAAATGACTTTAAGATTTGCTCAAGGCCATGATATACTTCATTATCAAGCTGGTGCCTAGATGATGGCGAGGATTTCACTCCCAACCACTGAATAGACAAAGATTGTATCCGCACAACGGCTTTAACGGAGCTGTTATTATTTTACCTGTTGGTCAACGCTGGTACAAACCCCGTTTGCATTGTATTGATCCCTTTGCAAGGGTTTAACTTTCTTTCAATAAATCTTAGAAAATCTGTTTGGTTTCAATGCTTAAATTATTTTTCCGCAACAAAAGAGAAAAGGTGATTCATGATTATCTTTTCTCAAAAAAGAGCTTGGCATTTTTACTAAATTAAATAAATAAAATCTTATCCATACATCCATCCATTCGCTTCCGCTTATCCTTTTTAGGGTCGTGGGGGGTACTGGAGCTTATCCCAGCTGTCTTAGGGCGAGAGGCAGGGTACACCCTGGACAGGTCGCCAGTCTATCGCAGGGCTAACACACAGACACACCTCTTTTCAATTTAGAGTTTCAAATTAACCTGTCCCCACTAAATAAAATCTTATTTGGTTGTAAAATGTTAGAATGTGGACATATAATGCCGACTAGCCCTGAAAGTCATTTTTTAAACAATAACAAATTTAGTTTTATAAATCTCATGTCATTATGGAAACAACATTAGCAGGGCAGCGGGCCTCATAGCAAGAATGGCCTAAGCTCTAATCTCCTGTTTGTCTAATATTTATATTTTATTCCTGCATAGTTGCCGTAGAGCACCCACAATTTCGTTTTTAATGTACAATGAAAATAAAAGACTATTCTCTTCTCTTCTATTGTTGGCATAGTTGAACTGTTGATAAAATACACCGTTTTACTCTTTAATAGAATTTAAGATATGTTTTCTAGACTACTTTTGAACGAAACTGATGAAGACAGCATTCAGGTTTTACTTTTTTTACCAAATCTCAGTGTTGTTTAGAATTCTCTAAAGTGATCTGTAATATCTTCTCAACAATATTTGGTAGGGTAGGAAAGTTAGTGGACCAACAAAGTCATAAAAGTCATTAAAGTAAATGGAAATCCACAGAGAAATTGTTGAGATATTTCAGTCCAGACTAAAGTAATAGAGTGACCAACCAAGCATCCCTTGAGCCACTCTTCTAGCATGTCTAACAAGTACATGCAGCTATTCCTTAATAGTATGGATTTTCTTCTACAGCAACAAATGACTCATTGCCTGAAAAGCAGGACAAGTTGACATAATCCCCGAAGACTGCAGGCTTCAGCCTTTTACAGCTCATGGCTGCTCTTGCAACTTTACAGAGCAGCCAAAAGACACACTATGTTTCCTGGAGGCCCCCAGATGTGAACATCTTAGAGTGTATAAAAGCAAACACCTAACAACAAACATGTGCAAACAGATCTGTGAAAGTGCCACAGAAAAAGATGAAGCTCACAATGGGTTACAGCGCCTAAACACGAGCGAAGCGCACATACACACCTGCACACACCTTGTCTAACTTAAAATTCCTGTTTTCCTCCTGCCTGCGCTGTCAAGGGTAATAAAACTAACTTACAACTGCGTTCTCCCACCACACGGCCTGGAAGCAGAACTCCTCCCACCCCCTTAACTTCTTCATTTAAATGTGCATTTTGAAGAACAAGCGCTTTTCACATCTCCAAAGGATGTTGATGACTTGAGCACAAATCTCCATACATTTTCATGAGCTAGAAGGAGCGCTATCACGGCGATCTGTGAGGAAATAGCTGGCAGGTTTATGAAAATATAAATTGAATTTTTTTATGAGGAGCGCAGTAATTGAAATATGAAGCAATAAATGAAATATTTATTTTTCAACAGAAATATATCACTTTGATAAAGCTGTTATTGGTGTGGGCCGACTGCCATATTTGGACATTTTTTCTGCATTTCTTTATGAAATGGAATTTGTGGATGTCCTTACAATAAAGCTTTATGGATCAACATAAAACACTGTTTACTGTCATGGGTAATGCTATTACATTTAAAATCTTTGGTGGGGCACCAAATAACAGATAATGGAAAAAGAAAACAAACCCTTTAAAGTGATAGGAAGGGATTTTTTATGTTAGTCCTGGTTTGGGGAGATAGAAGAAACAATGTGGTTTTGTTTACACTTATCTGTTCATGCAGATAGTTTCCCTTTCATTAGTCCAGGCTTTGAGATATTTCTATTTTTCTGCTGCCCCAGCACAATGAAGGTAGATGTATATTGGGACTACTTTATACTAAAGAAATAGTCCCCAATAATGCTCTACAATGGCATTTCAAGAACCACTTCAGTTCAGCTATCTTATAAATGATTTACACTCACCACTTTACACTTTATTATAGTAACGGGTTGGACCCCCTTTTTTAATTCAGATTTGCCTTAATTCTTTGTGACACAGATTCAACAAGGTAGTGGAAACTCTCTTCAGAGATTGTGGTCCATGTTGACATGATAGCATTTCCTGTTCCATCACAAATGTTCTCTACTGGATTAAGATCTGGTGACTGTGGAGGCTATTTGAAAGTACATTACACACCAACAGACTGAACTATTGATATGAGGCAGGACAGAACCACACTTTCATGTGAGTTGACCAAAGACTGACTCTACCAGGAGAAGAAATTAAGACAATTTTTATAGTCTTCTGTTGTCCAGTTTTGGTGAGGTTTCTGTAGCCTTAGTTTCTGTTTTTTAACTGACAGGAGTGGTACCCGTAATTATGAGCACTGTTGAAGAGGTGTATATAATAAAGTGGCCAGTGTCTGTAGAAAATTAGAAAATTAAATTAAATTAAACCTTATTAATATTTTATATATTGTTCTAAAACCTTCATATTTCTTGAACATGTCTTATTATATTTTGATTTTGATCTGCAGTGCCTCTTACCTTATGGATCTATTTTATCTTGTTATATTATTGTATATTTTCTTTTACTAATCTTTTTGACATTATTTGCACTATTTTTAATAGTTGTGATTAATATCTGAAAATTTAGGATAAATAAACTGTATCTTATACAACTATAGTATTTTACTCAGATTGCATGCTTACCAAACACTTTGAGGAAGAGCTCTCTTTCCTGGGATCCTGCCTTATTGGTGGCTCTGCAGGAGTAGGTGCCTCCATCACCCTGCCGGATGTTGCGGATGGTTAACATGCTCCGCCCGCCATCAAGCCGGTTCAAAATGTACTGGTCCGATGGCTCCAGCTGCTGCCCTTTCCTGCACGAGTGAAAAGCAGAGGCACATAAGTAAGGAGTGGAAACATTTGGCAACTACCTCAAAACTGACACTGAACTCCTAAAATATGAATGCGTCAGTACACGTTTGATGTTACAGATGTATAATCTCTGTATTTTGGGTGTCAACCGATCCCATAAAAATCAGGCAAAGTGTAGACACCTCGGCTTTGAAACTATTTCTATCTATAGCAGGTAAACAGGTGAAAACATGACGGCACTTTTTATAGACACTATTTGAAGTGTGATGAAAGGATTGTTTTGGATAAACAGATCAAGCAATAGTTGAAATAACAATTGCTCAATGAATAGTTTGTTGTATGTCATCAGAGTTGTGAAACTCTGCCATGCAGAAAAGTAACATCTTTATTGTGTCAGGCCTGCCAGCACTCACTAGTGTTGCTGTGAATGTTTTCTTATGGACTGCAATGCTCACTAAATGACTCCGGTGTGGTGTGGAGATGCATTGCTGACTTAATGTCTTTTCTTACTGGGCTCTGTGGGGAAATTATCCAGAAAAATCAAACTGATAAATTGACGCATGTCTATATTTAAGCTTCATAACAAAATCATAATAATCTGATGCATGTTAGCTGCCTCCTCCGCTTGTTTATTTGCAGCTAGTTAACCAGGCGTGTATTCTAAAAGGTTCAAGGGATAGCTTTGGTTTTTTTTCCCATACTTGCACAGATTTAGACAAGCTCACAGGTCCTTTTACAGCATTTGTAAGCTGGTAAAAATAAGATTAGCTTAGTTACTGAATTGATTGCTGATATTGCTCTCCATGTCCTGGATTTGTAAATACGTACCTTTGGTAACATGGTAGCATTCTTACTATGAAAACTGATAATACTGTTGTGCTATTTATGAATATTAATAAATAAATATGCCAAAAAGGACAAATTTGGAAGGGACTCTTTAAAACTAACATATACAAACCAGTGTGTACAGTGCAGATTTAACTAGACCTTTGTTTTGCATATTGCATTTCCTCAAATAAAATAACTGCAGCCAGTTAAAAGCTGTGTCTCTAATAAACACTTAGGAAGTGGTTGATGCAAACAAATTAAAGCCAGACAAATGAATGTTTGTTCATGCCTGTGTCAGTTTAAGTAAACTGTGACAACATGAGTTGTTGTCACAGTTTCTGGGTTGCTCTCTGGCAAAAGTAAGATCTCTACAGAGATCCAAACTGATCTTTATTATGTGTGACTTACTGCGCTCTGCAGTTTTATCAGTACATGCATTAACTTTACCAAAAAAAACTTAAAAAGAAATACAGGCCTGCCTTTGATCCAAGCCCTGGTTACCACTTCCTTCTGATAACTTGTGAAGAACCTTCTTCTGTCATAAAACAAAAAGTTATTTCTTTAACTACTGCTTCTACACAGCTTTTCTCTACTTTGTTGTTATAACTAAGCTTTATTGGAGCTTTTCTAGTGCTTATATTTAATTTAAGCTCTATGAACGAATCCTAAAAAGTAAGACGTTTATGTTCTGGGAGTTTTCATGTAGGATAGCATGTTCAAACTTGAACAAGAGTGCCACAGTCACCATTTTTTGCCCAATTTATGTATTAATTAAATAAAAATTTGATTTCAGACAGTTCATTATCAATTGAAAAATGGCTCATTTACTGCAGGGTTTGCACTTAGTTTTTCTCCCCAATTCTCACTCAGTGAAATATTTAATCTGCCCAGGGGATCTGAAAGGCTTACATATAGTTTTATGTATCAGTGTGAATGTGAAGCAGAGCATAAATGGATGAGATTCTCGAAATTAAAATCATTAAGGTTTTACATAAACGAACACAAAACAGATAAAGCTGATCTGATGTTTGCAAACGTGCTTCTGCATATTCAGTTGTGATTCATTATTAATCTGCCCAACTCACAAATATAAAGAAAAGGTATGAAAAGAGATTTAAAAAAAACATTTCGTTAAATATGGATAATAGCATCTTGTTTTTTTATTTTATTTTACAAGTTATTTTATGTAATAAATTCAGAACAGATATCTCAAGTCTTCAGTTCAGGCTGTTGTATTTTTCACAGTGTATATTTTACTGTTCCACTAAAAAACTCTTATTTTTTTTAGGGATTTCACATGAGGGGATTTGAAGTCTCAGACACAAATAGACACGAGTGCAGTTATACTGCGTGGTGAGCTCAGCCTCATTGTACTGTAGGAAAAGCGAGAGGGAGGATAATTGAAAGTCGTCAGAGGAAACACCAAAGCCAAGTAATAATAACTCTGGTGAGCCAAAGAGGAAATGAAGAGAGGCCTCATCTTTGGAATGGACAGTGGAGGACGTGCTGCAGTGCTGAATGTCATTATACTGACTGACTACTGACAGGTAGTCCATTACCCAAGATGCACAGAGGATGAGGTGAAACCTCGCTCTGACAGGAAATGCAACGGGAGAGCCTGGAATAAGTTAGGAGGGATGGCATCAAAAGAAAAACTCAATTGGAATGTGATGTGTTGTTTATACCGAAGCCTTTGTTGTGATTTACGCATTTTAATTCTGTAGTCTGGGACTGACACACAGGACTTATTGACCTGGGAAATGAAACAGACTACACAGAAATGTTTGGCAGTCCATGGTCACTACAAAGTTCAAAATCTGCAGTCAGCTGAAATGAGACCTTGACAGGTGATTTATATTTTATTCAGTCAGCATTAAAAAAAATTGTACATGAGCATTAGAGTGAAGTGGGAGCATGCAAGAGTACCCTTTCAAGTAAACCTCGCAGGATGGTATGCTAAAATAAAACATGCAGCACATTATGTACATTATGCTACTGACATCCACTGGGGTTTGGGTGTATTTTAGCCCCATGCTAAAGCACATATGATATGTGTTATGGTTTTATGGTTTTTCTGTTATGCAGTTTTTTCATTTCATGGTGCTAAAAGTGGCAAAAAATTCATAGAAAGAGGTGGATGTTGCTCCAATGTCACCATAAGCCTGTATCTAACCCCAAATGTTACAGAATCAGTCTATAACTGACTGTGACTGGTCACTGATGACCTTGTACTGTGACACATCTCTTTGCAGTATGGAACTTGACCTTGAACCTATCCATCTATTCTATTTCTATATAAAACAAGGTTGTCAGGACAAATTGTTGTCCTGCAGCAACTATGTTAATATTTGTTTACTCATTTTTTAGTTTTGATTTTTGCCAGTTTCTCTCAAATAATTGCCATATTACATATTGCTGATTGCAAGTAATTGCCAACTGGACTGTTTAGCTGCAGACTGATTCCTACTGATTCTTAGTGCTCTCTTGATGCACCAAAGTTGCTTTGAAGACAGCAACTGACTGCGAGTGGTCTTCAAAGCAATAATTCCAAAGGCAATGAGATCACAAGTTCATTTCACAATGTCTTGTTAATATTTTTTCCAAGTATGACTGTGTCATAATAGGTTAAAAAGCACTTGCACAAAGTTAACATGCTAATTCAAATGGTGATGTTGAACTTGCAATTTTCATGCCTCTGATAAAGACTAAGGTGTCTAGTTCTGGCACAAGGTTGTGCCATTATCTACTTGTAGCAGGGTAGTGGCCAAACCACATTACTACAGCTACACTCCATGAGACTAAAAGTGTCACAAAACCCCAAAATATGTCAAAATAGAATCTCAGTATGACCCACACTTTGAGAGCGAATGACATGCTGCCAATGTGCAAGCCTAAAAACCACAGAGCAATGAAAATACATGTGCACAGCAGGTTTTAGTGCCTCAACCTGCTATGTTAGGACACAAAGTTACTCCAATCACATTACAGTAATCCAAAGCATTACTGTAAAAACAAATCAAGTAATCATATTAGTCAGTAATCCATCACTTATGCCTTTATTTACATTGCATATGGTACCAGTTAAAATCCGACACACTCACCCATTCAAACCTTCAACTGGTACCGCAAGTTCTTCAATTATCTGCACGATGAGCACTCAGATAAAACAAAATCAAGGGTAATGTTTTTTCTGTGCACTTGGGCTACAATCAGCTGACTTCAGCTGATGTAGTAGGGGAAGAAAAATAGCAGAGTGGTGTCCAGCTTTCATTTTCTGCACAGTACTTTCGACAGCATGCTGTCAAAGCGAGCAGTGAAGAACTCAGACTGATGTCAGAGTATATGCTGACCCCAGCCAAGCATCTAAAGCTTCATTTTCAACAGGCAACAAAAGCAGTTACGGCACCTGTTCCTATCACAGAATAACTGTGGCCGTAACATTTTTCTTTGAAGTGCTGCGTTTTAACTTTGCCCTCGGCTTTGTGTGAATTGTTAAGCACTTACAAAAAGACCTTGTGTGTTTTTGTCCTCATTAGGATAGGCCATGATGCTGGTGTGTGGAACAAGGTTCATATTGTTAAACGGCAATTGTGTGCCAATGCATCTCAGGTGGTTATCCGAAATAACACAAAATTAATGTGATGAGTGGTGTTTCTAATTCATTTCTACAGCTATAATTAAGTAACATAGCATTTTAACCTTTAAAAAGTAATGAGTTATGTGTAATGCATTACTTTTTGGTGTAATAACCCCGATCTGTTAATGCTCCTAACAAGAATCACCTTGCAAGATGAAAAATTAGGCTCAAGGATACCCAAGGTAGCGTAAGTGTAATGTCAAGGGGTTCTGAACAAGCATCCAAGTGTGACGAGCTGGGTGTCACCATTATGGTGACCCCTGGTATTCCAGCAGAAGCCAAAAGACACCTTGGGCATATCTCTGAGAGACCAGCAGCTTAAAAAAAACCCTGGAAGAATCTGAGCACTGGGAATGAGAACAGGCTGCTTTCTGATATGAAACCGCAACACTTCAGAACAGGGGTATCAAATATAAGGCCTGGGGGCCAGAATCGGCCTACCAAAGCCTCCAATCTGACCCACTGGAAGGGTTTGGAAAATGTGAAGGAGAGCATACATTAGATGTATCCACATCTAAAAGTATAGACTTTTAGATGTGTTTTCACAAGTTTTACAGCTTCTTCCAGTCATACTGCACCAACGTAAATAATTAGATAAACCATTATGAATTTATTTTAAATTAACAGTCACAATGAGCTAACAGAACTTTTTCTGTAATTTTACATGTGCATTTCTTACAATTTAAGCCCAAAGCAGCATTTCATTATCATGTAGAAAAACTGAGATATATTGTTGAAATTACACTTCTTTTTTAAAATTAAAATATCTCAGGGATTAAATGTGTGATTAAACTTCTTTACGCTGACAGAAATAGGAGTTTCACTGGTCCGTCCCACTTAAGATCAAAGTGGGCTGTGCATGGCCCACAGTGTGAAACGAGTTTGACTTCCCTGCTGTAGAAGAACAAAGAATAAAGTCTCATTAGCTCTCGGTGCTCCGCTGAGTTTCTCTGAGACTTGGTTTAAACTTTTCTTGATCTTGCGAACATCAAATTTTGTGAATGGCAGTTACACATCTGACCATGCAAGAGAATTTTATTAAGAAAAAGGTTTAGTCGCTTACTTCTGTGGTCATTTTTAATTGCCTCAGCACATCAGTGAGCACCTTGTAAGAGTGAATGCTTCTGTATCTAAGCCTCTTTCATTCTGTGATACTATGAGAAACGTATCAAGATATCTTATTTCCCAGGCTCCTCATTTTAACGGGCTTTTTGTGAAATCACAACGTCAAACAAAACTCAGTTTTACACTTAAAGCAAAACTGAGACTGAGGTCGTTAAGCTGTCACAGGGATTGTCTCAATATAAAAGTAAGGATGGAGATGTGCACTTTGCCATCTTCACGCTGAAATATTCTGCAAAATATAACGCCTGCTGTTAAATCATTAAAATTACATTTCACTGTTGTGCTCCAGAGCTGAAAAGCCAAGGTAAGACACCCCGGAGTAAAAGTAATTTCTGCTTTTTTGGAGCCCAGAAACAAGGGAGCAAGATGAATGAGGTTTACAAAGTTGAGGCTGCTTCCAGCTGTGCGTCACCTTTCAAATTTTGTTTGTACTTCACAAAGTGATGCATGTGCCTCATTTTTTTCTGCTGTATTCAACCTCTCTTTCAAACAGACAGTTCAGTTCTCATTACATCTGTATTACAGAGACGATGTCACATGAAATGCAGGAGTGAAGAATTCACCTCGCTGTGCTTCATCTTCCTGCAGAATTGTGCAGCGCTCCTGTGATGAAGGTAAGCGCTCTCAGAGGTGTGTTACCTCTTTGTTAGGGTGATGAATAAAGGCATCTGTGTTTACCATTGATGCACATGCTCAGCATCGGTTTATGTGCTTTTATCTGCTGCGCAGCACTGACCAAGTTACTCAAAAGTACAATAATAATAATAACAGATCATAGGCCCACATCATAATTATGGACTATGAAAGCATTAATTAATGCACTTTGCTGCAGTTCAAATAATGCTCAGCTGATATATTAACAGAGAGCTAATATCAGCCGATATTGGCATATATTCTTTGAATGCCACAAACAGAGCAACCAGCTGTAAATGAGTAATCCATGACTGGCTGCCCCTTCCTGAGCCTGGTTCTGCTGGACGTTACTACCTTCAAAAAGGCTAAAAAAACTACATACAGCAGATGAACAGTTTCCTTAAGAAACAGAAAGAATTCCAGCAAACACCTGACGCAGGATCTGAGAGATGTATCTGGCCCTTCAGTTGATCCATCTAATGTTCACTGAGGCCACATCAGAAATCATCTCAGTGGAAGGACGGCTGTCAAGTCATTCTTAAGGAGAGAAAACAAGGATAAAAGGCTGAGATATGTACACAAGAACTGGACTGAAAATGTGGAGCGATGAATCCAAATTTTTTGAAATTTTTGGTTCAAATCATCATCAACGTGTATGTAGAAGGTCAGGAGAGAGGTACAACAGTGAGTGTCTATGACCATCTGTAATACACAGTGGAGGCTCTGTCTTGGTTTTAGTTGCATTTCAGTTATTTGTGTTGGAGATCTTGTCAAAATCCATAAAATTATGAACACAGAAAAGGACCACTGATTGATTCACCATGCAATACCATCTAGAAAACATCTGATTGCCATTGGCTTCATTTTTCAGCATGACAATGATCCCAAACACACTGCCAATGCAGTAAAGCATACCTGGATAGAAAAACACACAATGAAGCACTATCAGTCATGGATTGGCCTCCCCAGAGCCAGAAACATCCAAAGGAGAGCTTTGAATGTCATTCAAGAAGCCGGTAGAATTATTCCTGAAGACTACTTAAGGAAATGACAAGAAACCTGCCTAAAAGAGTTCAGACTGTGCTGAAGAATAGAGGTGGACACACCAAATGTGGAGCTTCAAGAATTGCACAAACTCTGATTTATACTTTATTTCCATGTATGTTTGCACAAATTTCAATAAATTGTTGCAGCTATTTCATTTCCATTTTTTTAGCAAGTGCTGACCCAACACTTTTACACAGTATTGTACAAGAGTAGAGCTCAAACTCTAGTGGGAAAGCAAAATATCTTAATTTAAGACTAAACTAATATGTTGTTGAATTGTTGCCCTCTTTTTGCCCTTTAGAAACGTTACCAAGCCCACAGTATTTATTTTACCAAATTAACTACAAAATATAGCAATTATGAGGAGCCATGAGGTCACTTGTAAGTCATGTTTGTTTGGATTGTTTATAACATTTATAAAGATATCATGTCTCAAGAGAAGACACTACAGGCTTATTTTCATTTTATTATGTTTATTCTAGGATTCTATTAAAGTAGGTTTGCGTGATTTCAGAGTTCAAAATAACCCTCATTTATCTCAAACTGGGCCTTTAAGCCCCCTTAAATATAGAGATGCTTTAAACAGCAGGTGGGTAGGGTATACAGTCAGATCTATAAGCCTGAGCTGACCACAGACCACGCAGGGATATTCATTCTCAATGACATCACACAGAGACAAAAACAGGCAAAAAAGAGCTTTTACTTTTACATACACGGACCTCATTACTTGAAACGTGTTTGATATAAGCATCCACAAATGAAAAACATAACAGGGCCCCTTTTTGAAAGCTGGACACAGTTCATTAAACTAAATTGTGTCAAATATGTTCAAACTACTCTTTCCAGTAAGTTCCAATAAGGAAAACCTGGGGGGGGGGGGGGGGGGGGGGGGCAGCATTTTAAGCAAACACTAAAAACTTCAATGGAACAACAATAAAGTGTTATCAATAGATGCTCAGGTGCAAAGAGCTTGTTATGATTGCCTGCCGAGTGGGTGCAAGCTAATTGCTCGATGTCGAGCTGTAGAGAGGATAGCGGAGTGTCA
Organism: Neolamprologus multifasciatus; assembly: GCF_963576455.1. Lineage (NCBI taxonomy): Eukaryota > Metazoa > Chordata > Actinopteri > Cichliformes > Cichlidae > Neolamprologus > Neolamprologus multifasciatus. The sequence continues at coordinate 28,728,465 of NC_140460.1, read as the reverse complement.
AATGCTCTTCAGGTGCAAATTTTCGCTCTGTTGCTATGTGCCATGGATATTACTGTGTGGCTGCTGAGGGCAATGTGCGAGGGTGGACTATAAATTTCTCAGAACTATGAAAAAAAGTCTAGTTGCTCTGAAAACAATACATGCATATTTGTACATAGGCACGAATGGGTAGTAGGGAACATAATAGCCCGTATTATTTGAAAATTACGGTTAAATTTGCCTTAATTAAGTGACTTCAATCCAGTAATCAATCAAGCAGTGCTGTTTTTGTCCCTTATGTTTTCTAACTGAATATATGGCTATTTAAGGAGTTGAACCTTTTGTGTATGATGGCCTTAATCATTTGGTTCAACATCATTTCCTCTCTTAGATGGATACAGCCATTTTTTCCCAGTCTGGAGTGGAAGAGTGGGCTCGTGTAGAGCTCAGCTCATACTTTATGGGATAAATTGAGGCGCCAATGCAAGCCAGGCTTTATCGCCCAAAATCAACACTGAGCCTCACAAATGCTGTTGGAGCTGAATGGGAGCAAATCCTCGAAAGCAGGCTCCAAGAATCTTGTGGGAAGCATTCCCATAAGTGTAGGCGCTGCTATATCAGCAGATTAATTCTCATGGTTTTGGAATGAAATCATATTAGGGTAGCACTTTCGGTGTCTACTTGGGTATAAACCTATCCTACATCCTTGAGGGAGCACCAATATTCTTTGGATGTCTCCCAATCCCAATATCTCTTTGAGCTTTACCTGTGCCATGTGACTATGGGGTCCGGAGATCCAGAAGTGATGCAAGTAAAGGTGACAGATTCCTGGTAGTCAGCTGTGGCATTGAAGGACTGCTGGAACACTGACAACACTGGAGGGACTGCAGACACACACACAAAAAAAAAGAACAGGAAATAACACATGGCGGTATTAGATCCTGAGAGTTAATCAAATCAATCCGGACTGAAAGCTAAAATTGGACTATAATCTAGCAAAACATTCAGTATTCATAATGCTACATGGTGCAGGATTTTCACAAGAAGCAAATAAAAGACTTTCATGAGGATTGAATTGGCCTTGCGAGTGGCCTGTATGCAAGTGCTGGAAAAACGCTACTTCTGCTGGTAATCCCGTGGGGATTTCAAATAACATTTTGACCCAGCTTTGGTAAAAAAAAAAAAAAAAACACAAAGGAACCGAATACACTGACGCGAGGCCATTATTCTATTGTGCGCCTCAGAAATGCTCTGTTAAATCTATATAAACAATGGCAAGACAGAAAATGTGTTTCAACATGAAAAAAACAGCTGTGAAAACGAACGCTTTCCTTTTGTGAATAAACTATTCCTGTCAAGCGCTCGAGCTCTGACAATTGTTCCTCTTGTCAGGCCAATTTCTGCAGAATCAAAAGCCGAAGTGCTTTGCTGCCCTAATTTTATAGGTCTGTGGTTTGATGGACATGCAAATGCAAACTCTTTTTTTAGGGTTACAAATGACTCGTATTTATTTACGCAGTGCTTCTTTCACTTTTCTTGCAATCAAAGTGAAATACGCCCTTTGACAAATCTTTAAAATGTCTTCACAAATCATATTTACATATTTTTTGTTCATCTCCTATGGTTTATGTATTTTTTAAAGCACCTGGATCTTGATTTCTAATAAGAGTTTTCAGATGTATTTTTTTGGGCCACCTGACACCACTAAATTCAAGAGAAAGGAGAAACTGGGACTCATATATACAAAACAGATGGATAAATAGAACCAGAGGCCTGAAGATTGATGCATTTGACTTTGGAGTGAACATTTATTTGCTTCAGTGCCCATACAACAGAAAAGCTTGGACATCAGAATCAAGAATGAACAGATGTGTCCAACATGATTTCATTTTACCGATAACAATGTTTCAAACAGTCACGATGGTACCGTACCTCATTTTATTCACTGTATATAACCCTCATCTGCATGACTTTATCAGTCTCTTACATCATTGTGGAGAAATTTTGGTCCAATCCTCTTTAGAGCATTTATTCATACAAAATTTATTATTCAGGTCATTTAGATTTGTAGGTGGTCTTTTATTTACTTCTTTAGGTCCCACCACAGCATTTCACTTAAGTTAAAGTCTGGACTTTCAGTTTCAACCATCTTATTGTAGATTTGCTGCTCTGCTTAGCATCATTGCACTGCTGTGTGACCTAATTTGAGCCAAGATTTAGCTTCACATTTGACTCTAGAATAGTTGGTATACAGAGGAGTTCATGCCCAGGGTGCCCAGGTGCTGTGGCTACTAAATAAGCATTAATCATCCACCACTGTGCTTGACAGCAGCTATGACGCATTTGGTTTTAAACCTAAGTGGCACTTGTGGCCAAACATCTCCACTTTGGTTCCGTCTGTCCAAAGGACATTGCTCCAGAAGTCTTGTGGTTTGTTCAGATAAAGCAAACCTGACCCATGCTTCATGTTCTTTGTAGCGTTCCAGGCAAACCACACTTATTCAGTCTTTTTCTAATGCTACTGTCATGAACTTTAACATCACAACAACGTGAGTGTGTGGGGAGGAATTGTAATAGTCTTTGTCACTGCAGAACGATGCACTCATAATTCTTCCCTGACTGATAGGCAGCAATAATTCCTTCTCTAAGATTAATACTGATGTCTTTCCTCCTCAGCACTGTGTTAGCACACACCTATAAACTACACGTGTGCACCCTGTGCAAACGTTCTGCTTTTATAGAGGTGCTCACACGTGCTGATGATCAATTAATTAACTCCTACCTATCCTCATAATTTCAATGGAGGCAGTAAAGGTGTACTTAGTTTTTCACAGGACCTCAAAGATTCTATTACTCTCAGTCATATATTTTTGCACAAACCATACCAAACTACTAGAAGTTCCCTTTAAATTCCTCTTTGTTTTTGCATGTTTTGCCACTGCATGTACTCTCCTTTGCTAAAATATGCGGTTATATCTGTCTAACTAACTGACATGCATCAGTCAGTGTCCACGAGTGTCCACGTGGCACGCTTTGCTAATCTTCCACAAGCAGCTGCATTGGCATGATGGTAAACAGCAGAGGCCTTGATGACTTTATCAAGAGTATATGGTGAGCACTGTCGGGAACATGTAGCGTGCCCCTGTCATGCAGTCACCTGAGGGCTGTCATCTTGTCATTCAGTGAAAGGAGAGCGGAGGAAGAGCAGGCTTTTCTTCATTCTCACTTGCAATGACAAGGGAATGACAGCTTCATGGTGCAAGCGTGTTTATCAGGCATCTTAATCTGTTTCACAAGCCTGTATTTATGCTGTACTTTGACTACCACTGTACTGTGGTCCTGACCAGTCACAGGAAGTGATTAATCATGTCTGGAGCAGCTTATTGGAGCTCTGGAACATTCACTCTTCTATTTTGCTTCTGCTGGGCAGTTGACGACTACAGGTGAAAATCAATTAAGTGCACTACCTGAAATCCACTGAGTTAGAATAAGTGAACCAGTGAGTTGCAGTACTGTTGTTGTTGTCTGTGGTTTAAGCTTTGAATTCAGGTCCATGAACCAGCTAAAGTATCTTTGTGGCCTTTTGTTGTATAACCAGAGTATTTATGGGTTTGTGTTTTCTACTTCTTTTTATTTTTATTTCATTTTGACTTTATGTTTTGAATTTAGTTTAGTTTCCAAAGTAAATTTTCTTATTTCAATTCAGTGTTTTTCAGAGTTATTATATGGAGGGCATATGTCAGAGGCAGGACTGAGAAAAAACAGTAGGTAAAATCAGAGGTAATACAAAAAATAAACACAGAAACATCCACAGCCTTTTGAAAGCTGTTGACTCACAGGTTTGTTTCCATTCAGTCTCAATAAACATGTTTATCAATGTGTCATCAGTCAAGGTGTCATAAACTATACTACCTCTATGTTTTTATTTTAGTTTAATTCGTTTTCCAACTCACAAAATTATTTCAGTTAATTTGCTTTTTTTTTAAGTCCATTTTTTCTTTTCATTTTGGTTTAGTTTTAGGCAACTAGAATGTAACTTCTCTCCTATCTATTATCAAATTATAAAGATACTTCATGCACCATGCATGAAGAAATGCATTGTGGGTAAGCAAAAGCACAGGCTGGAAGGATACTGGATCAATCCCATCACATCTGAAGGAGAAGATCAATGCTATCTCCACTTCTGTCTTCTCTTGATGAAAAGTCTGCTTTGCATGTTGAAAGGTCACCAAACTCCTCCTCCTTCTCTTTTTTCTCCCTTCTTTTCTAAACGAGGACCATCTAAAAGGTACGGGAGGAAAATAGTAAAAACGACTGAAGTCCAGACAACACGATGAGGACGTGCTATATTTGTCAATTAGCCCACCAACTGCACCTACTGCATTTGCATAATTTCATCTGATTACAGCGTGAGCACAATCGAGGTAAGGAAATACTCTGTGATATCATGTCTGTCATGTGTTAACATCCAGATAACATCCAGCACACCTGGATACAGGCTGATGTGTAGGTTTAAATCAAGGTTTTAGCTTTATAGAAGCTAAATTTTGCTTCTTCCACAATGAGCTACCAAAATGAGGCATGTGCTGCCACCATTGTGTTTACAAGATCTGGTCTGCTTGTAATTAGAAGGCATTAAATTAAAACAAACAAAATGCCCCAAATGCAGCAAATTAAAAACTGAAAATTTGTTCTGTGTGATCAAACATGCACTCATTCCAATTCTCTAATTCTACCACCATCTCGATATTTGAGTAAGTTAATTTATTCTCTAAGAAGAGGATCAACAAAACATTAGACCAACGCTACCCACACAGAGGTGTTGGAGCACATGAATGATGAAATTGCTGAAAAATGAGACGCTTGCTATTGGGATCCAAACAAAAACCTGCTTCACAGGTATTGCAACTGGCAGCTGCGAAAGACATTTTTTTTCCCTCTGATCACATCGAAAGGGTTGAAAAAGCTTGAAAGGTCTCACAAAAAAAACAAGCTAAACGTGTTTTTAATATTCAAAAAATGTAAACAGCTCCTCATTTGGGGGTTTTGGAAGTTATTGAGAGATAATGAAAGGAATTTGTTCTCCAGGTGATGACATCCAGAGGACACTTATTCCACCTAGATCCCCCCCCCCCCCCCCCCCCCAAACAACTCAAAGATGAAATTAAATATTAAGAATAGCTTCAGGGCTCATTAAACTGCTGCTTTTTGATGAAGAACAGCGGCAAAGCAGGTAGACTTGCCTTTTTAACAAAAACATACTGTGGATAGGGGATTGTAATCAAAAAAAGGCATCAGCGCAGAAATGAAGCAATGCTTCTGTTCTGTAGTCTTTTTTTTAAAGATCAGTTACACTAACAGCACCAGTGTGTATTACTACAAAGAAAAATACATCGGTACATCTACAGTTCCATAGTGTCTGATCTATGTGCTATCTCATGTTGTCTATGTACTGTAACTCCTAAAAACAAAGAAATAAATCAATGAAAATCTCCTTTTTTTGTCTGTAAAATCAACACAATATGGAGTGCACGCACACACACATTTTAGGTGCAGAGAGCTTTTCAGGGATAAAAATGGCCTAAGCAATAATCAAACACTATGAGTCCTTTCCAATAGTTCTGACTCTGCGAGTGAGATGAGCAAGCATCTGGCTGACATGATAACCATTGATTTCCAAGCCAATAGATCTCTATTCTCCAGTGTGTGCCCTCCTCCCCTCTCTTTTCCTATGCAATACGCTCCCACATCAGCAGGCCTTGTTGAAACAGGCCTGTTAATGAGACAAACTGCCAAGCAAGAAGACTTCAAAAGAGCAAATCAGCAACAGGGTTTAAGCATCCAAAAAGAATCTGGCAAGCTTTATGAATTCTTCATGTATTAGTCATATGCTTGAAACTTCAGAGGCTTGGGCGAGATAATGCGAGGTTCACAGACATGCCCACCAATGTGAGAATACATGAAAACATATTTAAAGATGACTCATTTTAAATGCAGGAGCTGGAGGACTTGATTTCTGTTAGCCCTCTAATTAGCTTCAATAAAGTCAGGATAGCCCGTGTTTAGAAGTTGTGAAGTCTTCTTGGTTAATGTCATGACTGTATTATACCTACTACAAATTAAGCGAGTCAGTGTTTTGAGACGAGACCCCTGCTGGGTTCTCTATTCAGGATTTGTTTCGCTTTCTAGATTAACACACAAGTTGGAGTCAAACCAGCCCTGATTTACAACTGGGAATGTAATGTAACAGAGATGGGTATTTATATTCCCTTATTGCACGCGAAGCAGTTTTGATTGATGTTGCTGCAAAATCATGCAAGAGATCCTGAAGGACACAGCCAGTAGTTTCACTGACAGCTCAAAGGGAGAAAATTGTGGGGCTTCGTGTTTGAGTGAGCGAACCCACAATTAATTGGATTTGTTGAGGAAGAATGCAGGCAAAAAAAATCAGAACGTTATTTCCATTTTACATCATCATCAGTTGCTATAGAAACTGGCTGTTGTGGCTATTGGGTCAGAGATGAATGAAAATCTGTGTTAAAGTGTTAAAAATGGATACAAGTGGCAGATGACAGTGCCGAACACTGCAATCTGAACCAAGTAATCCAAAAATTATTGGAAAGTGGAATTATTGGAAAGAAGTTTTTGAAAATGTACTTATTTTCTTGCTGTGCATTTTGTAATTTATGGTTTATAAAAGCAGACACTAAATTCCGTGACTGAATGTGTTCACAGGTCACAAATCAAGCCAGAAGGGGGGTCATTGTCCCATAAACATGAATATATTTAAAATCATTTTTGAAGCTAGATGAGCTAGAGGAGGAACCATGCAGATTTCATCTTCAAACGTGACATCTGTCCTTCATATACATTCTACAGTCTGGCTCCATTCAAGGGCAACAAACTCTGTCTACCACAACCTACGAAGCTAACTAGCTTAGTAGCCCCTTAAAGCTACTTCCTTTTTCATTAGAGCTCACCACAGTACATAGTTCCACATACACCTCCTCCTGTAGATTTATTCCCAGATTTGTGTTAGGTGAATGTGTTAACCACTACAATACAGGCCCGCTTTGTAGTGCTTATACTTACTGAACCTATACCGAGCAGTACTGGACTTTCTCTGGGTTTTACCATATTGTCCTAAATTTGTCTTAAGTTCACTTAAGACACATATTGTAACATTTAGTGTAAATAGATGGTGCAAACTCTTGCTCACCACCAGGGGTCAGCATTTTTCCAGGGGTATGTTTTTTTTTTTTTTTTAGATTTTTCCTGCTGTTCTTTTATATTTGACATGTCTTATTGTTATCCTACTGCTCAAAAGGCTTTGCCTTTTCCCATGCTGCCAAATATAATAACGCACAGCAGTTATGATGTGTTAGTAAAGACTTAACAGGCTGATGTTCCCCATCTTGGCTCTATATTTAAGTTTAGTTGATATCTATTCAACAAAGTATATGCATGTTATGGAAGTTCCTTTAAATTTTGGTAACAGCTTTAGCTCATTTTGGAAGGCTGCAAACTACTTTTAACCGCTATAAATTATAGTAAGTGAATTTCACAAACCATGACAGAAAGCAATAAACAAAAGTAATAAATGGTGAAAATGTGCCAAGGAAATTACAAAAATGGAACTCAAGCTGTTATGCAACTGTGCTTTATATTTTCATTTGAAAAACAGCATGAATGGTTTTACAACTTTGTGAGTTTGTAAGTAACTTTCTGTTCTATTGAATCTTTTCAGCATTTTTCTTTAAATTATGTTAAATATAGTCAATGAAAAGCTTCCTTGACTCATATGTGGATACTTTTGAGATCACTTCCTGAAATGTTCTACATTCTTCTAGTCACCAAGCTGTTTTTGCCCTCAGGTTGATTAGCCATTCAGCGGGTAGCCTCCTTCTCTCGATACACCATCATCTTCATCTATGGTCTGCTTTGATGATACGCTGGAGACTGGGAGCTGCAGCAGGTCAGCAGAGCTTCATTTGCTGCATGCTTGCGGGGAAGAAACCACTCTTTTATCAACTGACACATGAATATTTATGACTTCACATTGGTAGGGGAGTATACAGTAAGTTATTTCAGCTCTGCTTCTCGAAAAGAAAATGTTGTTCTGCATCACTGGCTAAAGTAATGTCTGTTAACATGTTGCTGAAATAGAGCAGACACTTCTTCTGACGTGCTAAATCAAAAGAACAGCATGACGTATTGTTGCTGCATGCTGAATATAAAAGCGCAACGCCCAACTTGAAGATGGTTATCAAGTTCAATTGTACTTCACAATAAAAACTAACTAAAAAGACACTGCAGCATTCAATCAGCCAATCATCTCAGCTGGTAAGTGGATGTGCAGAAACCAATTCAGGAATAAAATTTACAATTTTGTGCAGAAACTCTAAAAAATATTGTTTGACTGCTTTTTTAACAAAATGCACTAATTCAAGAGGCAATCTCACATATACATAAAATGACTCAATTAAATAATCAACATTATTTTGGGACAAAACACGCTAAATACTCTTTTTCCTGAGCATGCCTGCACTGTGCTGGAAACCTTTGTTTTGGTTTCCTTGACAATGTCACTAAATAAAATGCTTCTGCTGGCAAAGTCTATATAATAAAGTTGGCAAGCAATGTTCCCTCTAATTTTCCATGTGTCTGAGCGACACACAAACTCCCTGAGCGTCCCTTGGACCACTGTGAGTAACAGCAGACATGTGCACTGTGGTCACGCCAGCATCGAATCCATCCAAGTTACATGGTTTATTAAAATAATCAAATTACAGCATTTACATTTATGTTAGACTACTTTTACTTCACTGCTTTAGCCCACTTACAATGAAAATTAAAAAAAAAAAATCTTGTTCATGACCTGTGTAGGATGTTAACACTATTGGAAGTAAAAGTAACTTGAACTCCAATTTTGAAAACAAAACTTTCTTTTTTCTTTTTTTAAATAAAGCTCTGACTTGTATTATGAGTCTGTGGTCTGGGAGAGAGTCCTGTAACTCTGTCTGCAAAATACAGTATATAAAGACCAATGTTTGGCAATTAATTATATAGTTACTTCTTCAAAAAAGTAACTGAGTCATGCAAACAACAGTTTTTGCAGCTGTTTACCTAAAAATGCAGCCACGGTGTTTTTGTTTTTTTTTAAATAAACATTTCAAACTATTTACAGAACAATCAGCTGTTCTGCATCAAATTTGATGCCACACAAATTATTTGTGCCACTCCAAAAAATAATTTCTGTCCACTATGAGATAAAGGAGAACAACAGCCTGATACCTGCAGGCCTGACAGCAGGAGATGTATCACTCCTGTAACACCTGTAACACTCAGCAGTCGCCTCATTGTTTTGACGCACACAACAAAACTATTGACTACACTACACACTAACTACACAAGATTTGCGCTAAACATCTCAAATCTCTCACATCTCTAAACACCGCCATCACTCCTAAAACTTCCCCCTTCCTAAACAACTAAATGCCATGTTGCCATATCATTTTTTGATTCGTCCACATGGTACATTTTTCCACCAATAGGAAAAGGTGGGGTTTTTTTGGTGTTGTTTTCTTCTCACAGGGCTTTCGAGCCCTGTGAGAAGAAAATCAAACATTGCATATATTTTTATCATAACTCTGGTTTTACGTGGCCTATCAACACAATTTAAAAACTGGTATAAAGTCCACATACTTTCCGTCAATTGTTCCGTCTGTCCTGCTCACATCTCCAATGGTTGTACACGTTGTCATTAACGTGGCTTCACTCCACATCAGCTGCTTTGCTAGCTAAAACACCGTTGTCGGCACATAAGGACGCTGCCATAGCCTGTCAGCGACGTTGATTAGCTGCATATATATGAATGTGAATCGCATTACTTTCTGGACTATGGGATAAGGTGGCATCATTCTAATCCCATATGGGAGCAGCCAGTCACTTACTGACTAACACTGCCAAACAGAATTGCTAAAGTTTTAATTTTAATTTAGGTTTGATTTTTTTTTTCTTTGCGCAACGCAGATATTCTGTGTGCAGAGACCATGCCAGCAGTGCGCAATTGTGCACACGCGCAGCTTAGAGGGAACATTGTTGGCAAGGTACTTGAAGGTTGGCCTAAGGGCTTTTAAAACTTATTTCAAACATTAAGTGTTGTGCTGAATTCATCCCTCTTTAAACTGAGCTGTTATTCATTCAGAAAAATATTCTGATTAAGGAAATATAAAGCTTAAATGAATGGATTATAAGATTTACTTTGATGGATATGCATTGATACAATTTTGAAATTATACATGTTGAAAACGTAAACATTGCCATCCTTTTTCCCAATTTTCCTGTCTGAATACAGCAAAGTAATGTGTGAAAACTCATTCTGAGGGCTCAGGTTGGTTAACTCTGATTTACTATATTTGATGGGAGTTGTACAGCATGTTTGGATTTCATCTTACAGTTTCTGTTTATTTCATCCTATAGTGTCTGTTGATTGTGTCCTATTAGCAAAGACTGGCACTTGTGAAAATTGTGAGGTCAGTTGCTAAAGTTGTTTGCACATGAGCATTGTGGATTGACCTTTGGTCTTTGATGGCAGACTAATTGTAAATAAGTGTACCACACAGGCTGCCACTGGTTTCACTTTTTCCTGCTCCTTTTTTCAGAGAGACCGCTCATAACTTGCTGCAAAAATACATCGCTTTATTCAAGTAGTTTATGACCTAGAATGGTTGTGAAGCAGAATTCAGAAATAAGGTGAAACTTGCACATGCAACAGAGTGAAAGGTGTTAAAAAATGAACCATAGCAAGAAATGGGATGAAACTAGCTAGTATGACATTTCAAAAAGCAGTTCAAGTGAAGTTTTATATAGATGTGTCCAGATTTAGCTTCTTTTCATTGTTGGCTGTAACTATATGTTGGATAAGAATCAACGCCCAGTCTTATTTGGGCACAAATGAGTGTTTCAAGTTTTCCATGTTACACTGATAATTTAGGATTAGAAATTAGGATGAATCCAAACATGCCCTGTAGCTGCATCAGTTTAGTTCTTCATCATTTCTTCTTCTTCTTTTTTCAGAATTCTATAAAACACAGAAGAACTGTGTTTCTACCTTTTTTCGCCACAGTTTGTGTCTTACTTTGTGTCTGCCAAATCCCCAGGCATCACAACAGGAAACCGTTTACAGTCTGTAGCTGACAGATAAAACATGTACCCTGTTGTACTCATTGACACACCTGAGGCCCCTAGCAATCTACTTAATCTCCATCTGGTTGTGTTGTCTGACCAATGCAAGGTGTCAATACAGTAGATCTTCTAGCTGCCCCTGTGGCTTACTTTGGAAAATCTTTGCACGAATAGTACTTCTTGCTCTAATTTGGTTTCACAGCTGCAAAGGAAGGGACTAGTCCTAGTCAACACTACTGAAGTGTAATGCTCTACAAATGAAAGGCAGTGTTTTCGGGATCAAACAAGACTCAAGTTCTAGCCTCTTCCACTGCCTACAAAAATAGCTCTTCAGATGAGATATGTAGGCTTAAGGGATTGAAATGGAAATAACTGGAATGCACAGGTTTGCTTGTTCAAATAACTGAGAGTAAAAGCTATGGTATGGGTGCTATATGGCTTTCCATAGTTCAACTGCACAGTGCCTCGTACACTCTAGAAAACTTCTTAGGGACTATTAGGGACACCATCAGGAAAAAAGAAAACGTGGATGTAAGTCAGATAGAGATGTCAGAGGAACCACAAGGCAGCACATCCACTGCTTTGTTCTTGGATACTTTGCATACTAACATAGATTTGTTGAAAAGAAGCAGAGCAGCAGTTTTTCAGATCTCTAAGTATTACTGTGAAGAGCTGAGTGGATGACATGTTCACTTTCTACAGAAAAAAGATAGGGAGCTTATACTATTTGTCTGCCCCATGACACTAGGTGACATTTAAGCAAATGCCCTCTCTATCTTTTCTACCTTCAGACCAACTCTTTTATGCTAGAGGCTTAACTAAAAGTCTCTCTGAACCACTGCTATCTCAGAACTAAATACCATGATGGCAGTTTGAGAAGTTCTGCAAGAAAAACATCAGTTTGCAATAGTAGATCTTCTACACTACTTGGAGGCCATGCAGCTGTAAACACTGAGGCAGGAGGGGTTTAAGTGACCCAGCAAATGTACCGTTTTTCCCAGCTTTGTTTTGGTTTCCACAAATTTATGAATTAAGTACCAAGCTATTTAGGCCTTTTGTTTGTCATTTGCCAGTAGGTAAATTTATTGTTTAAAGCTGGTCAGTTTATGTACAAAGGTCATAACAGACTTTAAACAGAGACAAACAACTGTGGAATAAAAGCAGCACTACCACACACACTGTTCCTGGTGTGAGGAGTGACTGGCAGTGAGATAGAAAGAGAGCAGCGAATGTTTTAGCTTGCTATAATTAGGGAACATAAGTGGACAGGTATCAGCTGAGCAACCGAAGCTTAACTAGATTAATGACTGCACCTTTCTAGCAAATGTGCACCTTTGGGGTGTATGTGAGACCAGTCTATGTAGACCCACGAGCCCCACAGTGGGCCCCTTACTTTTAAGAAATGTCGGACATATGTTGGCCTCACATGGTGGGGCTGTGTGGACAGGACAAATCCACAGTTACTTCATGCAGGCTTCACAGCAGTTTTTTTTTAAAATTTGGATCCCCACAAGGGTTTTCTGAGTTCAAGCCCCTTAACCTCCTGACTATCAGCAATGCAAATTTGTCCTCTGTAGAGCACATTTCTAAACCTGAATATCTCCCATGCACTGCATACTACAGAATTGCCTCCTTTTGGTATCTACAGAGGACATTTAGGGCTTTCCAATGATACCAAATGTGAAGGGGTGGAGCTTTGGGAACTTTAGTTTTTTCATTAAGGAACATGGCGGCCATCGCTGCAAGCACATTTTATGGGAAGAAGAAAAGTAAGTGCATAAAACTTCTTATTGAGCAATTTTTAGCTATAAATGTTATTAACATATTTTAAATAAGTCTCTTAATAACACATTAAAACATAGTATGCTTAATTCTAACTTCATTTTAGTATAGTATTGAAGTGTTTAAAAAATGTCCTCCGTAGTGGACATTTGTAGTCATTTCCTCCATTTTGTTCTGTTTTTTTTAAATGACCAGAAAAGGAGTCCTTTTTAGAAGCAGAAAGAAATTTATTGCAGTTTGATGAGGGAAACCCAGATCTTGAGTTGTCTGATGAAAAAGATCATAGGGAATAAGCCCTTGAAGAAGAAAGAAGGAGGAACATCAGAGATGGTACTCAGACCTGAACTTGCTGTCATTAAGTGGTTGGACAGTTGTCATGGCATCCTCTGCCTATGGCAATCAACCTCAGGACAGACGCACAAGATGGTCTAAGAAAAACAAAAGGTTTGTCCATATGCCAAGTCCACTGGCAATTGCTGAGTACACTACCAATATAGGTGACGTGGACCTTGTTGCCGAATGTTGAGTTTCTACAGGATGGTCTCTCGCACTCAGAAATTGACAGTATTAGCAGTTTTCTACTTTTTGATCTGGCAATCACCAACTCGTGGCTTCAGTATAGCAATGACTTGCAGTTTTGGGGGAAGAAACCACTACAGTTCCTTGAGTTCAAACTTCTCCTTGGTGAAGAGTTGAAGCAAATATTTGCTATCAAAGTTCATTTTTACATGTTTGGCCTTCCAATGTCCTCTACAGTGGACATGTGATATCTAAAAAATGTAAACTTTTTTTTCCCAAAAGATTATTTCAGTCTTCTAATTACCTTACAAATATTGGGGGATTTAAATTTTTTTTTGATTGGACAACATTTTTTTTCCTGGTAGTCAGGAGGATATGGGTATGCACACCTGCTTGAGGCCCAAATGGGAAAAAAAGAATTTGCCCTTAACCACATATCCCCAGAGTTCACGCAGAGTTACCCAATGTGTACCAGCATAGGCATGTTTGGTGGTTTTCTTTCCCAATGCTTATGGCCAACAGTGGTCAGTTTAGTCCAAACTGCCAATAATAGCAGAGGGTTTACAACCCAGCTCTGCACCAGAGAGAGTAAAGTAACATTTGAGCCCCATTTGACAGTACTTTGGATTTTGGTCAGTTAGTGGCACCAAGAGGAAAAGAAGTACTGCTTGTATAGTGAAATCAATTCTTAAGTGCCATAAACCTGCATTCCTTCTAATGACCAGCAAGTAGCGACTCCTCAGGTTAGCTTAATCACTAGTTTCAAATTCTTTCTATTGATGAAAGAGCATTCCTCGCTCCTCACATACCTGTTCAATAAAATGAATGTGACTTGACGATTTAAAATGGTAGACAACATCTTAATGGAGGACATATCATTGTTCGTTCCCACTTTTACATACAGTTTATATTGTGAATGAGCAGTTGCATCAGAATCATCCAGTTTTATTTCCTAACTTCCAGGTGGACAGCTTTAAGGGAACATTTCGAGTGCTCAGAAAAAAAGGAGACAAAGCGCTGGTGTAACAGCTGTCCCCTAGTCTAGTGGTACCGTACCAAAACTCATTAGTTTCAAGAAGACTTATTTAGCTCCAAGTGCTTTATCTATTTCATGAGGACCAAATGGTGCAGCTTTTGTCTCACTCATGCAAAATGTTAAAAGTCTTCACAGACTTGCAGAATAAGTCTCTTGGAGGCAAAGTGAAGTTCACTTTAATGCATCTCCCTCTGGGTGTGGCTCCCTTACGGAGTTAGGATGCTTAGCGAGGTCTGGTCGTCTCAGCACCACATGGCGAGTGTCGTGTCGCTGCAATAATAGGTCGTGCCTCATTGAGCAAGCTTATTGGATCTTCCTCAGAAGTGAGGTAAGTGGTGTGCTAAATTGAATGCAATTCATAGTTTTTGGCGGAGGCTTGATCTGCTATTACATTAGGAGTGAGAGAATTACATAGGCAGAGACAATACTGCAGCTGTTCAACCGTTACAAGATGCTTGTGGCCGTAGTAAAATCACATTTCAATCATCTCAACAGTCTCAGGTGACTCACGGTAAATGAGGACAAATGAGAAAATTAATATGACATCCTTCGATTTTTGGGGCCACAGAGCCCGAAGGCATCGCTAATTAAAATTTTCAATCATACTAAAGAACAGAGAGAATTACAAACTAAAACCACACCCCATAGTAGCCAGTAGACCAGCTAGTAAGTATTTATAATTCACTGAAACTGAATCTGTCAGAGCTGACAGCTATTTTCTGATACTACAACTACAGGTCCATGCATTCAACATGAATTTCCATCTGAGTTGCTGCACGACTGTAGGAGCTGTTTCAGAGTCACTGCCTTCACTCTGCAGATGATCAAAACTTTGCAAACACTCAGTGAAATATGTCAGCTTCATGCTATAATACTTACTAATCTTAAGTAACTGTTAACAAACTGACAGCTTACAGGATGCAGCTATTTTACCCCTGGTCTCCAGACTTAACAACAACAAACTGGAAAACAAAAAAATTAAAGGAACCAAATTAGTGCTAATTAATTATACGAATGATACCTTGTTATATTTTATCTTTTTTTGCAGTCATAGAGAAAAGGTACTGCTAATCTAACCTTGATCAGGTATTATGTTTTTAACCTTGGGCACCTGGAACCCTTAAGGTTTTGTAAGTGCAAAAATGAAAAGAATGAAAGGCGTTCAACAACAACAATACTGCAGAGAGGAAATTCATACCTTAATTTATGCTAATCTATTGATACTATGTGTGCAGGAGCATGGTCTGCAAATCTGCAAAGCTTCCTTTAAAGTTCCATCATCACAATTACTCTTCAGCTGAGTTTGTAGTCAGTACAATGTTGGCTAATAGCTATGAAATAAAAGTGGTTGGTGGTTCAGTTCCTGCCTCCTTTAGTCTCCAAGTCAAAGTATCAGTATTGGATACACATTAAAGTATTGGTTAAAGTATTGGTTAACATTAAAGCACTTGTGTGAATGGTTGAATGAGGCTTGCAGTAAGCAAGCACTTAGAAAAGCACTAAATAAGTACCAGTCCAAATGTGATGGTCACCCGCAACACAGATGCCCAGCAGTCTAATAATACTGGTGATTTAGTTTTTTTTTGATTTTTGCACTATCTAAGAGAATCCTCTGAGATTCAAATGAGACATCTCCGTCTCATTTGAATTTGTCTTCCTCCCCTCAACCGGTAGGATTAGAGAGGGTATGTCATCTGAATGTGATAGAGGTCTCGTTGTTGATGGCAGTTTTGAGTAACTAAGTAACTGTCGTCACCCCCAACCGGTTGCAGCAAATGGCTGTCCCTCTCCAAGCCTGGTTCTGAGGTTTCTTCCTGTTTAAAGCGAGTTTTTCCTTCTCCTTTCTCTGTATTATTATAGGGCCTTTATGATACAACATAAAGTGGCGTGAGCTGACTCCTCTTGTGATTTAATGCTATATAAACAAAACTGATTTGAACTGAATTGAATTAAACTAAATGTCTGCCCAATCATCTCTTGATGGTACTTTATGTGCGTGCCATCGTGGCCATGAGTAACAAGGAATCCGGATTTAATTCTGTAGAGGAACCCTTGGACATAGCTACTATATCCAAGGAAGCCAGCAGTCACACAAATTACCCAATCTCAGTTCAGAGGAGTTATGATAAAAAATAACAATACCGAACTCGTTTGGGGACCTGTAGCTGGAATGAGTACAGCTGAATTCCTTTAATAACCATTTATTGGGGGGTAAGTCAAGCAAGGGCGGTTCCAGAGTGCTTTACCGTATCTTATACCTGTGTTACTACACTTGGATATTTGGACACTTTAGACATACACAACACAGTGTTGCCCTTGTTATTCTTTGCTGTTGTAATCTTTTGTTTTAAAGGCCTCGTAATTTTTGTGATTTGTTTTTTCCTGGTTACTGGTATCGAGTTTAAAATTCTACCACTGTTACAACTCCAGCACACCCTTGGAAGCGCTGAGGCATAAATTACAGCAGGGGAATCCCCCCATCGCCCTAATCCATTAAAAAAGCTAATTTTTCTTGCTATCCACATTGCTAAACTTTTCCCAATCTGTCACTGACAGATTCCCCAACTGTCAAGCGATACTGAGCACAGATGCACACAAAAACGTCCCTGTTAAATTGCACTGAAGTTCTGGCACCCCGATATGTCAGCATGTATCAGCAATGTGTCTATTTTAATCTACAACAACTTTCCAACTGCTAAACAAGCAGCACTGTGCCGTATCTGTATGTATGTTCAGACTTTACAGCACTAAACTGTCAGCTGTTTTGTAGCCGTTACACTGGCTATTAGGAAAAACAAAGTTTTTAGCACTATGGATATTTTTTATTTGGGTGAACTGAATCTCAGTCTGCACGTCCTTGCCCATTTACCCTGATTTTAGTTTTGTGTCCTCCCTGAAGATGCCAGTAGACCACACTTGATTTTTTACTGCAGAAATCTTGGTTATTGTGGTCCGTTGGCAGCTAGACCTCAACATTGCTCTTGCCCATAAAATCCTGGAAATAACCTTAAACAATCTGTTATTGTTGTACATCAGAATGTCATCACGAATTCAAGTAAATGTTAAAAAATCCTCACTCACCATTGACCACCACTGCAATGTCCACAAAATCGATCTCCCCGCGTGCTTCTACGCTGGCTTCACAGCGGTACACACCCTCGTCAGCCTTGGTCACCTGATGGATCTGCAGGTTGTTGTTTGGCAACACCTGGAACCTGCCTTCACAGCACACGTGAAAAGGAGGACAGAAGGACAGCCGGAGAAAGGCAGAAAGGGAGAGTGGAAATAACAAAAGAAAAACAGCGTATGATAGGGAGAGAAGCGAGATAACAAAGTTAGAAAAACAGCAGGAGAAAATTGCCATCTCCACTCTTCAGTAGTTAGACTGTCAATCTTCTCTCGAGCACATTTACCTGATAAAGTCCACACAGATAAACACTTGCGCAATTACAGTTCCACACAGTCTCCTATTGTGGCCACTGGGAGATTGGCCTGGATTGCTCGGGCCTCTATCTCATTTCTCCCAAGCAAATATATTTATAACCACGAAGCGTAATTAGAGTGAAATGATTAAAGGAAAAAAAACATTCTTCTCCATGTTTCATCATTACCTTGCTGCTGAAGATTTGAATTTCAATTAAAAACCATGACAAATTCAAGGGGTCACTCTTTCTAATCTGTTCAGGCATGTGTTTTGTCTGGAAGGAGGACAGGGAAGCGGTGTAGAGTTGTAAATCAGGGAAGAGGCGAAGATGAAATAATGAGTCCTAGTCTGCTGGTTCTAACTGCAGCACCTGCTTTCTATCAGGGAAGACTGTTACTGAAAGTGAATCTTTCTTTTCTTTTAATATTAAGTAGACTACTCTTCTGACATTTAGCACTATTAGCGCTGAAAAGGGTGGTATTACCAGAAAGAGCTTCATAAATGACATACATCAGCCTTCCCTCGAATAGGATGGAAGATGATAGACAATAGTGCCACATAAATACACCCATTAGCTGGCTTTTTCCCAAAAGATGCAGGGTGTGGGTTTGCATTTTATCTCATGGGAAGCGGTATCTTCGAATGTCGCCATCCAACTGCTCAATAATCCGTCCTCTCAGCTGCTTGTTAACATCGTCTCTGTCTGAGTTAGACGCCTCCCTCCGGGGCTGATGGGGTTTCTATTCATAGAATTTTAGACCTTTGTCTTATTGTGAATCCACACAAAAGAAGGGAATAGCATTTCCCAGAGACGTGAATTTTTGCCACATTAGTGAGCCTTTTCAATGACCGAGAGAGAGAAACAGTTGGGCAGGCTGAGACTGACAAGCTTTTTTTCCTCTCAATAATTAAGTGTTTTTGGCATATTTACATTCGTCGTGCAATCCTTTTGAGATTATCACTCACATGCAACTTTTATTATTACCATAAATTACTAAAATCTTCAATATCACTATACACACTGACTATTCACACTTAATCAGTGGTACTTTATCCAAGTACTTTCTTTGACTAGAGACTTTGGGATGATTTGATCCAAAGCATTTCACACTTAAACACACACACACAAAAAAAAAAAATATATATATATATATATATATATATATATACAGTGGGGCAAAAAAGTATTTAGTCAGCCACCGATTGTGCAAGTTCCCCCACTTAAAATGATGACAGAGGTCAGTAATTTGCACCAGAGGTACACTTCAACTGTGAGAGACAGAATGTGAAAAAAAAAATCCATGAATTCACATGGTAGGATTTGTAAAGAATTTATTCGTAAATCAGGGTGGAAAATAAGTATTTGGTCACCTCAAACAAGGAAAATCCCTGGCTCTCACAGACCTGTAACGTCTTCTGTAAGAAGCTTTTCTGTCCCCCACTCGTTACCTGTATGAATGGCACCTGTTTGACCTCATCATCTGTATAAAAGACACCTGTCCACAGCCTCAACCAGTCAGACTCCAAACTCCGCCATGGCCAAGACCAAAGAGCTTTCGAAGGACACCAGGAAAAGAATTGTAGACCTGCACCAGACTGGGAAGAGTGAATCTACAATAGGCAAGCAGCTTGGTGTGAAAAAATCAACTGTGGGAGCAATCATCAGAAAATGGAAGACATACAAGACCACTGATAATCTCACTCGATCTGGGGCTCCACGCAAGATCTCATCCCGTGGGGTCAAAATGATCATGAGAACGGTGAGCAAAGATCCCAGAACCACACGGGGGGACCTGGTGAATGACCTGCAGAGAGCTGGGACCAAAGTAACAAAGGTCACCATCAGTAACACACTACAACGGCAGGGAATCAAATCCCGCAGTGCCAGACGTGTTCCGCTGCTGAAGCCAGTGCATGTCCAGGCCCGTCTGAAGTTTGCCAGAGAGCACATGGATGATACAGCAGAGGATTGGGAAAATGTCATGTGGTCAGATGAAACCAAAGTAGAACTTTTTGGTATAAACTCAACTCGTCGTGTTTGGAGGAAGAAGAATACTGAGTTGCATCCCAAGAACACCATACCTACTGTGAAGCATGGGGGTGGAAACATCATGCTATGGGGCTGTTTTTCTGCCAAGGGGACAGGACGACTGATCCGTGTTAAGGACAGAATGAATGGGGCCAAGTATCGTGAGATTTTGAGCCAAAACCTCCTTCCATCAGTGAGAACTTTGAAGATGAAACGAGGCTGGGTCTTCCAACATGACAATGATCCAAAACACACCGCCCGGGCAACAAAGGAGTGGCTCCGTAAGAAGCATTTGAAAGTCCTGGAGTGGCCTAGCCAGTCTCCAGACCTCAACCCCATAGAAAATCTGTGGCGGGAGTTGAAAGTCCGTGTTGCTCGGCGACAGCCCCAAAACATCACTGCTCTTGAGAAGATCTGCATGGAGGAATGGGCCAAAATACCAGCTACTGTGTGTGCAAACCTGGTAAAGACCTATAGTAAACGTTTGACCTCTGTTATTGCCAACAAAGGTTATGTTACAAAGTATTGAGTTGTATTTTTGTTATTGACCAAATACTTATTTTCCACCCTGATTTACGAATAAATTCTTTACAAATCCTACCATGTGAATTCATGGATTTTTTTTTCACATTCTGTCTCTCACAGTTGAAGTGTACCTCTGGTGCAAATTACTGACCTCTGTCATCATTTTAAGTGGGGGAACTTGCACAATCGGTGGCTGACTAAATACTTTTTTGCCCCACTGTATATATATATATATTTTTTTTTTTAACAGGAATTTACCTTTAACACATGATTAAACAGATACATTATATGCTTATAAACAAAAAACAGATAACTTAAGCAGATTTAGCCAGAGGATGAGAAAATGAATAACGACATATAACCAATGCTAGGAAACTGTATAATACAAAATACTGCTATCGGTCTCCTGTATTGGTCACGCACTAGCCTAATACAGTTAAATATTTGTGTGTTATTTCAAATGTATCCCAGTACAGGTCTTACAAAGGGGGAACCTAGCCATAGATGCTGCAACTAAATAAACTAAATGACATTTTAACATGGTAGTCTACAGGGATTAGGTATTAGGCAGGTAGTTTTCAGCACTGGAGGCTCCTACTTGTGTTTTTTAGCCATCTTCTTCTCCTCCTTGGGACTTTGCACATTTGTGGGCGTGCAACTCAATCAGCATGATACCATTGACAGGAACGATGTATCATGTTATTCATGCACAAAGTAGAAAACTGCTCTTTACTACTTTCAGTGGACAAAAACTTTTACCAGGATTATATTATATATGCTACTGGCCTGTTACCAGTTAACCTAATCACTTGCAAAATGTTCCTGCAGCTCTTTCTTTTTAGCATCACTTAATCGCCCTTTGTTGCCCCTGTTGCAGCTTTTTTTGAGACTAGTTGCTGCCACCAAACTGAACATGAGCAAATATTTTCCTTAGAATGGTGCATTTTTCTCACGTTAAACACTTGATATGTTTTCTGTTTTGTGCTCACAAGATTTGAAAAACTGGATTCTGCTTTTATTTATATTTTTACAGTATATAGCCTCTCAAATTTTGGGCAATTACAACTCAATTACTTTTAAAGAACAGTCATTGATACTGATTTTTGATTGCCTACTGTAATTCAGACTTCACATCCCAAAACATAACTTTATATTGTGTCCCTGATCTTGAGGCCTTCTGAATACCTTTGAGCTAACCTAACAAGCCATTTTTTGTTTGTTCACTGCAAATGACAGAGCAGTAGGATGTAATTTCCCACGGCAATTAAAAAAAAAAAAAAAAAAAAAAACACCAAGAAATGTAATGAAAAAAGCCTATACGTGAAATCGGGGGGGCAAAACTTACTGTGGTGCTCCTCAGTGATCTCTTTGTCCTGGTAGTACCACACCACCACGGGCACCGGGGAGCTAATGACGTCACACACCACCTCTGCTGTCTCACCATAGCGGAACTCCTGCGGTGACTGAACATCCTGGAATGTCAGCCTCTCTGCAAGATCAAACAAGATGAAGATTGAACACGTTTTTCCCCCCTCTGAGCATTCAGAACAGACAATTTATTGCAGGTCTGAACATCAAAAGGAAAATAAGCAGAAATTGTTGCGCTTTTACTGCCCTCTTAACTATGACTGTTTGGAGACCAAACGTAAAGTTAGAGCTTTAAAAAAATAGTTTCCTTCCACTTGTCTTCATCTTGGCTGTATCCTGTGAGGAAGGACATTTTAATGTACTTTGCTGTATTTCTTGATAATATGGGTTTACGTGTTAGGGTGACCTACTAGCTGCTCATCTTGTGGCTAGGCAAGAACAGTCCCTGCAAAGGTACAACAGCTTTTTTTGTTTCGAGAATACAACTCTTGAATTTGTAAGTATACAAGAAAAAATGCAGCAAGTCAAGTAGCACATCTGAATCAATTTATAGCCTAATTTGCAAACGGATCTGATGGTAAGGAAAAAAAGCCATCTGTGATTTTAGCACAGAAGCACCACATTATCACATTTCTGCAAAAATGGGGAAAAAAACAACACGCTGATATCGATGACTTAATAGCTGCTATCCACTAGTTCAGGGGTGGGCAATTCCAGGCCTCGAGGGCCGGTGTCCTGCAGGTTTTAGATCTCACCCTGGGTCAACACACCTGAATCACATGATTAGTTCATTACCAGGCCCTGGAGAACTTCAAGACATGTTGAGAAGGTAATTTAGCCATTTAAATCAGCTGTGTTGGTTCAAGGACACATCTAAAACCTGCAGGACACCGGCCCTCGAGGCCTGGAGTTGCCCACCCCTGCACTAGTTCCTGTTTCTCTTAAATAACTTCATAATTTAAGTGAACATTTGATCTTTTTTGCAAATGTAACCACCCATTCTACTTCTTATCCAATAATTGGTGGCGGGTGGTATGGCGGTACAGTGGTTAGCATTGACATTGCACAGCAGATGGCTTCCAATTCAGGCTGACGACTAGCTTAAGTGGTCATTCTAAATTAGCCACAGCTCTATGGTATTGCATCAGCTGGCTCCACAGTAAAAAAAAAACCAGCAATGAAAGAGAGTAAGAACATAATTTTTCCACTATGACAAACTGTTTTTTTTATATATAAACCATGTTACCACAACGTTTTATTGGGTGCAACAACAAATCTGAGTTAAACAGATTTAACACAAGATTAGTTAAGAACGACTGCCAATGCTGGAATTCATTCTGAGTATGACATCAATGTTTTGGGGTTTTTGTTTTTATTTTTTTTTTCTTTGGGGATCCAGTAGAAGTCCAGTTTTTTGGATCAACAAACCAACAAAGGGATGGACAGACTACAGACAGGATAGAAGGCGAAGAACCACCGAAGAACATGTCTGAAGAACCAGCGAATGTGAAATTTGCCAATCAGATCCACCTCATCCAAGACACTACAAACATAAAAAACCCAGAGTTTGAGGTGACACATACAACAGGTGACATCATTGTGTCAGTGTGACAGACCAACACTACTATCCACAGGACTATTTCAAAACTATAATATTATACAAACCCAGCATGCACACATTCACTGTTGACATTCAGTGCTTGAATTCTCAATAACACCCCTTGTGTGCACAACAACCACATTATTAAGCATAGCTGTCATGTCAAATAATGCCCATCGGTTCCCACCGAAAGCATTTGAAAAGACACGCAGGAGAAAAATTATGCACAGTGCAAACTGACGATGAGCTTTTACTCTGAAAATCAAACAAAGCAAAAGCTTAATCCCTCTTTCACTGTTTTTCTGGGACACAGATAAGGCAAGTGTGATGAAACAGCACCAGGTGACAGCAAAAAGTAACTCGCTTTAACTTGCTGCCAGTCATAAAAGAATCAATGAGCAGAGTTACTCTGCAGCCTTACTGTTTGCAAAATTTGACAAAAGCACAGGCAGGCTTTGATTCACTCTATCTTGGTTTCAGCATTCTTTAATAGGTTCCCCTTGGTGCTTGTTTAAAGCTGTGTCCTCTTCCTGGCAAACATTGGGTGTTTTACGAGGACGCTGTTCTTGGACCAGCATTTCCTCACAAAGATCTCACGCGAGCTCTCGTCGAACCCCACTTTCCTTGGCTTTTGATGTGTGTTCGGGCTGGCTCTGCTAGCGCCGCAACCACCTGCTATCACCAGCGTGCTATATTGTGAGGGTGTGAATAAATCAGCTACAGCTCCTCTATCAGTCCCTTCCCTTAGTGAGGCTTCAGCATTAGCATTTTGCTCTGTGATTTATGCCAGGCTGCTCCCCAAAATGAGCTTTCACTCCCCGGCTGCATCCTCCGCCTGTGAACGTGTCTGGCATCTCAGTGTCTTCATTAACTTCAAGGATGCCTTTGCGTGATTTTGTCATTCACTCCGTTGGCTTCTTATCATCCACCCTCCCCTCCATGTGTGTTCTTTTTATTTGCAAAATCTGCTTTCTCCCCCTCTGCCTCCCTCTCAGGTTTGAACACTTCTGGTGTCCCTTGTTCCTTCTGTTTGTATCCATTTCCTGTCTCTTTTGTAGTCGTGCTGCTCTACAAGAGAATCAGTAAGGGAAACATCCTCTCTGGAGTAACACTCTACTGCACACTTGACACTGGCGAATTGAGAATGTACTCAGTACTCTGGAGTTTCTTTGCTGTTGTTCGTAGACACATCACTGCAAAGATAACTGTCTGATAAGCTGACGAGCCAATTTCCCTGGACCTGCCTCAAATGTGAGACAGATTTGTTTCTGTGTGTTCCGGCCAAATTAGCTGGTTTTGGAAAATGAGCTTGTGCAGCATTATTGCGTTGTCCATTAATAAACTAACAGGAAATGAAAGGCTTAGACATTGTACTGGCTCACTCTATAATGACTATGAATTTTCTGTCACTGAATACGGTTGAAAACAGCACCATATTACACCAGCTAATTGATGTTGCGGCTTTTGCCACCAAAATAGGTTTTCATGTTTTTGTGACAGTAAAGGGTTTATCTTGAAATAAGAATCACTTTGATGCTTACATTACTTATACTATTTTGACTGCATAAGTCTGGTTATGCTAACAAGTACAGGTAAACTGCAGTACAATATAAATACCCTGATGGTGTGGACGGTGGAACACTATTATAGGCCTTAATGGATCCCATTTTAGTCAGCAACAGAGGAGGGATTACTAACTATTTTCGGGGAGTAAAAGGACATGAGAATGACAATTACTATGCTACTAACAGCTAGATAACATGTGTACATGTGACCTTGCACTTCGTCATTCTTCATTAGCAGAAGAATTTACTGCTAAAGAAGTTGCATAGGTTCACGAAATGTGACAGCTGACAGACAATCATGGTTAAGCTGATATTTCAGATAAGAACAAAACATGCCATGCTCAACAGGGAGAGAAATAGCTGTAGTGCTTTATAGAAACTTTATTTATTAAAACATTATGGATGTACATCATATACAGTAAAAACAGAGTTTTTCTAACAATCATAGTCAATATTTGGCATGACCACCTTTATTCTTCAACAAAGCCTGAACTGTCATAGCCAGGTTTTCTTGTGATTTCTTCAAATAGTCTTCAGGAATAGTTCTCCAGGCTTCTTGAATGACATTCAAAGTTTAACTGTTCATCTGCCAACATGATCCCATGCTGCTTTAATAATGTTGAGGTCCGGGCTCTGGGGAGGCCAGTCAATGACTGATAGTGTTCATTTGTGTGTTGTTCTATGCAGCTTTGATTTTACTGAATTGCCAGTGTGTTTGGGATTATTTTTGCCAACCAGAAACTTTCCAGATGGTATTGCATGTTGGATCAAAATGTGATGGTACATTTCTGTAGTTGTAATTCCATCAGTTTCACAAGATCTCCAACACCACGATTGGATTCATCAGTCCATAAGACCTGTTGCAACTCATTTTCAGTCTGTTTCTTTGTAATTTACCCTGTTTCTCTCCCTTAAGAATACAGTAGCTTATTGGCGGTCACTAAAGACAACTTTGAAAAACCTCCACAAATATGACTGTCTACTTGTTCAGAAAATGAAAAAAAAAATAGGAGTGGCTCAAACGGTAGTGCTAATATAATAGCAACCATACTGCATTACACTGAAGTACTAACAGAAATCAAGCTAGCAGGCACAGCACACAGAACAGCAATGTTTTTGCTTAAATGGCAATCCTAGCATGCTACATTCTCACGTTGACAAATGTACATGCTAACCAGATAATGTTCTTATGGAGAGCATCAGTGTTAAATATGTTATCTTGCTAAAATTTCCCAAGTATCACTTTCTGTAGCTAATTGGCCATAAACCATAGTGCATAAGAAGCAAAAATTTTGAAATGACTATAGATAAAAAGCAAATTGGTTACTTAACTTTTCTTGTTGTTTAGGACTCAAATGTCAAAATTTCATGGCAAGATTTGCTTTTAGATTTTAAAGTTCTAATTAAAATCAGAAACACTAACCTCACTATGGCTTTGGTGGAACAAAATGAATCAGAGGATCCCTGAATTAATTAGTTGTCATCTCAGGGAACATGTGTGTACTAAATTTAATGTGAGTTAGCACAAGATTGGTCACTAACTCATTGCTAGCTACTGCTCTCTTTGTCTATGAACTTCATCAGACTGTGGACCAGCTTTTAATTCCAAACTGATCTGACAATCCGTGTTGCATGATTACATCTGGCCATCATAGAGAAGTCAGCAACTGCTGAGAAGATGTCAACACTTGGTCTCCCACAGGTCATGAATTTCATGTAGAACATGTTGCAGCACGCAGGTCTGTGCACCGTGCAGAGGAGACCTTGCCTGTTCCGACTGTGTGCTGGCAGAACACCTGGCTGGATTTTAGGGTGGTTTTCATCCGCCTGCTGCTCATGGAATCTACACTGAGGACCCCAGTGAGTGATGCCTGGTTACCATGGAAACAATGGTTTTAGGGAATTGGTTATGTGTTGAATGAGGCAAAGGCTGAGTGGTGGCAGGTGTGATTGAAGCTGTGATGTCTCCCCTAATGGTTCGCTGGGAGAGGATGAAAAGGCAGCCACACAGCAGGTGATGATTTCCAGAGTGTGTGTACACATAACTGTGTGTGTTTGTGTGTGTGAGTGAGCTCTGGAATCAAATCCATGTACCTTGACGTTTTCTCCAATTAAACTTTGTGTAGACTCCTGATCAAAGACTCACACCTCAGAGGTCACTTGGCTCTTATGTAATCTTTTGTGCTTGTAGCTTTTGGAATCTTTGTCCTCTCACCTGCGAACAGAGAGAGTTCTACCTATGATCTTTTTTTTAATATAAACCATGCTCTCGCAAGCATTTTGTAAATAGACTAATAAAAAAACTTGCATTTCTATAACCCACTTTAAACTGTTGCACTAAATGACTTCACACCTTGATTTGACACCAAATTCTCTTGAATAGCAGTAATTACCAGGCTAATGCTAATTCTACTCACAGATACAGTAAATGGCCTGTATTTGTATAGCGCTTTTACTTAGTCCCTAAGGACCCCAAAGCGCTTTACACATCCAGTCATCCACCCATTCACACACTGGTGATGGCAGCTACATTGTAGCCACAGCTGCCCTGGGGCGCACTGACAGAGGCGAGGCTGCCGGACACTGGCGCCACCGGGCCCTCTGACCACCACCAGTAGGCAACGGGTGAAGTGTGTTGCCCAAGGACACAATGACCGAGACTGTCCTAGCCGGGGCTCGAACCGGCTAGGGCAAGGTTGTTAGTACAATTAACCACAGAAAAATCCTTTTTAATTTTGAGAGAAAGGATCAGTTGACAAAGAGCGAGCGAGTGAATTCGACAAAGTCGGAAGCTGACAGCAGCTCGCGAATTTAAAATGTTCCAAAAGGCATAAAGCCCACAAAGCAGAGTAGTGAAGTACGGAGTAGTGAACCTATCTTTTAGGGGTTTGTTCAGATTAAATAGAACACAATATAAAAAATTAAAACATGTTAAAAAGACAACAGCCCTAATGAACGCAGTGTCATTTGGACCCAGAAGCAGGGCTTAAATGTCATCACCTAACAACTGGATTGTGCCTGGAAAATGGCTAACAGGTGCAGCCATTTATTGACATCTGTACAAACATACATGTAAATGCAGTATATAAGGAAAAACAGAGGTTGGAAGTGAATTAGGTGTGATCAACTTTATTATTCAACACAGTCTTTCTTGCAATTTCTTTACATAGTCTTCAAGTATAATTCTCTAGACTTCTTGAAGGACATTCAAAGGTCTTTTTTGTCTTTTGTTCTGTTCTCTGTCAACATGATCCCACACTGCTTCAATAATGTTGAGGTCCGGGCTCTGGGGAGGCCAATCCACGACTGATAGTGTACCACTGTGTTATTTCTATCCAGGTGTGTTTTTATTACACTGGTAGTGCATTTGGGATCATTTTCCTGCTAAAAAACAAAAAAACACTTTCCAGATGGTACTGCATGGTTGATCAAAATTTGATGATACAGTTCTGTCTTTATAGTTCATCAATTTTGGCAAGATCGCCAACACCGGTGGTTGAAACGCAGCCTCAAACCATGACAGAGCCTCCACCACGTTTTACAGATGGCTGTAGACACTCACCTGTCACTTGAATTCTTCTCTATAAACTGATGATTTCTGAATAAAAAATATCCAGTTTGGATTCATCGCTCCATCAGTCTTGTTGCCACTGATAATCAGCCTTTTCTCCCAGTTTCCCTTCCTTGACAGCCACCCTTCCACTGAAATACTTTCTCATGATGTTTCAGTGAACAGTGGATGGATCAGCTGAAGGGCTAGATGCATCTCTCAGGTCCTGTGTTGGGTTTTTGCTGGTCTTTTCTTATTTATGTCCTTTTCTTAAGGACATGACTTTTAGGTACTGTTCATCTGCTGTAGATAGTTGTTTTTAGGCTTGACACTTCTTTTGTCCTCCACTTGTCCAGTGTCCCCAAACTGTTTAAGTACACACCGCACATATGCCAAGTTTTCAGCTAATAGTTCTGGGAATCACTTTATTGGTGTAAAAATGCTATTTTATACCTGTCAGGCTTTGTTATCTTGAATTCGTTTCCACTTAAATCCGCATAAAACATGTGTTTGTGTTTTTTAGATCTACATTGTAATTTTCCCTAAGTTGCACAAAGCTCCCTGCTCCAGGAGATGATCTTAGTGAAACCAACATGTTTTTCTCGTTTTATTTCTAAATTAAATCACAGCAATAAGCTAATGGGGTTTCAGTCGGATGTCTTGCTGAACAACAATTTAAAGATGCAAATTCACTGATTACTGCTAGAATGGAATCAGTAAAAAAAAAAAAAGGTCTATAACCACCAACACAAAAACTTAATGTTTTGCCCAGGAAATAGTGATTGGTCAGCAAGGCAGGTAAGTCAGTGCCCGATCTCTCATTATTCCTGACAGGATCTAAATCCTGTGGCATTGCTAGCCGTCATTATAATTTAATCACAAGAATCAGTCTAACTCACACAATCACACACAAAGTCAAAGGTACATGCATCTTAGAAATCTTAGGTTTCTAAGATGCATGTACACACACAGAGAGCTAACGCAGCTTGTGGCTGTGGAGAGGGTGAGAATATGAATCCTGGTGATCAAAAGCTAATGTGAGATGTTTATTCTCTCCGTGTCCTTATGTTCCAATCTCCTTAGGAAGCAAACACAGAGCATCTGTGGGTAAATGTGTCAGCTAGTGTGTGTGTTATCAAACTTACGGTAGATCTCCAGCACAACGGAGGCCTCCTCGGTGTGACCACTGACATCGGTGGCCTGGCAGCGGTAGATACCCGCATCTTCGATGATGGCATTATAAATAACGAGCTTGGATCTGGATGCTTCTGTGTGGAGCGCCATTCGCTTAGAGGCCACGATGCGCTCGCCCTGGGGGTTATACCACTCCAACTTGACCGGCTCGCCGATAGCTAGGAGCAGAGAGAGAAGGAGATATATCAAATAAACTGATTACAAGGAGTGTACTTTACTCCGTTAGACCGGCAAAGTAAAGATTATGTCACAACCCAGCATAATGTTTACATTCATTTGTTGAGAAAGAGCAGTTTTCATGATTACTCACATTCACACATGAGATCTATAAAGAGGGCAGTTTTAAGTGCATACTTTGCACCTTCTTGACCTTCAGCAGCTTTATGTATTTCAAAATGAATCCAATGAGAAGAAGCTGCAACAGTTTCAGCAGTTTAAAGTCTCAAGATTGATTATGAAAATATACCAGATTGCCCTTGAGTACCATTTACTTGGCATGGCTATACCGGAAGACTCAGCCTGTAGCAGATAACTAAGTTTGCTCACAACTGTGTCCCCACCCACTCTGTAAAAACAAGCTTTTACAGAGTGAAACTTTTACAACTAGGTGAACATGGACACCTAATGCAGGGAGGAATTATCTGAAGCATCCACAAACCGAAAATGGAGTTGTCCAGGTAGCTCCACAGCATCTAACATTAAAGTTAACTTGAATTTTACAGTCATGTTGAAATAAAAATCAACTAATTATTTTAATTGGAAACATGAAGGCTGCAAGCTGCTTCAGACCTGCTTAAAAATGTTTTCTGGAAAATAGTCATTATTATCCAAGTTCAAAAATATCAAAGCATTAAAACAACAAAGTGATCCAATTATTGTACGTAGTTTCAGCTGATTCATAAAATGTGATTCAGCCTCTCCAGTACAATTTTTATATTTTTGTAGGTTTCTTTTAAATGGACAAAATGACCAGTTAGTATGGGTGCAAAGTAACTGCCATTATGCTGTCGGGCACATCTTAAGCTTGCTTTTGACCTGTCAACGAACAGCCCATTGTACCCAAAAGACATTCAGCATCAAAACAATAGTCAAAGCCATCAACCATTTCAAAGACTTTTCACATGATGCCTACAAAAAGAAAATCTGGTTGCTAGGAAGAGGTTTTCCTCACTGAGCCTAGACTGAAGCAACTCAACTGCTTCATTTGGAAGATCCAAAACTCATACTTGGTTATTTAACCCTGGTTAAATGAATAACTAGGGGAGAGATGAGCTATTAGAAGATGGATCTTCAAAGTCCTCATCATTAGAAGGGTGTGCATCTGGAGACAAAATATAATAAGACGCTTCTCTCTCATCAAATAAGCCAACAGAAATATTTCTGTTGGTATTTCTATTGGTTTTCATCATCTAAATGTGATACAGGTCTCATTGTGATGGCAGGTTAGCGTAACTAAGTAACTGTTGTCACCCCCAACTGGTCACAGGAGATGTATGGCCCCTCCCTGAGCCTGGCTCTGCCATAGGTTTCTTCCTGTTAAAAGGCATTTTTTCCTTCCCACTGTCACCAAGTGCTAACTAATAGAGGGTAGTTTGATTGTTGGGGTTTTCTTTGTATTGTTGTAGCATCTTTACCTTACGATATAAAGTGCCTTGAGGCAACCACTAATGTGATTTCATTCTACATAAGTAAAATTGAATTTAGTTGACAGAAAATTTGGTTTTTGAACTATATCGAGAAAACCTGATTAAACCAAAGTATCACAGTGATTCTGTGGCTCCATCCATGCCACCAAAACCCAAAGCTCTTTGTCCATAGTCCACACTCGGTTTTCGACACAACCTGGCAAACTGAAAGTGCCCATGACTTGTCTTGGTCGCCATTTTTATGCTAAAATAAGCAAAGTACACCTTTTTTTCCACAGAATCTGTGACGGTTTCATCTTGTTTGGATGTAGTGAAACATCCACAAATATAGCACAAGAAAACTTGTCAAAAAACATGATGCAATGAGCAAACATGAGGAAAAACAAACATTACTTTTTGAAATCATTAAAGAACAAGTGTTAGGTTTCATATAGCAAAAATGACGCAGGGGGGCAAAATCAAAATTGAATACCCTTTATTTCATTAGATATTACATGTGAGTACTTTCTTGCTACCGTTTAGTTTGGTCTGCAGAGCTGAGGACCATCCACTGTCGTTGCTGGAACTAGTTTAGCGAACAGACGGGCTGAAATTACATGATTATGTCATAATCTTGGATTTACATGGCTAATAACTCTGTACAGGAACAGGGACATATGCAGTCCATAAATTCCACTCTTGTTCCTATGTTTATGCACAGCACTCCTGCGATTGCAAACACGGATAGATTCTTAAACATGGGTGCAAGCAGTAGGCCCGCTGAAAAGCTAACCTGAATTCTGATTAAAATGGCGCCCATATGTACCTTGTGAAACATGAACTCATCTGGCTACTGTAGGAGATGATAGAACCATCTGCCCGCAGCAGGTGCTGCTTGCCTGTAAATTCTGCAAATAAAAGTGTCAGTGTGGAGGGCCATTACTTGGCCCATCAATCAGCCAGAGACTGGAACAAGAGAGGATACAGACAGAGGCTTGTCCAGTTAGGAAACAAAATATAGAGGAAGAATAGAAATGGCAGACACTGTTATATCATATCATGATAGAAAAACGGCAGTATGACCCCTCAGAAAGAGGAAGTAGAAAGCAGGCAGTCAGAATTCCCTTTCCCCCCCTCTCTGCTACTGTCTGTAAGATGCCCTTGAGCAAAGCTTTTATCATTCAGGTGCACAGCAGCCTGCATCAGAGGCCTGCAATGGCTCAGCTCACAACAGGCAGGAGTAACTGTGAGGGGATGGCTTCAGGTATGACTGGATTTTTGCTAGGGAAATATGCGGATTATAAAACGAGCATAGAGCTTAGATAAAAAATATATTTTAATGGCTCACAAACACAAGAAGGTACATGATAACAAAGTTCCGTCTTGATGTCCATGCTTCCAAAACGCCGGCTCCAGCTTACATACCCCAACTCCGATCATCATCACATGTTTCCAACAACCATCAGCGTTGCATGCTTGGCGTGTGCTGCTCATTAATTTCAAAGCCAACAAATCTGATGAGGCAATCAAACACGAGTGTTGCTCAAATCACATTACAGCACCGAGCGTCCCGGGCTTTCCGACCGGAGGCTTGTGGGGAGCAGATAAGCGTCTAGCATCCCCGCGGCCATCTCTTTATACCTGTTAGTATCCCAACGTTATCAGCGCTTTCCATTTTACAGTCTGTTGACAGCAGAGACAGTTAAATATGCTCACACTGATGCAGCTAGTGTGGTGACAGGCCATTTGCTTCACAGATGATCTGAGAAGACAGGAGTGCAGAGCGTGATGCCCTGTTTTCCACGCTCAGCCCTGCCTCCCCTCTGTGCGTCTTTACAACTGCATGAATAGCTTGTGGAAATTTTCTGTCGAACAGCTCTGAAAATCTGCATAATTATTACTATCAGTGTTATTACTGATTTCTGCTGGAAGACAATGACCGTCTCTTCTAAATGTTGTGCGGTAAGACAATGATCACTACTGCGGCACTGTGATTGAATGACAGCTTAATCCTGAAAATCACAAAGAAGTGACCCTTCAGATGGAACCGGGACAAGCGGAAAAGCTTTGTGTCCTCCTTGGCAGTGAGAGAGCAGCTGAAAGAAATACCAAAGCAATCTCCTCAGCTCCTGCACAGGGTAGATTATTGATAAAGGAGGCCTCTTGGTACCAAAATTAGCTGAGCACAAGCCTAAACACTCAGATTCCCACAGCACCTGGCATTGGGGTCTTGGTAGAAATTGATTTAGGTCTCCAGGGAAGTAGATAGCAGCAGAGTAAAAGGCTGACCAGGGAAAGAATCTCACTGGTCAGCGTGTTTATGTGTGCCGCTTGGTATCAAAATGATTGGTTATATATCGACTCTGTAATGTCTAGCCACTGGGAAAATGCTGGTCTACTGGGACGAGGTATGTGGCCCTCCCTGCTTTGGTTATCTGAAGAAAACACGGAGAAACACATTAGCTGCTGGATCTCGGCTGGCTACCGAGGTTGCTTTTGTAGCTGTCTCCTGTCTTCTGCAGCAGCCAACACTTGTTCTGGCTCTCTGCCACTTAAGTCACATGGGAGGTTAACCACACACCTAAACACCCATTTATCCACCTCCTTATTTGTCACGCCAGGAGTCCAGGTTCGTTTCAAATAAGAAGAAAAGAGCTCTGCAGTAGGTGTCGTTATTGCTGTTTGTTTTCTCCAACTGTAAAAAACCCCCAAACTGGTTACAATATTGAATACTAATAAAGTCATAATTGTTTTTAATGACGCTTAAATTTTTTTGGAAAGTCTTGCTGACATGATTGTGCTAGTGTCTTCAAATAACAAGCAATAATTTCCCAAGTTTTAAGAAAAATACAGCTTTCTGAATGGACATTAATGAGACCAAATGTTTAATTGACATTTAGGTACCTCTCATATCTTTTGCTTGAAAAATTAGAAATCTGTGAAGCAATCTATTGAAACCTGACAAAACTACATGGAAATAAAGTGTATAACTACTCTTTAAGTAGTCTTCGGGAATAGTTCTCCAGGCTTCTTTAAGGGCAATCAAAGCTGCCTTTTGTTCTGTTCTCTGTCAACATGATCCCACACTGCTTCAATAATGTTGAGGTCCGGGCTCTGGGGAGGCCAATCCATGACTGATGGTGTTCCACTTTGTGTTTTTTCTATACAGGTATGCTTTTACTGCATTGGCAGTGCGTTTAGGATCATTGTCGTGCAAAAAAAAAAAAAGATACTTTTCATCTGCTGTAGATAGTTTCTTTTGTTTAGGCCTGGCACTTCTCTTTTGTCCTGGACTTTTAAAAGGACACATTACACAACACTCTGAGACACGGCAAGTTTTCGTCTAATAGCTCTTTGCTGGTGCAGGAAATATTTGCACCAGCAAATGCAAATAAAATATATATTTAAGGGCCTGTCAAACTGTGTTAGCGTTGGCATTTTGAATACATTCAAATAAAGTCAACTCCAGAAACTGGAATAAATTATCTGTTTTAGTGACAGGCTGCTAGATACAAAACTAATTCTTTCCAAGTTGTCTGTTATGTGTAGACACAACACTGTTTCATTCCTTGAGTTAGTTTTTGTATGCTTAAATGCCAGTTTGTTAAGCGACTTAACAAACTGGCCTCAAAATAAGTAAGGAGTAAAGAGCCAAAGTCCAAAGGAAAGTTGTCAATGACTTCCAAAAAACCTGAAGAACTATTGCTCAATACCACTTTAAAAAATGGGTCCTTCGAATCAAGATATAAACAAATCAAGGGTGACTCAAGACTTCTGCACAGTACTGTAAGAAGGCAATAAATCATGAAGGTATGTTATGAAGGCTGTTAATGTTTATTGATTGCTTGGAGGTACACTACTTACTGCAACTACTGGTCATATTGTGAATAAACACTAGGCAGTGTTTAAAGATGGCTGATGTAGTGTAAAGTCTAGCAAAAATATATGATTTGAGCTACCAATGCCATACGCCGCCTGGTGTGTACCTGTGAGCACTGGCAAAAATGGTGGTATTTGACTTCATGGCAATGCAAACAGTTTCAGAGACCAGTGAGATGATGAAAGATCATCTATGACGTTTGAAGTTTGCACAGCAGGTCCATGGGAGGTTAGCATTTTATCTTTTGCTGTCATAGCTACTAAATAAATAGCAGAAATACATAATCAACCAGGTTAATGCACTTGACTAGTCAGTGGAACTTCTTCAAAGACTGAGGTTCACCTATTTCTTGATAAAAGGTCCAACGTTTTGCAGTGGGCTCCTTTGCAACTCTCCCTCAGAGCCTCATTGATATGAATAAAGGGGCTGAATTTTTTTATTTAATGGCATGAACGCAGCTTTATGCTGTGAACCCAATACTGACACTGGGAGTCATTTCAGTTTGCAGTTTCTGCATCATGTCCCTGGTAAAGTAAACAGTGGCCACACAAGTACTGGACACAAAATATTTTACTTTTAAAGAGATAAAATAAACTAATCTGGATATTTTAAAAGGAAAGTTTAATTATGGTTTGTAGATACTGTGTTAGTAATGTTTTTAATGTAGCATGCATTTTTTCCAAACCATTTCCTCAAAATGTATAATTACCATCCAAACCAATCTTCCCATTTGGTAATAATCCTTGGCTTTCTCACCTTATTGTCTTGCCAGTTTTCTCCAGTTCAGCAAAAAAAAACCCTCATGCTTCCTGTTTTCACGGGTCCGGGACTGCATTAGCAAAAAAACAGCCCATTAAAGTAGCAAACTGTGCATGAGGAATAATTAAATGATGGAGTTTTTGGTGGGTGTTGTTTTTGTTTTTAAAGGTACATGCAATTAGCACTGTCAGTTGCCAACAATACTATTTGTACCTGGGATGAATATTCAGTGTGGCTATTTGCACCCATGTATAGTACAGTGTACAAAGCACGACAGACACAAGCATCTACCGTAGCAATGCCATTTTCATCCACACACACATTGCCAGAATGGCTTTCCAAAATATGATTAATGTTGTGAAAGGGTTTATTTTAGCCCAAACTATTTCTACAAGAATCATTCATATCTCTCAGTTTATCCATTTAGTCATTCATGTTTTGTTTTGCTTTTCCTGACCTCTGAGATCTTCAGGTCTTCCGTCATCTCATGGTCTCAAATAAAAATTCCACTGAATGTCATCTTTATGGAGTAAGGTTAATGAAAGAAAATGTGATTAATTTATTCTTTTGTGTATTAATAAGAGCTCTGGTAGAGGACCCGAGCTTGAACGATAAACAGACCACCTGCAGGACAAGTGGGAAATTTATTTGATATATATTCATTCATTTTATAGAAAGTCTTTATTATAAAATTATTATTTAAAACAGGACCAGCAGCCTCCTTAAAGGTTTCTTGTTTAAGTCATTGCTCTTTCCTAATAACTTAAACCCTTGCATATTATTCGTACTTCATCCCTTCACAGTATAATCCTAGTCAACTTTAACCTGGGCCATAAATATCCTCACAATAAGTGTCTAAACTGGACTTTGAGCATTAATAAATGGATGGTTAACCCTTTGTGAATATTTCATACACTGTTCCAAAAAATAGTAATGTCAAAGTATCTTACTGTATATTTTACAGTTTTGTACGGTCTTTCTAGGATATCATTAAATTGACATAAGTAGACTGTGATCTTACATGTCAAAGGTAAAATAACGTAACAGCTCTGTAAATATAGTAAAACACAATTTACTTGTTTTTTAAATATATTTTTTTGTACATATGCATATTTAGATTGTAAAAATACATCCAGAAATGTATCATAATTTCACGAATATTTGTCTGTTATGTGAGACAATGATCTGTTAAATTCAAATGTAATACTATGGAAAAATATATAAAATGATCGAAAATTAATGAGAATAATCAATAATTAAAGGAGTATTTGAATTATAATTTTGCTGAAAATTTCATGTCACCTAGGTCTGATTCAATAATTAAGAGGTAACAAGTGAAAATATAATTAATAGGAATAAAAACTAAAAAAAACATATTGTGGC
This sequence comes from Neolamprologus multifasciatus, assembly GCF_963576455.1. NCBI lineage: Eukaryota > Metazoa > Chordata > Actinopteri > Cichliformes > Cichlidae > Neolamprologus > Neolamprologus multifasciatus. The sequence continues at coordinate 28,691,060 of NC_140460.1, read as the reverse complement.
GTGTTGGGGGAACAGCTAGTTCTCTCCCATCATGCCTTGGGACATGTGCTGCTTAGATGTTCTTGTTTTATTGTTTATGGTTACGTTACTTTTAAATGTTATCTTGAATGTTGTGTTTATGCTGTGGTGCAGAGTCACTGACAGTTGTTGTTTTGTAGAGGGAGTGCTGTACCATGAGTGACTTCTGTTGTGCTGTTGTTGAACCTTGAGGCACATCGTAGCACCAGCCAGTGCTTTAATAAAGAGCTCCCCTACCAGCTTGGGGTTGGATGACAAGCTCAATCTCTCTCTGTGAGCTTCTCTGTTAAGATTCCTTTGCATGCCACAATGTAAAACATTGCACGGCCACGCTGTGCTAATTATAAATTTTGAACAAGAAATGTAGAGTTAGGAATTGCAATTAATATAAATCTCAGAACAGAAATAGGCCTCTGCACCTGGGGTGAGGGTGTGGCCATGAAAACAATGTGACATGCCATTGGATGTTGGGACACATAATAACATGACGCTAAGCATCGGCCAATGAATGTGAACTAACAACAACCAGGTCGCGGGTATGGCTGCGACCGTAGGAAAAAATCCTAATATGAAGGTATTTTACTGCATTTTACAGTTTTGTTCTGTTCTTCTAGAATATCATTAAAGTTACGTAAATAGACTGTGATTTCACATTTCAAATGTAAATTAACGTTAAATCACTGTAATGTAATGAAACATAATTTTCATGATTATTAAATGTATCTGTCTGTACATGAGCATATTTAGATTGTTAAAATACATTCACAAATGTATCATGATTTCACAAATATCTGTCCGTTATTTGAAAGATCGAACTGTTGAATTCAAATGTAATGCCATGGAAAAGCATATAACATGATCCCTATAAGCTTGTGTTACATCACATAAGTATTGTTATCATTGCTAGTTATGGCGATCGTGGCTCAAGAGTTGCCAATTCGCCTTGTGATCAGAAGGTTCCCGGTTCGAGCCCCGGCTTGTACACTCTCCGTCATTGTGTCCGTGGTCAAGACACTTCACCTACTGGCGATGGCCAGAGGGGCCGATGGTGCGATATGGCAGCCTCGCCTCTGTCAGTCAGTCCCAGGGCGTGCAATCCATTATTAAGTTAACTGTATATTTCTGTACATTTACGTATTATGATTCATTTTGCCACATTCATTGACCTTGTTTATAGGTAATTTCATTGTTTGATCACGTTAAAATATTCCTAATTTAATGTCTAAAAGCACTTGGAAAAGGCAGAATCCCATGTAAAATTAGCGCAACAAACTCTATTTTCATTACTGAAAATGACCGTATTTTTATGGGGAGTTATTTTCTGTTATTTCACAGTTGTATTTTGGCGCTCCAGCTGCCGGAATATTACCGTTGTTTTAGGATTTTTTTTTAACTGTAACTGTGCAGGGGCGGATCTAGCAAAGCTTTTGCCAGGGGGCCAGGTAGAGCATTAACAGGGAAAGGGGGGCACAAAGAAATACTTTTCTTTCTTATTCTCATATAAAATATTTACCTTTTATTAAATAGTTATCTGAATCTTACAACCAAAGTTTGTATAATAATACACAAGATTGGCTGTAGGCCATTGTTAATCATTCAGAACACTGTGTAAAAATAAGTGAACGCATAAGTGAATAAGTGAATGCAAATAAGTGAATGCAAAAGTGCATAAATATTTATTTTACGTGTTTGATGTGTGTGGCGGGGCGTGGTCTGCAGTGCCGCTGCAGGGGAGGTGGACCCAGCTGAGTGGCATCTGCAATCACGCCTCTCAGGCGTAAAGTCTGTGCTCTCTCGGCTGTTTTTTTGGTGTGTGTCGGGCTGTGAGATGAAAAGCTACAGCCGGCTGTGTGGGTACAGCAACCATGTGTGAAAAGTGGTCAATAAAGTAATGCTACAAAGCATGTTCATGCAAACATTGTCGGGTCTGCCGTGGTACAATGGGACTTCTGCTCATGAACCTCTGTGCACAGCGTCTACAAATCGGGGCTGTACGAAGTCACCTCATCTTTACACAAAACTGTAAGCTGTCATCTGTGAGGTGTGAGCGGTGTTTGTTTTTACCATAGTTCATGGTGGAGAATGACTGCTCTGCTGAGTTTTGCTCTCTGTAGCCGTATGAATGGCAAACGACACTGATTAGCAGCGGCATAGGCACACTTAAAATTTCTTCTGAAATTTTCGTTTTCTAGTTCTCATTAATTTTCGATCATTTTATATATTTTTCCATAGTATTACATTTGAATTTAACAGATCCTTCTCTCACATAACAGACAAATATTCGTGAAATTATGATACATTTCTGGATGTATTTTTACAATCTAAATATGCATATGTACAAAAAACTATATATTAAAAAACAAGTAAATTGTGTTTTACTATATTTACAGAGCTGTTACGTTATTTTACCTTTGACATGTAAGATCACAGTCTACTTATGTCAATTTAATGATATCCTAGAAAGACAGTACAAAATTGTAAAATATACAGTAAGATACTTTGACATTACTATTTTTTGGAACAGTGTAGCTTCTGTCAGCCGCTCCCTTATTAACAAAGGATCAGCACAGCAGGGTCTTCATATTTGATCTTGCAAATATGTTGGATTTTTAGTTTCAAATGCCAAACCTGATGGAACAAACAAACTGTACTTCTGGTGTACCATAAATGGCTTCTTCACATATAAAGTGATATGCACAAGATTTACTACAAGGTTGGGTGCATGGCCAAACATTTTTGTCACACTAACCGCTTCTGATATATGTGTACAATCTGCACCTGCGTCCTGTAATTCTTCATTTTTTAGTTGTGCAAATGTACAGCAGTTGTGAGTGCTCCCCGGACGGCACACTTGGACTGCACTTTGTTTTGCTCTATGCAGTAAAAAAGCATTCATGCGTGCCACAGACCATAGGGAATAATGGGTTTCAGAGCACAGCAGTGCCAGAGTAGCAATGCATCTGAAAGAGGCTTTATGGTGTTTTACTGTTTCACTGTTTCAAGATCGCCCCCGTGACCCTCCAAAGACCAGCAGGTCTCTGCCTCAGTGGGAACTTGGGCAAATGTGGTGGGGACAAAGAAAGTTCTCAAGGCAGTGCCGAGGTTTTCCTTGACTTCTGTCACCGCTGTGCCATAACAAACACACACAGACACTGCATGTACAGTTTCACAGTTTCCCTGAAGAAGTGCCTAAAACCACAATTATCTAAAATATATCTAAATAGGTATGGAGCAAACTTGAGTCAGGTTTGCTCCAGATCTTTTGACTCTGTCAACAAGTTATCCAAAACTTAGCTGATGAGCTTTATCGGGCATGTGGGAATGTGGTGGGATCAGACATTACTGTAGCCAGCAGCAACACCATAGCCGTGTCCCAATTCCTAGACCGCATCCTTCAGAGGGCGCATTTGAAGGCCGATTACATTACAGCCAGGCGGCGATGGCTGCTCCAAATACGTCCGACAGGGAAGGATGGGTTGGGTGTATCCTTCGTGGCCCAACCTATCCCAGAATTCATAGCACGGCCAGCCACTTCCAGTTTCAAACAATGGCAGCAGCTACTTAGTTTTAATATTACTCTTTCTGGGTCACAAAATAAACTTTTAACATATTTTCAGGCGAGAATGTAGCTGTGTAAACTTCAAATATCTGCTCGATTAATCAAGACATCACATATTTGCAAAAGTGCTCTGACGTTTTTGGAGACGTCTGTTACCCACCAGCTCGATAGCTCACTAGAGCCGGCGAGAACACCGGACTCCCAGCACATCGTTTTCAGACCCCAGGTCTTTCGCCACTCAGGTTTAACATGTAACATATAAGTCAGCTAGATAACTAAAAAATGTTAATGTTTGACTTTTTCATTGTTTTATTTGTTCCTGAGTAAATCGGTTTGGCTGAGCTGGTGATGCAAATCTGAAGGCTAGACCGTCCCATTTCAAAGCCTTCCGGCCTTCTCGGTCTTCAAAGGACCCGGCCCACGTAGACCACAAAGGCCGGGTCCTTCGAAGGATGTGGCCTAGGAATTGGGACACAGCTCATGACTGTAGACAGTAGACTGGGTTTCATGTTTCTAAGCATAGCTGGTGCGTCAAAGTGCATAACATCTTATTCCAAAGTAATTAAAGTGACTTTCCTAATAAAAAAGTAAGAACAGAACTCGCAAAAATTACGTGCTCGTGTTGGATCCCACCGAGCTGACTGCATTTCCTTCGACTGGAAAAGTTGTACAGTTTGTGTATTGCATTAACAGCTGTTTCATGGACCAACATGGAGTTGGTCCATGTCAATCAAATGTAATTGATGCACACCTACACAGCCACGCGAAGCAGAGCAGCTGAGTTTTCTTTTTCATTTTTACTTGAAATTTGTTTGGAGAGTTGGAAATCTTCTTCTATAGGCTGCTCCCTTCCCCACTGTGAGCACAGTAGATCATCATCTGCCTCCTTCTCACCCTGTCCCTACTATTCTCCGCTGCCACACCAACCACAAATTACGATCTAAAGAAACCGCTTAGAAACAAAGCCATGCCATGTATCAGTGTGGAAAGGCTTAAAAAGGCATTTCTGAGGCGTTTTGAAACGACTGAAATTGATAAAGTTTCAACTGAAATTATTTAAAAGAAAGATTTGAGATCAGACATGAATAATGCAAAAGCACTGACATTCAGCCAATATGATAAAAGGATTCTTCCTTCAGGCTAGCACGTTGACTCATAGTTGACCTTATTTTGACCTTTGCTTTAATGTCTTTAAGAAAAAAGAGAGGTTGTGATCGTTTGATATAAAGAATGTGTCTGGCTTGTTCTTCATGGCAAACTTTTCAGAACAAGAAAGACAGGCATCAAATACACAAATCACTTCAACTCACATTCTTTTTGTCTCTTTAAAGAGAAACGTACTCATTGCTGCTCTCCAATCCGTGAATCAGCATACGACACAATTGCCTCTCTGCCCTTTCTGATCCTTCCTTTTATCGATATTGACATAGGCTTAATTCATTCGGTGCTATGTGGCGACTGAAAGGTAAAAAAAAAGTCACTTTACTTGTTTGCGGGTGGGTTTTAGTTTCACTGAGTTTTCTCTTTTTCTTGTCTCTCACTGTTTCTCAGTTGGCAGAAATGCACGTGAATATGGTAAAACTCAGGCTCGGCGTGGCCGCCTGTGGTGAAAAAGGCCAAAAGAAAGCAGCGTGTGACACAAACACCTCCTCCCGTGCACTTTGACAGCGGATGGTGGCAACTTATCTCCCACCTACATCTACAATTCTTTTTCAAAGCCTTTTCCATTCTTCTCACTTCTGAGCTCTCCACAGTGAAAGCTCCAACTTTTCAATCTCTGCCAGTTTGATTCCATTCGCCTCGGTTATTTTCCTGTTTTTTTTCTGTCCCACCGAAGCTCGTATTAGACTTCAATGCCCCCTGGATGCTCCTCCCAGTACGTGTATCTAGTCCCTTTGCTGTTAGCTCCACACTGAGTGTGTTGGCAGGACAGAAGAGGCAGTCAGCAGGGGACGGCCTGGGCTGCCAGAGTGTGCCGCCACCCCACTGAGCCACTGGCTCCCACCATCGGGTTTTCTGCTATGTTGATATAACGTTCAGAGAGGACAATGAGAAGGAGGAACGGTAAGCCAGGAGCATCCCCCCCGCCCCCGTGTGGATTGAGTCACAGTGGGGTCAAAGAGTCCCTCACCATATGGAGGTTATGGATTGTTTTATGTTATCTGTCACAAAAACAGACATTCATGAGCAATGATATAAGACTCCCCCCGTTGCCTCCAAACAGTCACAGATGCATAATATTAAAAAGAGACCCTTTATGGTCATTTTCAACCTCCTCCTTTTACTTCTTTGACTTTTGCACCATCATCAAATCAAAATAATGCTTGTTTATCTGATACTGGGCTGTAGTGAAGTGAAAGCCATTTTATCTCTTCTCCTTTTAAGGTGTATATGATATCCTCATGTTGGTATTGTTCCTGAATGATCATAATAACATCGGTCTAGGATCAGCATTGCTACTGACCAATCACATTGCTGCTTTGGAGTGTTGAGGGGAAAAAATGAGGAATTTGGTAAGCATTTAAATTCTTTGTTAATTCATACAGTATAATAAATATGTTATCAAGTTAGGTTTGCTGTTAGCCAAATTTAGATCACCCAGGATGGTTTGATAGTGAAGCTTTAGTTAACTTCTTGGCTAATGCTAACTGAAAGCTCGGACAATGTGATTGGTCCAGTGCAATGTTGATCCTAAACCAGCTTTGTTATGACGTAGGAAAGGAGTGTCAAACATAAGGCCCGGGGCCTAGAATCAGCTTGGCAAAGACTCCAGTCCGGCCTCACAGGATGACTTTAGAAAATGTGAAGACGGGCTTAACTTTGTGGACTGTTAAATGTATTTTAATAACCTTTACAGCGTTTTCTGCTGATAAAGAACTCTCCAACAGCTCTTCATACTACAATAGCAGTTCCTGATTTTTCACTATTGACTATAAAAAGTCTTTTTCTTTCTCTTTTTTTTTTACAGTGGGTCTACAAAAAATGAATTTTTTGTGAGTTCAGTTTTGTAATTACAGGACATAATTGGGTCAGCTTGTTTGTCTGTATGTTAACAGTCTAGTGTTCACAGTTTTCAAGATATCATTTTCGATGTTTCTTTGATGGTCGACATCAATAACAGCTCAAGCTCATTTAATTTTGGTGAAAATCGAGTCAAGGTCAAAATCAATTTCTGCTACCAGTTTGTTATGGATCAATAGACCTTCGGGCACATGAGTTTGGCTAAGCATTTGAGCTTGACCTTCACAAGGGTTCACCACACAAGGTAAAAGTTGACCCTAAAAATATTCTCAACAAATCATATCACGTAATAAATTATATGAATAGAGAGAGCTGTACAATACATGTTTTGTTTTTTCAATATGACACCCTACATCATCACAATAATGCCATAACACACTGAGGTCCTCATGTTGTAATAAAAGCATCAGCAAAAGCAGGTTTCAGTACAGCCCCTTGTCCCTTGAGGCAAGTTGGCCTCAAGTGGTCTGGTTTATTACAGTTTAAGCCCAAAAAGTTGTGCTGACACATTTCTTTTGTTTACTGTAGCAGCATTTATATATGACTGAGGTTTACTGTTGGAACTGCACTTCTTTTTCTTATGTTAAACTGGCTTAAATGTGTAGTTAAACATTGCACAAACAAAAAGGGGTCTTTGACCGGTCTGGCCCACTTATGATCAAAGTGACAGGAACAAAGGATCAACACAAACACACGGATATCAGATCGTGTTTTCTTTTAAAGCCAACCTTTCTTCTATTTGGCTCTCATTCTGCACTCATGACATCACAAAGAGCAAAAGGAGGGGAAAAACAGTCTCAAAGAAAGAGTATGGAGAAGTTTAAAAAGAATAGCTCGTGCAGGTGGGGTGGGTGTCATGCCATTTGTGTACCTGTGCAGATGAAGAACTTGGACTCTCCGACACTTAACTCCACTTTGTTCAAGGATATAGACACTTGCAGGGCGGCTGTAAGAGAACAAAGAGAGACAGAGGAAGAGCGGATAATGGATTAGTTATTGCAAGTGAGACTACAAAACACAAAGAAGTTTCACATTTGTTGACTGGATAGACATAATAATAGAAAATTGTTCCCAAAACGCATCACCTTCCACAGCAAAGTGGGGCGTTTCTGTCCCTTTTAAAGAGATTCTGTTGCATTATCTGTTTGCATCACTTGTGTGTCGGGCTTACGTGCATGAACTCTTGCCGTATAAAAAAAGCGCTCCTCAGACGTGTTTTTGGCTCGTTCTTGTATAAGAGGCATTGTCAGAGCTGAAAAGAACAGTTTATATATTCTTATTCAACTTTAACTGCTTTTCAAAGTTTCCGTTCAACAGAACAACAGACGCCTATTCCGCTGCACAAAGCTCAGACACAGATTGGCTTGATACCTTCTATTAGGCACATGGCTGTTTGTGACAAGCTTGTCAGTCAGCCTCACAATGAACGGGATTCCTTTCAGCCTGAGGTAATGCTATTTGCTGTTATCTCTCTCGACAATGGTATATGAATTGAACAACAGTGCAATGCGGGATTTTAAAAGCTCAAAACGAGCAGAAATCGGCAAATAACTCAATAATGCTGGTGTTTTCTTTGCTCGCAAAACTTGTCATGCAAGGCTTTCTACACCCTCGCTAAGATACACCAGACTATTGTGCGGGGGTTGGGGGTTGGGTGGGCAATATGCTGCCTGGAAGACAGTAAAAACTTGCAGCGGGCGGCAGTGACAGAGGCAAAGTACAATCAGAGGCCATTTGTCTGTGCTGGTCCATTGTAAGTGGCACTATAATACCACACAATAGGCGATCCAGTGAAAGTTTTTAAAGGCTGCAGTGAAAGGCAGGTATCTGATGTATGTGAGACTGTGTCAAAGGAGGAAAACGGGAGGAGGAAAAATAATAAAATAAAGCAGGATCAGAGATGCAGCTCAACAGCACCGTGGAGCTGAGTGTGTCTACATGTCTAATGTGATGAGCGGTGATTGGCAACTCAGTGGGGAGAGGGTCAATTTTAGGCCAGGGCCTCTCGACGCAGCAGTAGTCACACAGCATCGTGAGACATTTTGATGAGTCTGTCATGTCTCAGCTCCTCGTTCTCAGCCCTTGGAGCTGCGAGTCTAGTTCGAATCAAAATCAAACCCCACACAGATACAAACACACACAGGCGCACACAGGCACGCAGATGAAGGCTGAATAATACTCTAATGGATGTTAATTCTCTCTATAACACTGGGAACTTAACAGGGCGGCTGTCAATAATTGAGGAAATGATGCAATGATTAGCTGCAGCTTCTCCGGGGAGAATGACTCTAACCAACAGCAGCGCCACACTCAAGCTGCTATCACTGGGAGAACTCTGTCATAACTGGGTGCCACCTATAGATGGCAGTAAAGAGGCACTGCCACATTTCCATGGTGGGGTTAGAGGAGCAGCTTTCAATACATTTGATCGTTTCTGCAGTGCAGCTCGATTGTTACAATGTCAAATAGTCAATGGTGGAAGTTCAGAGACTTAGTGGGCTCATTCGTATTGGGTGGATTATTTTCTTTTGGTGTTGCACAATGAAAATTCAATAGAATTCAATAGAAAGTCCATTCCACTTGCAGAGTTTGAAGCAGAAACAATTACTGTACCGCTTTCACACAGAGCTATAATTTGTATAAAGTACAGTTTTTGTGCTTAGTGTCAACTAACTTTGGACTCCACTGCTAAATAACAGAAGCTAAAGTTTGAGCATGTTTGGTTGCTTCACCAGCATCTAGAATTCAATTTTTTAAAAATGTTTTTCAGCTCTGAGCAGTTCATTTGCCCACTTTGTGCCATCATTGTGGCAGAGGGAACATCCATCAACAAGACACTCAAAATAAAAGCCACGTGACACCTGTGAGTACGTTTAAATTGGCCACTAATTGCCTGATGTGAAAGCACAGTACACTTCAAACATACGTGTAATTAGTCTGGAGTATAGCTACACACACCGCTACTGTCTACACACACATATACACACACACGCATTGTTTCAAATGGATGCAAATGCTATTCTTAGGTTGATTAATCATGTCTATTTAACCCTGTGCCCTTCCGCACCACCTGCCTTTGACTTAATGCAGATTCCAATCAGTGCTTCTAGCACTTTAACGGTTTTCAATTATTAATTGATTCTGGTCTGTTCTTGCTGTATGTGATTGATCACATAATAAGTCGCTCATAAAACTCAGTGGGCAAAAGAAAAATGGCCTGATTTTTTTTTCTCCCCATGCTGCTGGAATCGTAGGTGTGAATCATATAATTAAGTCGAACCTGGGGAACATTAGTGTTCAGTTGGCATTTTTGAGCTAGAATGCACAACATAGAGTCCACATGGTGGCTATACATTGACATTTTAATGAGAATGCTGACGGGATTTGGATTATAGCATGGGATGGGAGAATTTGTTTACTCAACACTGTCTCGCCTGGAGGGGACACAAAGAGACATGCTATTTATATCAATTGTCAGGCATGGAATGTTTTTCGGCTGCATTCAACCGGCTTATTACAGAGCTTGGGTCAATACGTTATGTGCCTGGTAGCAATTATCAGCTCCAATTATTAGCTCCTTTGAAAAGCTTTGGAGACAAGCAAAATAAGACAACAAACAAAACCATTGATTGCCATTTGTAATGTGTCAGAGGTGGTCAATACTATACATGACTCGCCAGCTTTCCTAACAACAATGAGACATGATTAATTCCAGCATCAGTTATGGTATCTGAACTCGGCAACAAAGGTGAGAAAAAGCACAATGTTTGCCTCAGAGTTGCTAGATTAATACACACAACTGGCTGGTCATAGTACTCAGGAGGGCTACTGAAAAAATACAACCTAATTTTAAAAAATGAATCATAACTTTCTTGTGAAAAATTAAGAACAAATTATCCTCTCCCACGTATAGTGTTTGCCAATACCCTCCTAAAGATATTTAGAGGGTATTGGCAAGCAGAGGATAATGGGCCCAGGTACCCATGTATGTGACACTAATGCAACAATTTCTTCTTGGACACAGCTGCACCCATGCTTGGCACTGAAATGTAGCATGAAGCTCAGGAAAGTTGAGTAGAGTAGAAAAAGCTCCACTTTGGGCACGTGGCTGTCACAGCCTGGATTCATGTGTGACTGTAACGGCTCATTATCTCACAGAGAGATACCTGTAATAGCACAGTAGCCCACATGTTTGCATTCAGTTTGTGGGAGTACAAAGACTTGATTTTGTCAGATGCATTCAGCATTTAGGATAGGTTTTGCAGACTGAAAATCTTTCTTATTTGGTAAATCAGATACCATCCATCTATCTATTTACTTCCACTTATTCAGTTCAGAGTCACAGGGAAGTTGGAGGCTATCCCAGCTGTCCAGGTGCTGTCCACCCTGGATAGTTCAAAAGTCTATCAGAAGGCTATCACAGAGAGAAAACTATTCACGCTCACTTTCACACCTTTGGCAAATTTAGAATTGCCAGTCAACCTAACTCAAGTAAGTCTTTGGACTACAGGAGCATGCTAAAATAACCAGAGAGAACTTCAGAAAAGACAACTTTTAAGCCTTTGAGCATAAAACAAAAAGACAAGAACAAAAAAAAACAGTATATGATTTGCAGTTGTTTCTTGTTTTTAATTATTTTTTTAAAAATCCCACAGCTCTAGCTCTTTAGGAGTACAGGGTGAAGGTTAAATGGTTTTCAGTACAGGTGCTTGCCGAGGGTCAGTCAGCGAGGTAGGTCTGCTAGTGCCATGTGAATTATAGAAAACTGTCATCATATGGCAGAGCAAAGACACTGAAAATGGATGAAAATTCAGCCAAGAGAGCATCTGAGAGAGCGAGGGGTCATACAGAACACGAGTGAGTGTTCTTTAGCCGTTAAGTGGTTGACTCGAATCACTTCGAGTGCCCCCGTCCATATTAACCACATCTACAGCAAATAGAAAAACAGAGAGATTGCTTTACAACTGCTGCTAAACACAGGGATGCTGCTGGCATGTTAGCAAAGCTTTGTAGTGAAGTCCACAGTTTAATTGAGCGTGTAAACAGCATGTGTAAATTACAGTGCAAGAAACAGTGACGGAGAAATAAATGCTAAATTAGCCATGTGCTTGTGTTGCTCATGCTAGGCTAATTAGCCAAAGGGAGATGCCATGGGAAGGCCTGGTTAACATGAAGACCATAATATTAAAAATGTGTTGAGGTAAGGAGCTGTAGGCAATAAAAGTAGGATTCATTACAAGAGTGGGCAAGTTATTTCACAAGTTAAGTTTTACAGAAGCTGCCTCGTGCCTCAATCACCGGATTTCTCAATGGAAGTGATTAAGGTCAGCCGAGGAGGAGCTGACTGAGCTGGCCTTGTGACATGATTCAGCGACATCTGGAAGCGGTACAACAGGGTGCAGGAACTTGCCAGCAGCTAAGTTGGTGTGACTAAATCTAGAGCAGACTGAAGCGGGCTAAACGCACCGTTGCATTTAGCAGCAGGATAAATCCAGTCTTTGATTGACAGAGTGGAGAGTGTCCAATCAGCTGGAAGCAAGAGAGAGGGATGTGATTCTGTAATCCTGTACTCAATAAAAAAAAAGAAAAGAAGAAGAAGCCCCATTAAAGCCATGGCCAAATAAATGCACCGCAGAGAACGTGCTTTTGTGTGTTTGTTTGTGCGGCTGTACATATAAGAACGCGTGGGGGTATATATGTGGTTTGGGCCTTTACTTCATTGTGTGTGTGTGTGTGTGTGTGTGTGTGTGTGTGTGCGCACAGGTTTTTTTAAGCACACAGAGCAGCGAGGGCCTGAGGCAAAAATGCTCTGCTTTAATTGTGTGTGATTTTGTGAAGACATTGAAGGGATTTCTTCCCTTGAACCACGGAGACGGCGAGACAGACACACACACAACGAGTGGGATAGAGCGAGAGCGAAAGAAGGAAGGAGATAAAATACTACTTACAATGTTTTGTATTCACCTGAACCTGCATGTCTTACACACTTCTTCAAAGGCGTTAACAAAGGGCGACAAAAAAGGTGTTTGCGGCAGGAAATCATCGTCAAAAACACTAAGCAGGCAGATTTTTTTTTAAGCTTCAACGTCTCTAGGTGAGCACTGGCACACGGGACTGAGCGATGGTGTGAGTATATGAAAGTAAAGACTATGATCTGGCTCTTACTTTGGTACTTTCGGCTCCTGTTTCTGTATTTTTATTGGTTATTGTGACACAGCCCCCCCCCCCCCAAATTAAGTGACATTAGGTCATTGTGCATACAATCTGCACAGCATTATCACTTTTTATTATTTGAACCTCAACCTGGGTAGGAAAAAAACAACAAAACAAATATCCATGTTCTTAATATATACATCTCTGTCAAAATATTTAATATATATCTTGACAGAAACGTTGACATGACAGGTCAAAGGTGACCAAAGTTGCCCTACTGGATAGAACAAAGCAGGAGTGTCAAACTCCAGGCCTCAACAGCCGGTGCCCTGCAGGTTTTAGATGTGTTCTTGATCCAACACAGTTGATTTAAATGTCTAAATTACCTCCTCAACATTTCTTGAAGTTCTCCAGAAGCCTGGTAATGAACTAATCATTTGATTCAGGTGTGTTGGCTCAGGATGATATCTAAAACCTGCAGGACACCAGCCCTTGAGGCCTGGAGTTCGACACCCCTGGAATAAAGTCTGGTGACTATGGAGACCATTTAGTCTACAGTAATTTCACTGTCATGTTTAATACACGGACTGCTAATTATATAGCACTTTTGTGCTCTGGGCACCCAAAGAGTGTTTTACTACAAGCCTCATTCACCCAATCATGTTAGCAGTCTGGCTAACATTTGTGCACACCCTCACAAGGATGCACATGGTTCAGTATCTTTCTCAAGGATAATTTCGCATACTCTTCCAGTAGATAGGCGTGCTTTACTTCCTGAGCCACAGTCCCCCAAACTACTTTGTTCTCCGGCAGACTGTTGCATTTAAATGATGTCAGTTGGTATTAAGGACCCAAAGTATGCAAAGAAAATATCCCCCACACCAACACATCACCACTAGCAGCCTGAACTGTTGATTGAAGGGGGAATGGATCCATGCTTTCACGTTGTTTATGTAAATTTGTGATCCTACCAAATCTCGCAACAGAAATCAAGACTTATCAGACCAGTTTGTGTTTCTTCAACTTTTAATTGTCCAAGTTGATAATCCTGTGTGAACTGTAGTCTTAATTTCCAGTTCTAAGATGAGAACAAATTGTGAGACCTGGTGCAGTCTTCTGCTACTGTAGCCCGTTGACTTCAAGGTTCAAGGTGCTGTGCATTCAGGGGTGCTCATTTGTATACCTTGATTGCAACAAGTGGTTAAGTTACCATTGAAGCAGTTGGCCTTTATAATTTTTATCCTGAGGAATGTTTCTCACTGGATATTTTTGCTTTTTTCCCAACATTCTCTGTAAACACTGCAAATGTTTATATGGGAAAAACTTCTAGAATACTTAGACCAGACTGTCTGGCACCAGCAAATATGCTACATTCAAAATCACTTAAATCACCTTTCTTCACTGATGCTCAGGTTGAGCAAGAGCAGGTCATCTTAAACATATTCATATGATTGAATGCACTGAGTTGCTGACATGTGATTGGCTGATTAGATATTAACAATTGAAGCTAGCTCAGTATGGGGATCTGGTGGCTCTGTTATGCTGTGGGCTATGCTTTACTGGCATGGCATGCTTTGAGTCCACTTGTGGGACTAATAAAGGTATATCAATATCAATATCAATATCAATATGAATAGATAGCAGAACACCTGGCACCCTCATTGACATTGACCTGCTGAATTACCTTGACAGTCACCAGATCTGAACCCACAACAATGTGCACAACATCACAGTCAACCACAGTCATCAAAACACACATGCATTAATATTTCTTGGAAAGATTGTGTTCCAGTAGAGCAGCAGTAGTGGAGATTTAATGCCATACTGTGCAGCAATCTTTTGGCAGCACAGGTGACCATGTCAGTTTCTCCTGTCTTAGTGTCAGTTGGCAGCCTTTTATTATGTAAGAAAGTGAAAGCATTTTTGCTGTAGGACATTGACAATGAATAAGCACTTGATTGAAAGCAAAGCAGTTACCTTTTACTGGGAGCACTGAATGCTGGAAAAGAGCTACATTGCAACGCTATTACAAAGATTAATTTCCTCCAGTGCAGCAAGAACACTTTCATAGTATCTGGATCTTTAATTCGCATAATATAGCAATGCTCCTGTGAAATACTTGTTGCCAACTTTGCCTATGGATTCATCTGAAGTTGTTTTGAAGTCTGTCAAAACATACCTGTATGTCTGCCAATGCTGCCTCCCTCAGTCCCCTGCTCTATGTATCTGTCCCTCTACATAACAAGCCTGCTTTCATGCTGCAGAGGAGAGGAGAGAAAAGGAGAGCGTCGGTTCTACTCAGCCAACCATATCCAATCGTACCGACATACAGGCTCAGGCCACGTGTACAGTCTCAGGCACAACCCACAGCTACCTATTATCTCACCACTCTCCCGCACACCTTCTCTGTATCTCTGCTTTTTGCTCACTGGCTGCTTTGCGATTTAGGTTCCCATCCTTAAGCTGCTACGCATTGGGCTGAGGCGGCCGTGACGGACCACTCACGCTCTCTCTGCAGTCACGGATGCATACGTGTTATGCGGCGACATGCAAATGCACAGATGCGTTGTTTCAGACAGATGTGAAATCTTCTGCTAATTAGCACGAAAAGGCAAGATGATCTTATCTAGCAGGTGGCCATAATAGCATGTTTTGCTCATTTCACCACCACTGGCTCTCTATCTCCCTTTGGCCACTAGGCAGAATGAAACACTGTTTGTGTTCATATATATGGGTTGCTACAGTTTGCCTCTGGATCTTATTAACAAGGCCATTAGCATTACAGTAAACACCATACACATACTGCCTGTCATTAAAAGCTTTGCTGTTTTCCGGTCTTATTGCATGTTGGTTTTTGTGGCTCACATTGTATCAGAGTGGAGAAAATATGCAAGCTGCCCTTGGGGCACTTGCTAAATGAACACCATTGCTTTTAAAGAAAGCCCTAAGAGCACTGGCATGACATTTCATCAAAGTGATATTTCTTAAAAGTACAGAATTACTTTACTTCCTTCTACCATAATTTTATATTAGCCCCCCTAACTTTCTTGAGCTACTTGCATTTATTAGACCCATAAATATTTTAGATCAGAGCTCTAAATACTAATGAAGGTAGTCTTTGTGATTATGAAAGACACAAACTCTTTTTGTCAAATGCTTTTAATGATGATAGAGCCTAAGGCAAGGTCGATAACAGGTCAAACAGCTCCCATGTTCAGGTTGTGTCGCTCCCAAAAGGAAAGAGGTGTCTGCATTCATTAGGTCTACACTTCTGTGATAGAAAATGCAACTTGTCACGTCTTTGTCACTGGAAACAATGAATTCGAACAAGAGAGGAAGCTTGCTCATAACTCAGAGATACTTCAGCAGTGGCTGGATCATAACAGATTCTGATTTGCTATAAATCTTGTAATTAGTAAATCAAAATGGGCAGCACAGTTGTGTGGTTAGCACAGTTGTGTGGTTAGCACAGTTGTGTGGTTAGCACCATTGCCTCCCAGCAAGAAAGTTCTGTGTTTGTCTTTCCATGTGGAGTCTGCATGCTGGATCTCTGCGGCTTCCCACAGTCGGTAGGTTAACTGGTCATTCATATGGAGACAAATTTCAGAAATTGGACCTGTGACATCTGAGATAGCCTCCAGTCCAAACCGCAACCATGAATTTGCTAAGAGTAAGAAAACAAATGATTCAGTCAAAGATTATGCATGTTTTCAGCTGGGTGTTCTTTGCCTATCTCAACAACTCCTCATACAATCTACATCAAATTTGGCATTTGACGTAGATCAAGTGCAGTTTCATGTTTGAAACATCTCTGTAACTTCATAATAATGGCCAGTACCATTACAATGGCAAGTGCAAATTATACTGCGAAAGTCAAAGGATCTTAAATGCCCCCTCAAAAAGAACTAGTAACCTTGGTAAAACATTATATTCTTCTGTATTTCTTAACCAAAATTCTCAAAACAACTGGTCCAGAAAACTCAGATGCCCTCTTGGATACAGCACTCCAAAGAAAAATGTGAAGGGAAAAGTGACAGAAAGTCAAAACAAGAAGGTATGAAGTTGCCTTATGTCAGTCTGAGAAACTGTAAGACAACAATAGTAATATTCCTAAAGGACCATTTGTTCCACAAATCAATCACCAAACTCGTGAAGCCAGACAATCGAGGCTGTGTCAGAGGGCAGATGAGTTACCAGAAGGAAAAGCACAGAGCCCCAAGTGGCAAGGCAATCACCAGCTATGATAGAAATAAGGGGAGTCGAACAACAGGGCTCCAATTTGAGTTTTCAATTGTTACCTTGCAATCAGAGTGTCTAGATGTCAAAGGTGATGGCAAATGTGGGGAAAGAGACTCTCCAAATGACATCGGAGTGCATCGAGAAGCAACCAAAAGCAGGTCGGCATGCAGATCCCAATGTTTAGAGCATAAAATCTCCAGCACATAAAAATACACCACCGCCATCCCAAAGTACCTCTCAGACAAACACGCTCTGGTACAACCTTGGTATTGTCTCATGACCTTTGTCTCCCTTATCCTCCATCACCAAAACGATTTCTATTCCAGATTGTGCAGTAAAGTGCAGCCTCACACTGTGACAGAATAAATCCAATTTTCTTGGATATTGTGTTTGTATTTATGGAAACATAAGGGGGGGAAAAAGCCAGCCTTTAAGCATAGGTGCAAGATAATGCCCTTATCCTCATTCCCTTTCTCAAAACAGAATCATGCTCCACTGGAAATTTTACAGAAGCTCTGACCATTTCAATGCTATTTCGTTTCTTTTTTATCCCCCACTCACTCAGCACGCCTGAGTCCTGTGACTAATCTATTAGCCTTATATTTTCTTATCTCTGTCACCCTACCATTTCTGTTCCTCTATTTCCTTCCTTTATCCTTTCTCTTCTCATCGGGCTGCAACCTGTTTCTCAACATGGTGGCATCAGTGCGCTTCAGGGATTGGGGATAATATTCATGCCTTACCCAGACATGATAAAAAAAAAAAGAGAATTTTTTCCATTTTATTACACAAAAAAAAGCCAAAAAGTTCTCAAACAGTGTCAATCAAAAATCTTCTAATTAAAACTGATGCTCGGATAAGTACAATCAAGGTGTCAATCCATCACCTCGTCAGTCTGTATGCCAGCCTAGATTGCTAATGATGTGTTGATCAGGTGTAAAATTGCACTACAAAGGTAGAAGAAGAAGAAGAGCATCGCTGACACCGTAAATGGGTCGCTTGAGTGAGTTTTTTCTTTCTTTCTGAGGAATGTGGCAGCTTTCTTTTAGGTATTAATAAGGTCATCCATCAAGACAGAAAGGTTCCAGTCAAATGATCAGGTTAATAAGGCCAATTATAATGACCGACCATTTTTTCTGCATACAGACAAGCTAATTAAATATATATTCATGAGATGCCAGTGCTGTCGCTTTGCAATGCTTCACTGAGAACTTTCCAAACTACGTCCTCGGAGTCGACAGAAAAGGACCGTTTTTTTAGTGACGTCACTAGCTAATCACTTCAGATTTGCCTGAAACGCAATACAGGGCTGATGGCCTGCTCCTCTATTACACGTTTTACACCTCAGATTCTAAAGAGGACTTTACAAATGTGTCATATGTTCACACACATACACACAGGGGCAAGCGACGGCGAGCGTATGTGGCTCAGCAGGTCAGCTTCTAATTGGAAGGTCACTGGTTTTGTTCCTGGTTCCTCCGGTCTATGTGTCTAAGCATCCTCGGGCAAGACACTGAACTCCAAATTAGCCCCGATGTATCTATCGAAGTGTGACAGTTTGCCTGATAAGTAAAGAGAGCTTAAGGCACAGCCTAAAGCTTTGTATGAATGAATGAATGCCCCCTCTGAAAATAGTCTGAGTGATGAGTGAAAATAGAAAGTACCAGTCCATTTACCACTCACTCTCATATGATCACACGCAAGGTCATCGCAACTGACCTTAGCTAAAGGATGGCTTAACATGTAAAGGACCAGGACCAGGAATCCCACTGACAAACCTGTGAGTATGTCACCGAGCCAATCACTTGCATTACTGTTTTTAAATTCTCTAATCCCATTAGAGTTCTGCTTCTTCTTTTTCTTTTGACTTTTACCTTTACGGGTTGCCACAGAGGATCATCTGCCTCCATCTCACAGTATTCCTAATATCCAGTCCTCCCTAACTACATCCAGGAATCCACCACTTATTGTAAATAACAACCGCAAACCTCCACCAAGGCAGTCTCTGGGCAGTGTTCAGTTTTAAAGGAATCATACTGTATATTGCATATATTCTTTTTTTAAATATTTTTAATGTTTAAGAATTTTGTAGCGCAATACTTGACATAATTTTAAGTATAATTATTATAGTTTTTAAGGGGCTATAGTACATGTGTAGCACTCATGTCATTGTTTAGTAACATTTGTTTAAGTGTAGTAATGATTATCATGTGATATTGAGTTTATTTTGTTTTCCATTAAAATAAGATGAGTGTTATGTATTTAAAGGGTTCTAGCTTGTAATTGCAATCTCCATAACAAAGTCAGCATAAAATAATTGTTGCCATTAAAAACGCAGGCACCTGTTTCATAAAAGACATTTTATGAAAGTTTGACCTCATTTGATCTTGAAGAAAAGGTCAGAGGTCCAATGTGATATTTAGAATCTCCACATATCATATGTCTATATGTTGTCAATACAAACAATGGCATTAAGAAATATAGCTTTACTAAATAGGTCTATATAGCATTATTATAGCTTTGATCTTTACATCATTCTATTGACCTAGAAGTAGAGGTTAAAGGTCATATCTGATCTGATATTTTAAATCTTTACATGGAATTTCAATATGATGAAAATACCACACTAGTAAGAATCATACTTCAAGTTATGAGGCTTTTTTGTTAATTTCAAACATTAAATCATTAGGCTGACCTTGAAGACCTTGGACCTACTTGTACACCGAATTAAAGTTTATTAAAGTTTTATCAGAATCCATGTTTACACTATTATTGTATAATAATTATATTATTGTGTCGTTTTTTATAATGTGCTATAAGCACGTGTGCACTTTTATAGAGCTGTTTCCAATTTCGTTATACTATGTATAATGACAATAAAGGCTTTCAATTCAATTCAATGTTTACAGATATAATGACACATCTACATGCACACAAACATTCCCCAAAACAAACAGAACCTGCAATTATATTGTAGGTGGTACACTGGTGCAATGGTTAGCACTGTCCTGTCACAGCAAGTAGGCTCTGGCTTCTGACAGACTGGAGTGTTTCTGTGTGACATTTGGGCACACGTGAGGTTTCACTTTACGCTTGTAAATGGAAATGACTTGACAACGGATCTCAGGGGATTTGGCAATGGCATGCAAAAGTATGTAGCGCATTGAATTTAAAGGTAAAAAAAAAAAAGTATTATTTTTGATGGCAAAGGCTAACTTCAGACTTCACTAATATTGCTGGATGCGGAAATGTTCAGGTTTACATAATTAAAAAGTTCTGAGCACACCTCTCCATGTCACTACTGAATACTGTGCTCTCTGATCTCTTTTGACTTGCCTCACTCAATCACCAGTGTTTCTCAATGTTTCTATGGCCGCCCTCCTCCCCAAAAATGGAACTTTTTCTCATGTTCTGCAAATAATATAGGAAATGCATGACTAACGTCATGGTGTTCAAGATAATGGACCCCAGTATATGTTGGTGAAGGGTTTGATCATGAAGATCGCTTTGAAATTCAAAAAGTCCCTGCCATCAAACACACACTACATATTGATCTTCTGAAGAGGGTCGACTGAGTTCACCTCATTGCTACGCCAGCCCCTGTATAAGTACACTGAGATGAGGGAACCCACGTGCAGTGGGAGGCTTTTCCTGCCTCTGTGGGAGGAGGTGACTCAATTGAGTTTGGCGAAGAGTGATTCAGTTATAAGACCTGGAGGATTGGGAGGCACTATCTGATTTCGGAGGGCCACTGGGAGGAAGTCTCAAAAAATGAGCAATGAAGGAAAAAGAAAAAAACAAAACATGAAAAATAGAGCTCATTGTGTCAAATCCTGCACATTAAGGTGTGTTATTTCACAAGCTAGAAAGCCAGTTTCAGAAGAGACAATCAAGCAGGAAAATGCAAATAGAGGATGAGTGTCACGACAAGGAACAGCAGTCTGAACACACCAAGAATTACGTTGGGCTGCTGTCAGCAGGAAGAGCCCTCTAGTAAAGGTATGTAGGCGTTTTGCCCGTCAGATTCACTAAAGCATGAAGCAAGAGAGCGGCTCGCTGCTGATGCCACTCTCCCACCATTCTCCACTCATTCTCCTCGCTCTCTAAGAAAGAAGCAGAGGCAAATAAAAATAGAAGTAATCCGCTCCCTTGTTCAGCCATTCCCCTTTGCCAGCTGTTCATGTGGGAATAAGGTCATTTTGAAACACTTCTTTCTCTCTTTTTTTAAAGCTAACCAGTCACGGCAGTTTAAAATACCAGTTAGCTTGGGTTCACTTTTCATCGCAAAAGAACATACAAAAGGGATATGCACATACGAGGTGATGGCGTAGAGGAATAATACAGTGGTTACTGTGGGTGGTTGCTAGCAGACTTGTCACACCGGGAGCTGAATCTTTAACAGCAGCTCATTAGTGCACCTACACTATGTATTTGTGGAACATCAGAATATTCACACGGGACGTGATTAAAAGCTTGGTGGGTGAACACAAGCAGAGCGAGTGTTGACCTTAACGGCAAGTGTGGATTGTTTTATGCATACTTTCAAGCAGGCGCATCATCACAGCGCTTCCCGATTGCAACAAAACACATCTGTTGGCTTAATTAAGGGGCTCGCTTGCTTGAAATTTAGCCCGCGTCGGTCACAAAGTGACCCTGGCTTTTCATATCCGGAACAAGCTTCCTCCACCGCACAAGGGATGCGGGTTTCACCGAACCCCAAAAAAGTTTCCCCTTTGGAACGTTCGGCAGATTGGGAACAAGGGTTGAACAAAGTGTGATTTTTAACATAAAAAACGTTCACTTCTGTAGATCGAAATCAAACATCCACAGTGCTCGAGCAACAGTTCCAGAACAGCTCCACACGACACAAAACAAAGATTTGCATTTCTGCTTTTCTTCTGGCAAAATGCTGCCCGCATTTTCTTGCTTTCAACCCCAATTGGGAGCGATTCTGCGTTCTTTGAATAGAAACTGTCATTTGGTCTTCGCTGGCCAGTGATGCTCGGCTTTGACAATATGCAATTCAGCCGCGCAGACCGCCCCAAAGTACAATTGTACATTCTCAAAGAGCGACTGCAAGAAAAGACTTTGGACAAACATGTCAAAGCTATATCTGCCTAAACATTTTAAGAGGATAGGATGCGGGATTTCTGAATATGTGTAAACCAAACACATATAGCCACCATCCAAATCCCCACCTTGTTAAATATGATGATGATTTTCATGTTAATGTGGACTCTAGGTTGAAAGGAATAAAAAAAAAGAAAAAAACCCTCCTCTGGCACAAACAAGAAGGAAACATCTAAAGTGATCACTGAGGTGTGCCTGTCTGCTACACCTCTAATGGATGTTATCTTTAATTCTCATTCATGCGTGCCGGTGAATGAGCCGAGCGACGTGGTTTTTTTTTACATTTGTTTCTTCTTCTTTGCAGAAGCGATCATTGCCGCGGGGATTGAAATGGCACGGTGGTGGGCTGATTATTCTCCTGCCACATCCTGCTGGTGGCTGTGACACAGCCATTATCTCAGGCCTGTGGATTAATTCAGTCACAAAGGAGAGGTCAGCGGCTCCTGCCAGGCCTGAGAGAGAGGAGGCTCTGGGGGATTATACAAGGTGGAGTCAGGCACAGCAGAACCATCTTCTGCCTTCCTGGGCTGCGATGGAATTCAAAGGTTTAAGGTCAAGAGTCTCTCTAATCGGGAGGGTATGTCCCGTGACAATCACTGTGCAGACCATTAAGGCTGCAATTTTCTGCTAAATGATCCACATTGTAAAACGAATTACATTCATTTTCTAAAATTTACAGCTGAATGGGATAACGATGTTCTCTCAATCTAAGTACGAATTGGACTGGATTGTATATCCCAATTAAACTAACACTGGAGACGAATACACAGTGCTGCTAAGGTAGGGTTTGATGTGCCATTACAATAAGTTGTGCTGCCGTATGGTTTTGAATTTAAATGCCTTTACCTTTTGTACAGCTTCCACAGCTACTGTAGTAAAGCAAAGGAATGCAGTAAATAAACAACTATATCCTGTCTAGCTACAGTGATGTTAATGTCGGGTTTTCATTAAAATACGAGGCTGAAAATGAGGTTATTTTTTTTAGGCTCGCCACACAAAAGAAAAATCAGAGCCCGAGCTAATGTCATTCTCTTCTCTGATCTCAAGATCAGTGATTCAAAGGCTCAACCTGTATAACTCGCTTTTCACCTTGTCCAATTCCTCCCACTTCAGCACACTTTTGTATTTCTATTTCCCTTTCTACCCATCACCCTTAATTTTACTCAAGTCAAGGCCTTTCATCTTTCCCTTTTCTTGCTTCGTTGTGCAATGAGTTGTCTGCTCACCTTTTTTCTGTGTGATTCCTTTCGGATATCATGTCTCTCTATTATTCACTCCGTCACTCTCTCTCGCTCTCTCGGTTTCTTGCTCTCTGACAGTTTCGTGGCTGCCCATGCAGCGCTTGTGACAGAAGCTGACACCAACTGTCACTGTGGCCCTGGCCAACGAGGAATTTAGAATGCCAGGACCAGCCACCACTGAGTCAAGTCATGCCAGTATAAATGTTACTCAAAACTTTCTCCCTCGCTGTTTTCCCTGAACCCTGTACCGTAGATGCACGTTCATTTTACCGAGGAGTCAAGGGATAAAAACAGTAGATCAGTGGCACTGACGGTTATTTACGAATGACACATGCAAAACTTGTACAGCACCTATAACAAAAGAGGGCAAATTGTCATAACCTGAATGGACAAAGGTTCAGAGCCTCATCATAAAACAGCTTGTAACGTCTGAAACTAAAAATACGAGATTATGCAATTCTGGGAAACTATTTTAAAACTCTATTTATATCTAGTTCTTAGGAAGCTCAGATTAGACATGTTTTAGAAAAATAGCATAGTTAAGGCAATGGCAAAACTAACAGATTCATTCATAGTTTTCGGAATAACCTAAATCCTCCTACTATACAAGTGACATATGTGTTATAAAAAACAAATAAAAAGAACCCCCTTTAGCCTAACTGAGAGGCGCTGTCATGGTTTGGGGCAACATTTCAGATGGTGGTGTTGGGGATCTTGTCAAAACAGTGCAGTAAAAGTATACATGTACAGAAAAACACACAGTGGAGCTCTATCAGCCATGGATCGGCCTCCCCAGAGCCCGAACCTCAAAATTATTGAAGCAGTGTGGGATCATGTTGACAGAGAACAGAACGAACATCCAAAGAAGAGCTTTGAATGTCCTTCAAGAAGCCTGTAGAACTATTCTTGAAGACTACTTAAAGAAATTACAAGAAAGTTGCCTAAGAGAGTTCAGACTGTGCTGAAGAATAAAGGTAGTCACATCAAATATTGACTTTTAAGCTTGCCTGTGTGCAATAAATATGTGGGAAAGGTGGTTGGGTGGCTCAAGATTTCTGCACAGCAATGTAAGGGTAGAATGTAAAGATGTTGCCTGTGTTTTGGTTTTGCAGGTATTGGCCATGAAGCAAAGTTCTGTGGCTGCGATGCCATTGCCTGAGAATCTATCGGTTATTTTCTCACAGACTCTTATCAAACAGACATTTACATAATTTGATTGAAAAAGAAATCTTAGAGGATGAAGTCTGCTTTGTATACAGCATTTAACAGAAGAGCAAAGCTTCAGAGCCGAGGACGTTTTTTGAGGGACTGATAAAGGAATCAATTATGTTAATGGTTAATTTACAACCACTCTGACAAATGATCATGCAAGTGCAGTGACTTTGAAGAGCGTAAACCAGGTCTGTTATATTAGCCAGAACACTCCTGAATATTGCACTTCACTTTTAAAAAGCTAGTCATGGATATTTATTGATTAGCTTCTTTTTTTTCAAAAAGATGCTTTACTAGGCATGCACTTTTTTGTTTAGTGCTCCATATTGATTGCATTCAGGCACTGGGCATAAGAAAGAAGTAAAATGTACAGGATCAGTGCTTGATGTTGCAAATGAAGCAAGCATCTTGAATATCTTATCGTGGAAAAAAAGGAATGTTTGTGAAATCGCATCTGAGACTAACACCTCCTGCAGCGCAGAGAAAGGTCAACTCATTATTTAATTTGAAGCTGCATCTTTGAAAACAAAATAATGTAAAAGGAAAAAAAAAACGAATGACCTGACTTTGTGGGAAACGTACTGATTTGCATTAAGTTGTGGACGACTGGATAGATGCCTCGCGTACTGACAGAAGCTTTAAGGCACTTTAGCTGGTGCATACAGTAAGTAGGTGACAGTTTAATAGGCTAATTAATAGTCTGCGAAATCTGCATGTGGCACTAGCGTACAGTGTTGAATGACTGCTTGTATGGCAGTTTTGCAGTAAACACATTAAAGAAGGATCCGTCACCGAGCTCAAATACCAACTCTCCACCTCACCCCGCCGTGACGGATGATAATAGCGAGTATCTATATCCATACACAGGCTCAGCTATGCATGCCTTTCAATTAGAACCGTCAGCAGCGTGCACTCTGTGCTCCATAAAGGTAAGCAAACAAATCAATATGCATGGAGGGGAGCGCTCCTTTAAAACATTACCCCTGAATGCATCTTATACCACTGTATATGCTGAAGTGACAACTAGAGCCCCCCCAAGGCAAAATCGATATTTGAGCAAATGCATCCACAAGACATTTGACACACTGTCCTTTATAAAAACGCACAACACGAGATATGGTTTTCACAAACACGGTGCAATCAGAGTCATACACAAGCCTACACAGAGTACAGTGCACCACTGCGAGTATCCCTGACTTGGATAATTGTTGCCTCTGTAACTCAAAAGACAACTTATCCCCAAGCTTTAGAATTAGCATATTCATTATTTAACTGGGGAGCAGCTGGCTAATTGGCAAATGAAATGCTTTCAATAATGTTCAGATGAGAAGCAGAATTTGATTAAACTGAATCTGGGGAAATTTTAGGAAAAAGAGAGAGAGGGAGAAAGAGAGAGAGAGAGAGGGAGAAATGAATATAAATGAGTGAATTGAGGAGGGTAAGAAAAGAAGATGTCTTTTGGGACGTGAGGAAAGTGACAGTCTATGTCATAAGCGCTGCCATTGTGCAGATGTACTGACTCTGCGGTGTTTGTGTGCAAATAAAGTAATTCGCAAGTCAACAGAAATGCTTCACAAGACCCTTGCAATTATCGCAATTTCCCATCCGGCGCTATCCGTAAACCCTCCAAAAAAAAGGGAGACGGAGGATATCACAGCTCAGTTCTGGCGCAGGTACTTCTGTTTTAATGGACTGCCGGAGCCAACTGAGTCATGTCAGCTTTCTAAATCAGAAAAGGAGGCTTGGGGGCGAGGGAGGGGCGTTGGATACGCTTGTAAAAATGCCCCCGCGATTCTCGTATCCGCTCATTCGAGTTAATGATACGTGTTCTCAGGTCATATATCAGTGTCTGTTTGATCCTGGTCTAGGATATTAAACTTTGATGGGTTCCCGCGTTCACGGTGTACCTGGTGTACCTTTGCAGAGGACAGTGCAGAGTTCAGTCAATATCTGCACCCATCTCATAGCCAACTGGAAATGACTTATAAATGCAGTCCAAAGTGTTGGCACCAAGCTGACACACAGCTTCATCCCAATAATGCTTCACATGCCATTTTGCCAATTTTCTGCCACTCGTGATCCACAACAAAAGGTGACACGTGTTAGCAGGGTAGCGTCAAAGTACCGGGAGAGTGGAAGCGGAGCAGCGGGGCACTCGTACAGCAGAGATGGGTGGGGAGGGCGTGAGAGGGACCGGGCTGACGCACAGCTGGGTCATAGCAGCAGAAGCTGGAGGTGGCCGTCAGCTGGCAGCCTGCTAAGAGTTTCTCACCAGGATTCCTGTGCTGTGGCTGTGCTGTGGATAGCACACCACCGGTGTGCCACAATCACTACTGGCCTGCTGCTGGGAAATACTGTAAGTCGGCATGCTGTGGTGGTGGGTGACAGCCTGCCATCTGAGAAGCTACCAGTTAGTACCCACACTCTGCCAAGATTCATGACAAACAGGAAGCAAGCAAATCAGCGCTGCAGCTTTTCTCTTCTTGATGTGGGCATGTTGATGCTCGAAAGCCCATTACAGGTGTTGCCATTCGTGCTACCGAGAACTTGGCTTCTATATTTGCAGATTCAAGGGTCGTCTAAAAACAATTCCCGCAGTAAAACATTTCTCATACACTTATATAGAAGTTGAACTTTCTGCTGCCACCGTCAGACACCAAGGTGAAGTTGCTAGCACTGTTGCTTCAGAGGAATAAGGCTTCATGTGTTCTGCCTGTGCCTGTGTGGGTTCTCTCTGGGTACTCTGGCTTCTTCCCACAGTCTAAAGCATGTTTGGTTAATTGGTGATTCTAAATCTGGTGTAGGTGTGAATGCGAGTGTGGATGGGCTGTGTTAGCTGGATTAGCACCCTGTCAAGGTTGCACTTCCCTCTCTTGCCCCATGACAGCTGGGATAAGCCTACTTAGGCCCTGAGTCTATGTCCCTTTTTATATATACAGGTTAAGTTAAACATAACTTTGCATAAAGTCTTGCTCACTTTTAAATTCCACAGCAGCTACTGTTCCACAATGTGATTACCTTGCACTCTCTGAATAGTGGAAAATTACAGTGAAACCTCTCTATAAAGCATTCTGTTCTTTATGTCAAGCGATGAATATACTTACCCAAAGAAACAGCTGAATATGTCCTTGAAGGTACTGATTGCAATTTGTTAGAGGTACTGATTGTGCATTTGAATCAATTTTGGAATAACTTCTTATTTCTTTGAAATCAAATACAGAAAAAAATGTCTGTTATAATATTAAATGTGTACTTTTTTATAGTTATGCATTCTCTAAGTCTCCCCTTTTACAGCCAGAACAGGTCTCAATGGCACAGATTCAGGAACTCTCTAGAGGTCCTGTGGTTTTTTTGTTTTTTTAGGACAGCAACATCTGCTCCTTTATGTTGAGAGATGGACTCTCGTTGGATTTGTTCTGCAGAGTCCTGGAAATGCTGGATTGGAATTTAATCAGGTGGCCCAATCAATGTATTGGACTGTATCTCTCAGAGGAGTTTTTTGCAGCATACACTGTCCTGCTGCTGGCATTCAGGTAGCACACGGTGTGCAAAAATTGCTTGGTGGGTAGTTGGGCAGTACACATGACCCAAGGTTTGTTAAACGGACGTTAAATTCTAAACAAGACGACGCTATGCCTGATCTGCTTACATCAAAATACTCAGCAACAGCAAACGTTTGAAACCACTTTGTTCGGGTGCAAAGGTGGATTATCTTTTTCCGTGCTCGCTTTAATAAAAGCACTTCTTCGAACACACTCATCACAGTGTGTTCTGACGTTACCTCTGTTGTTTGTTTTCCCATTTCCCACTTTGCATTTAATTGAATGCAGTCACTAGTGGATGAGTGCTGAGTTAGCTGACTGTGACGACCCTTTGTTTTTGGTGACTGAGCGCAGGTTGTTTCCACACAATCATTAGTAAAAGCCAGCGCTAACATTTAAAGATGAAGTCCTTGCTATGTAACAAGATGCAAACGAGCAAATCCACTGGAGAGACCAGTGCATGCTTTTATTTTTTGCCATTGCCGGTGGTGTTGATAATAGTATTTGTTCTTGGCCCACGCGTGGGGATACAACACGGGCTCCCACAGCTGCGCCACAGTGGCTTGGCGACAATGGGCATCCTGGGCGGCTCCGATGCAACAATTGTTTGAGGGAAGAGCAGAAAGGAGTCAGGAGAGCACAATTTATTTATTTCTGATTAGCATTGGAAATGAGCTGTGCCATCAGGGCCTGTAGAGAGCTTTGAAGAAAGCAGCAATCTAGCAGCTTTGTTGATAACATATATATCAATGGAGCAAGTGTGTGTATCTGTGCAAAAGCAAGATGGGTGTCTGCTGCATTCTTTGAAGACAGTAACCATATGTAACTTCAGCACTTCCTGGCTGTCTACAGTGCACTTTGTAGCTGCTATTGTTTACACTGTAGGGGCTAAAATAACTTAGACTATCAATAAAAAAGAGAGTACGATTTCAGTTTTCCAGTCACCCCTCATCTCACTTTTCAGTGTTAGCAATGGCAAAACCGCAGCTCATTATCAGCAGCACAGCCTGTTTAATTATTCATACGAGCCTGCTCACTCTCATTGTTGTATGAAGTCCCTCTTCCCTCAGTTTTGTTTTCTTTTTTTAATGCTTTTAAGAAAATCTGTTTCCTTGCAGCCTGGAGGTGCGGTGAATGGCAGCTTGAACAGTTTTGGCTGGTCTTGGTCGTATGTTTGCGCACGTTTGTTGTGCATACGCTCACTGATCAGAGGGAATGAAGGAGCACTCCGAGACCCCGGCTTTTAACACAGCAAAGCTTCGCTCGGAATAATGATGAACTATATTTCGGAAATATGTTTCAAAGCAAACGCAGATGCGGGCTAGGTCTATATCAGGTCTGCACATACTTTGATTTGTTGTTTGGGTATGAAAGGAGCCACGAACTGCAGTTGTAAGGGTTGTTGTGGCATGCATACAGTTGATGAATAAATAACACTGGCTACCACAGGGGAGGCTCCGATCTGTAGTATTTCTTATACCTCCTTTCATGATAATCTGTCTCCAGAAACATTCCAATACATCCTCCTCATCTTAATTCTCCTCCTCTTTCCTCTGTCATCCCCCACCCCCCTTCCCACTCCCAACTCTTCTTTTAGATTTCTTTTGTTTCCATAGAAACTGGGTCTTGTCCCATGTATTCTTCTCTCATGGCAGCTTCCTTCCCTGCTGGATCGGCCTCGGAAAGAGTATCACTCCTTTCAAATAGGCAGCAGCAACCTTGCCTGCAGCTTAAACGTCTAAAGGGGATTTGCATCACTCAAATGTAAGCAAGAACATGCTATAGTTATGCATAACTACACTAAATCTATGCAGTGGCTTAACACTGACAAAGTCGCACTATATTATGGAGCACTGTAAATGCCTAAAATTAATTAATTGTAATAAATGAATGAAATAAATGAATTAACATTCCAATTTTATAGTATTGAATGACTGCAAAATGTTAACCTATATTTCTATCATTTTCACACCTACACAGCCTTCTGTCACGAGTCTGGCTTTAATAAACCAACGCTGTATTCACCCTATAACATGATTTAAAAAACAATCCCTCCATTTGCATACAGAAACAAAAATACTTTCATAAATTTCACAAGAAACTGAAGAAATTAAGTACGAAATAGAAGCAATGCCAAACGGAAATAAAAAAAATCAACAGTGTGCCTAACAAATTTATTAGACCTGTCATAAAGCACAAATATTTAATTCACTCGCTGGGCCCATGTCCTCATTTTATGTTTGACAGCGTTGCAGTAGGTAAAGGTGAATGGCTTGGACATGAATTGAGCTGCAGTTTGGCGAACTCTTGAGGACTTGCGGATCCCTGTGTACTAAATAGAAGCGAAGAAGATAAATAATTGAAAAGGGGAGGGGGGGGGGCACGTAAACAAGAATGAACAGCTTGTAGGACTGGGGGAACCTATATAGATGAGAACAGGAGGCGTGGTCCCACTCCTGAAATTGCGATACTTAATCTCCAAAAAATGTGTCAAAAACTTGTTTGTACTTTTTAAAGCCTGAAATTATGGATAGTTTATTTAACCTTCTGACAAAAAAAAATAATCAATATTAATTTTTATGGTTTTTTTTTTTTCCAATTTGTTTCACATTTGCTACATTTGAGTGGGGGAAAAAACACACGGTATAGAAGTCTCAAAAACTCACAAAGTCCGTATACCCAAATTTATTCCTATTTCTTTTTGGTTTATTTATTTATTTTTTATTATGGCAGTTTTAGTCCTCCATACTACAAGTGCTATGGCTATAAATATATAGAAGTTCTTAACAAAGTGCTAGTTGGCCTATTGGCTTCACTGTTATGGATCAGTTACAACCACAATATTCTTCAGCTTCACACTGGATGGTGTTCATAGACCTACAGAAACTGACATGCCCACTACAAATCAAAACCACCACTTAGCATCAAACCATGCAGGAAATTAAATACTCAGGAAATCAATAAAATGGAACACCTGGGATAAATGGCTGTTAAGAAAACGCAAATGAAAATGAGTTTTTATACACAAGTCATTCTACATTTTAATGAAAAGTCATTTTTATATTAAAGTTTCTAAAAGCCCAGTTTAGTTTATTTTAGTTTTAATTTTCAGAGAATTTTATACAATCAACATAGATTTATTCCAGACGCCAAATCCTTTGATTAATATTTAGTAACTTCTCTCTTTCTTTTCCAAAAAAAAAATAAAAAATAAAAAACCCCTAAGCTACCAGATGATTGTTGACACACTATAAACCCATGTGTGTAGAAACTGTGATTAATTAACAATTTCTTATTTCCAGTGATGGTCCTGTGGCCTTTATCCAAAAAGGGCAGCGCTGTCAGCGAAAGCTAATGGATGGGATGGTAGATGGGTTTTTTGCACTGGAATCTTGTTTGCGTGCTTGACAATAACAAGATACAGATTGGTGCTTCGATGAAAATTTTGCACGAGCTCAGAATAATCGATGACTTTAATGAAGCCAAAGCAACAAACGTGCTGACATTCTGAGCTCACACGGTGAACAAATCCACAGTCGACGCACAGTTCACCACAAAGGCCAGATCAAACTTTTCCAGTTTTAGCTCGCTTGACCCTGCTAATACTCGTTGGCCTTCAATGACCCACATAGATTACTGGGTCAGCCAGACTGGCCCCAGGGTTTAAAGATTTGTGGGCTGTCATGGCAATCGTAAATATTTCTGGCCTATCCTTTTATGACCTGAGCAGGTCAGTTAAGGTGCAATAGGGGTGCGATAGCAAAGAAGAAGCCTGACCAGCTGCTGAGCCATGGCCACAACCCCTAGTGACACTGACATCTTTCCAGACAGATGGACAAAATGAAGTTTACTCATGCCCTGCAAAAGGGCCCATTATTGCTGGATCTGGCTGCACATTTCACTGAGCTGAGGATGCACTTACTGTATTTTTGACACTTCAGCAGCATGAAAAGCAAGCACCTTTCTTCATATTCGAGTGGGCCCTGTTCACCTCACACCTCACATGTTCAGAAGTGTATTCAGCTATTTTTTTGGTCAGATTTGCAGCGAGACCAAAGTGCTCCCTTTTGTGAGCGAAAAAGCAAAGGGAGGGCCAGATCAGCGAGTGCGTGAGGCAAGCTCACCTCGCAGCTGAGGGACCGTTTGATAAACCTCCCGTAATTAAGTTTACAGGCTGATTGTTGTATTTTATTTGCTAAGCTGACACTTGTCAAAATAGAACATGCATGGCTGTTGGCAGCACACAGTGGGGGATTTAACCAGGTTATTAAAGCTTTAACCCATTTTCAATTCTGTGTGTGCTAAATGGATAACAACCACGGAGATGGATTTCCATTTTATCCTAATTCACTGGATCATTCCTACATACACCATTTCCCCGATGGTTCCCGTTTCAGAACATCCATCTGCATCAAGTATTTCTCTTTCATCATCTGTTAGTATAATTTCACCTCATGCTCTGAGTACTGAAAGAAATAGAAAGGCGCTTTTCATTCAGGGCCGAGAGAAATATTTGCCACACAAAAAAGAAGAGCAATGGCAGAGACGGGCGCATCAGGATAATTAATAGTGATTGTGAAATTAATTACCACTCGCTTGCTTGTAACCTGTTAGCTTTAATGACATGACACTAACAAACAGATGTACGTTTTAATGCTAAAACTCCAAATGGTGCTGCAAATCTGTGCTGCAGCTTCTTGTGTGATTGCACTGGATACGG
Organism: Neolamprologus multifasciatus; assembly: GCF_963576455.1. NCBI lineage: Eukaryota > Metazoa > Chordata > Actinopteri > Cichliformes > Cichlidae > Neolamprologus > Neolamprologus multifasciatus. Next base: position 28,658,225 of record NC_140460.1, on the reverse strand, counting down.
TATCTGATGGTCTGAAATCGGTACGGCTATAAACAAAAGTTGTTTCAAATTAACACGGTGGCTTCCAAGACCTTTAAGTCCAGCAACAGCGATAAGAACTTCTATGTGGAGATACAAAAAAAACCATGGCCGAACAAGCTGCAGGCTGATGACATTTTAATAGAAGCTTTAATCTGCTTAGGGACAGGGAAATAGTCAAGATGCTCCAGATATGATACCGCAATAGTTCACTGTAAACCCAAATGCTCAGCGTAATTAAATTTTAAAGCAGTGCAAACTTAATTTGAACTAAATTTTTCCACCTACTTTAATATTTTGAGTTTCTGTGACCTTTTTCTCCCTTTTGGAGTTGATGGGAATATTATTTGTTATTATTAACTCCTACTATCTTTTAGATCAGGTAAAATCCAATTATTGCATTTCAGAGTACTTATTTTACTTGTGTCTAATTATACTGTAGCATCCAGGCTGAACTTGTGTAAGTTCTGGGTTTGCACTTGCAGAAGTGCATGTGTGCTCTGCTTACTTAACAATAGCTACAATACCGTATAAAAGTATTGTAAGTCATTTTTACCAAAATGGTAAATGGTCAGATTTATTGAAACATGTATAAACACAAATGGAAATGCAGTATTTAAGGCAAAAACAGAGTTTGTACAATTCCAATCAACTTAAATGTCAGTCAGTATGTAGTATGACCACCTTTATTCTTCAACTCATTCAAGTCTGAACTTTTTTAGGCTTTCTTGTCATTTCTATAAGTAGTCTTCAGGAATAGTTCTCCAGGTTTCTTGAAGGACATTCAAAGCTCTTCTTTGGATGTTTCTGCCTTTTGTTCTGTTCTCTGTCAACATGATCCCACACTGCTTCAATAAAGTTGAGGTCCGGGCTCTGGGGAGGCCAATCCATGACTGATAGTGTTCCACTGAATGCTCCTCTATCCAGCTACGCTTTTCCTGCATTGGCAGTGTGTTTGGGATCATTGTCATGTGGAAAAATGAAGCTGTTCCCAAGCTGTTACTTTCCAGATGGTACTAAAGATATGGGAACAAATTGTGTTTTTGCAGCAGGCTGCTAGAAACAAAGTGACTAAAGATACAAATTAAAATTGGTTCTTGGTAAATTTTCTATTATGTGTTGATACAAAACTGATTCATCCCTGGAGTAAGGTGCCTTTTGAGTGGCTGAACAAACCAAAAATTCATTCCTCTGATGGCTTTTTACTCATTTTCAGTGCAATCCCTCTAACTGACCAATTTCATCACCCAATTAAAGTACTTTAAAAGGCTTTCTTTCAAAAATTACTTATGTCTAATTCCAGTCATGTACATATAGCACAGCAGTTCAGCTAGTGCATGCAGGGACGTGGATGACAAATGATGATGATGATGATGATGTCTTTATGGAAAATTTTAAAAAAGAGGATTCTAATGCTAGTGTGTTGAGCATTATTGTGTTGTCAGATTAGACACCATTGGGGTCTGGGCATATGGCCACGCAGATCTCCATTAACCTGCCAAAACACCCAAGAAAAACAGTAGCAATACCATTTAAGCCAACTCATAGTCCATTAATTCAGCTAATGATTAACTATATCCTAGCCTACAGTAGGGTTCAATCAACACGACATAGCTCACAATTCTCTAAACAGCTCATTCAATCAGTCAGTTTACGACCCACTAGGGTAAATCCAAATCCTCTAAGAAAGATGGAACAAATCGTTCAAGAGTTGCACATCACTGATCAGGCCATTAAGCCTAAACAACACTGTGCCTGTGACTTGAAAAGACAGCATAATGCTGGGCTGCTGGTGGGATGACTCAACAGAGAATGAGCCAAAACCTGAATCTGTTCCAGCGCTGCCCTGTGTGAGAAAACAGCTAATTTGGTCACGTCTGGAATGTTTAAACAGATGGAAAAGAACCTTTTCCGCCAATCCTCATCACCTGAAGGCAGCCCTGCCCTATTTAGCCGGGCCCCGCGCAGGAAGCAGCACCTACATACATGCAAACAAATACCCACACATCTCTCACGTCAAGCCCCTCCTTAGTAATTCCCCAAGCCTGCAATAAATCAAACCGCACCTGCAAGAACACTGACCCCTGCCATCCAGGCAACCTCTGCTTCTGCTCCCCTCCTCTCATTACGCCAGCTGTTTTCTCTGCAGAGCCTTGGACTCCTTCATTACAGGCCTTGCCGTGCTCGCTGGTGAGCCCCCCAGGGCTCGTTATCGATAGCACTGCACTGAGCAGCCCAGCCGATTGGAAAGGCTCGCCACCGAGGCTCAGTGGACGCGCGGGGGCAGGTGCAGAGGATTCATTAGAGCCCAGTGGCACCACTAAATCTGATGCAGCAACTGCGACTTATTCCTCAGTCTGATAGGAGGAATTTATTGGAGGGGAGTCTTTTTTTCCCCACTTCCCGCTCTCTCCTGTGACGTGGGCACGAGAGGAGTTGTAAACACTGGGCTCTCCACATGAAGATAACGGTGGCAGAAGGTTATCTGCGCCACAGCGGGAATGATGTATGCACGGCAAATACGGCAGAGTGGCGTGCTATTGCGTGCGCCTCCCACTCTTCCTTCTCTTCTCACTCACGGCCTGATGTCTGCGTGTCTCCCGGGCCCTCATCTTTACTGATCTGATCTGCGGTAAACACCGAGAGGTGTGTTGTTCTGCCGTCTCGGCTGAATTCGGCGCTCAGAAATCGCCTGCCTCTTCTCTTCTCTTTAAACTTAAAGTGAAATCAACCCTCACAACCTCAGAGGTTGTGAGGGTTGGGTTGACTAGCTCCCTTAAGGGAGCTAGGGAGGGTTGACTAGCTCCCTTAACTCCTAAAGCATACTCACCTACCACACACACTTGCACACATAAAATCACACACCTGTTTCAATTCAATTCAATTTTATTTATATAGCGCCAAATCACAACAAAAGTTGCCTCAAGTCTCTTCATAGATACAGAGAAAAACCCAACAATCATATGACCCCCTATGAGCAAGCACTTTGGCGACAGTGGGAAGGAAAAACTCCCTTTTAACAGGAAGAAACCTCCAGCAGAACCAGGCTCAGGGAGGGGCGGGGCCATCTGCTGCGACCGGTTGGGGTGAGAGAAGGAAGACAGGATAAAGACATGCTGTGGAAGAGAGACAGAGATTAATAACAGATATGATTCAACACAGAGAGGTGTGTTAATACATAGTGAGCGAGAAAGGTGACTGGAAAGGTAAAACTCAATGCATCATGGGAATCCCCCGGCAACCTACGTCTATTGCAGCATAACTAAGGGAGGATTCAGGGTCACCTGGTCCAGCCCTAACTATATGCTTTAGCTTATGCTTTATGTTTGGCATAAACACTTGTACACAACCCCAGTGGATACTTCAAGTGGCCCTCAACAACAGACCACTGAATGCTGATTACAAGCTCTCCACTAGCTAGCTCCCTCATTATCATGTCTTTAATTGGGACCGTGTTTGTATCCTTTCCTGCCGCGTCGCTCCTTAAAGCTTCTGCGGGGCTCTCGGTTGTGTTTACTGCTTCACCTGGTTGACTGAAGCAATGCTCTGGCCTGGGGACAAAGGAAAACAATGCCCCTGTTTACCCCCCCACCCCACCCCCGGCAAGTACAGAGAGTTTGTCTAGCTCCTGCCTTGACAGCGTGTCCTCTGGCTGAAAAGATGATGGTGGGGGAAAGAGAAAGTGCTATCACTGGGAAACAAAGAAACAATATAGACAGCACTGGATGTGTAAGTGGATAGTAGCCTGCCCTTATGAGGTTATAGGAAGCCTAAGTACATAGATAGAAACTCTATGCAGAGGCACACAAACAAGCTACTTGCTCTCTTCACCCCAATTTCTGTCACTGGACTGCTGTGCCCTGCAGAATCTGCACCATCGATCTATCCGGGCGGACTAGAGTAAATGTACAATTCACAATCTGTCTCCTTGCTTCTAATTTCCATTTGAGCGATTGGCCGGTATGGCTGGAGCATCGCCCAAAGGCTGAAGTCCATGGAGAGCGACTCTATTGTCTAGTGCTTTATTTATTCCTCTCTGGGCTAGAAAACTCCGGCTCCCTTGCCAGCCACCACCCCTCAGGTCGGCAGCCAGCAGCAGAAGAAGAATGGACGCCACAGAGGAGCAGAGGGAGCTGTCTGATGTGGCTACATCAATTGGTGTCTGTCTCACAGGGGCCGGAGGAGTTGTGGGTGTTTCGGCGGTGCCTTGACAGTCCTTGGGCCGTTTTCAGGTTCACTGGCGAGAGTTTAAACTGCTGGGATCTTGGAGGGAGCTCAGGAAAAAGGAGATTCTGCTACTTCCACTCCATTTTCAGACTAGCTTGTAGGGCTTGGATTTATTGCGGGTACCAAAAAGGCATGTTATTGCAATGTTCACAGACAAATTAGCATTTTACACTTGCATGAAACCACAAACACCACAGAGAGCCAGGATGTCCTTCCACTGACAGTAGCTTCTATTTCAACAGAGACCAAAATCACTGTCAGCAATTACTTGCAACATAAACCTCATACATCAAATCTCCTTCAAATCATACTTCAAGCTTAGTTCAAACTGCTAAGCCAACAGGATCGTCACAGTTTTATTTCTGGGAGTAGGATCCAGCTAATGGCAACCTTTGCATGTTCCCTCTATGATTAATGTAGAGTCTGAGTCATCATTAAAAGAGGCTGGCCCAATCTCACTTTGTCATTTAAGCCTTTTATCTCCTTCCCACTTCATTGTCTCATTGTCCTAAGTGCAAATCTCCAAGGACATTAAAGCCACTGGATTCTTCAGTGCATTTTCAATTGGGAAGACAAATCTTCTCCTTGTACAGCATTGCCCAGGACAATTTTTACCTTAATATCTATGACATAACAAGCTAATATTTTTTGAGACCGAGGCATTTTGGTAATCTTACTATAATGACTGTAGCCATTGTATGTATGTCTGACTCCTCCTAGACAGCATCGTCGGTCTGGATGAAACTCACTACATAAACTGCCCAAATTACCAAGCTTATCTACATCTATGCAGCTTAAATCCTTAAACATTTTTTTATATTTTATGTGCAGTACCAGCCACATAAAAACTAAATATATAAATCTGTAATTATCAAAATCATCAACAATGTACACGTAGAGTTCAGTTACTTAACACACCAACATACATATTTGTATTAATATATATAAAATTATTTACAATTACATAATATCTATTGGTTTCTTCCTGTTAAAAGAGAGTTTTTCCTTCCCACTGTCACCAAAACGCTTGCACATAGGGGGTCGTATGATTGTAGGGATCTTTATCTTACGATACAAAGCGCCTTGAGGCAACTGTATAAAAATAAAAACACAAAAAAGGAGACCTAAATTTGTGACATGTGTGCCTGCAAACAAACAAGATTAACTAAGTATAGTAAATACAGATCCATCCCTTTAATTGATGTGAAATGATTCCTTTTCTTTGTGGAAGGACGTATGTATGAAAAGGTAAAGAGAACTTCTTAGCAATAATGGCTTCCCTCCTGAAAGACTTAATTTGACCATTTCTGCTGTTAAAGATGAAAAGTTACTCTGACACTGACCTGTCGTTTTGAAGTGTGGAGTCCGCTGCAAGCACAGAATGTGATGGATGTTGATGGCTGCGTCTACCACATACATCAATGTCGCACAAGGGAGCATCTTTGAATAGTCAGCGCTCACTCTTGAAAAGGTTAACTTACAAAACAGTGGTGCTATTAGTGGTAATGGGGGAATGGAAGAAGAAGTCAACAGAAGGGAGAAATAAGGTAAAAAGCAGGCCTGTATGGACAGGAAAAAAGGCGAAGAAGTGTTTAGATCAGACTTTGTTCTGTCACTTTTCTAATAATTCCCATGGCCGTGTAATACCATCTGCCTGCAGCACACTGCAGGGCCGGCGCTGGCTGCAGACGTGTGTGTCTGCCTGTGGCTCTGCCAGAACTCCATCTATCTGCAGTGACCTAACAGAGCACCCGTCTGCTTAGAACTCCCCCACCTAGCCCAAACCTGGCTCAATTAGACCCTCTGTGTGTGTGTGTATATGTGAGGCTTGTGCTACGGCGTATCCGTGCAAATATTTTTTTAAGTATGGCCGGTGTGCTTTTGTAAATAGAAGTGAGTGCGATGGCCAGGTGTCGCCATGTGTGTCGTAGCAAGACAGCAGCCAGGGGGACATTAGCTGTCGAGGAAATGTAAGGAGGGACAACCTCATGCTCACTGTCCTTCCCCGTCGACCAATGCTAAGCAGGCAACAGATGGCCTGCTGGCATACTAAGCTGTATAATAGTTGCACACAAACACACACACATACACAAATTCACACACTTTGGTAACTAGCATGTCTATGTCTTCTGAGAGCTGCAAAGTTGCAAATCTGTTTTTCATCCCTCTCCACCTTTAGCATTGCCAAGCACACAGTGCGGTGATGTCACACAGTACACTAGCGGGTTAATTTGCTGGTCTTATCTCTGTGCTCCTAACACTCATATGGATGCTGATGCTGTGTGATGATGCAGTGATGCAGGTATGTATTAAAGTCAGAGGAAGGAGTCCTGCAATCAGCTGAATGCAAAAACAAGAAAAACCTCTTTAGCCTTTTTTAAAACTAGTCTGTCTTATTATTTTGACCTGTTAAGCAACCTGGTGTCATCACAAAAATGTACTATAGGCATTTCAATTTGCAGTACACAAAGATTTGTAAAGCAAACTACATGAATCAACATACATGAAAGGTGTTTGAGGATTTTGGAGAAGTCTGCTCATGTGGCCCACCAGGATCATCTTTCTTTTTAGCCTCTCTGTCTATGGACTGCAGAGGCTTCATTTATGTCACTAGGGTAATTTCTTTCTTTCTTTTTTTTAAAATTTAATTTGTATTTGATGGACCCTAATTGGCATTTGCTTCCTGACGTTTTAATACAGGGCCAATTTACTCGTTTAAATTGATGTATTTTGTTGTCACCGTGGAAAGGAGGAGATGAGGCAGTTAGTGCTCTGTGCCACCAAATTAACACCTTCAAGATCCTATTTATTACAGCCCAGGCAGGGGGAGAAAGCACATCCACCAGGCACCCCCAACCCTTTAAAAAGCAGCGCTGAGTCACAGATCACATGCTCCTCCATCAGGGATCGCCTCACATGCGGACTGTGACCTTGTTTTGAAATGCTAAAGCATTCCACTAGCCATTAACTCAAGTCATGCCTTTGGTTTTGGTGACTCATTAACTTCAATTCTCCGGCTCCACAGTTTGAGAAGCTCGGGGAACACATGAAACTAATGCGGGCGTCTGTGAGGCAGAAAACAAAAGCAATTGTGAGCTCCTGAATTCAAAATGCCGAATTGTGTGCAGCTAATTCGCCGTCCACTTAATGAGGCGGAGTTTTAATGAGTCGGGGATACGGATATATACACACATACGTTATCCCAAATTGCGAGGGGTGAGGCAGAAGCATTTCACCCCAGCGCTGATCTTTTGGGACAAAGAAAAACAGCATCTGTCTTCAGATCCATAGAAATTCTTCACAATACAAATGATGGTAAGCTTTTGGAAGATATTGGATATCAAAAGTGAAGGGAAACCTGTGAGGCCCCCTCTAACTACATAACTCATAGAATGAATGCACATTTTGAGGTATACTGTAGATCAAAGATGCATCTTTCATTCGAGCCCTCTTTATTTATTAACAAATGTACAGTCAAAGCAGACAACCTGTAGGACTTCTGAAGTCAAAAGCTGTGAAGCAGCTTCTATTCTCTATTCTTCTCTTTGAATTTTGGCTATAGAGATTTTCTTTAAAGATTATGGAGTTCAGGTATTGATGTTGGAAGATATATATGCAGCGCTTATCTTATTGGCGGAAAAGAGCAGTTATGCTGTGAAGTTCCGTCGATTAAAAAAACAAACAGATTAAATGCATCTATCTTTGTTTATTTTCTATGATTTCCTTTTCGGACTTGAAGATGTCAAACCGTGTTCGCCTTTTCAGTTTTTGTGGCGTAATAGAGATGCAGATAGATAAATACTGACTTGTTACTCATTTGTAAATCCATCCATTATAATTAGCATTGATGAAAAGGAGTAGCAACAGTGTTTACAATGCAAAAACAGACACATAATGACTGATTTAAAGAAGATACATATAGCATTGGTAGAGTGCAACAAATAGAACTGGGGATGGATGAGCAGTAAGCTGCCTTACACAGGATATCCAACCACATCCTCCTTCCTTAAGACATTTGGATCCATGTGGTACATAGTCCACTCTGTTACTGGGTCACCTGACAATATTTAATTTTCTTCAATTTTAATCAAGTTAGTTTGCAAAAAACAGAAATCACTAGTGACACTACAAAGAACTTGTACTGAATGTAGGCCAGTCATATTATATCAGTACCAGAACTGACTTAAGTATAGTATATGCAAATCAGTATTTTCATACCTATAGTTTGTTTTCTCTGGTGCAAATCAGTTGCTTAGTTTGTAAACTTGTAGCTTTTCACATGGTTTGGTTTCTTTTCACACAGAGAAAAGTCCAAGGGAACTCTAAGCGAACCAAAACGTGGCACTACAAACCATGTGAGAATGTTCAGTCCAATTACTGGCCAGATGTGTTTGGGGCAGGAGCCACAGATGTAAATACAGAAAGAAGGTGCTATGCTTCAGGCTAATTTATGTTTCTTTGATGGCTAGCTCCTAGCTCCAGAATAGAAAGCATACCTCTCTACAGAAAGGTGTCTAACTCAAACTTCCAACATACACCTGGTACTTGGGTCGGATCAAGGTCGGATCACATTAACACCATAAACGATCTGCTCTGGACTTCGTTAGGAACCGAAACGAGGCCAACTGCTCCAAAGGGTCTGCAGTTGTTTTGTACAGTCGTGTTCACAACTGTACAAACGACCGCAGACAAGGGGGAAAACAAACCACAGTTCAATTTAAACAGATCACAAACACAGCAGGCTGTATAAATATCAAAAGACTCTTTGTTCAACGTAGAAGTCAAACGTGTAGAATCCTTCTTCCTGCATCACCATCAAATGTTGGGTGTAAAATGTGTTGCCAAAATGTTACTCAATTCAGTTAAATTTGTATTTCTAACACCAAATCACAACATCAGTCTTTGTCAAGCACTTTATATCTTGTACATGGGAATGTAGTACCAGTGGATGACTGAACAACTTTGCTGACCTATACCCATCAAGTGAAAAAGATTAAATGGAATGGACAAAGGCCAGTTAAGTTCTTCCAACCAAACATTACTTTGGCTTGGCTTTGTGTAGTGCTGTGATCAAACTGGAGCTGATGCACAAAGTTTGAATCACAATATTTAAAACACAGTCTGCTGTATCATTAATACGACATTTAAACTCAAGGGTGTTCCTATTCTTATAGCCCCTGATAAGCTGAGACAGCAAGTGGGAGATGGAAAGATACAATATGGATGGTGGACAGGCAGATGGACAGATAGATGGTAAAATGATTCATTAAGTCAACAGATTCTCCATTAATTTTCTGCATGCAATTGTCATCCAGGGCCCGCAGATGCTACTAACACGAACATGCTAATGAGTCATTCATATGTGACAGGGTCTCGTTAATTTCTCATTACCATAGATCATGGCGCATGTCAGCTAACACGGTTGAATATGACAGCTCCCTTCAGTGCATATGTGTGTTTGTTTGCACACACTTCCTCATCATGGCGAGCGAACAGCTGTATGCCTGGTAAAAAGAGCTGGGAACACAATGAATATTATTTTTAGCTTCAAATAAGCTTTGCAAGCTCAGGTCTCTCCTCTTGTGTTAGGGTAAATATATTTTGGTGCCAAAAATGGCCCATGTGCCAAAACCTGAACACACTCCAGCTTCGTGGGTGGACCGAAACTCGCCATAGTGTGATGTACAAGCTGATTGGCTCAATGGCGCGTGACGGCTGAGGTGATTGGATCAACAGTGCGTGAGATCTACTTCGATTGGGTGAAGTGACCACCGGCTGAATGCAGGAGGCACAGCTGCTTTCGAAGCTCGCGACTCTCCGTCCTGCCGCGCATTCCAGCGCACACACACCGAAGCACACATCCACTGTGAGCATGCTGTAGCTCCATATGTAGCACCATGCTGTGTTGCTCTAGGGAGCCATTACCATTTAGAGTAGGGGGAGCGATCCAGCAGTGCTAGACAGAGCCATGGCTCATGTAGTGGCCAAGCTCTCTACTCAGGAAGCGAAACTCCTCGAACACTGCCTGCCTGTTGCCGTCTGTCCTGATGCCAGCAAACTATTAGCTGGAGAGTTATCCATCATGAAACTGCTCCTGGTTTGGAAGCAAATTTCATCCTCTCCATTCCTGTTTTGAGGATGGGTTGTCTTTGCAGCAAGCACAGGGACTCACACATCTGAGAAATTCCAAAGAAAATTCAGAGACATGCAACCTCTTATTGTGATTATGTGTATATAAGTACCAGCTAAGTCACCTGGCCAGGCGGCAGAAACTCAACCGGTATATTTGGATGATGTCCAACAGAGGCTGGAATATAATCATCTTTTACTGAATTTACTAGTTTTGAATGTGTGTCTCTATCAGGAAATGTAGTAAAGCATAGCTCACATAAAGATTTTAAAATCAAGTCAAGGAATAAAGAAATAGAGGAAGTCAAAGATTTTAAGTCTTTAGGACTAGTTGTAGATCCGCACGTCAAATCTGATGAGCATGTGAAGACGATTTCAAAGATGGTAAAGACCAATTGGAAACGCTTTAAAATCATTCAACATCACATATCCACTTTGGCAGCTTGCTTATCTATGCGCTGCATGATATTTTCTCATTTTTCATATTATATGACGGTGTGAGTTCAAGCATCATGTTTATAAATAAGCATCTGTCATCTTTATACAACCATACTTTCGTTTGCGTCATGGAAATACAGATTTTTGTGGGAAACCTGTGTTGCTGGTTCAAAATAAATCAGTCAGTCGGTTACCAATTAAACTAACATACATGTCTTTGCACTGTGGGAGAGAGCTGGGGTACCCAGAAGGACCCTAACCAGCCAGGACCTTCAAGGAACCAACCGACAGTGTTAACCACTACACCATTGTCTTACCTTCAAAATGGACTTTACAGAAAGAAAAATATTTCATCTACAAGTACTGCAAAATAGACTTAACACAAAGTTCTAAGGTTATTTCAAAGTCAGAAGCAGTTCTTTTAATACCTACTTGAGTCCGGCTTCAAAAGTTCCCACTGACTCCCATATTAAAATATAGAAAGTGTACAGCAGAAAGAAGCATGTTTACAGACTGGTTTACACAGTAGTACAAATAAGGTTTGCGTCTCCTCCTCCATAATGACTTTAATAATTGTATAAATGAATAAAGTCTGCATGAGGAGTGCGGTGGCTTTGAGTGACATGGGGAGGCAATCACAGAGGCAGCTAATTGGGAGCATTTTGAATGCAAATATCTGACAAATAATAATAGCAGATCATCTAAGGTGAATCTATGGTGCACAATTAATTAGCCATACATTCCATTAATGCATCTTTTCAACCAAGCTACTATTAGCTAAAAACAACTCAAGCCTGTCATCCAAACATGGTCATATCTGACTCAAAAACTATAAAAACTATATGGTGCCATTTCAAGTAACAAACTTGAGGCTTTTAATGGGTACTCCATTAATAAGTTGATAACGTCAAAGCGACAGAATTCAGTTTCGCATACACTGTATTGAAGAAAAATATATATAAAAAATGAAATTCACACCTGGAAAAATTTGGAGGTATAGAAGATAAAGGAAAACTTTGCACACATGCAATAATAAATTGAATGCATGGCTGTAACCAACCATGTTTTTTTGGATTGGTCTGATTGGGTGGCTGTAGCTCAGGAGGCAGAGCTGGTCATCTGCTAACAGAAGGTTGGTGGTTTGATCCCTGGCTCCACAGTCTGTATGCCAAATATCCTTGGTCAAGATACAAACAACTTCCTTGATGCATCCATCGGAGTGTGAATGTGGCTGAATGTTAACTAGAAAGCACTTAAAAGCGTAGAAGAAAGTGCTAGTGTGAATGGGTGAATGTGGCATGTTGTATAAAGTGCTTTGAGTGCTGCAGGAGAGTAGAAAAGCTCTATATAAGAATCACTCCATTTACCATTGGGTTGTGTTTTAGATGAGGCGACTCATAACTGGCTGGTTGTGAATCAGCCAGAGTAGGACCAGAGCCTATCTTCATGCTCTTTTAATTTCAAGTGAAGGAATAATTCTGTATTTTACACACAGATTCAATATTCCTATGTGCAGTTGCTTCTGCAAAAGAATGAAAATGTACAAACTAGTGTTATTGCAACTCTAGAGTCTAGTTGTAGAAGTGTGGTCTTCTACAACTAGAGGAAAAATTCAGAACCTTACTAATTTCTGTTGAAGGTAAGCACCGATTTATTTTAACGTGTCGCATTTTAAACGTGAGGAACAAAAAATATTGAAAAAAAAAAACAATCAAAGTCAGTTGGCGAGCGTACAAAAGAGTATCCGAGTTACGGCCATCACAGAAGCAATCTGAGTAAGAGATTCGACTGCGATCAGAATAAATGAGCTGCCTCTGAAAAGAACCTTTCCTCTGTGAGATTTCTGTTAGCTCAGTCTGGCTTTCCCTGATAATCATGCCAAATATTCCCCCTGCCTGTTTTTCACTACTGAATCTGTGTGTGTGTCTGTGTGACATTTTTTAGCTCTATTACAGAGCAGGAAGCTGACACAGGCAGCAGGCAAAAGTGGACTGAAACTGTCATCACACTGCCACTATAATTCACAACAATGTTGGGTAATTTATCCAGGCTCATTTTCCAGGCTGATTTACTAATTGAACCTGGTAGGAAAATTGCTCGGGAGCAAAAAGAAAAGAGAAAAAAAAAAGAAAATAATAATCAGACAGAATGATAGGGTACAGCGTCAGAGCGGGCTACCGCTAAATGACTGATTAATTACAGATTAAATACAGTTTAATTGATTTTAACTGATGCCGAACTTTGGGCGCAGTATTTAGCGCTTCAGGTTCTCCGGATTTAAAATCCTGTTTGGACAGAAGCTCTTGGATAATTTTAGCAACACATAAACAAGCAAATGTACCCATCACACCTTGCCGTAGTGGTGCACACATATGCGATACAAACACACACACACACTTCTTTTCTTCTCTGTCTCCTCCATTTAGTATTTTCAAGTAGAAATCTCGGCACTCAGCAGGTGCACACATTCATCTGAATCAACAGCGTACACTGAGTGAGCTTGCAGCGTGCACAGTGAAGCCGGCTATCTGGCAAACATAAGGAGAGAAAGAATATGCTGTGGGAGAAAGAGATCGCCCTGCGCACTGTCTCTCTGCCTGCCCTGTGCTTATCGGCGGTGGGGAGCTGGAGGCAGGCAATGGTGGCCCGTCACGGCTCTTTGGGCTGCCAGGAGATGGCCATTATCGCTGGCACTCCATGACTGTCTGCGCCACTATCGCCACTCCACAAGGTTCCTCTTTATGTGGTGAGGGATATTTCTCCAAAGTGTGTGCCCATGTAGCATGTGTGAGGAGAGGAAGGCATCACGGATTGAAGCTTCCTTCCATCTCAACACAGAGATCAATACGGACTGACAAAGAAGGGGGATGGGGTGAAAGCTTTTTACTGGTCAGAGGGCTGCCAACACTTTCCACTGTGGCCTGAACTTTGACTAGAGCTGGCACAAAGTAATGAAGTTGGTGTTGAGCGGTTCATAACAATTTAGGACGCAATTGAAAGGCTGTTTTAGAAGACGACGAGTCCTTAAGCAGGTTAGGTTTATCATTATGGCCATCTTAGTTCATTCCCACAGCTCATGTTTCATTATTATAGCAGTATCACAGCAGCAGAACAAATTACACTAGTTAGCAGTGTTGTGAGGTACTGCAAATGCAAAGCAGGTATTAGACGGGACATCACTTCATATTCTCTACTGTTCACTGGTTTCACCTTACTTAAGCTATTGTGCAGAGGTCTGGGGCAATAACTATAAAAGTACATTACATTCACTTTTTACTCTTAAAAAAAAAGCAGTTCGAATCATCCACAATGCAGATTATAGGGATCATACAAACTCGCTATTCTTGCAGTCTGAAATTTTGATCTAGTGAAATTCCAAACAGCACAAATTCTGTTCAAAGCAACAAATAATGAACTACCATGTAATATTCAGAGTATGTTGTTTTTGAGAGAAGTTATAATTTAACAGGGTTTTGTAATTTCAAAGCCGTGAAGGTACGTACTACCAGAAAAAGCTTTTGTGTTTCTGTGTGTGGAGTGAAGCTGTGGAACAGTTTGAAGATGGAGTTGAAGCAAAATCCAAACATAAAGCAGTTCAAAAAGAGTTATAAAGATATGATCCTCATGAGTTATAAAGAAAAGGGAAAATGTTGAAAGTCAGTGAATGTCTGTTTAGGAAATTTTAAGACAAGACAAGATAAGACTTTATTGATCCCACACGGGGAAATTTTTGCATCACCTCAGCTCAGGTACAGATATCAGAAGGAAATACAAAAATACAAATAAGTACAATCAGTGAAAAAAACTAAGATAATACACTATATACAATAGTAGCATACACAGTATGTGATTATGGATATGGTTGGAAATATGGAAGACATAAACTATATAGCTTGACATAACTATTGTACCACTACTATTCCTATTTATAGACATGTACACACAGACGTACACACTAAATACACATATGTATACATATACATATATACCTGCACATGTCCATACACATGGAAGGTCCATTATCCATGAAGTGGTGACCGTGGATGTTCACAGTGTCCAGTGACTTATGACATCGTGATTGAGGAGTTATGGAGTCTAACTGCTGTTGGGATGAATGATCTGCGAAAGCGCTCCTTCCTGCAGCGAGGGTGTTTCAGTCTCTGACTAAAGGAGCTGCTCAGCCCACTCACATACTCATGCAGTGGGTGATGTGGGTTGTTCATGATGGATGTCAGCTTTACTAACATCCTCCCCTCACCAACCACCTCCACAGACTCCAGGGGACATCCCAGCACGGAGCTAGACCTCCGCACCAGTTTGTCAATCCTGCTCCTGTCCGTCCATGCATCCACTCCCCCAGTAGGCCACTGCATAGAAAAGGGCAGATGCTACCACAGTGTCATAGAATGTCCTTAACAGAGTCCTGCAGACTCCGAAGGACCTCAGTCTCCTCAGCAGGTGGAGTCGACTCTGGCCGTATTTGTAGTCCAGTCCAGTGTATTGTTGAGGTGAACACCCAGGTACTTATAAGAGTCCACTATCTCAATGTCTTTCCCTTGGATGTTCACCGGTGTTGTAGGGGGTGACTTCCTCCTGAAGTCTATGATTATTTCCTTTGTCTTGCCGGCGTTGATTTGGAGTACGTTGGTCTCACACCAGCCAAAAAAGTCACTGATGACCAGAGATGGGCAGTAACGCGTTACTGTAATCCGATTACTTTTTTCAAGTAACGAGTAAAGTAAGGGATTACTATTGCAAAAACGGCAATTAGATTACCGTTACTTTCCTGTAGGAACGCTGCGTTACTGCGTTACTAAAACCGTGATTTTCTTGCGAGAATGTCTCATGACAGTGACGTAAGCGAGTGCGACGTTCGTGACAACAGCTGTGTGCAGATCAACAATGGATCATATATCGAGTGCAGAGAGAGTATGAGCGTGCAGCGTTTAAAGCGTGGAAGTACTGACCTTATTTTGAGTTTGATTCTGTAAAAAGTGACAAAAACATTAGTGTCCGCTGTGCGTGGGAAGAAAACTTCTTTTTACAGCGAAAAAAACCCCCTAAACTTCCAAACAAGCACCGAGTAGCTACGTCGTGTGCAGATAATAGGTTTAAATATTAAACAAATTTCTTCCAGTCAGAGAATGTTGCATATAATTAAATTTTTGCTTGATGCATAAAGTTAAAAGATTAAAACTAATAAAACAAGTTTTAAAAAGAGACTTTTCCATTTGATTACATTTTGTATGATGATTATGCAGAAAAAGTAGAATTGGGCTGAAAAATCTATCACTTTATCACCTATTCAGGTTGTAAATCATGTTTTTAAAAAGTAACTAAGTAACTAAGTAATTAATTACTTTTGAAAATAAGTAATCAGTAAAGTAACGGGATTACTTTTTTGGGGAAGTAATCAGTAATTAATTACTGATTACTTTTTTCAAGTAACTTGACCAACACTGCTGATGACCCCCCTGTATTCCTGATCATTCCCGTCTGATACGCATCCAATGATGGCTGTATCATCTGAGAACGTCTGTAGATGGCAATCGTCCGAATTATAACAGAAGTCTGAAGTGTAAAGGCTGAACAGGAAAGGTGAGAGAACCGTGCCCTGTGGCGCCCCCGTGCTGCAGATTACCACCTCGGACACACAGTCATGGAGCCTCACATACTGTGGTCTGTTGGTAAGGTAGTCGATGGTCAGGTTGAAGATGCACAGGGCCACCTGACAGAGCTGGTCTGCACAGTCCCTGAGCAGTCTGGAGCAGATTCCATCCGGACCTGCTGCCTTCATCCTCTTGAGCTGATTTCTCACCTGATCAGCTGTGAAGTAGATGTGAGGCTGGGCTGGAGTGGGGGCGTGGGGCTGGCTTTGTTGTGGGTAGATGTGTGGATAGGGGTGAAGCAGGGTTGTGGTGAGAGGAGAGCTCAGGTGACAATGGCATTGCGCCCGGAGGGGGGCGGCAACTGGAGGGGGGTTAATGGAACCTGGTGGGTGGGAGAGGTGATAAGTGGACCATTGTCAAATCTGTTAAAAAACAGTTAGCCCACCCCTGGCCAGCCAATTTTATGATGTGATATATATTTTATACCAGAAATATGTTCGTTATTATTAATGCAGACTATATTAGCGGGATTAGTGGGATTACATAAGTGTGCACTTCTTACCCCTCCTTTTCGATATATAACTGAATCTGAGCAGTTGAAGCAATATTGAAATGTATTAGCTTTATTTTGTATAGCATTTTGTTCTCTTCTTTTCTTTGCTAATGAACTTTGTATATTGTTTACATGGCTGAAATAAATTAATAGACAAGCAAACAAACAAACATTGTGGGTATTTTTGCAATACCAGGTAAATAAAGGGCCATTTTAGTAGTGTCAATGCAAATTTACTACTTTTAACTTAATTTAAAGGCAGCTTATGTAGTGGAAAGCAGTGTGTCATTAATTATGCAAATTCCAATGTCTCCTTTCAGCTTTAATGTATTTCTATAGTGTTTTTTTAACCTGGACTGTAAGTGTGTCTCTAAGGCACATTGGGTTTGAATGTGCTATAGACTATAAATAAAATAGATGTGACAGTCGGCACAAAAACATTCTGACATTATTTTTAAAGTGTATTTTTGAGCTATATTTTTGTCATCCCCCCACCAAAAAACAAAACAAATTTTAACACAATTCAGCGGGCTACATGCTGAATTTAGAGGATAGAAAAAAATCAGATAATGCTGGTAATGATCTGATACCAATAATAGCTGCGGTATTGATACTGTCAATATTTGGATCAATCCGCCACCTGCTACTAATTAGAAGTTTAACTAGACTGTGGGCAGTGGAGAGGTCAAAACAACATAGAGCACTTTGGGTATTATATATCTTAATCACTCTGTAAAATTGTGAGGGTGTGCTGGATATGACAACAGAATAATGAGATGTGAGGTTTCTGCGAAAACAATGACTCCCTCAACTTTTTATCAAATGCTTGGTGGAGGTTGCTTCTGGTGAAATTGGTGGCAAAGATGGTGCTCCACTCAAAATCCTGTTAGTCATTCTTGTAGTTGCTAGCAGATTGCCGAGGCTGCCTGTAGGTTGCATGGAAGACGCTGGCTTGCCAGCAATCAAATGTTAACAAACCACTGAGTAGTAGTGAAACTTGGAAAAGCCAGAAATGAATGACTTATCCCTTACTGGTGAAACTATCAAGATCCAAAAGGTGTGACTGCTCCTTTTTTTAACAGTTTCCATTTTGCAGTTTTACAGCTGGTGAGGATTTGCAGACAAGAGGTTTTTAATACAGCACTGTTGTTCTGACTAAATTAAGCTAGCAACAGGAAGAAGTCTACTTTCAACCACTTGCCTTCTGGTCAAGGTGTACACATGTTCCCCTTACTAATGTTTAGGCCTCCATTACTGAAACTAAGCATTAAATTTCATAGCAACTGACAACAACCACCCACAGCCACTTGCCACTAGTCAAGGATTACTTACCTTTCCCTAGGGACAGTTACTTGCCAGGTGGTCCCAGCCATCTTGAGGCCTTCATTCTCAAACTAACTTGCTAACCTTTCGAAACAATAAATGCAGATAAGGCTGAAAATGTTTTAGCTTTTTTTAAAATTGGTCATAAAATATTAAGCAATGTCAAATCTTGACCTGCTGGCGGCACAAGAAGAAAATCTAAGAAATTATAATGTGGAGTGAATATCTGCACAGAAGTTTCATAGAAATCCATCCAGTAGTTAGTGAGTATTTTACTGAAACTACAGCAGTATAATGTTACAGGAGATGGCACAAAAAAAAAGTCAAAGGAACAAAGTGAAAGAGTCAACCACTGCAAAATGTGGATATTCAAGTTTGTGTGAGATGCAGAGAGAGTTCACTGGGTGATTGACCTGCTGCTTGTGACACTAGATGAAAAGATGCCCTGATAAAAGGGTACCTTTTATCAGGGCATCTTGGTTATTCACTTCAATAATATTCTATCCTGTAGCTGCAGAAAACGTTCACATACAGATAAGATATTAATAATGCTTAAAAGCTCATTTGATCCTCCAGAATCCAATATTAAAACGGCACGCTGAAACACTAAAGCACAACAAATTACTAATGGCAGCAGCCTCTCCATATCTTACGCTGAACTAAACAGAAATCAGAAAATGCTGCGTTTTCCCCGGCTGCTTGTTTTACAAATACATCCCTCAGAAAAACGATGCAGTAAACATGCAAAGTATTAAGATTTTCAGTTCAGTAAAAAAAGATAGCCACAAGCACAGAAAACTCTACCGCAACCAATGCAAACATCCTCATTTTTATTTCACTTTGTGACTCTTCTCCAACTTCTCCTGATACAAAATTAAGGTGCATTAATGCAGTCGTCAGCCCTCCCCACGGTCCAATCATGTTTGCGTCCTCAGGATGGGAGATAATTACAGTAGGAGAGTTGACACTAAACTCCCAAGCACTGCTTTGCACACAAGCACGCACATGTAAGGGCAGAGAAAATTTAGGGATGTGGGTGCAACAACCACTTTGTTCATCAAACGGCTGCTTTAAAGTGGGCACAAGCTGCCCTCCTCCTTGTTGTGGTTAATTTTGGATTTGAGTTGAATGCATTCTCTAATTTCTGTTTGGCTGCAACACAAAGTGAGTTTTGCTGTAAACACTGTACACTGATCGCGTCATCCTTTCTTCTAATTCAGCTCCTAAATAACAATTCTGGTTTCACCTCTGGTGGTCCAAACCAAAGAGTGGGGGAGTCTTACTGGGCAAATCCAGATCTGGTGGAAGCAAACAATAGATAAACAATAAAAACCTATTCAAATATTTCTACTGTACAAGCATTTGTATGTAAGTAATACAACCATCTGAATCCTGGATAATCTCTTCTGCATGGTGCAGAATATATAATCAGTCATGTGAATTGGCGTATAGAAAAACAAAGCTTCTCTGTAGCATAAACACTAAGCATCGCAAAGACAGTACTGTATATTAAAGGCCTTTAATGCCTGAATCACCCTGAGCTGTTTTTGAATAGGAAAATGCCACCAAATAAAATTTTAGCTCAAATGAGATAAAAGTGAAGTTGTATTTCTCATTATGCGCTCATTCATTTGTGGCCACTCGTGTTGAAAGCTAAGGAGCTGCGCGCCTGATCACCCGAGAACCTCGTTCATCGAGCCTGCAAAACCAGAGCCGTCACTCTGCTTAGACTGCGCCCTTTCCTCTGGAAATGCTTGCTGTCTTACTCATTTGTAGCACCTGGATATGGCATCAAGTCCCTGCAGTTTGCTAATTAGCAAAACTCAGCTGTCGAGTGAGCTTCTGAATAGCTGGAGAGGAAGCCTGTAAACAAAGTGTCACTTTGCCATGATATTTCCTTCATGCCTCAGTTGCATTGTTTGTTTCCCTAATCAGCTGCTTCCAAAAGTGTGGGGTTATTAATGGTACGCTAATCTCTGTGTCCGGGTGTGAAATGGGACAGGAAGTGCTGAAACAGGGACAGATTTTTGCTTTTTTCCCCATTGTGCCGTTGTAATTTTTCACCCAGCAAGCTGTTGTTTAGGTGTTTGCATTAATTTTGCATACTTCCCCCCATGCTTTCTCCCCCTTCGACAGCAGCCTAACGCAGGTGCCAATACTTAGGCCAAAGATCAGTTATGTGCCGCGTACACCTTTAAAAGTCAAAGTAATGTATGTTTGCTTGCAGAGATTAGGAAGTAGGTGTTAATGGGATGAGAGGGTCCAGACTGAGTGCACCGGTTCCAGCCTCGATCTAAAACTGTGGAGCAGCTTTACATGATGTTGCTCAGGAAATAAATATCTGCCAGGAAGAGGGACTGACAAATAAATAAATAAAAATCACGACACGCACAGCTTGTTCCTGTCAGTGAATGTGTCATATACTGCCCTACAAATCATTAAAAAAAAGCTGCGTGCAGTGTATATGTGTGAATGGATGAGCACGACTCTGATTTGTCAACATTACTTAAGCACAACATCACTTTTGTGGAGGTTTTAACCAGTAGTACATCAATATGTGTGGTTCTGCTCTATATTCATCAATGCAGAGAGATTTAGCTGCATTGGCACAAAACCACAGATCAGACCCAATTTCAGCTTGATGTGTTTGGGGGGGGGGGGGGGGGGGGGGTGAAATTGATACAGCTGTCAGCAAACAATCTTTTGAAATCTCCCTGCCTCTGTGTGTGATCCCTCATCCAATATTAAGTGGCTTCCAACCATCAACAACATAAATGCTAAAAAAGTGCCCATTCAATCTTGACACTCCATTAGAAGTGCTCAAAATATTAATCACGAAATGCGATGACATCTAAGAAGGCATCTCGAACGTGGCACTGGCAATAGTAGCTGATGCCAACGGCATCTGGACAAATCCCATCTGAATATCGAGTTCAGACAGATGGCACTGATGTAGGTAAACAGTAGCTGGACTTTGGAGCTTCCTAAAAAGTTTAAAAACAGCTTGTTGCTGTCTGTGATTAATCTTGATTTTAAAACAAATATAGAACTGAAAACTGAGAACTGACACGGAGGCTGGTGGGTCAAAATGATACATAGGCAGGCAGACTGAGGTGAACAAAAAGCGAGCTGTTTATTGAAGAATGTGGGCAGGTTTGAATAAATGTTGAAAACATAGAGTACAAAGAAAACTGAAAACTACAACTACTTTAAACCTAAACTTTGAACACTACGGCTAGGAAAAACTGAGCTTGGGAACACTGGGAAGGAAGAACAGCAGGTCGTGGAGAACAAAGTAGAGGCAATGTGTACATGTAAGGGTAATAAGAGAAAGTGGAGACAGCTGGGGAGACTGAAACAGATGAACTGAATCACAGAAGACAAGACACAGGGATCAAAACTAAAAGCAAAGCTAAAGGAACACAGTGGAGGGAACACTAAGGGAGGAATTGAATTCAAAAGCAACTTAGAACTAAAAACTAAACATGCATATACACATTACATGAACCAAGGATCAAATGGAATATTTAAATCATATTTAAATGAGTCAAAAGTTCAAAAGCTTAGAAATGCTGGGTAACAAACACAGTAACATAACAAGGATATGTTTGATTTTTCATCTGATTTGTATTCACCCACTGAAGAACTCCACAGTGGTTCCAGCCCCACTATGACCTTACAATTGATAAACAGATGAAAATGGATAGATGGATGGAGCAGTTATAATCCGGTCGTTAAGTCTGACGTCACTAGCTGTGTCTGGGCCTAAACTCCGCTGCAGGTCCATATATCAAACGATCACTATGGCATTACTGAGAGTTGAAAAACTGTCTAAAGTCTTTCATCTTTAATAAAATGATCAGCGTTCTGCTCTACCAGGTGTAACAATTGAGTTTAACATCCAGACATCCATGAAAACGGAATTTATGACATTTAACAGAGTTAGAAGTTAGCAGGAAGTTAGCTCGCTAGCTTCTATCTAAACACAATAAAGCATGTCCTGACTGCGGGGTTTTGGAAACAAATTAAAACGTACAGCTCTGTTATCACTTCCAACATAAATGAAGACAGAAAACTAAACAGCAGTGATGTTTGTAGGGTTACTGAAGTTTGGCTAGCTGGTATATAATGATGTGCTACGTGATTGCTAGCGACACAGCAATGTTAGCATAATATAAACAAGCTAACTTTTTTTCCACTCGATAAAAGTTAACGTGAGCGTTCTCGGTGGTCAGGAACAAATCACATGGCAGGATGCTGTAAAAGGACCAAACTTCAGCAGGAGAACAACTGAGATAATCCATCCACAATACAAGGTTAGTCATTCATATACTGCTGCATGGGCTGGGCTGTAGTTACATCCTAAGGTTTTAAAAACTGAGCTTAAATAAATGATTAGCGGTAATAAAAGCCGAGGGAGGTCAACAGTGATCACTGACTGTTTTAGGAGCTTTTTGAGATTAAATAGAAGAAAATACAAAACATTAAACATGTTAACAACACAAAAGCATATTAAACGCAGACTACTTTATGCCCAGAAGTAGGATTCGTCATGTCATCACTTAAAGACCGGATTGGTGATAAACAGAGAGAAGCCTAGATTATGCTGAAAACCCTTAGTGGTCATTTTAAGAGGTTAATTTTAAGCTGGAAAAAAGTCAGTGGAAAAAAAAATTAACACCATATGTGGAGAAGTACTAGGAAAACCACTGATTTCAAAGATCAAGAGCTGTAGCCCAATGTGTTTCCATATAGTGTATGTCCATACTGTAGATGGAACTCATGTAAGAGGGTGGGGAGCCACATGGATTAGAGCCCACACCACTTTTCCAGCCTCCTGCCCCCTGATGCAGACTTTTGTTGCTGTTGTAAAGTGGCCACACACCACCCACTGCTTCCATTCAACAGGGTGGAACAACCATTGACTCAGATGATCGCTACCTAGTAGCAGGAAGAGAAGGCCCCCTACTGGATATATGTACAGGACTTACAATCACAACAAGCATTTGAGTCTTGCCTATAAATGTATCTGTACTGCATTTGTTTCAAATTGAGCAGAGAAGCTGGATACAACCAAATCATCTCAGAGTGACTACCTGTGACAAATCTGAGAAAATGTCACAGAGCTCACAAACTTGGATGAACACAAACATGCTAAGGATTTATTATCTTTTCCGTATTTACCTTGCTATTTTTATTTAAACATCGTGACGAGTCAGCAGAGCACACACAATCAGGGTACAAACTCAAATTCCTTTTTTCTCCACCAAAACCAAATCAGAGCAGCAGTTGCCTCAAGATGCTTTATATTGTATGGTAAGGTAGCCCTTTGAGCAAGCGCCTGGCAACAGTGGGAAAGAAAAACTCCCTTTTAACAAGAAGAAACCTCCAGCAGAACTAGGCTCAAGCAAATGACCCACCTCTTCCACTCTAAGACAAAAAACTATATATTTTTTTCTTTCAGACTTGGACCTTGTCATCCATCTTTTCCTGTTTGATACCCGAACTCATCATTGCAAACATGATCATGTGACCTCAAAAAGGCCACTGAAAGCAGAGGATTAAGCCAGGGTGTGGAGGAAAAGGCAGCACATTTAGTCGTTGTGGGGTGACACTCGCTAATAGAGCTGTAATCTGGTGTGCGTTGACGCCAAAACTCACGTAACTGTGTCAGTGCCCACTCTTGCGGTGTGTTTGATGTTGTCAGAGAGCGAGGCAGAGCATGCACGCCTGACTGTGCTTGGAGCGAATGTGTGTGTGTGTGTGTGTGTGAAAGAGGGGAGGAACTGGGTGTCAGGGGACAGGGGAGGGAGGAGGATACGAAGGCAAAGGGGAAGGCAGCAATCAAGGCTCAATCTGCACATCCTCTGCCCCCAATTAGTGTATGAGGAGTATAATAAGCAGCGGCTGACACCTCCCAGCGGAAAATGACATAAACAAAGGGGCATGTGCGAAACAAGAGGAGGAGAAGGAGAGAAGTGTCGAGTAGGAAAAAGTGAAAGAAAGGAGGTGGAGGGGGTGGAATCAATTCTCAGCTTTGCGCCTCAGGCCACGGCATGTCATCACATCTGTATCAAACCTGTCAGAAGCTCTCGGTCTACCTGTTGGCTGAGCGAGCAACCGCTGAGAAGAAGAGAGGAAAGTGACAGTGGGTGAGAAAGAGAAAACAGGAGGAGGGGGAAACAAGACGGGAAGAGATCCGGAGGTGTGAGGGGAACAGGGAGCAAGAGCAGCCAATTGTAGGCAGCTGAGTTGTGACTAAAAAGCTTTTTGTCTGTGGTTTTCCCTTCTACAGAGGTGGGTTTACACTCTTGAATCAACAGCATACATACATTTGAAGAAGGGGATGCATTTTAGAACCAGCAAATGAGTTAAGGCTTCTAGGTAGCAAAAAAGAGCAAATTAATACAATAAAATAGCTAAATAATGTTGTTTTGCAAAACAGCTTAAGGCAAATGACATATTGGACAAAGACATTTTTAAAAGCCAACATACCTAGATCTAATAATCTGTTACAAACATTTTCTCTCTGAATTCGATCAAGGCACAAGTGTGCGTTAGCAAGTGCATGGTTTATTTTAGACCTCTTCACATCGATCCAATAAATAGTGGTGTTTCTCTCACAAGTGATGGTTTCCGAGTGCTTCTGTTGCTGTCTTGGCACTTTGCTAGAATTGGCCAACTTCTCTCTCAAGATGACGCACTTGGGCTGCCATGAGAGTGGGTAAGGGTTCCTCTCTTCTTTAGCTGGTGTGCCATCTGCACTGGTGGTTCGGTGTTGCTTGCACCACACGGGAAAATTATCAGTTTTCTCCCTTCACTGATTTTTTTTCTTTTTTAATCCCCCTGGTTGTCAATCAGGGCCTTATGTGTCACACTCTCACAACTCCCACCATCCTGCAGCCATGCACCTGATTTTTTGTGAGTGGGCACATTGCCTGTATGGGTGCATGCAAAGTTGCCTTCTTCTTTTTCTTCTTTCACCTGCCTCCATCTCACCCTATCCCGAGCATCTACCTCTGTTACACCAACCCTCTGCATTTCCTCCTTCACTACATCCTTTCTCTAACATGCACATGTCCAAACCAGTACTGGAACTCTCCAAACCATTCATCATTGCAGGTCTCGCTGCCATCTTGTAAACCTTTCACCCTGACCCTCGTCTCCACCCGCTTCACCCCACGTACACTTTCTCCTTTACCTTCACCTTTCTTTGGATGGTTGACCTCAGGTATTTAAACTCATGTACCCTCACTCCTGTGCAGTCTTATTCTACAATTATCACCATATCTGAGCCATTGCTATAAGTGATGAGAGGGGATACGCGGACATGACTTTTACTCTAAAAGTTTGAATAGTTTTAAATATTTTATATGAAGCTCTTTTTTTTTTTTTAAAGGTGAGGCTCAAATGCAAAGTGGGCATATCATGGATTTCCACTCCAATTACAGATTTGCAAAGTCATGACAGCACTGTCACATCTAGTAAAATCCCTTCCACATACCCCTGATGAAGCAGCTTTGAAGTTGGCATTGAATATTTAACAATTTTAGGAGTTGTAAAGGTTCAGTGTTTGTGCTTCCTTACCTGTGTAAACACAATATTTCATCAGGGGCTTTTTTGTGCTGAATCCTTATCTACAAAAACTCTCCAGAAGAATCAGCAGCCTAATGGTAGCAATTCTTACAGCGGAGTTAGAAAGTCAGTGCAAGCATGCGCAAGGAAGTGCATGTTTTTGAGGTTGTTGACAGGTGTGTACGATACAGTTTCAACAAAACCTGATTTATCAATCAGCTCTTTGCTTCCGGCCTCCAACTGAGTGAGTGTAACTACAGCACAGCTGAACATTTTGACAAAATCTTTGTGTCTATCACACCGCATCTCTTCCTTCTGCTCACACATAAGCCAACGCACCAGTGAGATGTTATTTTTCATCTCACTCGCTCTGTTGGAAATCTCCCTCGGGCAATTCGTTGACTTCTCTCTTCACATTGAATTTGACAACCTCACAGCCAGATGTTGAAGACAAGATCATCTTTTAATTAACCTGGGACAAACTGCTATTTCCTCCTTGTTTTTCCTTCCTAACAGTGCTCGGCTAAGCTCATATACTGTCAAAAAAAATCATCCCAAACAACACAGACAGAACCACAACAGAGTTTAGCAACTTTTGTGAGTTAACCTTTAATTAACCTACATTCATCTACGCTAGCATAAAAGAAAATCTCGCAAATTGCTCGCTGTCTTTCATGTGATCCACGCAGCTGCATAACAAGGTACATCAAAAAGCAACTGAATATGGAAGTTGCTGCATGTTTTTTCTTCTCTTTTGAAAATAGTACCCTAAAGACCTGCCCAACATAAGTGATATGCTCATATAGCATCGCTTTAGAGTTTAGAGATGTGTCTAGGGCGATCGTGGCTCAAGAGTTGGGAGGTCTCCTTGTAATTGGAAGGTTGCCGGTTTCGAGCCCCGGCTTGGACAGTCTCGGTCGTTGTGTCCTTGGGCAAGACACTTCACCTGTTGCCTACTGGTGGTGGTCAGAGGGCCTGGTGGTGCCAGTGTCCGGCAGCCTCGCCTCTGTCAGTGCGCCCCAGGGCAGCTGTGGCTACAATGTAGCTGCCATCACCAGTGTGTGAATGTTTGTGTGAATGGGTGGATGACTGGATATGTAAAGCGCTTTGGGGTCCTTAGGGACTAGTAAAAGCGCTATACAAATACAGGCCATTTACCATTTTAATCAATGGGCTGCAAAATGACATGTGGACATGTGTATTTTGCTGTCAGCCAACACTATTCTCAACTCCTATCGTTACAGTAGTAGCTTCAGTTTTTCGCATCAAAGTAGAGAGTGACTAATAGAAAACTGACATTCCTCAACAGATGATCCTTGAGAACCAGGAAGACAGCTGGGGTCCTCCAAACCAATGGGAATTCTAAAAATCTAAAGTCCACAGTATTAACAGCACATTTCCTGAAGCAAATAGAAGCTAAAGAGCCAAATATTTTCTCTCAGTGGATGCTGGAGACCATTAGTCACATTATTAGATGCTCACAAATACAACCCTGGATTGACCTGATATTACAGGCCACTGACTGATAACAAGTTTGCCATAATAAGTATATATATATATCTGTATAGTTCCAAAGCAACGTAACAATCATTTCAGTGAACTTAATGTACACTTACAAAAGTATAGACAAAAACCCTAATGACTTTCTTATGAGCAGGCATTTGGTGAAACTGCCTTTTAATAGGAAGTAAGCTCTAAAAGAAGCAGGCTGAGGGAGAGTGGGCATCTGCTGCAGTGTGTTAGGGGGCTGAGGGGAAAGAAAAGAGATTAATATGCGTGTTTAACTTTATTTTGTCTGTATTTCATGTGGTGGTTCTCCCTCATGAAAAAAGATTTGCTGGATTTCGTGTACAGTTTATCTGCTCTATAGATGACCTAGTTTAGTTTAAAAACAATTGCAAGCGAGTTAAAATCTCTTCTTTTTTTTTTTAAATACCACAGATTTTTACATAAACAAACAAAATGAGAGAAGAATTTCCATAGCAAGAGCGGGAAGAAACAGAGGTTAGGTCATGCAGTAGGGATTCGTGTGGCAGCTACATGTGTTTATTGTCCAGCGAAAAGAGAGCAGATGTAACAGCGAGGGAGATGATATCTCAGCGATTACCCCACCCACAGGGATAACTATCTGCAGCAGCCAGGAACACAGAGAGAGAAAGATTTGAGAAAGAGACAAAAACAGGCAGGAATAAGGGGTAGTGAGGTAAAAGAGCTATGGGAATAACAATACCTGATTGCTGAGCTGATGCATTGCATTTGGTGCTGTTTTTTCCCTTTGCCCAAACAATGCCTGTTTGTCGCAGAAACGCGTAGGAAACAATCCTGGAAATATAGCTCAGGACTGATATAGTGATATAGTCTCCAAAGATAACAAGAGATGAGATATTAAACTCTGAATGGCTTTTCCCGCCTTAAAAAACAGCTATTCCTTTATTTCTAGCAAAATTTCTACAAAAAACATGAGGAGGAATCCCCAAATAAAGTTTTTGTTATGCCATCACTTTATGCTTTTTGTCAAACAGAACAACTTTTCTGACTAAATAGCGAGCAACTCATTGTGCGTGTCCTGTTGCTCAGCCTCACAATCATCTGTGGCATCTTCCATTAGAAACTTGGCTCCCACGCCCTTCTTCTTTGGAGGAATATGTGGCACGGAGCTAGCCATTAGCAGTAGCTAGTGCTGAGCAAACGTAATTAAAGCAGTGGCAGGCTGGCTAATGCTGAGCTTAACACAATCCCTAGCCCCAGTCCCCCATGCTAATGTGATGGAATGTTTGTTGAGTTGTCCCTTATTGGCTTGTTAAAGACACGAGAGCCTGCGAGAGCCAAAGGAAAGCGAGACAGAAGGGCAGCTAGAAGCGAGAGGAGAAACAAAGCCAAGAAGGGTAAAGGGAGGGCTAACTGCTGAGATGAAAGGAAAGTAAAAACTCTTGTCAAACATCAATAAAAGAGACAAGAAAGTCGAAGCAAAAGTGAAAAAGCAAAGGAATGAATGAGTGGGATGTTGTGTACTCTGGATAGTAGAAAAGCTCAGAGGCCTCAGAGGCCAGAAAAGCAGATTTCTTTATTCACCAGAGTTAACTGACTTGTAGCATCTGATATATTTTTTTAATTCATTTAACGATTTTTTTCTCACGAGAAATATATATATATATATATATATATATATATATATATATATATATATATATATATATATACACATATATACACACAGTGGCTTGCAAAAGTATTCAGCCCCCTGAGTCAATACTTTGTAGAACCACCTTTTGCTGCAATTACAGCTGCCAGTCTTTTAGGGTCTGTCTCTACCAGCTTTGCACATCTAGAGACTGAAACAGCTCCAGCTCAGTCAGATTAGATGGACAGCGTTTGCGAACAGCAGTTTTCAGGTCTTGCCAGAGATTCTCGATTGGATTTAAATCTGGACTTTGACTGGGCCGTTCTAACACATGGATATGTTTTGTTTTAAACCACTCCATTGTTGCCCTGGCTTTATGTTTAGGGTCGTCGTCCTGCTGGAAGGTGAACCTCTGCCCCAGTCTCAAGTCTTTTACAGACTCCAAGAGGTTTTCTTCCAAGATTGTCCTGTATTTGGCTCCATCCATCTTCCCATCAACTCTGACCAGCTTCCCTGTCCCTGCTGAAGAGAAGCACCCCCAGAGCATGATGCTGCCACCACCATATTTGACAGTGGGGATGGTGTGTTCAGAGTGATGTGCAGTGTTAGTTTTCCACACATAGCGTTTTGCATTTTGACCAAAAAGTTCCATTTTGGTCTCATCTGACCAGAGCAGCTTCTTCCACATGTTTGCTGTGTCCCCACATGGCTTGTGGCAAACTGCAAACGGGACTTCTTATGGGTTTCTGTTAACAATGGCTTTCTTCTTGCCACTCTTCCATAAAGGCCAACTTTGTGCAGTGCACGACTAATAGTTGTCCTATGGACAGATTGCCCCACCTGAGCTGTAGATCTCTGCAGCTCGTCCAGAGTCACCATGGCCTCTTGGCTGCATTTCTGATCAGCGCTCTCCTTGTTCGGCCTGTGAGTTTAGCTGGACGGCCTTGTCTTGGTAGGTTTACAGTTGTGCCATACTCCTTCCATTTCTGAATGATCGCTTGAACAGTGCTCTGTGGGATGTTCAAGGCCTGGGAAATCTTTTTGTAGCCTAAGCCTGCTTTAAATTTCTCAATAACTTTATCTCTGACCTGTCTGGTGTCTAAATCCAATCGAGAATCTGTGGCAAGATCTGAAAACTGCTGTTCACAAACACTGTCCATCTAATCTGACTGAGCTGGAGCTGTTTTGCAAAGAAGAATGGGCAAAGATTTCAGTCTCTAGATGTGCAAAACTGGTAGAGACGTTCCCTAAAAGACTGGCAGCTGTAATTGCAGCAAAAGGTGGTTCTACAAAGTATTGACTCAGAGGACTGAATAATTACGCACACCCCACTTTTCAGTTATTTATTTGTAAAAAATGTTTGGACTCATGTATGATTTTCATTCCACTTCTCACGTGTACACCACTTTGTGTTGGTCTTTCACGTGGAATTCCAATACAATTGATTCATGTTTGTGGCTGTAATGTGACAAAATGTGGAAAAGTTCAAGGGGGCCGAATACTTTTGCAAGCCACTGTATGTGTGTGTCAAAACCATGACCCAGGTGCCTAATATCTACCTGAAGAGCTACAGAACATGTAAGTAACTGCATGTAAGTGGAGGGTTGCCAACTGCTTGCCAAAAGTCTTTCGGTAAATCTTTGGGTTTTTTTTATATACATTTCTTATTGTCACACATACACAGAACAGCTGAAAGTCTGTGGATAAAAGTGTCATTTTCTGAACTTTTGGTGAGGGGCAATTCTATTTTATACAATACTGGACGCAACAATTTTGTGGCTGAAACGCCCTTTCCCATTTCAACACGGCAATGCCCCCGTGCTCAAAGCCAGGCCCCAAAAGAATTGGTTTTCCAGGTTTGATGTGAAAGACAGCTTGACTGGCCTTTACAGAGCTCTGACCTTGCATTGATAACTGCAGAATACCAAGCGTGAGCCCGGCCTTATTGCTCAACATCAGTGTCTGACCTCGCTAATGCTTTTGTAGCTAAATGGCTGCAAATAGTTTTTAAAATCCAGTGCAAAGACTTCCAAGAAGAGTGAAAGGTTAGAGCAGCCTGCTTGAAGATGAGCTGTTCAACAGTCATAAGGTATTACCCGGTTTTCTTCAACTTTCTCTATGCCTACATTGTTTATTTGCTTTACCTCTCTAGGCCACAATTTCCACCTTTTGGGGGTGGGTGGGGGTTACATTTTAAGAGAATTACAAGCATAAATTTTCCCACGCTTTCTGAAATTTGACATATAAGAATAAGCAGTCATTAATCTTCAGATATGAAAAATGCATCCATGCAACCCTACAGATATTTCTAACAAGAGTCATTTTGGCTTGTAATAGTAGTTAAAGTACTGATCTAATAAATAACACTAATAAGTTCCATTACGTGTACCAATAAGCCACGCAAGTCAAAGAGCATTTAAAATGAGTGCAGAAGGGCTCACCTAAATGCAGCGATCATTAATGCTATCTATCACATGTTCCTGTCTCTCATCTCTGCTATGATGTGGCTAAGCTGAGTTCTGCAGGCTTTGGTCCTGCCCGTAGAGACCAAAGCCTGCACTTCTTTCTTATTCTGAGGAATGAGAAAGAAGTGCAGCACTAGTTTTGTGTATTGCCACTTGACCTGCTCTGAAGCATCACACTATGTCACAGCAACCCAGCTGCAGCGAACTGTGATTTCTTCTACGTGACTATGAAAATGGCAAAAGACATGAAGGCAAGGACTGGATCAGGCCAAGCATGTTCTGCCGGTTGCTAATGGACGGCATGGGGACTGCCGTACAGCACAGACAACCCCCCCCCCAAGAGCTACCATAAAACTTTGATGTAAGGCTAAATGCTCTCTACCAAATCCCCATGGAAAAAGAGAAATGTAAAAAAAAATGATGGTTACTCAACAAAAACGAATGGCAGGCTTCAGTGTGGCTTCTTTTTTGGCTCTTGTCAAGATGTGGAGTCTTAATAAGCTCAGCTTGGAGACAAATGGATTTAGAGATGGCACTTATTGTACCACAGAGTACAATCTGGAAGCACCAGCTTCCAGTTTGGATTCAGGAGACAGACACTATCTCTACTTTTAAGATTAGGCTTAAAACCTTCCTTTTTGCTAAAGCATATAGTTAGGGCTGGACCAGGTGACCCTGAATCCTCCCTTAGTTATGCTGCAATAGATGTAGGCTGCCGGGGGATTCCCATGATGCATTGAGTTTTTCCTTTCCAGTCACCTTTCTCACTCACTATGTGTTAACAGACCTCTCTGTATTGAATCGTATCTGTTATTAATCTCTGTCTCTCTTCCACAGCATGTCTTTATCCTGTCTTCCTTCTCTCACCCCAACCGGTCGCAGCAGATGGCCCCGCCCCTCCCTGAGCCTGGTTCTGCCGGAGGTTTGATTATTTTATTTTATATATTATATACAGAAACCCATTATTATTGATCAGTTTCATTATTGAGGTAGCAACAGGAGAGAGAGAATGAGAGAAGAAGAGGCAGCTGACAGCGTAACGACAGAATAACTCCAGCTTTGTATCTTTTTCCATTGTAGCTGAAGTACGGGACAAACTGTGTTCCTTTTCAGCTCAATAAGAAACGGGTAATATTTTCTCTGAATGTGGGACGATTCAGTTTTTTACGGGACGGTTGGCAACTCTAATAACTTATGAATAAAATAAAGCAAATCAGTAACATCGTAGCACCCACCCAGCTGTATAGAAACTCCGTCATGCTAGCTAGTACGCAGTACGAGTTATTGTAACTGACTGTAAAAAGTCAGCACAATGAAAATAAACTCCACCTAAACTTGGTTTATATCTGACCCAGAGAGACTGCAGGTCATAACTTCTTACCTGAAGTTCAGTTCACCCGACACTCAGACCAGCGGCCACCTTGGGCCTCTCCTCCTCCTGCCTCTCCTTTCCCTCATCCACCTGCTGGTCTCTGTGGAAGCTCTGCCATAGAAACCACCACTAAACAATTGAGTTATTTTTACCAGCTTTCATTGTTTATGCCGTTACAAACCCCCCCCCCCAAAAAAAAAACAAAAACCACCCATCGGCCCATAAAAATGAAAAATCACCATCGGCCCACCGGGCAAATGCCTGGTATGCCCGATGGCCAGTCCAGCTCTGTCCTACACACTTGCTACTGAACAAAAAGTGCCCACTGGCCCAAAACACCACTCTATACTCTAAGATTGTACTAATCTAGAAACCTTGCACATGCTAATAAATCCCCTTGTGTTTTAGGTTTGTGGAAAAAAATGACCACAAACCTCCAACGATGTTGATCCGGCAATGATCAAATCTCTGACTAAGAGATAATTATGCTACTGATCACCACAATATTCGGGTATACCAATACCACCTTGTTTACATATACATAGATTGCTTCTATGATCTTTTCTTCATCTTCTTCTTCCGATGTTTTGACTCAAAAGAAGTTCATGTACATCTAAATCACCTATCACTTTGGATAAGTAAAGGCATGTTTTACGTTTTGCAGAAGAGGCAAACAGATATGGGGAAGTACAAACCTGCAAGATTTCCAGTATAAGAAAACAAGAGCAAACTGTTTCTCTGAAGTAATCCCTATAAAGTCTGCAAACTCCTTGGTTCTTCTTTTGTTCAAATATTGATTGCTTCGTGAACCCTGATCCTTTGATGTCTTCATTTCTATAAGATCCGACTGTGCGAACATCAAGGTTTCAGCATCAGACCTTATTAGTAACAAACCTACCAGTAATCTGTGTATAGCAATTATCCTGTTCTTTAAAACATGATGCCATTTTCTAGTCCTGCTGACACGATCCTTTAAACACAAAGTACTTTCATCTTGTTTCTGAGTTTCAGCAGCTGTCTGGATGTCTGAAATAAAATTACTCATCATTTCTAATAAAACAGTGAAGCAGGTAGAAAAAAGTGTTTATACAGTAAATGGCAGTAAAAGCACATAAATTTGCTTCAGAACAAAATCAATAGCAGAAGACTCTATGCATCATTTGAGTGTTTTTCCATTTGCCTTGTGCTTCTCAGTTGCCTGTAAAGTTAAACAATTTATTAAGATGCTGTACTGTATTGATTTAACAGCTCTACAAGACCTAACTCTAATTATATATCTGACCTGTTCATTATTTTGAATTACTCAGGCAGATAAACCTGAGAGGGTAGGGCTAAATAAGTATATACTTCTGCCTACTCCTTTTCAAACAAGTACATGGAAAGATTTTATGAAATGTTGGTGAATGTATATGTCTGAAATAAAAATGAACTGAACTGAACTGAGATTACTCCTTTTAGTTCTCTTGGTAAGAGTTCCAGACCTCTCTTATATATACTCTGATGTGGACTGCCTGGTTAGCTTGCTGCATACCTGAATGTACATATCTGAACACATACCTTCCAGAGAATTTATGTTTTTCCTTCTGATTTCTTTCATACCCGATTATATATTATTTAAAATTAGTATTGGGACCAAATTGGTGTCAAGAGGTAGATCCTAAATTTGTTGGACAAATATACGACTTTTATAGTTTTGTCTCTATATACAACCTTAGTGGATTTTAATTTGTATCATTAAAATGTGAATGGAGTGGAGAATTTTAGCTTTATATGGTCCATCCATTCTATTCCACTTATCCTTGTTAGGGTCCCAGGGTGGCTTGAGCCAATTCCAGCTATTATAGGGCGAGAGGAAGGGTACACCCTGGACAGGTCACCAGTCTGTTGCAGGGCTAACAACTAGAGACAGACAACCATTCACACTCACATTCACACCAATAACCAATTAACCGAACCCCGCTAACTGCATGTCTTTGGAGTACGGGAGAAAGCTGGAGTACCCAGAGAGAACCCATACAAACACAGGGCGAACGTGAAAACTCTACACAGAAAGGCTGCGGCCTGATGGTGGAATCTCACTCAGGATGGAGCCTTTCTGTGAGGCAGCAGTGCTTAATTTGACTTTGACTGACAAGCAGTTTCATGGCCAGGCAAGGGCTATTGTCTCTTTATTTTATGACAAATGAAGCAGAGAAATTATCTGAAGTTCCATAGCTTTTAATTGTTATTTTAAATATGAGGCCCAAAGAGATGTGAGTGCAACAACCAAAGCAAACCAATCAGAGAAAAAAAAAACATAAACAAAACCTGGCATATGCTTAAAAAAGAAGAAATGGATTGGCTAGCTCAGCAATACCAAAACAGCCCAGAAGATGACTAAAGTGGATAAAGAAAGAATTATTTCTGTGGTTAAAAAAACACTTCACAGGCTTTAACCAAGTCAAGAACACTCAAGGAGGTAGGTATGTCACTGTCAAAGTCTACAATCAGTCACCTCCACCAATGGAAACGGAGATGGTTTACAACGAGGTGAAAACAACAGGAAGACTAGCTTAGACTTTTTGCCAAAACACCTAAAAGAGCTGCCACTGTCTTGCAAATGAGTGGCATATTCTTCAATTGCCAAGTCACTTACCTGAGCCAACCCAACAGTGAATGCCTTTTAGTTATTTTAGACAACTGTACACACAGGCCCACAAACAAGCAGAAACTGAAAGTGCTTGCTGAGCATCTCAAGGGAGGAAACGCAGCACTTGGTGGTGTCATGGGATCTAGATGTCAGGTCACTCACTGCAAAGGATTTTCATCCAAGTTTTAAAAATGATCCTTATATTTATTTTTGAGCCTGAGAAAATGAGGGACTAGCTGTAAAAATGCCTGTAACTTCTAAACTGTTAAAGCAAACCAGAAAAAGAGAAAAGAAAAGAAACCTTTTGAATTAAAACTGAAAGTTTGTGCTTCAGTCTTGTCTTAACTATATGGTCCACTATGGTGGTGTAGAGAAGCAAACCTACAGAAATGATCTCTTTGTCCAACAAACTATGGACCTAACTATATATGCAGCACTAACTCCTGAGAGCCTGAGAGGCCATTTTGCACTGAATCCAAACACAAATCACAAATTCTAATTTATTCAATTTCGGTATTACAGTACTTGAAGCACACTGTTCCCCACTATGCTGTTATACTAGAGCACTTCACAAGTCTAATCTCACACATGCTGTACAGTACTACGTGGCTGCGTAAACACTAGTTTCTGACAAGAGCATATAACTTTTATTTCTGTACTAGCATGACTGCTATCAGTGTCCTCTTCAAGCTCCTCTCACTGTATTTCTGACAACCTGATAAAACCAAATACTGAGCATAATGGAATATTTAGCAGTTCTCTACAGCATGAACTCTCCACCTTACCAGAGTGGTAAAGCGGCTTATCAAAGTGAGCTTTCTCACTCAAATATAGGTTCTAGTGACTTAATTTTAATCTTTCAGATTCATTTTCAAAGTCTCAATTTCTGTTTAGCAGGATATGGCGAAATTATTTGAAGTGAGATAATTTGAGAGTAAATAAAAAAAGAAAGACATGAATGAAAAGGCAGAAGCTAGATGCTTTAGACCATGAAGCTAAACACTCAAACTAATATTTTAGGTCTATTTTGCTTAATAGTCCTACTTGTTGTGTAATTACTCTGTTGAATAATTATTTTGTGTTTATTGTCTGTCCTGCATGGCCAAGTGGAGACAGGACAGATGGCGCACTTTGATGTGCATGTATGCTGGCAACAGCTCAGATCCTCGCAGCTCCTGACAGCCTTCAGCCATCACAGCTGGGATGTAGAAGGAGAGCGAAAAAGAAAGAGAGGAGGAGATGAAGAAAAAAAATCAAAATCAAGCTTTACAGGCAATCGATGGCATTTCTGATGGCTGAGGATTAAGGAATGATCCCTTTCTGACTGAAAGTGGAAGTTTTGTGATGATGCCAGAGCTGCTGTTGGTCACTTGGAGTTAGAAAGGATTTTTTTCTCTAACCTGTGAGATTTGGATTACATCTGGAAGCTCAGCATGTTTTTGTGTTACAGCAACACTGCTTTATAAAACTTTTGACAACACATACACATTTACTTTTAGCCTCACAAGAATGTGAAGCTCAGGGTGTAATGTGTTTGTGGAATCCTTGAAACCTACTGCTGCTACTGTTGTTTAGCTCTTATCATGTTACAGAAGAGGCATCATGGGAAGCTGAAGATATTGTAAATGTAACCAGACACACATCAGGAAGATTGTAAGACAGTGGAGAAACAAAATGACCACTTCTTCTCTGTAGCTAAACTACTAGCTAGTAGTATATTAGCCAACCTTTGTGTTAGCTAATCTTAGTGGGTCTTTACCCACTTTTTAATAACATGTTTGGTGTTGCATGTACATAAATACAGATTGGGAAATGGTGGCTGACAAATAGCTTTTATGTGTTTTTAATGATATGCAAACTACCCATCTATGATAATTTCCTGTGTGAAGCTGTTACAGCCCACGTATAGCATGCTAGTCTAATTAAAGCTGTAACATTTAACGACCCCTCAGGTAAACGCTGAATTGGAAATGCATTCCAATAATGCAGTTTAATGTTCTAGTCATGATTAAGTGGTCATTCCTGTGCCAACAGGAGAAATTCCCTTTTCATTTTCCCACTCATCAGTTGGATGACAGAGAGTCTTGGTCCAAGTAAGGCCAACGTGAAAACATCTCTTGACCCTCTGCAGTTTGCTTCAAGACCAAATCTGGGAGCAGTCATCTCCATACCAAAAAGAAACATATTCCCATTTTAATAGTAAGGACTCCACTGGTTTGATTTTGCCATTTCTAACATGATTCAGTAGCTGCTTCTGCAAAGATGCTACAGGTATTGTCAGTAAACACGTCCACCACCTCATTTGATAACTGACAAACATGCCACAGTATGTGAGACTGGGCAGTGGTCGTTTTGATTTAGTGACGTGCAATACAGGCTTCTCCCAGGCGACTGTGCTGTCTCCATTCCTGTTCACCTTGTGCATCTTATATTCAATTCAGCAGTGGTTGGCTGTATTAGTGATGAGCAGTAGCAGTGGAGTGGTACAGGAGAAATCATATGCCCTTGAATGTGAGTAAGACCGAAGAGATGGTGATCAACAGCCACAGCAACAGCAGGCTCAACTGGAAGACCAACAAAGAGGCTGTATATAAGAAGGGGATGAGGAGTCTGTGCTTACTAAGGAGGCTGAGATCCTTCAATCTGTACAGCAAAATTATATAGATTTTCTATCGCTCAGTTGTAGTGAGTGCAATGTAATTTGCTGTGGTCTGCTGGGAGGGCAGGATCAGTAGCTGGTGACACACCAGCAGACTGAAGAAACTTGATCAGGAAGTCTGTCTCTTTAATTAGGTGTAAACTGGACACTTTTGAAGCCATTATAATTATCCATTATGGATAATTCTGACCATCCTTTGCAGCACTTACTGGACGTCAACGGAGCACTTCCCCTTCACAAAAGTATTCAGCTCCACTGCCACCAGGATAGATACAGGAAATCGTTAGTACCACATGCTGCTATCCTCGCAATACAATATATGGCAGAGAATCCTCTCTCAGATATTATTATCATTAAAATCATCATTAATATTTAACAACTCTTGTACCAAAAGATTTTTCCACTAATGAGATAAATCATCCCCTGCTGAAAATAAATAAATAAATAAAAATAAATAATAAATAGATGAAAATAAATAAATTGCTAAAAATGATGTTAGGAAATCTTTATTAAAAATAAAGTAAGGTAAACCTCTGATGACATGGCCATTAGCAAACTTAATTTAATAAGGTAGGTGAGAAAATTTGCAACCAGGCTTAAATTGTGTGCAACTGGAATACTAGTTGAAAAAGAAAACGACTACAACTGCAGGTGAACAACATCATTGAGTAAAATATGTGCAGCATGGCAAAGACTAACATCCCTTTTCGGCATAGTAATAACATCTTAGGTAATGCATTAATAGAGGCAGTCAGCTATCGATGTTCCTACCTCTCTCCTGTTAATTACCTCAGCTGTCCAGTGGAAGTGCCAAGCCAATAATAAGTGATAATCATCTCAGTGCTCTTGAATGCTCACTGGTCCTCGTGAGTATGATTTCAAAACCCTCTGACCAGGTGATCAATACGGTTGAGAATAGAGACGTTGGTGGACAAAGGACAGTCACACTGGAATCTTAAGATTCTGTGCCATATCAATTGCAGCTTCAAGCCTAAACACCAACCGATGCTCCCTCACTTACTTCTGTTTCATTAATCTGTCAACATATCAGCCAATCTTTAGGGTAAACTAAATGAGTTTCACCCTCTGAAAGTGAGCCAAATGAGCATTTTCAGCTGCTCTGTGACGACTCAGACTGATGAAACGCAGTGAAAGAATGCTCTTGCCACCTACAGCATTCGCACAAGTGCAAACACAAGCACAGCCACATCCCTTTATCATCCCGTGATAAATTAATTTAGCATATTTTTATATATCTGACAGTCCTATTCGTCACATCACATCATTGGACAGAAAAATAGAAGCCTCATAAAAAAATAGAAGCATCTCAAGCCTTTGAGAAAAACTCAAAGTGAAAATAAAAGCACCTTAGCTAGATGGCCACACATGCTGGAGAAAGAGCCTGTAACGAACACCTCTTTTAAATTGTAGCTAAAAATAACAGTTGCAACATAACATGCAGTTGCATGCATGGATCTTTGTTGTCACTGGCAAGCCTCTAAAGAAGGCATTGTTGATTTGCTGGTCATGGTTTCCACATAATAGAGGTTTTTTTCTTTTCCTTCAGCACCAGTTTGAGTTTAGCATCAGTGTTTCTGAGTGAAAATGTCCAGAGAATTACTTGATAGATGCCATGAGAATTGGCAGTAATCCCTTTTACGATGAATTATAATAAATGTAGAGATTCCCAGGCTTTTTATTTAATACCACCTTAATGTAAAGTAATGCAATTTCTTCAACATCCATCCATTCATCAATCTATCAATTTTTTTCCTCACACTGAGTCTGGGTCATGGGGGCAGCACTCTATACAGGGAAATCCAGACCTCCTTTTCCCCACCCACTTCTTCTGGTGGCATAATGTGGCATTTAAACGAGACATAGCACAGCCAAGAGACATCTCTCCTGCATTTCCTGGTTGTGCTTGAAGATCAGCTGGTTGTTATTTTGTGGCATTTTAAAACACATTTTGCCAGCATGCAAGTTGCAGAGTGCCCTCTGATGGACAAACTATGCAACACCAGCACTTGTGACATGCCTGAAGGGTGTTTCTACTCTTTCTTCTTTACTTTAATCCTTTATCTTTATTGGCTGTAAAAATGCAAATACCGATATATCAACAAATAGCTAATATTATCTGATATATCAACCTCATTAATATATCAGTCAGTTGTTAAATGTTTGCTAATTAGCAATATTAGCATGCCAAATGACCTTGACAGACATTAGCATGTTAGTATTGTCAGTAGGAGCATGAAACCTTTCTCATTTCAGCATTTGATTCACAGAGGTGAAAATTATTCTTTCTCTCTCAGCCCAGTGCTTATCTCAATATTTAAACATTTATTCATACTCTTACAGCAGATGTAATTTTGATAAAAGTGTGAATGTTATAGAAACCTTTCAGAGGAATTTTATTCCCTGAGTCAAATCAAAAGACGGAAATTTAGGTTTTTTAGATCAATTTTAAAGTGGTGGTTATGGAATAGGGCTCAACTGGTGTCATGACAAAATGTGACCTAATAGATATGAATAACCTTTGAGAGATGTATATTGCATTACTTTTCAGACCAAATAACATTCTCGATTTGCATGCTGCACCAATTTAGCCTCTGCTGAAGCCTTTGTAGTGCTCACCCTAAGCTCATGCAGAGGTTATTCATTCAGTCACATATAAGCTATACACAATACACTTGTCTGAATATCTATCAAATAAATAAGAATAAGATGAAACCCCCCCCAAAACAAAACCAGTCCTAAACCCTGATAGCCACTTATGAGGACGTTTTACTGTCACAGTTCTATTGAATGTCCTCATATATGAATCTCATTTTTCTCAGAAACAAAAATCAGGTAAAAAAAAAATTACGTAATTCTTTGTTTATACACAATCAGCCCAAATAGCAAAGAGAAATTCCAAATGCATGCCAAGAAAGAGTTCGTTCTTAGGAGGCTAATAAGCTTGAAAGTCAATATTAGCTATGACCACTTTTATTCTTCAACAAAACCTCAACTCTCTTAGGCAGCTTTCTAGTAATTTCTTAAGTAGTCTTCAGAAATAGTTCTCCAGGCTTCTTGAAGGGTATTCAAAGCTCTTTTTGGATATTTCTGTCTTTTGTTCTGTTCTCTGTCAACATGATCTACAATAATGTCAAAGTCTGGACACTGGGGAATCCAATCCACGGCTCATAGTGTTTCACTCCGTGTTTTCTCTCCAGGTATGCTTTTATTGCATTGGAAGTGCGTTTCAGATCATTGTCTTGATCAAAAATGCTTTCAGATAGTTTTGCATGGTGGTAATTTGATGATACTTTTCCACATTCATAATTCAATTAATTCTGAGAGGTTCCCCAACACCTCTCCCTGAAATGTACCCTCAAACCATAACAGAACCTCTACAGTCTTCGACAGATGGCTGTAGACATTCACTGTTGTACCGCTGATTTTGAGTCCACTTCTTACGTAATTTCTTTTACCTCAGCCTCTTCTCCTGTTTCCCTTCCTACAGCCATCTTTTCAGTGAGATCATCTAGGAAAAGGCATTGGTGATAGTAGATGGAACAATCCAAGGGCTTGATACATCTTATACTGTAAACAGCTTTTCAGCTCAGTCACTTCTTATTTTATCCTCCACGTTAAAAAATGACAAGAAAGTTTGGCTCCTTGAAAACAAAAAAGAAATGAGAGCTGGCTCTAGACATCTGCACAGCACTGTAATTCCAAATCTATATCGGAATCTCCTTCAACCTGTCATCCATAAAACATTCAAATAATGTCACTTTTTCTTTCAGCTGAGGAGAGTTAAGTAGTCTGTAATCACAACATCTAAGAATAATCTGTACTCACAGATTTCAACGCTTGTCTCTCTGATAAAGCTCTCCGATAGCGATCTGGTGAGCCAGTCTAATTAAATCGAGCCAACTTCTGACTCAGACCACTTTCATGTTTCATGATGTTGAAAATGGATTAAGACTGACCATAATGAATTCCTCTGGCTGCAGAAGTTTACATTACAGAAGCAAGGTGTGGGTGGGAGCAGGGTCGAGTCTGAGCTTAATCTCATCCACGGAAGTGTTAATTGAATCATTCCAACTGCAGCCAATAATCCAACAACCAGGAAATATCTCCGCCATCCTGTCTTAAACACCCATTTTACATTTATTACCAGGATGAGACTCTTTGCTCAGCAAACTCACTTGCACTTATCTTTCAGTAGCTGAAATGGGTTTCTCACACAGGCTGGTTTTGCAAACCTTGGGAAAATGTTGTAATTTGTCTTACTGTTTTGCTAGTTACCTTAAGCTCTTAAGATGAAAAGTACAACGTTCATCTTTGAGCAAACCATTAGCCTTGAAACCAACCATGAGTTCCTTTAAATTAAATAGTTCTTGCTAAGGCTAACACAAAATCTCCTGAAACTCTCACAAGTTTCTTTTCTGACTTTGTTTAAGCGATAAATCTGCTTGTCTCTTGGGTAAATGCACTTTTGATGCACGCTGAATCTCAATGGCAGGGATTTGCATGAATGAAAGGCAATTTTGAGAAACCTTAAATTCAACATACGCATACACACAACAACAGGCGCCTTTAAAAACAGCTGGCAAAAGTTGATAAGAGCCATTTTGTACTTCAAAGTCCTTGTATATGAACCATTTTTTTTAAAGATCAGCAATTTGTTCCAAAAGCAAGCTGAAAATTGCCCATGGACATCAGCTTTGAAAAACCAACTATTTTTGGAGTCATGCTGCGGTTTGTTGTCATTGTTAGAAAACAAACTCGAGGGGAAAATGCCCCAATGTGTCGCATCGCTGTAAATGATTCTTCTGTCTTGGGATCTAGGCTGACCTTAGGGAATAGCAGGCCCAAACTACTTTCCCATTTAATTAAAGCGTTCCAATGCCAATGTTTATTTAAAAGACTGATTTCTTAAATGAAGATCTAAGAATAAGCAGGAATATGCAGAAGTTTGTTGTATTTTTAAGTGAAAGGATCTCAGTGATGGATATATATAAAAAGGGCATACAGTAGCAATCCAAGAAAATAACATCTTTAACGTAGCTTAAATTAGTGGTGCACACACTATGCTAAACCTTTACCAACATTACAAAAACAGCTCATTACTGATTCACAGTGCAGGATACAATGTTCATAGAAATCCCAACAAACAGCTCGACATCTGTGTAAAGTCAAATCAAATGGATTTGCCATATAAATATTTACTCTTCTGCTGCAGTCAGGCTGTGGCTGGCAAATGTGGATCAGTGCCCAGGAGAAAGATTATGCATGCATGTGCTGCATTTATACTTTACATTGTATATTTTTAGTGCGTTGCAGCAGCTATCAGCAGAAGGGCAAATATTTCAGAAACAGCCCTGTTCAGTGTCAAAAAGGTTCTGTTACATTAAATTTCATATAAGTGGCTACATTAAAAAAAACAAAAACTACACTATAATATAGTAATACAGTACCGTGCAAAAGCCTTGAGCGACCTCTAACTGAAGAAGATGATATTGCATGGCGGATCAAAATCTGATGCTAGTTTTCTGCCTTCGTTATTCCATAAATTTTGGCAACATTTGAAACAACTCTGGAAATGGGCTGAAATGCAGTCCTAAACCATGACAGAGCCTCCACTGTCTAAAACATGGCTGTAGGCACTCACTGTTGTGACATGACGTTCAAATAGTGTCTATATGCTGTAGATGGCTTATTAGGCTCGCCAAATCTAACTTTGTTATCCTCTTATCCGGTTTCCTATTTTTTTGTTTAAGGACACATTGCACACTATTTGGCGATATGCCAAGCTCATTGTGAATCATCTTGTTGGTGCAAAATAACAATTTTATCTTTTTTTTGTCTTTTCACATTTTCACAGATTCAGCTAAAGAAACAGAACATGCTTTTGCAGAATTGTCTGTTATGTGTAGGTGTGAAACAGATGCCAACTTAGAGTTGAGTGCCTTTTATATACTTGATTGACAAACAGGTCAGTGCTAATTAGGTTAATAAGCAGAAAGAAAATGTACTTGGAAATGCTTGGGGACAAGGACGTACTCAAAATGAGTAAAAAAGTAGCCAATGTCCAAACTTTAAAAGGCCTTCAGAAATCCTGTAGAACTATTGCTTAAGACCACTATGAAAAATAGCAAAAAACCCTGGCTTCCTGGACTTTTGCACTGCATACTGTGAAAAAAAAAATATTCATGCTAAAGGCATTTTATGACAGTTGAGGCAAATTTGCCTATGGGTGAAGACATTAATTTATTCTCTGTGTGCCCTTGAATATTTACCCCATACATTTGTGCTCTCAATTACACATAAAATATGCACCAATGTCT
Source organism: Neolamprologus multifasciatus (assembly GCF_963576455.1). Lineage (NCBI taxonomy): Eukaryota > Metazoa > Chordata > Actinopteri > Cichliformes > Cichlidae > Neolamprologus > Neolamprologus multifasciatus. The sequence goes on along the minus strand of NC_140460.1, from coordinate 28,613,769 downwards.
AGCGGCAGATACAGAGCACGGTGTCAATAGCATTCAGTTGTAGCCACATTATCAAACTTTAATGTAATGGCTGCAGTGTTTAGAAATAATTTTTCATGTCAGTACTGTTTAGCTAATGTCTATCTACAAAATGTAATACCTCAAAAATTATATCAAACAATAAATGACGCGTGTGTCTTAAGGCTGCATTTTCCTACCTTTCCCACTCTCATTAAAAGACTCAAGCCAACGCTTTTAATTAATCTATAATGCCTTCCAACTTCTCCTCTGTCCGTAGTAATTGGCCTTGAGTCCATTTGCTTTTATTAAAGATATCAATCTTTAACAATAAGTCATACATACAGTGTAATTTTTTTTTTTTTTGAAAAAAAAAGGAGGTTTAGTTTGTTTTTTCTCTAGCAACCAGCAATGCAGATTTTTACTCTAACGCCAGTAAATGATGTGTTTGTTGAAGACCGCTACCGGCTGTGAATAAATACAATTTGCTTTTATGGCAGCAAAATGGTGTATAAAAATTGACTTTGGTGCTACAAAAAATTCCAAGCACAACAGCGTATTCAGAATAGTTCGATTAATAGAGCTCAATATATGATGCACCGCCGGTGCAGTCGCTCATACTTTACAAGGTATTCCTTTAGCAGCTACACAGGTCACAAGGGATTATCCCTCACATTACAGGCTCATCAAACAACTGAGCTGCAATCTCAGCTAAATGAGTCATGTGTAAGTGGATCGCCCACAACAGCGGTGTAATAAATATCTTGACATATTAAATGCACAAGTTAGCTTGAATTTACTTAACAACCTAGCCTTTTGGTTACAGGCATTGTTTTATTAAAATCAATTGACTGCTGCACGTTAACATCAGCAGGGGTTGGGATTAATTAGTCTACACCAGCAGGCAGCGGCTTGTATAAATATGCAGCACAGCAGTAACAGTTGTTAACAATTAATATGACAAACACTTTATCTCTGAAATATTGTCAACTTGCTTTGTTTTTTCTTCTTTCCTTCTGAGAATTCCTGAAACCACACTATTCCCCAACTTTCACCAATCACAGAGATAACAGGTGGCTCGGTTGTAACACGCCACAAGGGCAATCTGAAAATGACAAATGCACTATTAGGATGATTGATGGTGCACAGAAACTTCTAGTGTTGGTAGGTTTTGGATTTGGCAGTAGCAAGTATGGTTGGCAAGAGCTGATTGGAGTGTTGTTTGTCCACTCATGGAGCTAATGCGGCTCTTGGCGCCTCTTCAAAATTAACACAAAAGTGTTAGCAGTGATAATGTGGGCTTTAGTAAACAACTAGAGTTGATTTTTTTATTTTTTTTAATTGTACATAAGCCTATTAAAAAAAACTTAAGTGCTTTTTAAAGGTAAAATGCAATTCTCTTGATTCTTTTTTAGCCGTGATGTATCAGAACTACTCACGGACGCAACACGAGGTCGCAGAACATGATCAAAATGAATCTAAATTACCAAATGGATCATGATGTGTGGATTCAGAGCTGTTGTCTGCACGTCCGTATTCCACTTCCTTTCACACGCGTCCGCGTCCTTCATAAATACCACCACTCCCGTTTGGAGTAAATGAAACTTGTGTATTCATTCATATGCTACACACAATTATTTGTTAAGTGACTCGGAGTAGAATTTTCAACAGAGACGCATTCCTCTCATTTGAATTTAGAAGCTCAGTTTATTGTGTGCCATGTGCCATTTTCTCCCAGAGTCTCTTCAGAGTCGTGTCTACAATCCATGAAATGAACAAAATGGCTCAGAAAATGAAAGGATTACCATAAAATTACATCCAAATAGTGCTGATTGCTTGATGAGCATCTGTGGTGCCAATTTCAAGCCCTCGAAATCCATGTCATCTCTCCACTGTAATGTGCTTCATTAACTACTCCCTGCTATATTTCCTAAGCCACTTCATGTGCTATAGAATATCGTCTCTTTGATGCGGCAGTAAATATGATAGATTCTCCCCAAAAATAAAAATTGGACCACAATTTTGCCATCATACACTGATGGCTGTGATTGGCTTTCTCAGAGTGGCCTGGTAATGTGACCGTGAGGCGATCGCTACGGTCATGATGGACTCCGAAAACACAACTGCTCAGGGGAGTTTTGTGAATTAGCTGAAGGAGATCAGCGAGTACAGCGCAGTCTCTCTCTTTGCCACTATTTCATACAGAGCCTGCGCACATGGATTACCAACAATCAATATTCAATTTAGCTCATATTGCTTTGAGTGTGGGTTTGCTTACTCATCAGTGTGTGAGGAGTCTGGATCTTCAGCTTGAGGTGACTGTTTAAATTTAAAGTGTGTGTAGTGTATGGGGTAAAAGAGCGGAAGGGCACAAAAATAAAGCTTAACAGTCAAACAGTTGGAACTACCCTTCTTTTTCTTGACAGGCCTGATGGTAAAACTCATCCTGCACAATGATACTTTCCCTGTTGCTACAGTTATGTGACAAAGAAAGTTTTTGTAGGATTCTGTGCAATGCTGTGAAAAACACAGCACAGTGCACAGCACTTTTAATATCAATAAACTCATTCATAATATTTTTTGGGATGACTTTGTCATATATTGTTGTGAAGGAATGCCCACTTGTTTGCAACAAAAACATCTCTTCTCTCCATCACTGCTTTAGTTAATTGAGGGTTGTGGGTATTCATTCATGCACAGCTCTGTTAAGGTCCCAAAGCATTTTAGTTTGAGATCTGGACTTTGATTGGGCCGCTGCAACAACTTAATTCATTTCTTTTTCAGCTTTTCTGTTTTGCTGCTGTGCTTAGGATCATTGTCCTGCTGTAAGACCCAGTCGGGGCTAAGTTTTTGCTGCTGGACAGATGGTCTTTCAAATATCTAGAATACTTTGTTATACTGAGGAGTTTGTGGTTGAATCTGTGAGTGCAAGGTGCCCAGGTCTTATGCCGGCAAAACAAACCGAAATCATTACCTCTGTGCTTATGGTTTGTGCTGAAATGCTGTGGTGGTTTTCACATACATGAAGCATCTCTACTCTCATGTATCCAAACGATATTGTTGCAGCAGTCCCGGGAATTGTTCCGATCGCACAGGTAAGCCATGCTGCCATGTACTATGTAGAGAGCTGGGACTTTCTCATGGCAACCCTTCCAAAACCAGCTGCACTTATTCAATCTTTTTCCAGCTGTACTGTCGTGAACTTTAACATCTAACATGCTAATTGAGGCCTTTAGAGTCTCCAGTTTGGTCCAGCTGTCTTGGAGTTTGTTCAGATTTGTAGCACTGTTTTAACACCTAGCTGAATGCTCGAGACCAACATATGCCTTTTAATAAGGTAGCAGTATGAGTGTACTTATGACCAGTGTTGGTCAAGTTACTTGAAAAAAGTAATCAGTAACTAATTACTGATTACTTCCCCCAAAAAGTAATCTCGTTACTTTACTGATTACTTAGTTTCAAAAGTAATTAGTTACATAGTTTCTTTTTAAAAACATGATTTGCAATATGAATAGGTAATAAAGCGATAGATCTTTCAGCCCAATTCTACATTTTATGCATAATCCATCATTTAAAATGTAATCAAATGGAAAAGTCTCTTTTTAAAACTTGTTTTATTAGTTTTAATCTTTTAACTTTATGCATCAAGCAAACGTTAAATTATCTGCAACATTCTCTGACTGGAAGAAATTAGTTGAATATTTAAACCTATTTTCTGCACATTCCAGCATATAAAATAAAATCGTTTTTTGTGTTTACACTCAGTCTTTCAAATAGATGCAAGTCAAACACAGCAGAAAATAAAAGAAATCAAAGACTAGCGGTCCTGTTGCTCTATTTTCATCTGTATATTAGGAGTGGGGCAGTCGGAGGTTTACCCTGGTGCAGGTGTGCAGCGGTCAGTGGAAGGATCCGGCAGTTTCTCTGTGAATTTCCCCTTCTGTGGCAGCGTACTCTCTGTGCTTGCTCGGAAGTTTAGGGGTTTTTTTCGCTGTAAAAAGAAGTTTTCTTCCCACGCAGTGAACCTCAGACGCTAATGTTTTTGTCACTTTTTATGAATCAAACTCAAAGTAAGGTCAGTACTTCCACGCTTTAAACGCTGCACGGTCATACTCTCTCCCACACTCAATATGTTATTCATTGTTGATCTGCACACAGCTGTTACCACGAACGTCGCACTCGCTTACGTCACTGTCATGAGACACTCTCACAAAAAAATTTTAGTAACTCAGTAATGCAGCGTGCTTACAGGAAAGTAACAGCAATCTAATTACCTTTTTTTCCAATAGTAATCCCTTACTTTACTTGTTACTTGAAAAAAGTAATCAGATTACTGCCCATCTCTGCTTATGACAGAACTCTATTGAATTGAGTGAAAACTTTCCTTTTAACATAACTGTATATGTAACACACTAGGAAGGCTTTATCACTTGGAGACCTGCTGACATGTCTTATATAGGGCAGCGGTCCCCAACCTTTTTTGCGCCATGGATTATGCCCAACATTATTTTTACGGACCGGCCTTTAAGGTGTCGTGGATAAATACAACAAAATAAAACTAGTACAGGTACTGGAAAAAAAGACGATTTATTCATAACACACGTGAAAAGACCCAGGAAAACCGAGTAAACGATAAAAACAATAACAAAATAACGCTGAAGACTGATAAAAAAACCTGAAAACTATACATTTCACACCTGAGCCTCAACTCTCGCGGCCCGGTACCAAACGACTCACGGACCGGTACCGGTCCGAGGCCCGGGGGTTGGGGACCGCTAATATAAGGTACATAGGTGTGTCCAGATATATAATTAATTTACATTGGAATAATGATGATACATTATAATCTAACAGATCATCAACACTGTTGTAGTTATTAAAAGTTCTGAGTTTATGTGTGAGTGGAAAGCATGCCCTTTAAGGGTTTTCTTCAATTTCTCTGAAAAATGCATTCTCATCTCATTGTGTCAAATATCGCCATTCTGTCAGATACTGGATTCACAAAGAGACAAACAAGGCGTCCTTTGGCTTATATGCTTTGATGCAATGGCCTGGGCAATAGACACTTTTCAAAGGATGTAAACTCCCCTTTAAGAAGCCAAGAGTTTCCCAGCCAGACCTAGAGACTCTAGCTCCTGTCAAATTTTGGGAGCTTTGTGTTTTGTTTTCTTTATATACGCCCTGTTATACTCTTATTACATTTGCTTTGACCTGCTTCTTGGTTAGGCTTAAGCACTGCCACGTTACAGTTGTATATGTGTGACAAGTTGGGACTGACACATTAGTCTCACTAATTATAAAAAAAACAAAACAATGTGTCACAGCAGGGATGCCAATGGACACCCTGTGAGCTCTGGTGAGATACAGCAGCTTTGACAAAGTGTCAGTACTTACAGTTCCTGGGAATGCCAAGAAATTTTTCAGAATATGAATCAAGTTTATGGATTTGTGAGTCTTTATTAATCAGTTTTATCAAATATCAAATTGAGTTCCTGTCAGTAGGTATTGCTTTCATCCAATGAGAACATTACCAAGGTGGCTGGTTTGTTAGTCAGTCACTGATGGATATATTGCTGGGAAATTTGCAGAAACCTTCATGACGTGCAGACATAATGATGTTTATACAATCATGACCAATAAGGGACTACTAAAAATTGAATTGCAAATAAATGTGCTTCTCTCATCATCATTGGTAATTACTTTTGTGATTTAGGTCTAAACTGTAGCATCAACATTAGATTAAAATTAAATTTTGTTTGTCCACATCTTTCCTAACCTGACGTTTAGTATTAATTATTAACTCAACAACTTCTTCAACAGGTTTGACCAGCCCACAACCCCCCCACCCTCACCCTCACCTTTACTACAGAGCCCTCTCCCCACTCTCCTACCTCCCTTGCTTCCCCCCCTTCCTGACACTATGATGACACCCCCCTCCTCCAATCCCTCTCTCAGCAGCAGGACATCTCCCCCCCCCCCTCCTTCCAATCATCTCCCAGTGTCACAGTGGATCAGGTCAGGAGACAACTGAGGAAGCTTCGCCCCAGAAAGGCAGCAGGTCCGGACAAGGTGTGTCCGAGGATGCTAAAGGCGTGTGCTGCTGAACTTGGGGAGCCGCTACAACGAGTCTTCAATCTCAGTCTGCGACTGGGGAGAGTGCCCGCCCTCTGGAAGACATCCTGCATCGTCCCGGTCCCCAAAAGGAACCGGCCCAATGAGCTGAATGACTTCCGACCGGTGGCACTGACATCACATCTTATGAAGACTCTAGAGCGGCTCTTCCTCAACCTCCTCCGACCACAGGTACAACATGCCCAGGACCCACTACAGTTCGCCTACAAGGCGGGTGTGGGAGTGGAGGATGCCATCCTGTACCTCCTGCATAGAGCCCACTCACACCTCGATGGGGGAAAAGGCACGGTCAGGATCCTGTTTCTTGACTTTTCCAGTGCCTTTAATACCATCCGGCCCTGTCTGCTCCAGGAGAAACTGAACAGGATGGAGGTGGACCCCTGCCTGGTGGCTTGGATCTCCGACTACCTCACCGACAGGCCACAGTACGTCAGGCTGAAGGACATCACGTCTGACACTGTGGTCAGCAGCACAGGAGCACCACAGGGAACTGTGCTGTCCCCTCTTCTCTTCACCCTGTACACCTCTGACTTCTGCTGCAACTCTGAATTATGCCACATTCAGAAGTTTGCAGACGACACAGCCATCATGGGGTGTATCTGGGATGACCAGGAAGAGGAGTACAGAAGTCTGGTGAGGAACTTTGTCGCATGGAGTCACACAAACCACCTGCAACTCAACACCTCAAAGACCACTGCCGGTTAAGATAGAGGGGGAGGAGGTGGAGGTGGTCAACAAGTACAAGTACCTTGGGCTGTGGGTGGACAATAAACTGGACTGGTCATGCAACACAGAGCACCTGTACAAAAAAGCCCAAAGCCGACTGTACTTCCTCAGGAGGCTGAGGTCTTTTAACATCTGCAGGAAGCTCCTGAGGATGTTTTACCAGTCGGTGGTTGCTGGAGTACTTTTCTATGCTGTGGTGTGCTGGGGGAGCAGCACAGCAAAGAAGGACTCATCCAGGCTGGAGAAACTGATCAGGAAGGCTGGCTCTGTGGTCGGCATGAAGCTGGACACTCTGGTGTCAGTGGCAGAGAAAAGGACACTAAAGAAACTGCTGGACATTATGGACAATGCTGGGCATCCTCTGCACACGGCCATAAACAACCAGAAGAGTCTGTTCAGTGACAAGTTGCTTCTCCCAAAGACAAGAACCAACAGACTTAAAAACTCCTTTGTCCCACACGCCATCAGACTGTTTAACTCCTCTCTGGAGGGGAGAGGGAGGGGAAACAGGAGGACAAAGGAGGGGGGACAACTAAGCTGTAGTGCCTCTCCACTTCACTGTGCAATTACCTTTTGTGCAATACTTTTTGTTAATAATCAGCGGTGCAATAGACTCCATACTTGAAATGTGCAATTCACTTGTATTTTTATTTTTATTTTTATTCCTATTTATTCTATTTATCCCCTTTGTATATTTTATCTATATATGTCTTTGTATTTATATATGTGTGTATATATATATATATATATATATATATATATATATATATATATTATATTCTTAACTCTGTAACTTCTGTCGGTGCTGTGCTTTTTGGAAAACCAATTTCCCAGAGGAACCTACCCGAGGGATTAATAAAGTTTTATCTAATCTAATCTAATCTCTAATTATGGTAGCAACTGATATTGCTAACAAATGCTAATATTAACTGCCAAATATTGTTGTCATTATTTAGCTAAAATTTGCAATGATGACAATACATTTAGCTAGCGGTAGCCTAATATATCTTTTACTTTAAATTTTACTATTTCATGAAAAATATTAGTTCACCTAACAAATGTCAGCATGCTAAAACATTGACTAAAAAAAGTAAAAATTGCATAATATGGACGTTTTAATAAGTATAATGCTGATGTTAGCTTTAGCATTAGCTTCATTTTGTTGCAGTTTGGAAGGCAGCGACTAATGACTTCTAATAAAGACCTACATCTGTTCATTTCTGATATTTCACACCCAAGCCTTAAAAAAACAAAACAAAAAAACACAACAACACAATGCAGTACACAAAGCTGTATGACAAAGCACTGTGCAGATACTATACATACGTGACAGAGAAGGAGGGCGTTTTATTCGCAGAGAGGGAAGCAGAGAGATTTGGGGCTGAGCAGAGACACCTAATGTCACAGTGACAGGTGATAAAGATAAGCTTGTCAGGCTACTGGAGGCTTCCTCATTGCACCGATGCACACACCTCACTTCTTGCTGACAGATACACAATGGAGCAACAAGCGTTAGGAGAAAAAAGAAGGACTCACTTTAATTTTCACCTCCTTTTTGCACCGTCCACCCCCGTATTCCCACCATTACAATTAGCACATGAGTGCAGTCACTTGTTTGATGTAATTTCAGGCAAAACTAGCACGGTGACATGGTCCAGTGCAGGATTTTGCCCCAAACTAATGAAGTCTCATGCCTATTGAAATCAGTTATCTAGGTTGCCACGGTGATGGTGAGACTACCACAAAGACAGGCCTTTGTTTCAAAGCGAAACTCAGTCTGCAGTTACCCCCTCAGGCCTGGAAAAACAGCTTCGAGGATCGAGGCGTGTGTTTTAATCTTCTCACACATCACATAATCATGAACAACTTTTTAACAGTGGTTTATTACAGCTGTTGTCAATCAAGTGCAGCTGAGGATGACAATGGAAATCTACATTCATGTGAAAAAACATGGCGGCTGGTGGTGGTGTTGCTGCTTGATAGACTCGCATATACGTAACAGCTGTGTGCATCTCTACCTTCCCGGGCTTACGCAAGCACCTCGAGCGCCTCTTTATGGATATATATCGATTGTGGCCAGCTCATGTACATTGGTCAGCGCTGGGCATCAACAGAGAAAGGTCACTATCGTCCATCAGCTCCAGTCTGAGATTCGTCAATGTATTATAAAGCGCGCTCTCCTTGCCAGAGGTGAGAACGAGAAGATCTATTGACCTAAATTAGTTGACGGGCTGGTTTCAGGAGTTATGTATGGGTTTTATGGTATCATGGTGGGCAAAAAAACATAAAAAAAAACCCAAATCAATACAAGCCAGTATCAAAGGCCCTAGGTTCTAATATAATATGTTGAAAGCAAATAGAGCCAACAGCTCGCAGAAGAATTTTTAAGATGTTTTTTTTTCTTTGTTTTTGTTTCTTTTTTAAAGCAAAAGTTGCTGTGAACAAGCTGTGTGGTATAGATGCACTCAGATCTTTCATACTGTGCACTGAAGCTGATGTATAAGTAACAGAATAACAAGAAAATGCAGCAAGTACAAGTCTGATATTATTTCTTCTGTTGTTTTGTCTTTATTTGGTCGAGGCTGGAAATAAAGCATCACTCTGGGCCCAATACGGACCAAAGAAAGCCTTTGCAGTGCTGTAGAAAAATGGCAGAAGGTGCCACTGTTGTAGAAGCTTAGACACAGTGTGTGAAACGCCTTTCTCTCCTTGCTTAAATGTGATTAAAGCCAAGGTGCAGTGCATCCTCGAGCATGAGGCAAACGCTACGCGCAAAGAAAGAAAAATGAACGCACAAATTAATCGGTGACAGCTGTGGAGTTGCTGTTAGTGGATATGGACATGTGGGAGGAAGGGAATGGCGTGTAAATGAATTGCTGTATGCTCAATTAACACAAAATCCCTTTGTCTTCGGGCTCTGACCAGGGCAATTTGTGGGTGTTCAGCTGAAAATGTGAGAAAATGATTAATTAAGTAGCCCAAATGAAAATGAGTGGAGAAAATGGGCCTCTTTGTCTTCAGAAAGGGGAAGGGTGAGATTCTGGGGGCTCAAACGGGGAAAGGGGCAACATAGAGAGGCAAAAACGTACTCGCTTGTAGGCGAGAAAACAGGGGTGAAAGGACTGATGGTGTACTCACCTCTAAATGACTGAGACCAAAGGCCAGGCTATAACAGCTCTAATTACACTCTGGAAATTGCAGTCATTGTGCAGTAAATAAAAGAGGCAACAAGGTCAGTGTGCATGTTAGAGAGTCTGTGTGAGGAGGACAGAGATAGAAAGGGATTGCAGGCTTTCACTACTGCGTGTGTTCCCATAAATCAATTTTTCTTTTAATTATACACACACAAATTAAAGCAGTGGTGATAAAAACCCTGTGAGTTGAATTTGAAATGACGAGAGGACCATTAGGAGCTCCCTGTTATATAGCCTGCAGGGGATATGAAAATCGTGTGGTTATGAGCCAGCAAATAGACACATCCCATTCAGAGCTCATTCGCTCCGTGGTTTAACCGCACTAGTCTATTTACAGCATGTCAAACGCCTGAAGGCGCTTTGATTTTCCCTTGATGGGCTGGTTGGTTGGAAAGTGGATGTTAGAGAAGTTTGACAGATGCAAAAGGAAGATTGATGCTACTTCAAAGCCGCTCTGGAAGCTGTTTATTGGAGTGGGAGATAGCACTAGTTAAATCAGCCATCTTTCAAGTTGTGCAACAAGTGCAGGTGAACGGGCAGTCGTGTATGTGTGCCTCTGTGTTCTGTGCGTGAGAAGAAAGTGGGGGAGAAGAATTAGCACCTTGTTAGTGGACACTGCAGAAAATAAGATTGGATAAAGGACGTTTCTCCCTTATTACAACCGAAGCCTGTTGCACACACTCACTATACTCTCCTGTGAGTGCTATTGCACTGTGGTTGCTAACCTTTATCTTGAACTGCACCATCCATGATTTAGCTAAACTGATGGCAGTGTTGGGTCATTGAACACAAATACTAGCAAATAACTTGAGAAATACTTAACTTATAAAGAGCAGTTGCTAAGTGGCACCAGAAGGTGGTGCCTCCTTTCTTTTTGTTGTCTTGAAACACACACTCTTCACAAATTCTTATCATAGTTAGCTCATGTAGTGCTATGAATACCAGGAATTGAAGTGTATGGTCACTGTTAAGTACTGTAGAGTAAAGTAGCAGCTGTGGAAGTGTTTAAGTGTTGGATACATTTATGAGCTTCCCCAGAGCCCACGCCTACTAAACTAGCTGCTTGTTGCTAGTGACATGAAGATAGCTCGACTAGTTTGGGAATACCGATATTCAATGTTTTAAAACTCAGTTTTCCAATACATCGGCTGACATATCTGATTGCTGTGTTTGTGGTAATCCAAATAAGTTTGTTGCCAACAGGGAACTTGGAGTGTGCCCCCTGGTGATGAACAAGCTGTGTAGTGTCACCATTTATGGCTGAAGGGTGTTTCTTCCATCTCATCTCTGCTTTTAAGCATTTTTTAAATCAATTTATAAATGCTGATCAGTAAATAATTAATACTGGCCGATAATATCGACGTGCTGATATGGGATGATCTCTGGTTGAAGGTTATTTCTCCATCCTACTGTAAAAACAACAGAAATGCAACCTGATCCTGTGTGAGGAAAAACAAGCAAATTCTAACAATGGATTTAATTATATGTACAAAGGTGAAAGCACAACCAATCTTCAGCAAATGCCCGAGTGTCACACACAAAAGAGAACACGCACACACTTTTTTATACTCGCCTGCAGGTTCCCCAGCCAGATTGATCTGTGCGATCGGCCAAGATAGCCGGGAGTGCCGGCCACATCTATTCACTGAATAAGTGCTAGGACAAGCTGTTCTTTCAGGGGCCAGCCGGGCAACAATAGGCCTTCTAATAGCTCCAGTTTGTCTCAGTTAAGAACAACAACCTCCCCCCTCTTTTTGCGCTACATGCGAGCACGCACACACACGCACACACGACTTACACCTCTAGCCTGTTGCTGTGTTGACCAAATAACTCCTCAATCTTATTGGGTTGTTTTCCCTCTTGGTTGCTCATCATGGTCTCATCTTTCATTTGTTGTCACTGTATGGTTAAAATAATGTGGAGCTAAAATAAAAAAGAAAAACACTGAATCTGTGCTCCCGCTTTAAGCAAGATCCTGACATATGACCTTCCCCGTGTAGGTGGGCAATATATGGAGATAATAGATTTTCATTACAGTATAATAAAATACATAAAGGATGATGAAGATAAAATATGAAAAATACCTCCTGGCCCTGCATTTTTACCTGATATTAACAGTACCTAAAATAAGGAATAGAATAATCATCTGGAATTAGAATTTTTTTTAATCCTTCTATTAAAAACACCTTTAATCTTCCACTGTGTATGACGCTTTTGTTTAAGATGATACATTTTTATTCCCGATATAAAATTGAAAAGAGCTGATTTGTGCCAATAGGTTAAAACATAACACACATACAGACACACATACATACATATATATCTGAGGGATAAATATATGTGTGTGTGTATCATCCAAACCAAATGTGAATTGGTGGACACAAAACCCATCAGAAATTATGATTAAGTGCATACATGCCTCAGTAAGCACATCACTATATTGGAGGCGTGTTTCCAATGAGCACGTTGGTTTCTTGTAATGTAATGCATTATTGACTACTTTTTGCGAAGACTCGAGCCCCCTCCCACAAGGCCACTGCTATGCCTAACTGCATTAGTTTAAACAGGATATGACATTTCCATGCTGCAACTCACAAACAGAATAACTGAGTATCACATATGGTGGATACACACTACTTGACAGATGATCCAGTCTACCTTTCTTTCTTTCTTCTTTTTTTTTTGCATTGCAGAGATTTTGAGATTGTTCACTGTAGAGTGAAGTAGGCTAAAAGTGGGGCGCAGCAGGCATGATGAGCGGAGAAAGAAAAAGTAGACAAACAAACCAATTACACAATTCTCATGAACAGAGAGGCAAGAATAAGCACCATCCACAACCTGCCATCACTTTGTTGTGGGTCCTCATTTTCATTTTGTGGTATAACAGAGAGGATGATGGCTTTTTTACTCTAAAAATGAGCCCAGTGTAAACTGTTGTGCATACTTTCTAGTTGGCCTCCAAGGCTAGATAAAAAATAGGACAGCAACCGCCTTGCGGGAAGGAAAAATTGGTGGCTGAGTTTGGCGTTCGACTGCAAGTTGCATGCACAGGTTGCCCGATGGGAGGTTTACAAACAGCAGTCGAACTTGGACTGACTGCAATAATTTGAATTGCAAGAGAGAACTTAAATCACGTGGTTTCCATTCCTGTATGAAAGCAAAGTTGCTACGTCACTATTTGTGGAGGATTTTCTTTATCAGGTCTATGAAATTCTGGCTTGACTCTGAATGTTAGTAGCATTTCTGTGGATACAGACAGTAACAGATTTTTTTTTTATCTTCTCCAGTTTATCACAGTTATCTCCATATTATCCAAAACAGGTTGCATGTAACTGCCAGTTTGACCTCATTCAATAGCAGACTGACTCTAATTGGTGCACCGAAATCGCTTTCAACTGGCAATTTACTCCAAGTCGTTACAGACAGAGTAGTAACCATTTCAAAGGCAACAAGATCTCAAGTTCATTGCAAAAGATCACAATAACTATGGCAGTGTTGCAGCCTTCAACCACTGATTTCCCCAGATCACTGCAGCAGAACAAGATCCTCTTTGCAATTTAAACACGGATGTAAATCATATACTGAAAAATAAGCGTGTACTTAAATGCAACACTATTGAATTATTGATACGGACAATATAAAAATCAAGTGTGAGTGAATATGCCATCTTCACAGGTTCTTTATTTGTTGAAAACACAAGACACAGCACATTTTCTCCTTTATTAGGTGTCTTCATGTACCATGCACACCCACCGAGCATGTATCTTGCTCAGTTTACTTTGTTTTAGGAGAAATGGAAAGAGTCACAGGTTTAAGAATAGTTTTCCTTTTGAGATTTTGTTTCTAACAACTGCAAAACTAAAAAAAATAAACTTAAGTCTACAAAAGTCTATAAATAAAGAATAGGAACACACATATTTTTAATGCTTATTTTAATAGGTCGTTATTTACAAATCAATGCAAAACATAATGGAAATACCCATTGTACTCACAGTACTTGAAATACACTTAAAGTAATATGGTAATTTATAAATCAAACTTGAAAATATTAAAAGGAGTCTTTCAAATGTTTAACCTCTTAAGCCCCAACGCCCCCTGATACGGGGGCAAAAAGCAGGAGATCAGGTAGGCTTGGGGCTTAAGAGGTTAAGGTAAACAGACACAATTTTAAAAAAGTATGAATTATTATTGTTATCATTATTATTATTTTTTAATTTTAGATTTGCAAGACCGTTTCAGACAAATATAAACGGCAGCAATCGACCCTAAACTGATCTGTAGCTTATTTTTAAAACAGCTTAATTTTACAGTGGTTGGGCAATTTTTCTGGAGGATTTTAGGTAAATGTAGAAAAAAAACCTCAGAGGTAATGCACATCTTTGGGAAATAAATTCACTGAATTAGTGATGTAACACCAACACAGAAGAGAAATACCCAAGGCTACGACCACTGATACACAGGTATGTTTTTAAAAATAAGATTTTTTGTTCCATGTTAATTTTCTAAAAAAGTTGATAAAATGTAAATGGCCTGTATTTGTATAGCGCTTTACTAGTCCCTAAGGACCCCAAAGCGCTTTACACAACCAGTCATTCACCCATTCACACACACATTCACACACAGGTGATGGCAAGCTACATTGTAGCCACAGCCACCCTGGAGCGCACTGACACTGCCGCCACCAGGCCCTCTGACCACCACCAGTAGGCAACGGGTGAAGTGTCTTGCCCAAGGACACAACGACCGAGACTGTCCAAGCCGGGGCTCGAACCGGCAACCTTCCGATTACAAGGTGAACTCCCAACTCTTGAGTCACGATCGCCCCATGACAATTCAAAAAATGTCTACATGACAATTCAAAAAATGCCCTCAGTGTAAACCTTACCATAGAGAAATCCTGACCAAAAGATCAACCAAAATCCCAAATACTTGTGCAGATGAGGACAGGGCCTAAATTTACACTTAGTGTTTCTAGTGTTGACACATGGACCGCAGCTTATGCCTTTATTGGTGTTGACCTTGCCTCTTTGATATTTTTGATCTAGTGAGAAAAATCTATCTCTATAAGCCGCTGTGCATTAGTGGATGAGATCAGACTGCCTTTATCCACTTTTAGCTTTTTCAGTCGATATGCTAACAAAAACACAACCCTCGAGCTCAGGTGTCAGTCACATATGCACAAGCATACTGATGGATCCATACACAGCTGTACCCGTGGGGATAATTCAGGCTTTTCCATCACTATTTCAGTTGTTGACTGCTGGATGCAACACCAGGTTGTCATTACCTCACTGGTGCAGCTCTCGCCTGCCTCTTTCCTTCCATCTACCTGCATCTAGAGCCGAGCTAAGTAGCCACTTGACACATATTCCTCTGGCAACATTGCTTTTCATGAGCATATTCTCAGTGCTTGTAAAATGATCTGTTTTATGGGCAAAGAAATGCACGCAAAGCTTAAAAGATCCATAATTATGATCTTAGAGGTTTTTTTTACAGTAATATAATGTGTACAAATGCATATAATACAAAAAATACCTCTTTTAAACACCTTACATCTTTTGAGATTGCTAATAATTCCAACACACTTGACACCTGTTCCAGTAATCCATCTTTCTTTTGTTATTTTGTCTCAAGTCGTTTGTGGTAGTAATGATTGCAAACTGAAGCCAAAGAGCAAAGTTTCCTTTCAGTGGTCTGACTTTAAAAGATGTTCTGTTTGCAGAAAAAGCACCAACTTAATGAGCTACGTTGTACACATCAATTGAAAAAGATGACCATTAAGCGATCATGCATCCAGCTGAAGTATGGTAGCATTCTTCAGTGCTGCTTTTGGAGGAGAAAATCCATCTAAAAACTTGCTTAGTCTCCGTTTTGGGAAATGAGAGACCCTAAAGCAAGCTATATGCAATTTGAGGTTAATGGACTAAAACATGTAAAACTGCTGGCATGTTCCTTTAATTAACATGCCCACATGTACAGACTGGAGTGCATTTATTTGTCTTTATGTTGTGTTTGGTGCATCTGCAACCATTACCAAACAGGCAGGGAACAGGTGTGCCTTCACTAAGTAGCAAAGCCGATTGCCAAAAACCGCAGTTATTCAAACTACCACTTGAGGAAGGCCATAGAGAGGAGGTCAGCTATTATAAACCCCCATTAGGACAGAAGTAAGCCTGAAAACCCAACAACCACCACTCGTTATAGAAAAATGTGTATTTCCAGACCAGTTGGTTGGTTGGTTAGCCTTTATTATGGGTGTGGCCACTTTAAAAGACCGCATTGTGTTCATCGTTCATCGTTGTTCTAAAAAGCACTGCAAAAAGTGGACTGCTCAAGTTCCTTTCAGGCTGGATTTAACAAACTAAAATGTTTAATCCTAATTACGATCAAAGTGCATCTTGCTAACCTCGTTAACTAGGATTAGCATTAGCTCACAACCACAAAGTTGACCATCGTCTCCAAAATATGCTGGGTTTAAAAAAAACACGACTGTGACAGCATGAAAAAGAAAGCTAAGCTTGAGGAATGTAAATATGAATCAACAAACCAATGTCTTTATGATGATAGTTACAAGCATCTCCTATATACTGTCAGCACCCCTCACATTATATTTGAAAATGCAAGCCTCGCCCACTGATTTTCTCTTGTTTTAAACAGCTGTAAAGCCACTGCATGGTTGTGTGGCTTTGAAATGGCCAGTGAAGAAAGACACTGACTTCATAATGGATCTTATACATCTCCACATAGAGCTCTAACCCCTCCCATCTGGGAAATGTCTGTTCTTCTGTGGAGTAAAGCACTGCGGGAGGTCATTTTTTAAAAAACTATAAATACAGCTGCTAATCATGTGGGCACAGCTGGCAGCCTTGACTCCAATACCTTTCCTTCTTCTCTCCTGCACAAAGTGGTGTCAGTAATTTAGCCTCAACTGCACACTGATTAACGTGCACTGAAGAATCAGAATCTCAAAAGCCAATTTAGCTTCAAGGCTGATTTTTATTAAGAATATATTTATTGAAAATTGCAGTAGCCAGCTAATGTAATTCATATCTCCTTTACGTCAAAACAAAAACAGTTCAAATCCAAACCTCAAGTGACGTCGCAAAGTTACGACTGCTTTAGGAAAGATGGGAAAAATGACAATCTAACCGGCAGGCTTCCCTCTCACCCGGTCTATTGAGAGCCCATTACACTGTAATCCCGAATGTGGGCTCTGACATCTCCGCTACCAGCATACGTGGGCGGAAAGGAACAAGTGAACAAAGGACAATGCAGCTTGTAATCCTGTTAAAGGATTAAGGGCTGGAGTACATGCGCACACACAGACACACATAAAAGACATACACTTTTTGTTTGGGAGCATCCCTCTGACTTACACTTCTTCATTAACCCCCACACTCGGACTTAATACCATTAGAGCAAACAATCCGAAACTCCTATAATCTTAAAACGACCTTAACTCTCGACCTGAGCGTAAAAGCAACCGACATCAAAGAGTTGACGGAGTAGAAAACACTTTTTTTTTTTTTTAAAAAAAGGCCTCATCTCATTTTGGACATGACTCATCTCTAAAAGAATGAAATTACAAAAAAGCTTTTACTGTCTCACAAACACACACACATGTGCACAGTGACAGCACAAACACAGTGACTCATATGCAGTTTGAGCCTTTAGGCTATCCACTTGTCTTGTGGATGATCTCAGACAAATTTGTGGCAAGATATTACATTAAAGCCAGTAAAGAGATAAAACAGAGATTCTGTGAATGCACACACACACACCTACACACACACACACACACACACACACACACACAGGGGGGAAAAAAACCCCAAGAAAAATCATTGGATGCCCACAAAAACAACACAACTTCCAGCAAAGAGGCATTAAGCCACACCAGTTGTGAAGCGGCCAGAGCTATTGTCATGAAGCCCTAAAAGCTATGAACCAAAAAAAAAAAAAAAGTTAATCTTTAGACTGCTGTACCATGCTGCTAATGATCTGATCTGAAGCAAAAACACTGCAACGGAGCAGAATTGAACTAAAGTATACTGCTATATACCCGGCGAGTATATAGCAGTATAGGCAGGACCAGTGCTTCTGCGACTTTCAGATGAACTCCAGCTCCTGTCTGCCCACCCATTCAGATTCAGTTTAGCCATTTCAAAGAGTTCTCATTTGCAAAGATGTTATACCTCCAAGCCATTTGCTGCAACACTTTGTAGGCTGTAAACACAGCATGAGAGTTTGCCTTATTTGTGATCTCAGCGTGTTAAGCAGGCAGCTTATCAATGGAGCCAGGAGCGGAACAGTCTATAATTTACTAAATGTCTATTTACCCTAATTCAGCCTTGTTAGTTTTTGCACTGAGGTATCAACTGGAATCCAGGTCAGTGCAATCATCCTCAGTGTTTGGGCTTGTCATCCTGATTTCCTTTGAGGTCACTTTCTTTTTTCTTTTTCCTTTTTTACAAACTCTTGTAACCTTCTTTTTTATCTCAGTTGCATCATATCTCATTTTCTGTTTTCCTGCTTTTGTTTGATATATTTTTTTATCAGTGGGAAAACATAAGACCTGACAGTGTAAAGAGGAGACAACAACACACTCTGTATGACTAACAC
This sequence comes from Neolamprologus multifasciatus, assembly GCF_963576455.1. Classification (NCBI taxonomy): domain Eukaryota; kingdom Metazoa; phylum Chordata; class Actinopteri; order Cichliformes; family Cichlidae; genus Neolamprologus; species Neolamprologus multifasciatus. Next base: position 28,595,098 of record NC_140460.1, on the reverse strand, counting down.
GCCAAAAGGTGTCAAGTCTAAAAAGGTGCAAAGCACAGAGTACAAAGTCAACCCCCCCCCCCCACACACACACACACACACACACAAACACACACACCAATGATTGAAAATACTGATTATCAATCAGCAGTATAGTTGTACAGTTCTTTGCCTTACCTTATGATGTCAGCAGAAATGAAGCATCACCATTGGCCATATGAAGATATATGAGAAGATGAGCAGGTATCCCACAGAGATCCACAGAGAGAAGGTGGGAAAAAAAAAAAACAGAACGAGATTTCATTAGTAAGCAAACTACGTTTTTTATATGTTACTGACTTCTTTGTGAGTGTTACAGAATCTATCGAGTGCAGAAGTTGTGCTAAACAGCGACCCAGTTTCCACACACTGCAACACTGAAAGTGACATCATTGTATACATGCTTGGTGCCTGCAGTAACAGTACATGCTGCAGTGATGACTGACAAAAGTAATAGCAGGAGAGTACACATTATGATTAGTGATTAGGTCACTGTCCAACCAGGTAGTATTGTTAAACTGTGGAGTTGTGTATTTTTCTTAATAGCCGGCTGTGCTTGTTAACTTTGCTTGTGTGTCATACCATAGATCTGTAAGTTAGTTTATCATGTTATATATCATTGTACACAGTCAGATGGCCAAAACATCTACTATATATAATATTTCTAATTTGTAAGGATTTGAATGTTATAAAAAATATTTCCTAAAGCTACATAATGTTAATAATCCTGGTGACCTACGCAGTGTATATGGTTAATTCAATGCAGATTGATTAGTGTGTCCAGAAGACATAGATACATATGCTATATATAACAATGACTTATATATCATGATCAGAAGAGGTGAGCCAATAAAACAACAAGCACGCATGCTACAAACTTTACCGGAGTCATTTAGACAGCTGTTAGCACATGATTCTCCTTATGGGGACCTGATATGTTTAATATGCTGCTGAGAATATAGCCCAGAAGAAGCGTATAGTATAGCTTTTATTTTGGAAAGAGCCATTTCTCTGTAATAAACTCTCTTTTCCATAGATGAGTGATTTCTCGATCAGATAGATTTATTTATTTTATTATTTTGTTGTTTCAGCAACATTAAATTTAAAAACTGTACTTTTGAGTTAAAATATATATTTATAATTTTAATAAATGACAAATTAAAAAGGCATGAACATCTTTTTTTGTATCGAAAAAATATCGAACCGTGACACCAAAGTATCGAACCGAACCGTGAATTTTGTGTATCGTTGCACCCCTAATGTATATATATATATATTAGGGGTGCAACGATACACAAAATTCACTGACAATAATTTGTCATTTATTAAATTTTCACGGCACATTCTGCACCACATCTCTGTGCGTTCATCATTTGTTTGAAGCCAGCTCACCTCCTGCAACCACTTTTCTGAGAATACGCTTCTTTTGTGGTTCGGACTCCTCCTGACATTTCTTTGGAGGTGGAGGAACACCAAAGTAATTGCTTAAAGGAGCTTCTTTGACATCTTTAAGAGTTCTAAACAAACGTCTGTCCTCCTCCAGAAAATCTTATGTATGCAAACACGCGTTGCAACTTCTTATCTTGTGCACGTTTTTTATTTTGACAGCGAATGCACACCTGCGGACCACTTGTGTGCAGCCCTGGTTATTTAGCTCGTCATATTGCAGCCACAGAAATTCTTTTGTCCATGAAACCATAAAGCTGCACTTTCTTTTTGCCTTATAGTCTGATTTGTCATAACTTTTCCGTTTTGTGATAAGCTTTTCTTTGGCTGTCACTGCTTCACGCTGACCTGTCTTATTTGGCTCAGCAGAACTAAAATATATATCCTGCTGCTTTTACACTCGCACTCACATAACGCTCAGCGATTCTCTGCGCGATCAACCTCTCACATGTTTAAGCTGCGGGAGATTTCACTTGTCATGTTTGCATAGTAAGCTAATGATTGATAAGATGATGTCAGAGGAATTGGTGCGCAAATTATCATCACTCACCAATCAGTGCTGTCGCTCTCTAAACACAGTTTGGCGATTGCAAAGTGAAAGCAAAAAACAAGCGAAAATTCAAACGCGATTTCAATATGTCACATATTGACAGTGGCTCACCGATGCCAATGACATTACCCAGCTACATTTCCGAAAGAATGCAAAAGCACTGACATATATTTTCCCTTCCTACGATAGACCAACGGGCAGGGCAGGGATAGATTTTGGTAGCCCAAAAAATCGCTAGCCCCGGACATCGGGCTAGCGATTTTGTGAGCCCTGTATCTGATTGAGGAATCACTCATCTTTGGAAAAGAGAGTTTATTACAGAGAAATGGCTCTTTCCAAAATAAAAGCTATACTATACGCTTCTTCTGGGCTATATTCTCAGCAGCATATTAAACATATCAGGTCCCCATAAGGAGAATCATGTGCTACCGGCTGTCTAAATGACTCGGCTAAAGTTTGTAGCATTCGTGCTTGTTGTTTTTGTCTGCTTCCACTTGTCTTTGCACTAGAATGATGTCAGCGTAAATGTGCAGTCATACTCGTTGTGTTCTCACTAGTGCTGTCAGCGTTAATCTGAAATAAGGTTAGCCACAACACGGCAAATCTCCGTTAACGAGCTACCGTGGATCACCTCGTGCAGGGCTGGACGCCAACATGTTAACGAGCTAACTGCGCTAACACACTAGTTCCCACCCATGTAATTGAGCATTGCTGGCACATCCAACATACTGTTTTACTTTTGTCCATGACGCGCTTACCTTCAGGGCCATACCTCACATGAAAACCAAAATAGTTCCAAACGCCAGATCTGAATGAGGGTGGGGGAGGTTCAATTTGCCATGTTGCAAGGAGAGCTTAACTTCTGTCTCGCTAGTTTGCCCTGTGCTCAGTGAATCTGCGTTCAACTACTCCGCCTAGGCTGCACTGTCGAGCGCAGATCCACTGAGCGCTCAACACAGACAGCATCGTCAGAAGGAAAGCTGATAAAATAAATTAAAAATTTTGTATTGTTTGATACATATGTACCGAACCGAAAGCACTGTATCGAACGGTTCAATATCTATACGAGTATCGTTGCACCCCTAATATATATATATATATATATATATATATATATATATATATATGTTCTACAAAACCTGTAATTAACTAGGGCAAAAGAAAATGGATTCGCCAAATTGGGGTTAATGTTTTATATGGGTTTTTTTAAACATTGGGGACGCATCATATTTTTTAGAGAAATGTAAGAAAATTCAATAAATGAAAGAAAACTCATTTGTTAGTTGGAAAACTGTACAAACCACATTGCAAACTATTTTTGGATGTTTTGATTTTGGATCTGCAGAGCTGCTGTGAACTGAAGGGACTGACGTGATGTAAATGCAGCAGTAAAGCTGCTTAAATGTCACCGAATGGAAAGCTGACTGTAGGAACAATGAGTCAGGTAATTTCATGGATATCTGGCTTCGCTCTCTCCACTAAAACGCATAGCACTATAGTAAAACAAAGTTCACTGGAATGTTCTGACAGCTCAGACAAACATTACATTAGCAGTCTGAGTCCACTTTGAATTCACTGTCGCTGGAATGTGTCAATGCGATCTTCCCTTCAAATTAAATGTCCTTTTAAAATTCAGAGCTTCTTTTTTTATGTTCCACACACACTGATTTACCTTAAAACATCACTCTGACACCATTCTCATAAACCTATAGCATGCTTTGCTTTAACTCCTTTCACACGATGAGAATTGTCCTGAAAGGTCGTCTTTTATAACTTTCCGAAGACTTTTGGTTCCAAAATAACACAGAACTCAAAATTATCCCACTGTGGTCTCATGCCATGGCTCTTTTTCATTTTCATCACCATTATTTCACCGAGGTGTTCACAAAACGACAGCAATCATGGGACAAATTCATCTCACATTACTTTCCAATAAGCTCAGAGTACAGGCTGACACCGAACACGGATTCTTGAGGGACGGATGTTATTACACCGTATCATCTGGATCGGGATGGGAAGAATCGGGCCTTGGGGTCGGACGACAGTCAGGAGGAATTTATATCTTTTCTATCACAGTTATTTTACATGCCACAGCTGTCTCAAGGAAGGGCAGCGATGTCTGATTGTCTCGTCAACATAAATCTAGTAAATCAGTTAAACGTGGGCTTGTTTTCACGGGCTGGGGCTATATTATAGTTAACATTTCAATATGTTAATATCATGCTTTAGCAAAAGCTGCTTCATTGTTATCAAGGGAGGAAATTACTCTGGATCACAACAGAACTGGAAGTAAAACTGATGGAATTAGCATGGAAAAGAGAGAAATTATTATGCACACAGGAACAAAAGATTACTACTGTGTGAGCCACAATAGTTTGGGTAATTTTACTACTTTCACTTTCAGGATTTAAACACGTTTATTTGCAAGCATGATAACTGTTAAAATTTTAGTCTCAATTCTAAAACTTTGGAAATCACATTAGGCCAGATGAAGCACAGATATCGCTGCCACATTCATGTTTAATACTTTGCAATTATCCACTTGTGAGATGACTATTTGTAAAATTATGCACATTATAAATCAGCCTATTAAGAGTACAACCTCCTGTTCCTTGTTGCTTCCTCTGGCCTCACTAATTTCTACTCTGCTGCCATGCAAATTCAGTGCCATTGTCAAAAAATAGTAGACAACAATTTCTTAAACCTATAGCCTGGCCTACACTGTTAAAGCTAACCTACCCTAATATCAACCAAAGCTTTGTAGCACACTGTTTAAATAACAAAAAGCTAATTACACATTTTTATATTCATGTCAGGAATAGATTTCATTGATTCATAATTTTTTTTTGTACAGTCAAATATCTCAAACTATATTATGTCTTTCACATTAAAAAAAAATAAATCATAATGTTGGAAATTATAAGTAGCTTAGTGTGGTAACCAGCCTTGTTGGTAGACTCTATTGTTCCTTTTTTAAAAGGGATGAAGTTGTGGTCTTCAAAGTGAATCCCCACATTTCCACACAGTAATGGAGAGATGACCGGAGTGCTGTACATTAAAGGTATGAAGCTCCAAGAAAAATGACACAAAGATCCAGAATAATTGAATACAATACTCAACATTAAAATAAATTAATAAATAAATATAAATAAAAACGATTAATACAATAAAAGCAGACAATAAAATGCAGTCGTCTATGAAAATGCCACACTGAAGCCAAATGCCAAGATCTAAATTTATTATGTATACTGTCTGAGCTGCAGGGGTGTGGAGAGGTAGATTATTTCATATAGCTGGTGCTACTGCTGTAAAAGTTCTTCTCTTTAAATTTGGTTTCAGGTTTGCGTAAGAGCATCTGGTTAGATCATGTCAGAGCTCTTACAGGTATGCAAATGTAAGTGCACGTAAGTATGTAATCCATTATATGCAGGGGTTTCAGATTTGCTATGCAAAATAACAACTAGTAATTGTTGATCTCAGTAAAGTTTTCAAATTCATGAGTTGTAAAAAAATCACCCTGTAGTCATTCTAATATGTTGTTGTTGTTGTTGTTGTTTTCAAAACAAGGATTTCAAAGTTACAAAAGACTAAATTGTTGTGGAGGAAACCCTAAAGATAACAGTATTATGTATGTGTGCCTCCTTGTGAGTCTAGTACCCGACCAGATTGATTGTTTTAGAAACTTGGGTGGATGTACTAATTTTAACTGGTCTTGTTTACTGTGTGAAACTTGAGTCTATGGATGCACATACACCTTTTACATTTTCAGTATGTGTGTGCTCTTTGCCTTTATATCCCAGTGTTTAACATCCAGTATTTGGATCATTCAAGTGCCACTAGTTTATTTTTCAGTGTTTAACATCCAGAAGCACAGCTCCTGCCACCATTGTTGGGCCACAGTATTTCCTGGTACTGCAATTTTCATTTAAAGGGGAAGTATAACAGAAAACATGAAAACAATTGTTTTACCACAGGCCTGATCACTTGATTGGGGTTACATCATCAATAAAAATAAAATCCATTATTCTGATATATTTCTATTTAACTTGATGGAAAATGGAACATCATAGGAGTTCAGTTTCAGAATTGTAACAAGCCTGTCACAGGCTGGGTCTCTGACCCAGCGCTCTGAGTTCATTTTGTATTTGTCTCATTTTAAATTTGTGATTAGTTTATGTGTCATTCCTATCTAGCTTTAGTTAAGGAAAGACAGTTGTTATTTATTGTTTCCTTGGTTTCTATGTTTGAGTTCTTGTATCGTTCATCATGTGTTAGGTCTGTTAAGCTTGTGTTGTCATGTCTAGTTTCAGTGTTTCCTGTTTTATTTTGAAGGAGTCGTGTGTTCTTTGTTCAATGTATTTAGTTTCACTTCCCCTGTCCTGTCATTAGGCTCATGTCAGTCAGCTGTTCCTCCATGTGTTCCCACTTCCCCTAATCACCTCCTGTGTATTTAAGTCCTCTGTTTTCAGTGTGTCATTGTCAGATCATGTGTTAGTTTGCAAGCCGAGAAGTTGTGTCAAGTTTCCTTATATCAAGTCCATGTTCCTGTTGTAGGTTTTTAGTTAATTTAGCTCACCCAGTTTAGTTTATTGTTAGCCTTAGTGATGGTGAGATGAAGCCTCATGATGAACTGAAGCTTTCCACCCAATTGGTCGACTCATGGTTCGAAGCATTGGGATGATTCATTTGCTCTACTGCGCCATCAAGTGGACAATTCAAGTGAAGCGGGCTCTGTGATTATAATGACGTGTAAACCTCTAAACTGAATAAATAAATTGTTTTCTTGGTTATTTATCCCGAATATTGTCTCAGTATGTGTGATACAAAAGAGAAAGTGGAAACTATCAGGACAGAGTTTTGGTATGATTGTGTAACTGTTAGCCTCAGACAGTCAGTCAATAGTATAATTCAGATCATAGATCAGTACATTTGCATATTTTTATAACTATAAAAAGAAAACTGACACTTTCGAGACTTTATCTAATGTGTAAGCATCACAGCAGATGCCTTAGATTAGAATCAGTGAGCTGTCGGCTTTCAGCCCCGACCGTGTCCGTGCTGTCTGGTGAGAAAGGCGACATCTCACTGATTCTGATGCGTCAGCGCTTTGTGTTTACGTCTTTGTGCAGAATCGGTGTACCTGCTCTCATTTACTGTTTTAGCTGTTTGGTGGTGGTTGAAATGTAGTAATATTTATATTAAAAATCGATTCAGGATTTTAATGAATCGATATCACGTTATCCAAGCTAGAATCGATTTTAATCGATAATCAAAACCCGCTAGTACCTGTGTAATCATGCTTATGTACATCTGGATAATGACACAAACTAGTATTTGGCACTTCACTTTTTAATAAACTAAAAGACAGAAATCAGATTATAGGATCTGTAGTGTTGTTTATTTATATTATGGTGCTTATCATTTGTGATATTTATTACTGTGTGTATACTTTATTAGGAGAGATAAAATAAAATAAAAAATCTCTTCCTTCCTGGTTCCATCGAAGAAGAAATGCTCAAGTAACTATGTAACACCTACGTAATCCAATTCCACAACACAGTGTGATGGGAAATCAGCTGTGTTTTTCTGCCCATTTTATTTCGAATCTGGCGCGAACCGGTGAACCAGTCCCTGAATCAGTCACGTGGTACGGACTGCCCGCGAGGCCTCGAACGTCACTGCATACGTAATCAAAGCAAGCCTCGATACGCGCTTCACAGAAACGCCTCCGAGATTACCCGACACACGATTCGACGCTTCGACACACAGGACACATCACTAGTTAGCCTTGCCTTTTGCCTTTTGTTTACAGTTATTTTGCCAGCCTCAATAAACGGCTCGTTTTCTGTTATTCAAGTCATGTTTCACATTTTGTTTTCGTCTGCATTTGGGTCCACCCTTCACTCTACACACAGTCAGCCCTGCTGATTGTGACAGAACGATCTGACCAGTCATGGACCCAGCAGACTCAGCTCTCACCGAGTGTCTGGAGGAGATGGCTCGGATCCAAGCAATCCTCAACCGCGTGCTCACGGCACCCGATTTGAAGAGCAGAGCAAGCTTATAATGGTGAACGTCGCTGAGGCTATTATGAAGAGGGATCCCCGCCTCCTCCAGCTCCCGGACTCACCTGCCATAGTTGATGCTTTTACAAGGATAAAGGAGATGCTGCAGGCCCAGGAACTGTCGATTCATGTAATGGCTTCCAGCACCTCCCAGTCACAGCAACCCCACAACCAGTCATCTCCACCGCTGCCTCTCGAGCCCGAGTGTGTCCGTGTCAGCTCGCTGAGGTTTGCCACAGCGCCCCTCCCTTAAGTGCCGGCACTGCCCCCCAGCTCGCCAGTTTCCTCTTCGCCATCACGGATTAGTCACTCATCCTCACAGTCTCATTCAGACTTCACATCTCCAGCCTCATTTCTGGCGAGGTTGTGGTCAGAGGATGAGGAGCCAGACCCCATAATTAGCCCTGCTTCAGTCACAACTGCTTCTAGAAAAAAGCGGCGTTCACATCATCAACGTACCTCACAAAGGTTTGAAGTGAGTGACTATAGTTTGGCTCCTCGTGTTTTTTCTAAGGTGAATATTAGAACTAACACTGCCTTACCAGTTCATGGGCCCGGCTATAAAAAGACTGTTTATGATTTTGAAATTACTAAGACTGAGAATTTTTCGGCCAAGTCTTCCACGGACCATCTTATCCCTTTGCAAAATTATCTAGCTTCTCTGTGCGTTGATCATGCCATGAACTATGCTTCCAAGAAACCAAATTATAAGACTGTTTGCACTGGAAATGCTAGCCATGAGGCTCAGCTAAGCCGCTGTGGGACTGTAATCCAGGCCAGGTTGGAGCCAGGGGCTGAGTTGGAGTTTGTGCAGCCTTTTCCAGTGTCCGCTGGAGGGCCCGAGGAGGCCGTCCAGCCTCATACCTCGTCAGCTGGAGGTTCAGCCGAGCCCGTCCAGCATCCTGCCACGCCAGCTGGAGGTTCTGCTCCGTCGCCACCGTAGGACTCGTGGCCGGCCCCCTGAACCCTTGAACTATGGACTACTGAACCGTTGGCCTCCTGGTCGGCCACCTGAACTGTGCAAACTCTTGTGCTGCTGTCGTCCTTGTCGGCCCTCTGAACTAATGACCTATGGACTGTTGTGTCGCTGACGTCGGGGCCGGCCTCCTGAAAGTTTGAGTATTGGACTTTTTGCCTTGTCCCCCAGGTTGTGTTATTTGGTCTCATGTCAGAGGAGCTGGCAAAGAAAAGCATCTGGACTTCTTTAAGTTGCTTGAAGACGTTTCACCTTCATCCGAGAAGCTTCTTCAGTTCTAAAGTCAAATGGTGGAGAGTCCCAGATATAAACCTAGTGGGAGTTTCCCCCCACAGAGGGACAAAAGGACCCCCTGATGATCCTCTAATCGCCTGAGCCTAGTTGTGAAACTGGGTGTGGGTCCCAATCAGCCAGAGTTTCGGGTGAGCTCATTGTGAAACCTGGCCCCACCTTATCATGCGAATTCCTGAGGTCAGATGGCCCAGGATGTGAGTGGGCGTTAAGGCGTCTGGGGAGGGAACTCGCCATGTTCCTGTTGTAGGTTTTTAGTTGATTTAGCTCACCCAGTTTAGTTTATTGTTAGCCTTGCCTTTTGTTTACAGTTATTTTGCCAGTCTCAAAAAACGGCTTGTTTTCTGTTATTCAAGTCATGTTTCACATTTTATTTTCGTCTGCATTTGGGTCCACCCTTCACTCTACACACAGTCAGCCCTGCTGATTGTGACAAAGCCAACATTATACGAACCTGACAGCAATTAGTTAAAAATGTTTGAAGTTTTACCCTACTTTGTTTGAATATTTATGATGTTGATTTGATTTTTAAGTTTATTTTAACTAATCTTCTGTAGCACTGGAAGCACAGTATCTAAATTATATTCAAGATTTAATTCAACAATACTGTATTAACATACACATAGTGAATTAGCATTCCTAAATAAAGGCATAGCAACATGAATCAATCACATTAACTTCTTCCTGTGTGACAGACTTACTCTAAAACCAGGATGGTACAGGTTTTATTGTAACCTCAACCAGAACTTTTGTGGGGTCTTTGTTAACCTCACACGGAAATCATAATTAAAGATAATATAAATAGATTCAAAATAATACAAAATAAGTCAAAAGTTGAGAATTACACAATGTATTTAGACCAAGTTCACTTGATATTTTCAGTTAACTATTTCTACAGAGCAGGTTTGACTTTATTTCTGATTCATAATTTAAACCAATCACTACGAAACATAAATGACTATATATTGACTTTCACCACACTGTACTTTTTCCTTGTTGTGAAAATGTTGTTGTGGCTGAAATACAGAACAAACCCATGTTTAAACTTACCATAAATTAGTTTCTTTAACTGATATTTCCAGTTTCCTTTCTCAATTTTTAAGACAATCAGGAAATGGTGTCATCATTGTGCTGAGTGAAACTGAATCATCAGATACTATCCCTCAATCTGATGAACAGCATCTCATGATACATGATACAAATGAACCATAGCAGCTGTTGCTGTTTAACAATGACCTTTCAATCTCTATTATTGCACATGCTGACAACAGGAGACACAATGCAAAAGCTATTCCCCAAAAAGCTGTTCCACTCAATAAACCAGTTTGAAAATTAGTATTAAATTTGGAAACTACCTGTATTTACCAAGCCATTAGAGGAAGCATACTGTAAGAGCCCGGAGGGAACACAGGGAGACACAAAATGAAATACCCAAGCTCGGTTTTAAAGGCAACATTAGAAGGGCAAGCCTCTTATAGTAACATAATTTCATGCCTGAAGGTTCAGAAGTGCCCGCAAAGGTACACTATGCTTATTCATAGTGTTTAAAAAGGTGTACTGCAATTATCATAATATGATACTAAATACCACAGGTAGAAGAATGGATAACAATCACCCAAACTCACTGGAGTCCAGAATACAATGCGAGCCCAGCTTCGTGAGCCTGCTTTGCTCGTCAGCCCGTGAAAGCCCACATGCCAAATATAAAAACATGTGAGTTGATGCTTTTTGGTTTTAGCACCGACTCCACTTCTTGACAGGATAGAGCAGAGGATGTAAGCCCCACTTCAAAGTGCGACGTAAGGGGTACAAGCTTTACATTCAGTTAATCTGACCTGTGGGCAATGCTTTAGCCACTAGCTCTAATGTTAATCCTTTGACTGTGCTGCTCTTCTCTCCGGCCCCCGCACTGCACTACACAGTCCACTGATCCTGGTGTCAAAGGATGCTGAACCCCTGAGACGTTTTAAGTCGGCTTCTTGTTGTTTCCAAAACAAAATCAAATACAGACTCTCTTGTCTCCTTCCAGATACAATCAGGGTAGGACTTCACAAAAAGGGGCTCTATCTTGAAAATTGACTGGACTGGAGATGGTTTACCACAAACTACAGGCACTTCACATGCGCTACAGGATGTCAGCACACTGCCTCTTTCTGCTAATTGCTGAGTGTGAAAAGCAGCCATGGAAAGCCAGCTGGAGAACGTCTGGCTGGGTTGACCTCATCAGCCTCCATTGCTTTTTTTTTTTTTAAATCTATTTTTTTCCAAAATAAAAAAAATATTTTTAACAGCCTTTGCTGTCATCACATCCTAACTGGTGATTTTACTTAGTTTTTAGTTTTCCGGTTGTTGTTGTTGTTTTGTTTTTTTTTCAATATAGCGTTACCAGCACATGTGAAGACTAACTTATGCAAGATGCCATATTTGTGCGAAAAACATTTAGTAAAACAGTCTTTTCACTAAATATGAGAGAATCTCAGGCTATGAATTAAAGATGGACTTAGTCACAGTGACACCAGAACTGATAGTAGCAGTATCTTGTGATACAATACTTCTAAATACTATACTAATAATATACTAACTATACTAATACACTAATCCAGACAAAAAAATTACTAGTGCATTAAATCATCTGCAACAGTATTGATACCTCCTCCAACTAGCACACAACATCACATAGCCCCACTGCAGACAGACAGTCCCACAACCTGTTCACTTGGGAGCACCTGAATACAATGAACAATGCTGCAGAAACCTTGTGAATCATATTAAAGACTAAAACCCCAGTGTTATGAAGGATTTTGTGAGGTCAGTAAAGTTCATATTTCAACAGTTGTCAAAACTGCTAACCTGGCTGGCACAAACTTTAAAAAGGTAGCTAATTAGCGAATAGCCACTTTAAGGGAGCGGCTTAAAGTCATGTCATGTTTCTCTTAAACATACCGATTAAAGGTGAATAAAGCCAATGAACACCTAAGCAGAAACTTTTCCTGGGTACTGCCATCAAGTTTGCATTGTCATGACACTAAAATTTAAAAGAGCATTGTCATCCTTTGGTTTAAGGCATATTTAAATTGAGCTTTTCGACCATTACAGTTCTGCTTTTTCATGATGAAATGTCATGAGGGAAGGGTAGGAATTAAAAAATTCAAAAGGCAGCCATGCCCTAAAGTATAGCAACCTTTGCTAAAATTTTTTACTAAACATAGGACAGTGTACACACTGGAAGCTCTGAAGCTGATGACTGGTTGCTTAAAGACGAGGCTCCCGTCGCCCAAGTGACCTTTCTAATGTATTTACTACTCGATCATATGTCAGTCAATAGTATTTTTCACTGTGATTTGTAGTTGCTTCAGTCGCTCACTTGGAAGTAAGAAAGGCTTATGTTCTGCTCCGCCCACTTCCTATCGCCCACGGCTATTTTGCCCAAAGTCACTTGAATTCATGGAATGTGATTCATTTTCTATGTTCACTGTGGATTGCTTCCAGCGTGTATGTAGCTTTACTTACAAATGAACACCATGGTTTTTGGCCATAATTGAATATATGTAGCACCCACTAATATCTATTTCTTTCTTTCATTTCTTTATTTACGCTCTGTACAGCACTTGGGTCAACATAGTTGTTTTTTTAAATGTGCTTTGTAAATAAATTTGAGTTGAGTTGTATTAAAAAAAACTTGGGACTCACCCCTTCCTTGCCATTGTTTATCGATAATCTGTGCTAGGAGACTAGGAAGACATTACTAGCCTGACTTTGACTAAGTTAAAAAGAAAAAAAAAGAACAACACATTGTTCTTTCCTTTAAACCTAAAAAAATATTTCATTACATTACAATCCAGCTCATCCACCTAAGCACATAGAAAACTCTATGCAGTGGTGTTGACATGGTTCAACAGTATTTATGTGTAATCCCTGAAGCTTTGCAGATGATAGAGCTACCCACCAGCTCAGTTGTAGCTACTGGCTCAATGCTTACACATGAATGTTTTATAATTTCACAGGAGCTTTAAGGCCTGATATTCCACTGTATCATCTTCAGTGCTCTAAGTGCCCTCACTTCCTGAAGGGTTTGGGATTTCTTTTAATGCACTGTACAAGCCTAGAGTTGTAGTATCTATGATCCTTATGTCTCCCCCTCTTACACACACAAAGATGAATGAACACAGCACTAATATGGCCTGGCATTGGCTGTAAACATTTATCTGCATTCATAGCGATCGCTGTGGCTGCCGTGACAACCTGCAATAGACATCAAAGACGGTGGCTAAGCAGGTCATGAGAGTCTCAGCGAAGGATTCATTCCTGGTAATAGCCACACACACTCTAAAGCCTCAATTGCACACGCCTACACACACTCCCACCCTTTGAATATTAATGTGGCTACCTGCTGGATGTCAGTTTAGATCATGCGAAAAAGGCCACTGACGCAAGCGCAGGGAGGTGCACACACTTGTTTAGCGCGATGACTTTTATTACAGGAATTAGAGCTTGCCATAGGTATTAAAGGTACTGCGCTGCAGTGGTTTGAATCATATCTATCTAATAGACTACAATTTGTTTTAATGTAAATGGAAAATTCTCTTTACACACTGAGGTTAATTATGTTCCACAGGGTTCTGTGCTAGGGCCAATTCTGTTTACATTATGTTACATGCTTTCCTTTAGGCAGTGTCATTAGAAGGCATAGCATACATTTTCACTGTTATGCAGATGGCAACCATCTTTATCTATCCATGAAGCCAGATAAGACAGACCAATCAGTTAAACTGCAGGAATGTCTAAAAGACATAAAGACCTGGATGGCCGCTAATTTTCTGTTTCTAAATTCAGATAAAACTGAGGTTGTTCTACTCAGCCTTAAAACTCTTAGAAATGCCATAACTAACCAGATGCTTACTCTGGATGGCATTACACTGTTCTCCAGTAACACTGTGAGGAACCTTGGAGTAGTTGTTGACAAGGATGTCCTTTAATGTGCATATTAAACAAATATGTACATATTGTGTATTTCTTCCATCTGAGCAACATCTCTAAAATTAGAAATATCCTGTCTCAGAATGATGCTGAAAAAACTAGTTCATGCATTTATTACTACCAGGCTGGACGACTGTAATTCATTATTATCAGGATGTCCTAAAACTCCATGAAAAGCCTTCAGTTGATCCAAAATGCTGCAGCAAGAGTACTGTCAGGGACTAGAAAGAGAGAGCATCTTCTCCTATCTTGGCTTCTCCTCTGTGGCTCCCTGTTAAATCCAGAATCAAATTTAAAATCCTTCTCCTCACATACAAGGTCTTAAATAATCAGGCCCCATCATATCTTGATGACCCAAAAGGACCATATCACCCCATTAGAGATCTTCGCCCTCAGACTGTGGGCTTACTTGTGGTTCCTAGAAAAGTAGAATATGAGGCAGAGCCTTCAGCTTTCAGGCCCTCTTCGGTTTGGATTCAGGAGACAGACACCCTCTCTACTTTTAAGATTAGGCTTAAAACTTTTCTTTTTGATAAAGCATGAAACTACTCACCGCAGACTGAAGCACTAGCAGAGGGGAGGGGAGAGGCACGTTTCCGTGGGAAGTGTTTTTGTTTAGAGACAGCAGAGCTAATAGCAGCTAATGAGGTAACAGTTAGCTCTTGTGTTGCACTGGGACCTGGGCAGTGTGACACCCGATAAAATTGCAGGGGACAGGAAGGTGTTAGTTGCAAACGAGGGGGTGTGAAGTGTGAAATGGACAACTCTATACATGAACTACATCCAACTGTGCAGTCTGTGGAGAAAGACGGCAGAAGTGTTGCTGAAGGGTGACAAATTAAGGGACAAAAACAACATTTTCCCAGTAACAATGAACAGTTAGTGCCAACCTTTACACAGTACATTAGAGTAAGTTGCCACAATGAAAGTTTTTAGTGATTTTGCAACAGCCCGATATTTGTTGCCTTAAAAATCTGATATATCAGACAATATTGTTTTTTCTTTCAAGTACAGAAAACATAAACACACTTCCCTAATATTTGTCATCTAGTTATGTATGACTCCTTACTGATATAATATGGCAATGTAGTTAAAAGTAATATTATGTCATTGGCACAAAAAGCCGCAAATTATTCATTTGTGCTCTGCTCGACTGTCCTTGGATCAACTGGTTGTTGTGTTTGTGGGACACTATGCAACATCAGGGTCAGACTGATTCAAAATGAACTGCAACTATCAAAAATGCCCCTTAAATTCATAAAGAACAGAAAAGAGTTGAAATAAATGCAAAGCAAAAACTAAACTAACATCAAATAATGTGTTAGCATTCCTGGCTAATTGCCGTAGATAAATGCGATTGTGCTTGAAATGTCTTCAAGAAGCTTGAAGTACTCAAGCTGCTTTCTTTCCAAGCTCCTTAGACCTCCATGACCTGGATGACTGACCATGACCTACACAGATACTGCTGCACAAATACTGCATTTCTCCTTCATTAAGATCTTTTCACTCTCTTCTTTTGCCCTTTTTCCTACCCCTCAACCCCTACAGGTTGTGGCAGATCTGCCCCTCCCTGAACCTGGTTGTGCTGGAAGTTTCTTCCTGTTAAAACTGATTTTTTCCTTCCCACTGTCAACAAGCACTTGCTCATAGGGGGTCAGTGGGCAGGTTGTCTGATTGTCAGCATTTTATCTGTATTATTGTGGTGTCTTTATGTTACAATATGAAGCACTTTACTGTTGTTGTGCTTTATAAACAACTGAATTGAATTGAAAAAGTAGGCCTAAATTCAGTTGCATTATTAATACTTTTCTTTATTATATCTGACTTATTAGTAATTTTCATTTCACATGGCCAGTTCAACTCACATTATTGTAACCTGTGTATGTGCCATGTGAGAATTAAGTATGAAGTGTAGCTACAGTAACTAAACAGGCGTGAAGGCTGAATCGGCTGGTTGGGCCATTTCATACATAACAAAGCACCTGTTATGTGTTATTTTTTTCTCCTGCACGTCATCTCCACATATCACTGCCAGCTTTTAGCCTGTCACCACCTCACCCATGTGCTCTTTGGTTTCCTAAGGACGCGGCACGTGCTGCAGCCTGACTCCCCTGAAAAGCAGTCCTATTATAAACAACCAGTGACATTTCCTTAGCATAGACCTGGCATTTAGTGTGATAGATTTATTGACATTTGCTGTTTTCTTTTTTTCCCCCTCTTATAGTACTGGCTCACTGCAGCTCTTTAAA
Organism: Neolamprologus multifasciatus; assembly: GCF_963576455.1. NCBI lineage: Eukaryota > Metazoa > Chordata > Actinopteri > Cichliformes > Cichlidae > Neolamprologus > Neolamprologus multifasciatus. The sequence continues at coordinate 28,578,526 of NC_140460.1, read as the reverse complement.
AAACCATGCACACACCGCAATTCAAATCCTCCACTGCAACCTACTCCATGTCCCTTCACTCTGATTCTGTGTGTTGTTTTGACAAACGGCAATGTTGTGCGACTGTGAGGCGAGGGCGAGTGGGGGGGCTTACAGTCCTGCACATCAGCATGCAAAGGAGACTTGCCCGTGCCGCTACGTGCATACTGAGATGCTGCGGCTCCTGCGACTGCCACTGTGCAAGTTTATAGATATTTCAAAACCATAGACTCATAATTACAGCATATTTTGATTATCACGGAAGCATAAAGCCATAATGGAAGTTGTATTTCATAGAACGGGCCAGCTTGAATAGTAATAAGCAGTGAATCTAATGGCCTCTGAAGAGGACACACAGAGTCCATTAATTAGTTTCCTCGCTCTGTAACTTGAAATAAAGAGGCGCAAAGGGGAGATGCAAGGCATTGATAGCTAATGTGGCAGAATAAGCCAAACAGCATCCTTCTAGGTTTGAGCAGTACCTCTCTGCATGTGTGTTCGAGCGTTGCACGGGGTTGGTGTTGAGAAGGGGAGATGCCCTTAATGAGAGAGCTGCAGGCACAGACATACACACACATGCGAAACATCTTCTATCAGTGCTGCTGTCTCACCTCATTTTGCTCCTTGCTCCTTCTGTCTCTGTTTATTTGGCACCAGCCACCCCAAATCGGTCCCTGTGTAAAACGTCCAATCGTGCCTGCTTTCTCTTCCAGCTTCCTGGCTCAAATTAAAGCAACACCTGGTAGTTTTACAGCGTTTACTACTGTATTTTACTATGCTGTATTTCTTCCATCAGGTCAGTGCCAAGTTATGGGGATGGAAGTTTCTACATTGGACCTTGGGTGACTTTAAAAGAAAAATGGCTTGCATTGCTTCAGACAACCCCCCCCCCCCCCCAAAAAAAAAAAACAAAACAAAACAAAACAAAACAAAACAAAAAAACAAAAGGTTCTCTCTGCCTTGCTGTGATCTAGCCGAGCTCAGTGAGTAAAAATCGAATACTAAAAAAATTGCCAACATTCAGATCAGATACACACTTTTGTCTCAACATAATGATGAGTGCCAAGCGAGGAAGAAAATACGGTCTCAGAAAACACCACCAATTCTTCGCTAATAAGCCTCTTTCACAGCTTCTCCTCTTTATTTTTTGCTGAATTAATAATAGCCCCTGACTGTTTAAACTACAAAAAAAAAAAAATCACATTAGATCTGTGAAATATGGAGTGAGGCAGAGCCAAGGGGAAGGTATCCAACACAGAGGCAGAGGGCAACACGACTGGACCTTCTCCTTGTTTTCAGTCCAAGTCAGTCTCATCTGGCAATTTGGGATTTTCAGTAGCTTTACATGATACCGCCACTCGAAGACAATTTTAAGTATAAGGTCATTTTTTTTGTCCCAGTGGGAAGACCTAATAACTCTGCAATGCTAACAGGTATTTGAAGGTTAAAGGACACTGGAAGCAATGTACCTCCACAGACCGTGTAAAGGACAACTGGCCCCCCGAGTGCAGAAGAAGCTTTGTTCTGCAGTAATAATATAGGCCCGGACCAGAAGACGGAGCAAATAGCAGGTGGAGGACGTAACGAGAGAGGCAGTAAAAAGTAAATTGGGACATGTTGGAGGATGGCGAGCCAACAAACCCAGGAATGGTGCGCAAATAAAATGGAGGAAAATTAAAGACAGAAAGTAAACAGGAGCAAATTGCTGACAATTAAACAAAAGATCTGCGGGACAAACACAAAGAGAGGAAGCAGGAGAAGGGAGGTGGGCAGGAGGCAAGGCAAAGATAATATAAGAAACAGGTCAGTGAACACTGCCCCTTTCCCCTCTTACCCCGTCCTGTTTGCCACAGGCAGTAATGCTGAGCTCTGTATTCCTCTTCCTCCTGTCTTCACTTGTTTAACTGTCCCCCCATTTCCCTTCCAGTTTCTTTATTTCCCCTTCCCAACTGTCCTCTCACCTCCCCCTTCATGAACTGTGAATAGCAAAGAAGTTACATCCTGGCAGCTTGCCTATCCCTGCCTACCAAACTGCTTCTTCTGTGCCAAATTTCATACAGCCTAAGGAATATGTCCACACACCAAGGTCAAATAGCGCCTGGGCAGGCCGTATATCATTGCCAACAGTAAACACCTGCAGAGCTCAAATCAAACCTCTTCTTCTTTATAGAGAATACATTCTGATCATCTCACTCAAGTGATAATCTGACAATACTGACAATATACTCACACACAACAAGATATTAAAGGACAATCTTTGGATATTTAACAAAAAAGGCTGGAAATCCTCACTTAGCTTAAAGTGTAACTAACAAATGTTCTGCATAATTGTTGGCAAATGGCTCCTGTCCCGAGAGAAATTAAGTAGGTTGAGAACAGCGTGGCTAACTGTAAATACTAAATATGTATAATGATATCTGTGGCTCTCAGAGCGCTTACATTCATGAAGATTTCAATTTGCAAGAAAGGAAAAATATGGAATATTTTTCATAGGTTTAACCTCTTAAGCCCCAACACCCCCTGATACGGGGGCAAAAAGCAGTAGATCAGGTAGGCTTGGGGGCTTAAGAGGTTAAACAAGAGATTTTATATAAAAAGAACATCAACTACTGGTATAAGAATCCTACTGTGAAGCCGCTGTTTAAGTATTCTGGTCATAATCTTTTTCTTTTTAAATCCCTGAACCATACCCTGCTTTATTGCCTCTTTTACACTAAATGTTACCATAATTAACAAAATGAGCATTATCTCAGAGTAAATAAGACTTGTCACTTGCGACCAAGATCATAAACACATTAGGAAAATGTTCACTGTATACTTAGAAGTAGACTTATGTTCTTACTGACTTATATAGAGTCTGACAACTTTTTGATACAGAAGCAATCGCTCCCTTCTGGCCATTAGAAAGAATCCAGGCGTAATGAGCTTCACCAAACCAATGATGGTCAGGACAGGAACTTAATGACCCAGATGACATGTTGTGGTTGCTGAGAATAAATATACACCCGACCCTACTATGAAAAGGATTTCCACGTTGTCATTTCTTGGGTGATAACTTCACACTGAGATTCTGACAAAAGAAAAGTGTAAAGCATCTAAAAAGCACAGACAGATAAAATATGTTGTAAATGTAATTTGGTTGCAGACCGCCCTCAGGAGATTGTGTTAGATGACACATGCGTCCTCACAGATAGAGGTCAATATTCTAGCATAACTAATGGCACCATTGTTTGTACAAAGGGAAACATACAGCACCGTAACGATGGCTTCACATCTAGCTCCAAATCGTGCCCCAACCATCGGCTTCCTTTGCCTTCTATGGCGACCGCTGCCAATGACCGTCACATCTACTTTAGCAGCTAATGGAAACCAAATCACAAGCACGAAATGGTTACAACTGACCAGCCTTTCACCCAATCCTCTCTGACGCTAACACAGAGCTCCCCCGCGTGAGTCATTCTAACATCGTTTTCACATCTGCTGCCAGTGTGTTGCGGTACTCCTCCCATATTCGACACACTAAATTGCCCTTCATTACAGTTTGGGGAGATTCTGAACAGGTGTTGTGCGAATGTTTGATCCCAATTTGAAAACGACATTTTTCTCTCACTGAGGGGGTGTGAGTTGGATTTTTATCTGTCTAACAAGTCCAATAGTCATTAAAACAAACAAACAAAATATAACAAAACAAAAAAAACCCAATACTGATCCCACATTCGATATCTCGAATCATTGTCTGCCTTGTAGAGATGAGTCCTGAAAAGGCAGTGCTTTTTCAATCATTCTTGACTCTTTTTTTTAAACCACAAATATGAATCCTGAACAAAACATATTGATTGGGTGCTTTTAGAGGCAGTGTGGGGACAGGGGATGGGTTTTATTTAAAACAAGCATGGGACTAGGGTTGTTAAAGTTGATTAGTATCGATTCTCAGATACTGATCAATGTTAAAAATGACTATTAGACAGATTAGATACTCATTTTCAACAGGATTCATATCAGCAGTCATGTCTTGGCCTACTACACTTGACACTTTATACAGCACATCTGCAGACAGGCAGGAACACAGCAGCTTGCAATAGCAGCTAAAGTAGTTAACATTCATTCAGCAACACTTTAAGAGGAATTACAGAAGGTCAGTTACCCTCCCATTTCAACAACACTGAAATATTAAACAGTTATTATAAATGTTAACCTGGCTGGCGCGCATGTTAATGTTAACTGCTTAACCATTAGTAATTACCCACAAACCCAGCTTCAGGGGGTCACAAGCTAGCGTACTCCTAGTGCTGGTCACAGTCCTGGATAATCACGTCTAGGAGGAGCCAAAGGGGTTTAGACCATTACGGACTGGGTGATAATCGAAGGCTGAGGTGTATTAGTCTGATCTCTGGATACCTAAACTGTTATTAGGGACGGTGAGATAAAATGTTGGACCAAACACACATGCAGAATTGCAATCCTGGGTTTTGGTTGATTACAGCTACAGTAAGTAGAGAAAAGGGCTCCTCTCTTTAAAGAAAAAAAAAAGTGTTTCCCCATTGTCTACAATTATATAGCTCCATCATTTCACTCAGCTAACACCTTGCTTATTGTTGGCAATACATTTTTGCTATCAAACTCCAATGTATAAAACTTTAAAGGTATCTCAGTTTCAAAGAGAAATGTCTTTATTCCCTACTGCTTTGGCCCAGTATCAGTGGAGGAAGGATGTGTTTGTCCTGATGAATTAAAAAAATAATTGCGTTGAGATAAATGTTAAATAATCCTCCAGCAAACTCCGCTAAGCACAGGTTTATCGGCGGCTATCATAAACACTTGTAATAACTGCCCTTCATCTGGGGACAAAAATTGCCTCATGAACTGCTAGGCGTATTCTCAAAAGCTTCCCTCTATCTTTAAGCGTTTCTGTTCACAAACCATCACTTATCCTTATCTTCTCTTTTAGGAAAGCGAGTGCTCGCTCCCCTGGGCTGGACAGGTTTCTCTGTCAGGTGGGATGGTAGATGGTATTTATCTTGTCATCTGGGATGGACAGGGGATTTATTTAATGCGTTAAGAATGGTAGGATGGATGGAGGTTGTTGGTTGTTAAGGATGTTTGTCTCATGACCAGTTCATAAACACCAAGGTAGGATATCTGCATCAAGGATGGGCTATTTAGCAATTTTATGTCTTAATGGTTAAGGATAAAAAAATTCAGCCGTCTATGGGCTGCATTTCAATATTGAACTGAATACATTGATGTTTTCAAAGATACTTGTTGATAAAGCTTTTGGTTTGCTATCTCCCATCTTCACACTGTACAAAGAGTTTTCATGAAAAGGCTTCAGCTTTCCTAACTTTCTTTGTCTAATTTTGATCAATTATCTGGAAAATTAAATCAAATTCATAGTGTCAGAAACCAGCCACTGCAAAAAGAAATGTAAGGTTGCTAGATTTAGAAACTAACAAATTATCAGCAAATACTAAAGTAAAAAGACAATCTTGGATATTTCTCTAAATTTTCCCAGCTCAGAATTCAGTTTTATATCTCAAAATGTTTCAAATAATATAAAAAATACTCAGCAAATCGCCAGTGGTCTTCTTTACCATTTCACAAACCAGTAATTCTGTTTTCTGTTGTGCAGAAAGCTATAGCATAGTTATACAAACTCCAATACGATTGCGTCCAATACAAACTCATGTTTGCTCTGTTTGGTGTTTGATGTACTCCTGTGAGAAATAGCTAGTTTGTAGGAAAATAATTTTCAGAGTCAGCTCATCGAAGTTCCTGTGAGAAAAATGGTGAGGAAAATGGACCTTTATAGATACTGCACAAAATACCAAAACTGTAAACTGCATCCAGGACAGAATCAGCTGAATAATACTGCGAATGCAACATTGGTTCATCTAAGTACCTTCTATATTTATAGCATGATAGCATGCTAACAGCAAGCTAATAGAGGAAGCAGAGTGTTGTTAAAGATGGGTGTACATCTTTAACATGACTCTGAGCTGCACTGATGAGCAGTCAGACTTTAAAGCAATGTCACCGTCATATTTTGATAGATTTCTGTGTATGACTGTAGTATAAGGCTTATATTGTTACTTGGCAATTATGTGCTCAGGTTGTGTTAGAGAATAGTACACAAGTGATGTAACAACTAGTTTATCAAATTACATTCCCCACGTAATAAGTAAGGTGGTGAATGTAATTTTACTTTTTTTTTCTTTTTTTAAAAGTAACAAATAATGTGTACCTAGTCATTGCTAAATAATTACTCATTTATTTACAGCACCAGGAACAGTCATGTTAAGTAAGAGATCCCCCAAACATCGCCAGTTATTCCTAATGATCGTCAAGAATCCAATCCCCTAACAATCCAATGATCATACAATTCCACAAACTGCTGTTTACATGAAAATATTGATTGGAGCAGCTTTAAATACCACATTTACATAATTATCCATTAAATTCCTCACTAGTTTTCCAGAGAAGTATGTCTTGATTACAGGTTCTCCCCCTCCCTTCCACTTGTCCTTCTGTCTGCATGGCACTGATGTTTAACTTTCCCTTAAGAACGGCAAGATGCATCTGGAGACTGTACACAAAAAGGTGACTGCAGTTTAAAATCAGGTCAATGCTATGGACAGCAGTTTGCTGTTGTAATGGTATAAATTCATATGAACATCTGTCTACACAGAGAAGTGCTGCAATATAAATGCTGTACATCACAGTGGCTTTACAAAAGGATATAACAGAGGTATGTATTTTCCTCTCTGCAGGAGACACAAAAACAGACAACAATTTCACAACAATTTAAACAGGCACAATATACCAACAGAGCAGAGGATGTCAACGTAAAACCACAAAGTAAAATGGATAGAACTCAAAAGACAGAGGAGCTGAAAATCCAATAATGACGTCTGCATTTGTTGATTTTCCTCCAATCTCGCCAAGTGCCGTGTCAATGACGGGGTCACGGATGCCACGACTGGCTGCAAGTTATTTTGGGCTTTGAACCAATCAAGCGCCCAGCACTCTGACCCCTTGTATTTCCAAAGCCTGCTGGGTATCGATCAGACCGCCCGCCACTCCAGGTGTCCTTCTTCTCATCCACTGAGTCATTTGTGTGTGTGAAAGTGAAAATTGTCCCCTGCATTCTCTGGTTCCAGGTGGGTGCTCTTTTGTTGTGGCATTTTGAGGTTACATATCTTACTTTCCCATTTTTTGGCCTTTGATTGTTTTGTGGAGGTGCTGCTGATTGTGAAAGAACAATCTGTCTGCCTGCCTTTTTTTCCCCCTTCTTTTATATTGTGATGTATGTGCTGCAGCTGCTACAGAGCAAAAAAGATTTTCTATAAACAAACATCAGGATGGAGAGTTTTTGGGGAATTTAACACGTACATCATTAAATATATAAGCCTCAATCTTATCTTTTGTTTTCCTGTATCATTCAATACGTAATTTCTGAACAACATCATGTACAAAGCTTTGGTCAAATCACGTGTACGTACAAATGTTAAGCTTTAAAAAAAAAAAAAAAAAAAAAAAGCTTGGTAACACGAATGCAAAGTTCTGTTCTTCAAAAACTCTGAATGTATTGACACAACTTGATTTCACTGTTGAAGTAGTGCTTTACATCCAAAAAGTCAACAGTTAATTGGCATAATGTTGTTACATTGTCTGTGCATGCGTGCTTAAAGTAGTAATGTCTTGTAGACAGTTGGCTGTGCTTTAAAGTGCCATTGTATTCTTTATTTCAAAGCCTTTTGTACATTGCAGTATTAAAAAGATGACATTACCCTAACGCCATCATTTTTGTGTTGTCATTGCACATAAATGGATATCTAAAATAATCCTATTCCATATGTATTTTCATTTGGGATACAAGAAATTACATTCAGAATAATCTTTTTCTTTTTGCACACTTAGTGTTGAGACTCTGTCACAGAGAGACCAGTTGAGCCCAGTGGTGCACAGAAGGAAAGAGACAAACAAACTGAAATTAGGAACAGTTCATCAGTTCTTACAACATAATCCGGTGATATTTCCATATTTTTTCTTTTTGTCACTAAATCCCATAAACAGAAAACAATGAAGTGACTTGAGTATTATGTGGAAGCTAAAGACTGATATGCTGCAGCTTATCCCTCTTTAGCATTTCCCACTATTGTTGTGCATATATATGTGTAATAAAGCAAATACGATACATTTTTATAAATGTAAGTATGCAAAAACAAACACGTTGAGTGGCAAATACACGAATACAAAATGCCTCTAAGTATATATATGGAATTTTGCATCTTGGTCAAAATTTAATATACTATTTCTTTTTACAACTTTACAATTGTAAAATTTGCATTTATAAATTTTTTTTACTGGATTTTTGCAGTAAAAATATCATTTTGTTTAAAGAGCTTGCACATACTGGTAAAATTACAGAAACATTAAAAAGGATCAATATTGTTAATTTACAGAAGCTGTGGAAAAACCTTACATTAGGTGATGGCCTAATAAATTTGTTACACACCCAGACTTAACATAAAGATTTTCAAACTATCAAACCCGGCTCAGTGATGGGATGTGGATGCTCTGGAGGTGGGCTTTTTAGGTGATGCCTGGTTGCTAGTAATCATCCCAGGCAGATAACCCGTTAATCCATTCACCACCCTGTTATTTGCAATCAGCGGTATCCTTAACTCATGTCTCATGTCTTAGCTTACCACCCACTTCATATCAGCAGCTTATATTTTGAGTGTCCTCACGTCCTATATGTAACTGAGTTTTGATAGTCTCAGGTCAGTGCTAGTCACTTCCTGGGTGGACATCGCTTTACTTGGACCACTGCAAGTAAATTACTCAGTCCTCAGACACAGATTTTACTGTGAAACATGTGCAATCATATGCAACACTGTATCCACCAAATATGGGGACTCATCACAAACTCAAAGCCAACTTTGTTTTAAGAAATTTCTCTCGGTCTAAAGTCTGAAGTTGCAGTACATTAAGTTGCCAGTGTCTGTGGAAAGAAACAACCCATTAGCAACGATTTCATCAAAAACACAAAAGAGCAAATGATCTGTTTAAAACAGCGCTCTTTTGATTCCAAGTCAATCATTAATAAGTGCAGTAATTGCTCCGTTACTCTCTTGAATTCTGAGCAGCCTTTTCTTGACAATCCATGGCGGCATATCCATTACCACTGGCTGCTTCACAGTACAAGTCACCCAGCTGAGCGCTTCTAAAGCGAGGTAATGACAGCAGGACATTCTGTTTTCATTAAGAGTACTTAATGCTCTGACAAGCTACTAAGAGAGTGAACAGTGAGGCTGATATCAAAGTGTATTACACGCATGCACGTGCTGTTTTCCTGTGAATCCCTTTTTGTTGGATGGCTACAGCAGGACAAATGAAACTATAAATAGTATCAGAATGGGATTTTTCTTTTTTGGTTTCCATGAAAATATCTCTGACTGAAAAGATCTCACAAAAACAAAATAATTAACGTCTCCTCTGTTCATTTTATATACGCCGAATAATCAGAACACAAACTAAATAGGCTCTTGTCTTGTTAGATTACTACATCGCCTGCCCTCTGCTTTCTCTTGCACGACTGACAGGAGAAAGAAGACGCTCTGTAACCTCTGAGAGCTAATTGCTTATTTGTAGACAGACCACTGATTTAGGTAGCTTTGCTATATCATTAAGAAAACCTTTAATAAATTTTTAGCGGATCCATTCCTTTAGCTGATTTGAGTGATGCTAAACAATTTTCCAGCCACACCTTTCCACTCACTGACACTTCAGTTATAAAAGCCCATTTTCTTAATTCTGAACTAATGTTTCCTGCACTCCACGAAAAGGACTGTATTTTTTTTTCTTAACCTGTTGCTACTTATGATGTACAACAGATTTCTGAGGACTCCTCAGGAACCTTGCGCAAATTAAATAAGAAAAAATAGAAGGTTGCTAGTTTAAAAGACACTATAGTGCATTTGTGTGTTCGTGAGCAGTGGCAGCAGTTTCACAGGAACCTCGCTCGGAGTAGTACGTTTCCACCTACACACTGCTTGTGAAATGAATAGTATCTGCAGGCTATTGTAGCAAAGAAAGGAGAAGGATGTGAAGTTGTGAGAGTAACAGACAATGAGAAGACGTACAAGAGTGAGGAAAGAGTGTGTGTGAAGAGTCTATGGCGCAAAGGACATAACAAAAGTGTGTGCACCAAGAGAGTGATTTTTTTGTTTCGTTTCAATTCTCCAGATGTCTCCTGGCTTCTAGGCACGAGTTTCCAAACATGCCTAGAGCCCAGTTGTATTCTGGTCTCTAGGTATTTTCAGGGACATGCTGAGGTAATTTGAGGTAATTTGAATCTGGATCCCTCCTTTAGGTACTCTAAATCCTCAGCAATAGTAGACTTTGCTTTCGCTTCCCTTTGATTGCCACCTAGCAAGTCCCCATCTAGTCATTAAGCTCTCATGTGCTCTCTCTTATTCTGTCCTACACGACGGCAGACACAATCACACATACACACTCATGTGCACGCATTGCTCTTTAGCAGGGTTTCATCCTTAATCACCCCTCTCTTAATGCTTGTTTTCCAACTGTAAGCCCATGTGGTGTGCCTGAGATTCTGCTGGCCCAGTCTCCCCTGTAGATATCATAGCTAAGCTTAGCTGAAAGAAGAAGTGACAAAGCGAGCGACAGTACCACAGAGGAGTGAGAGCAAAGATGAGAGAGGAGGGGCCAAGCATTGCCACAGGCTGGCGAGCAGGTTAAATAATGAGAGGAGGGGAGACGGTATCACAAGAGTGTGTTTGGCAACTGATACCTCAGTAATGCCCCTGCAATCCTGCCTGACTTGTAGTACGCAGTCCCGGTGGACCGCAGCGTGCTGTTGCTGTAGAAATCTCCTAAATCCACAGTATTTTGTATCCAAGTCACATTACAAACATTTGACTTTGCAAGTCATCAATATCTGTGGTATGGCTTAATCAGTGCTATGTGTGACCCCAGGGATACGGAACAATGAGTGGCAATTCAAAAAACACGATAGGTGCAATTAACCAAAGAAAATGCATATCACTGTGTGGCTAATTTAACATAATTTTTCCAATGTGATTTTCAGATCTTTCATTGTGTTCATATTTAGTCTATTATATTTTTCTTTATGGTGAAAGCAGAGCTGCTTTCTCAACCATAAAGCAAAACCATTCTTGGTGAAATAGCGGTAGCGCTGATCTCAGAGTTAGTGTTTTCATTTTACCTTTGTTTTGAGGTCAACTGTGAAATTTTTCAAAGAATTGATAAGTAAAGTAAAAGAAATTTGTAAAAAAAATCTATACTGTTCTGTTTAAAAAATAAACACAGGATTGGGGTCTACTGTTTTTGTAAGCTTGTCATTTTTCATGTTTCTATCTGGTTTTGTACAGGGCAGTGTTACTGTCATCGTCCTAAGGATTTGTATATTCGACTTTTAACAAATCTTGAGTCACTTCTTATTTCTTCAAGTCTTGCTAAGAAAATGGAAAATAGATCCAGCTGTTTACTGAAAGATGTGCAAATATACATGATAAATACATAAATATACAAGGAAAAACAGAGTTTGTACAGTTCTACCAAGCTTGAAAGTCAATATTTGGTATGACCACCTTTTTTGTTCAATACAGTCTGAACTCTCTTAGGCAGCTTTCTTGTAATTTCTTGAAGTAGTCTTCAAGAATAGTTCTCCAGGCTTCATGAAGGAAATTTAAATCTCTTCTTTGGATGTTTCTCTCTTTTGTCATGTCCCCTCTCTCAAGATGATCCCAAGCTCCTTCAATAATGTTGAGGTCTGGGCTCTGATATCTCTTATTTCTGGCCCTTTTGTAGACTCAACTAAAAAAAATTGGAATAAATTATGTGTTTTTAAGGAAATCTAGCAAGAAAGTGCTTATTTTGATCGCTTTGGGCATTAGCAGATTGCTCCAAACACTTGCTGTTTAATCTCTGAGCAGTAGTGAAACATAACTTTCACCTTCAGAGTGAAAATTGTGACTTACTACTGCACCCGAAAAGTTCTAAACAGTGCAACAATTTCTCTGAAGGTTAGCAGCCTCCAGTTATGGTTTACAGTTTCTCTACCATTGGCAGGTAGTTGGCGAGTGTCTTCCATGTGAACTACAGGTGATGGCATCGACCTGCTAGTTACCAACGCAATCACGCGAAGACTGTGCAGCACCACATATCTCTTTGCAACCAATTTCATGCTAACAACTGCCAGCAACCACTCCCAACAGGTCTATCAATATAATTTTTTCCTTTGCAAACTGTGGTTGCAAGATAGTTGCCATCTGGTCCCTAGGCCTGTGTGGCTGGGGCCTTAAGTGGCTATTTGTGGAACTGCGGTTTCTGGCACTCAGATTTTTTTTCTAATTTAGTAAAACACACCACTGCTAAATGCAAAAATGAGATTTTGATCCCTCAGCTGTACATCGTTTACTCCACTGGACATCTTTCTATTCTCAGTCAATGCTTAACCCATTTTAAATTGAAGAACAGTACCTACTATACACTGCTATATCCTGTTTTCCTAGGAGACATGCCATGTAGCTTTAAAGGGGAAAAAAAGCTAAAGTAGTAGCCCAATTATATCCATAACTATTTTGCTTCATATATAATCAATTTTAATTAATTGGCTCTTTGAAATGGTTCATCCACATCTCATTGTCTTCACTGACTAACAGCAGACCTTGAGTTAATGTGTCCAAGGTCAAAAGTGACCTTTCCTGTTCAAGTACACCTAAATATAAAAAACAGCTGACTGGAAAGAAAATTGATTTTTTAAAAGTGTTTTCAGCATTGAGGTCACTGAGCTGTCACAGAAAATGGTAACAAACAGAGCTTTTCTTTTACTGTATCTGATACTGTGATTGGCATTAGCTTCAAGGTGAAAAATCTGTCAGACACCTAGAAAAAGCAGCACCACCCAGCAGACACGCAAACAGGTGTTATCTCTGCATTTCACCTATGGTGGATTTATACCAGCTTTGTGGCCTTCTGCTTCCATGCGTGTCCTTGTGTGTGTTCAGTATGGATTAAAGAACTCATCCAAACTCCTGGGACACCAAGCAAACATTCACCCCATTCCAATACCTAACTGTGGCATAGATATAATGAAACGTTTCCTGGTGGATTAGAATTTGCAGTGTACTTGTCAGTATTAATTTTACCTATTACATTAATTGTGTAGTTTTTGTGCAAGAACTCCCTGAGTATAAAGGCTCAAACAGGCAGAGAAAATGTTGCTGGGTAATGTCGCATATCATGTATTTGGCAGTCCACAAGTTTAATATTAGCATCCTGGCAACATTTACTGGATTGCGCACAAAAACAAATACACAAGCTGAAGCATGTATGCAAGCACACTTGAAAGCAGTGGAACAAGAGCACCCTGATGAAAGGCTGATCTTTTGCTTGACTGATCAAGAAAAAAAAAGCAAGTGCGCAGCAGAGGACAAACACTGCAGCCTCTCATCAGTGGAAGTCAAAGAGACCAGTGCTGTCTTTGCTCTGTGGTTTGAAATGGTCTCAGTTGGCAACAGTCCTTTCTCCCAGATCGGCCTAGATGTGGTATCGATTTATGTTTTTGCTTCATGCCAGGATTCCCTGAGAAAGTGGAAATGTTCGAAAATGCTGGCGGAGTGTGTGGGGACAGGGGCATGTCTGTCCATCTGTATCCATGTGTGTGTGTATGTGTAAATGGGTGAGCTGGGATCAGGAGCTTTTCCCCCCACAAAAATTGAGACAGACCCATAAAAAAGTCGCTGGTGATGTGAAATCCTGCAAAGTCCAATTATAACATTTTTCCCCTGGTCCGCTGGGTAGATTTTCTGGTAAATTTGACATAATTAGTAATGCACATTTCTTTTTTTTTTTTCTTTTTTTTTCTTTGTTTTGTTGTTGACCAAGTGCAAGTGCTCAGAATGAATCCCTCTGTCTGGCTGTGTTTCCTGGGAACAAAACAAGTGGGGTCCTGTGATGAATGGAGAAAAATGCTCTCCATGCAACAGTTAGGGGTTGAATGTAGCTTTAACAGCTTATTCTTCACCAGCACACAATTATAGTTTGTGCAAGTAGAAGGCAAATGAGGCAAAGAAACCGCTCAGTCCAGGGAAACGGCTTTGCCAAAGAGCCAACCATCAGCCAATATGAGCTCATCTGCAAAACAACACCATAAACCATTTGGAAAAATATCCAATAAGGCAAAATCCATGTCAGTAACTCAATGTATTTAGGTTTGTATACATGGTTGAGATGACCTGCTCAAGTTCAAATTGAGCATCAGAATTGGTGAGAAGTGTTATTCAAGTGACTTTGAACATGGCATGGTTGTTGGTGGCAGGAGTGTTTCTGAAAATGCTGACCTACTGACCATCTCTAAGGCTCATAGAGAATGGTCCAAAAAGAAAAAAATGTTAACAGTGAATTCAGTGAACAGCAGTTCTCTGAGTAAAAATGTCTTGCTGAGAGGAGAATGCCTAGACTGTATCAACCTGATAGTTTGATAGCTGGCAAGAGTAACTCAAGTAATCACTCAGTACACCAAAGTATTCAGAAGAGCATCTCTGAAGCAGATGGGCTACAGGAGCAGAAGACCACACCAGTTGCCAGCCCTCATAGCTAAGCTCAGAACCAAGGAAACAATTTTCATTGGCTCACCAAAATTTCACAACAAAAGATTGGAAAGATGTTGCCTGGTCTGAAGAGTCCTGCAGGTTTTAGATATCACCCTGGGTCAACACTTGACGCCTGGAGTTGGACATCCCTGCTTTAGTCCATTCACTCAGTCCTTTGGGATGTGGTGGAATGAGGAATTCACATCATAGGTGTGCAATCAATAAATCTGCTGCAGCTGTGTGATGCTATCATGTCAATATGGACCAAAACGTTCTAGGTTTGTTTCCAGCACCTTGTGCAACTTGTGCCATGAAGAATTAATTGCAATTATTTATAAAAGCCAAACAAGAGTACATGTTGGGTGAAGAAATAATTAAACCTGGCTTAAACTAAGAAGGTTTGGTGCCAGAACCTAACCATTTCAACAAAAATCATAGTGAAACTTTCAGAATCTCCTAGTCAAAACTTGGCTGTGTTTTTATCACCTACCTCCTGTCACATAGTCTATCTCTCTTTTACAGTGCTTTAGTATAAAGTAAGGCAAGCATGGATTGTTTAAGATGGGAGGAACCAATGAGCCATGTGGTCATTTCTTTAAATTACATCCATCCACACAAACAGGACAGCAAAGGTTTTTGAATGGGTTTGAACAAATACATTAAATTAAGAGTCTGCAACACAAGATGTATTTTAAAAATCTTTCACATGTTTTGTTCACTATGTCCTCAAAGACGATTAAAATTAAAAAGGTAATAGTTGTTTTGATTGCTTATACAGAATCCATAAATTTACTAAATAAATTCACAAAGGAGAGGAAATCAGTGGTGACAAGGTCAGACCACCAAAGAAAATGGTAACCCAGCCCAGTGAGAAAGAAAATGTTTCACTACGTCTGTCTTCCCACACTGCTTGTTCCAATCAGTACAGCCACAGTCATGTTATTTGCAGAGGGAAAAGTAAAGTAACACTTAAGACTGACACCGCTACTTAAGACTATTTTCTGATTAATTCACACCATTTTGATTTGAATATCTGCCTTCCAAGTCAGCAAAAAACAGTCTAGCATGGAAGTGCTCTCGATTACTACAACATGCATGCAAAGACAAAATCTAGGGTGTGTGTAAAAATGCCCATCTCTATCAGAGGTGACAGAAAAAT
This sequence comes from Neolamprologus multifasciatus, assembly GCF_963576455.1. Taxonomy (NCBI): domain Eukaryota; kingdom Metazoa; phylum Chordata; class Actinopteri; order Cichliformes; family Cichlidae; genus Neolamprologus; species Neolamprologus multifasciatus. Next base: position 28,562,707 of record NC_140460.1, on the reverse strand, counting down.
GCTTTATGGACCTAAATATGACTAACAATTGTTCTGCAAGATATTGCCCATGAATGCTACACATGTGTTCTCAGACCATAGTGATCTAACTTCTGTCAATTCTGCTTATTAGCGATGAGTAGTTTGCACAGAATTAGCCTTGCCTGATGCCTTTAAAAACCAAAAGCCCTCCGAATGGCTGTTTTAGCATCAGACGGAATCATTAGATTTTATGTTGCCATAAAGCTATGGTTGCTCATCTCTTTTTATGGCATTTCCAGCATTGTGAATTATAGTACCTAAAGCTGTGATAAGGCAGTCCGTGGCTCCATCCTACCCTGCATGCTTTACGAAGAGGCCCAGCAGGGTTGGATGAATTTTATGGTACTTAAGCTATTCTCATGCCATACAAACAAGAGGTCTTCCTCAGAAAAAAACATTACATTACAACGGACAGGGCTTTTAATAGCTATGTATAAGAAATAGTGTGCTTGAGGAAACTGGTAAATGATGAAAGAATATGCTTTAAGAGGAACTGAGCGCCTCATTCTAGGCCCTTCACAAATTGAAAATACATATCCCTCTCAGCCATTACCCCATGACCACTGAAATACCAACCACTTCAAAGCTCTTTCAAAACATTGCACAGGCATTTTAATGCCCTGATATTACACCTGCTAATATCAAAGTTTCACAGAGTCATGGTTACACATGTACTTCTTATTTTTACATCTGTACCAGAAAATTCCACTCCTACTACCAAAAACTATTACTACTCCAACAGTCCTAAAAATTTTATAATTTATACTCTGTACAGAACACAGCAGGCGTCGTTGATGGTAACAGACATTAGATTTATTCAGTCATACACAGCATGAAAGGAAGCAGGTGATGTAAAACTGGGTTGCAAACTAGTCTGCACAGACACCAGCAACCGTAGGCAAGTTAAAGCACTTATACTTGTCTGTGGGCTGCCTGAACTAATACCGTGGTCAATGTAATGTAATGGCTTGGGACACGAGGGCCAGGCAAGAGAATAATTATCTTTTTCTTTTGATTGTTTAAGAAAGGCTAACTGGATTGCAGTTGAGATTTCTAAAGGTCACTTGATTGCTACGCTTACTGTTAGCAAAGGAATGTAACTCATGTTGCAAATACAGAATGGAACCACATTCAACTGACCTGAGCAAAGTAGAGCAACTCTTGAGAGTTTTTCTATTGTGTAGTGCTGTGTTAGGCTTTTGGCAGTTTTCCCCACTGAATTACACTCTGTTTGTGGCAGATAATGTGTGAGTAAAACCATATTATATTGCCATTATTAATACCATAATATATAAGATGCTTATTTGAAAATTAATACTTGCGATAAATAATTAGCAATGCAATCTAATAAGTCTATACAGACAGTGACACAGACAGAGAAACTCTGTCAGTCATTGCAGACTAGAGGTTAGAGTTTTCTGGCTATCATTGAGTGAAATCAGTTGCAAAGAGGGTACTGCACCAAAAACCTCCGTGTGGTTGCTTTGGTGTCCCTGTACCTCGGGAGGTAGAGTACGTCATTAACTAATTGGGAAGTTGGTGGTTTGATCCCTGGCTGTTCCAGTCTGAATACCAAATGTCCTTTGACAAGATACTAACCCCCCATTGCTCTCCAATGCTCTTACGTAGAAAAAAAAAGTGCTTGTATGAATAAGGCAAGTTGTATAAACCACAGAGAGCTCAGGTCGGGTAGAAAAGTGCTAAAACCAGTCCATTTACCATTTCGTTTGGAAAACATCAAATTTGTATGCAAACCTCACCAACTACTCACTGAGTGGTAGTGAATCTTGGAAACTATGTGAGGCAAACTGGAAACAGAGAATTCTTGGCTTGAAGGTAGGTTGAATTTGTCTGTCATCATTTAAAACGAACATGTTTCAAAGGGTTTGTGTCGCTCTCTTCACAGTTTTACTACCAGTTAGCAAGAAGTGTTGTTGTCTTCCATACAAACTAAAGGGAACTGCTGCAATCTATCACCTACTGCAATCTATCACCTGTTAAAATGTGTATTGTTTGCTGATGATACCACTCTGTATTGCTCAGGTAAAAACCTGGAACAGCTTCTGACTACAGCGGAAAAGGAGTTAAATATATTAAAAAACTGGTTTGATGTAAATAAGTTATCATTAAATATAAAGAAAACAAAATTGATTATTTTTGGCACTAGACAAATGAAAAATGTATCTAAAATCAGGGTTAATGGAATTGAAATTGAAAGAGTGTACGAAAATAAATTTCTTGGAGTGATAATTGATGATAAGCTGAGTTGGAAGTCTCATATAAACCATGTGAAAACAAAAATGTCAAAAACCATTGCTATTCTCTATAAAACAAAGCATGTCCTGAACAAAAAATCATTATACACACTCTATTGTACTCTGTTGCTTCCATATATGACTTACTGTCTGGAGATATGGGGTAATGCATATAAAACGAACACTCTTCCTATTTTCAAGTTGCAAAAAAGAGCTATAAGAATTATAAACCAATCAAACTATATAGAACCAACTAACTTTTTGTTTATTAATCTGAATACCCTGAAATTTTATGATTTAGTTGAATATAAAATGGCACAGATAATGTATAAAGCACAAAATAGCTTGCTTTGCCCCAGTACTCAGAAGCTGTTCAAAGTCAGAGAGAGTCAATATGACTTAAGGGGAACAGATTTCTTTAAAAAAAACAAGATAAGAACAAATATAAAGCAGAGATGTGTTTCTGTTAGAGGAGTTAAACTGTGGAATAGTTATGACAGTGATTTAAAAAGGTGTAGTTCATTTTCCTTGTTTAAAAATATGTTTAAAAATAGAGTATTAGAAAAATATATATATCAAGAATGAAAAGAGCAAAAAAACAAAAAACAAAAAACAAAAAAACAAAAACAAAAAACAGAAAACCTCTTGATTCTTTTGCTTTGATGTAGTTACTTACTAAGGTGGTGGTGTTTTTTCTTGTTTGTTTGTTTGTTTGTTTTGTTTTTGCCTTGTTTGCCTTCTCTCACCCCAACCGGTCGCAGCAGATGGCCCCGCCCCTCCCTGAGCCTGGTTCTGCCGGAGGTTTCTTCCTGTTAAAAGGGAGTTTTTCCTTCCCACTGTCGCCAAAGTGCTTGCTCATAGGGGGTCATATGATTGTTGGGCTTTTCTCTCTGTATCTATGAAGCGCCTTGAGGCGACATTTGTTGTGATTTGGCGCTATATAAATGAAATTGAATTGAATTGAATTTTATTATTTGCTTCGAGCCCTGTGTACAGGAGCTGCATGCTAAAAGATCTTTTGTTAAAAGGGTTGGCGTAATAAGCAAATGCTTCAGCCAATACCTTTTGATTAGCCTTGTCTCATGCTTTCTTGCTTTGTGGTAAATCTTTGTTCTGTCTTCACTGAGATATTTGAATGCTAATCAATAAACATATCAAATCAAACCTACCAAAGTAATTAAAATGAGGCTTCTTTTTTTTCCCACAGCATCCTCTGTGTGACCATTTTTACCCAGTGACAGTCAGCCACCACTTGCCAATTGACCGGGGGAATATATATTTATATTTGAGATCTGAGGTTACCGGGTGGTCAATCACTGGTCTCCAGGCTTGCATAACTGGGGCTTTAGTAATCGATTGAACAGCGACTGCCTCCAACTATTCACAACCACTTGGGGAATATGCATTTTTTATTAGTGAGCAGTGACACTGCCACAAAAGGAACTACTTGGGGTAAGGAAACACAAGATGGGATAAGACGATAGGTGATCAGCGAAACGCTCAATGCACCAACAAGGGGATTTTAAAAAATTGATTACACCTGGTGATTTTAATTTGTATTTTGTTTGAGTTTAAAGCTGTTACAGTATCATACTTCATATAACCAGTTCACTGTTAAACAAATAAAATCCCTGTGAATGTGAATCTCGGAAATGAGTCATTGATGGTTCAAGTGCAAGAAGGTTTTTCTGTTCAAAACATTTCAGAGTGAGTTGTTGTCCCAAGTGTTTAAGTGATACAAGGCTGATTCTCAGTGATTGAATTTGTATTTGTTTTTCTTGTCATCTCTGATGCCCCTTGGAAGTAAGAGCCGTCTCTATAGTAATGGAGTACTAAGTGTGCCAACTGCCAACATGGACGGCCCTGCACGGTCCACGCCACCCACAAATCAATCGCCACTGAATCCATTCAATAAATTAATTCTCACCACTAGCCACTGAAGCTCAGATGCTGTAAAATTGCTGATGATTGCTCAGGAAGATGAACACTGACAGAATATTCATGAAGTGGTCAGGGTCAATACTGCTACAGAGGTATAAGACATCCTTCACTGACGTAAATAATCATTTTTAAACAGCAAATAAAAAAGTAAAACAGTGCTGTGGCCATGACAAATGTGAGGGGTACAAGATATGAAATCTCATGGGGGCGGCTGTGTAGCAGCAGCAAACAATATTAGGAACGATAGCCGTATCCTATTGTAGATTAGGATTAGCAACGCTTCTCCTGTGTTTATGTTTGCGCGATTAAAGTGTGGCTGAAAAGCGCTGCATTTATATTGCAGTCACCATTCCACACAATACACACTCGCCTGATTGTTATGAATAACATGACACAGAGACTGTTTCACTAGCGGGCTAATAACAGTGACAATGAGTGTATTTTGTGAGGGGAAAATGAATTTGATGCGATTGGTATTCACAAAAAGAGAAGGGAAAAGGTGTTGAATCCTAAACAGCTTCCCATACACCGCATTTACTGTAGAGGATGGTTAGAGACTCTTTAAACTAATTCAAGCATGCATTTCAGGAGACAAAGGAGACCAGTCACAAATCTGGTCCATAAGCAGTAGTAAAGGAGGCCTCTGCAGATTATTTATGGATTATTTAAGGCTTTTCACAGAAAAATGGCTTCCTGTCCCAGCTTTCTTCAAGCTCATGAGGCAAGAGTCGATGACAGAGACTGTCCTTTGTTTCAACCTGTCTAGTCACTTGGGCCGTATTGAGCTGTCACCAGAATATCCTACAGCTAAGAAGAGCAACTTTTAGCCCAATTAAGTAACATGTGTTAGCCTGCAGGGAGCTGGTAATCAATGGTGCTCAATTGAACTGAACTGTATGGTCTTGAGTGACCATCCTTCATCTTGGCCTACTTAAGTGCCCTTGAGCAAGATAGTAGTGTCTACAACCAGAACTGCAAAGAAGGATGATAAAATTAGAACACATTCCCCATCTAGGTCAAATTAATCTACCCATTGCTTAAAGGGAGTCACTCTACAACCAAAGCTATTCTACATATTCCACCAAAAATAAAAATAAAATAAAATAAAATAAAATAAAATAGAGGATAACCTAACTTGGGATATTAGTCCAGCGGCAGCAGAGCAGGGTTAGTCATCCTGACCTCGGTTTAGGACCAGCTCTTATTCCACCCACACCAGTCAGGACCCTCTGGCACATCGAATGCATTATGTAGAACCTCCATAAGTTCAAGGAAGACAGATGCCCAGGGCATGTCATCCACTGATTTAGCTGCTTATCCCATGTGTACATTTTTTTAATGTGCAAATTCTTAGTGAAAATTAGAATAAGAGTGCCCACTGATGTGCCACGATAAACTGTAGTTCCAGCATATGCTAGACGATGTTAGGAAATATGGGGAAAATAAAAATGTGGCTAGATTTGAAAGCAGGACAACAAAATGAGCATGTGTTTACAACTGTGGTTTCAAAAATGGGCGCTTCGGCAACCTGTTACCCTGAAAATTGGAAAAGGCCAACCTTTATTTCCCACCATCAAATTAAACCAACCATTAAAGGTTACACTTGGCAAATATAGTACTACCCAAACAGCTCCTTATCTGCAGACATACTTCTGCTGGTGAGAAGAGAAACAAAGACAGTGGGGAGTTTATTTCCCACTTATAACACGAAGAGAAAATGTTACTGGTACATTGTGCATAACTGAAAAAAATAATTATTCGGCAGACAAATATTCCCCATCTGTGTTAAATGGATCAATATTATTGCTATTTAAAATACTTTATATTTTGCTTAAACCCCAGTAACATATCATGTTCATAGCTCTATTAAAAAACAGACCTACACCTTTATTTAAAATTTAAAAAAAGCATATTAAATATACTAATTACACAAGAAAAAATAGTTTAAATATTGAACTCGAACAGTGGGTGACACAGTTAGCTGTCAATATCTACAGGGGATTAAAAATTTGTATTTAAAACAGAAAGTTGTGTGTTAGCAAAACAGCTGGTTAAACTCCATATTTGGTCAACTAAATGACTTCTGAGAGATGCTAATCTGAAAGTGCTGCTGGTGCCTGCACCTGTTCAACATGCCTGTTTTATTGAATGAGACATGGCAGGAGGCGATGTCTTCTTTCCTTATTAACATGATAAAGAAGTTATTAAAAATGTTTTCACACTAGACTAACTCCTCTACGTGTCTCTACGTCATGTTGACCAATGTGGTTAATATGAAAAAAAAAATGAATCTGTCACAATTATAAATCACAGTGTGCTTGTTTACTTGTTAATGCTAACTCTATAGCTTGTCTCACAAAAAAAAATCTCCTGTCACTTCTCTCATCAAAGACACAATCAGAAAAGGCTGCTGTCCTTAAATCTGGACAAATTCAAGCCATTATTAATGGGACAAAAGTATGACCTCAAAACACTGGACCCATGCATTTCAGTGTCTCAGTGGTCAAGCAAGGTCACATCTACTTTCAGAATCAATAGCCAACTGTGGCTACAAGAAGACAGTAATTTAAAGGACGAATGGAAGCAAAATTAGCTTTATGACTAAACAACGAGTTAAAAAAAGAGTAATAATCTTTACTTTGGTACATTTTAACTGATATCTGTTTTTAGGTTTCACCAGATGAGCACTGCTTGCTTTGCTTGCCCTGACACAATGCCGCTGCTTTATATAGTTCTCTTTCTAACTCTGCTTTTGTTTGTGGGTGAATGAGCAACATAAATAACTGCTTCATAAAATACTTTATGTAAGTGAGAGTTTGGATGTTAGTTTATGTGTTTTACTTTTTCGTGTTGGGAAAAACTACTGAAAGATATTTCCTGGTGCTTTGGCCCATTAAGCAGAGAGGCAGCACTAATGTTTTAAATTGACTGCCTTTATATATTTTGTAATCTCACCAACTATGCAATGGGCTTAACACTTCAAGCCAACTATTCACATAGCATTTGTGAACTACTAATGTAGGGGATCTCATGGTTTTTCCAGTGTCCCTTCTCACATGCACAGCTCTTGTCCACCCACTCCAGCAGAACTGAGTGTTAACTAAGGAAGGACGACAAGGTCGCTGCTTTATTGACAGCACTTGCCACCATTGATCCTCATGAGGCGAAGAGCACAAAAAAAAGTGATGAACAGAAGAGGAACAAAATAGACCTGCCAGCAAAGTAAATCACAATTGAATAAAGCATTCACTCTCATTCTCATTCTCTCCCATGGAGATTAAGTGACTATTGTACCAGTAATCCTTAATCTGATCAGTGGTGACTACTGTATGCGCAGAGGGAAATGCATAAAGGTGAAAGAGAGGCTTCTGCCCTTACAAAGCAAACAAAGCATGACCACTCATGCTGTGAATGCTCCAATTACTTGCACAGGGGTGCAACAGTTTCTAATGATCCACAGATTTCTATCCATCGTTAATCATCCTTGAAACTTTTTTTGTTCCCACTGAGCAACCGCGGAGTAATTAGTTAAGTTATTTGGATAATTGCCTTGACTCGAACTGCAAGATTAAAGCGTGCACAAGGAAGATGACCACTGATGAGATAAAAGACAATGGTGCTAATAAACAACAACAATGGGTTTTTCCCAGATTCCCCTAAGACAAAACAAAAGAATGGCTGACAAACTTTGTTGCTTTTTGTCTCTAATAAACTTAAACAGATTGCGTTGGCCTGAGTTGGCTTCCTCCGGGAGTTCTGATAGGGAGTGCAGTTTCTTTGTGTTTGAAATTGACTTGTTGTGAGGGATGTTTATTTGGCTTGCAGGGACTCACAGGGACTTGTAACCTCAAGGTATCACTCATTTAACTTATCTCTACAGCACATTTCTTTTTCAAATCTTTTTCCATTTATGAACTGGTAACCATGGCACCACAGCCTTCACTTTTAGCACTATTTCCTATCAGAAGAACTTTCCTACTCAAATCTACTGAAAACCTTAAACCAGTACCTTTTGAAAATAATCAATGCTGCTTCAATTATAGCAAAGAAATCTGTTATCATCTAGGAACCCAAAATATTAAGCAGGTAATGGAGAAATAGGTTTGTAAAATCATTAAGGCAAAATAATATATATGCTTTTACAGCGTATACATTGATACACTGTTAAAATATTCACAGATCATTGATCTTCAGTTTGTGTATTGTATATTTTTAATGTTGTTTTTCTCTCACAATAAAACTACTTTCACAAGCATCAAATATATATATATATATATATATATATATATATATATATATATATATATTATGGGTGCAGCGATACTCGTATCGATATTGAACCGTTCGATACAGTGCTTTCGGTTCGGTACGCATATGTATCGAACAATACAAAATTTTTAATTTATTTTATCAACTTTTCTTCTGACAGTGCTGTCTGTGTTGAGCGCTCAGTGGATCTGCGCTCGACAGTGCAGCCTAGGCGGAGTAGTCGAACGCAGATTCACTGAGCACAGGGAAAGCTAGCGAGACAGAAGCTAAGCTCTCGTTGCAACATGGCAAATTGAACCTCCCCCACCCTCATTCAGATGTGGCGTTTGGAACTATTTTGGTCTTCATGTGACGTATGACCCTGAAGGTAAGCGTGTCATGGACAAAAGTAAAACAGTATGTCGGATGTGCCAGCAATGCTCAATTGGTGGGAACTAGTGTGTTAGCGCAGTTAGCTCATTAACGTGTTGGCCGTCCAGCCCCATGCACGGGGCGATCCGCGGTAGCTCGTTAACGGAGATTTGCCGTGTTGTGGCGTTAATGTCATTTCAACGAGATTAACGCTGACAGCACTAGTGGGAACACAACGAATATGACTGCACATTTACTCCGACATCATCCTAGTGCAAAGACAAGTGGAAGCAGACAAAAACAACAAGCACGCATGCTACAAACTTTACCTGAGTCATTTAGACAGCTGTTAGCACATGATTCTCCTTATGGGGACCTGATATGTTTAATATGCTGCTGAGAATATAGCCCAGAAGAAGCGTATAGTATAGCTTTGATTTTGGAAAGAGCCATTTCTCTGTAATAAACTCTCTTTTCCAAAGATGAGTGATTCCTCAATCAGAGAGATTTATTTTTTTTTTATTATTTTGTTGTTTCAGCAACATTAAATTTAAAAACTGTACTTTTGAGTTAAAATATATATTTAAAATTTTAATAAATGACAAATTAAAAAGGCATGAACATTTTTTTTTGTATCGAAAAAATATCGAATCGTGACACCAAAGTATCGAACCGAACCGTGAATTTTGTGTATCGCTGCACCCCTAATATATATATATATATATATATATATATATATATATATATATATATATATATATTTCTACACATGTCACATTTTTGATTTTCAGGTTTTGTTGACAGGAGGCTTTATATATATAAAACCTCCTGTCAACAAAACCTGAAAATCAAAAATGTGACATGTGTAGAAATGCAAATACATTGGTAGAGAATATGTGAGAGATTGAACAGTGCTGATAGACAGTGAAAAACTCAACATATAGCATATACTAATATGACTCTTGGTTATAAAGATAATCAATATAGCAATATAACAATATAGCATCAATATAGAAGGCATGGATTTTATGATCCCAGAGAGCAATAAGATAAGACAACATGCTACCGGTGGGGAAATGGGAGTGCAACCTAATGCCAGGATAAACCTGTCAAACGTACCCTCTAACCTGTAGGGCATCACAACTAGCACAAAAAGGCTATGCTGTGACAGGGTGATCAATTTAGGAGCCACAGCATGGAGTAATATGCATAACTTGCTTGCTCATAGGGGGTCATATGATTGTTGGGTTTTTCTCTGTATCTATGAAGCGCCTTGAGGCAACTTTTGTTGTGATTTGGCGCTATATAAATAAAATTGAATTGAATTGAATTGAATAACTGACCCTTTAGATCAGCAAGCAATATCATAGAAATAAAATGGAATCAATCTGCTATCACTTCATGACTGAACAGGGTCAAGTTGGCAATTACTTGTTTGTCATAATACAGCGATTAACTGTGATTAATTTGTAATAAACATTGCAAATCTTTTACTGTCTGGTTCAAATCCAGCCACAACCCAGATTAGAAACAAAAAATTCAGAAATTCCTTCACAAACACTGAATAGTTGCTACAGAATGACAGTTTAGTTGCAAACTGAGAGTAACCGCATTGTTTGGAGACAGGCTGCTTCCCACCAGGCATTCTTTGCAATCATCATGAGATGAGGTGGTCTTAAATTTTGACAGCTGATTGCATTTAATGCAATCACAGAATCTCACCCCAACAGGTCACAGAAGATGGCCGCCCCTCCCTGAGCCTGGTTCTGCCAGAGGTTTCTTCCTGTTAAAAGGGACTTTTTCCTTCCCACTGTCACCAAAGTGCTTGCTCATAGGGGCTCATATGATTGTTGGGTTTTTCTCTGTATGTATTATTGTAGGGTCTACCTTACAATATAAAGCACCTTAAGGTGACTGCTGTTCTGATTTGGCGCTATATAAATACAACTGAATTGAATTGAATAGAAGGGAACTGACACTGACATTCCCTTTGGTGATAAACACATCTGATTTTCTAGATGTGCCTTTGTCACTGGTATGTAGTAATTCAACCCATCTAACACTATATAGATCTTCTCTATTGCCTTCTGCCTGAACACCCTGTTTCAGCACGAAGCAGAATTACAGCGCACAATGACATCAACTTGCTATTTTCTTATGATTTAAACTGGCCATAAAATCCCACATGCAAGTCATCAACATTTTCTTCACCTGCATCTATTACCTTAAAGCTTGTGTTGGTAGTCTTCTGGGGACTTTTGGTTCGTCTACCAGTTTATTAGGATGTACACATTTCCAAAATTACCTACATTTGCAAAAAACTCAAGAAAACATAGTATTCTCTAAGACTAATAATAACAATAGTGGATTGAAATTAAGAATAAGGTGTAAACATAGTACATGGTTGACCTTTAAAAAGACAGTAGGTGTTGAGACTGTGTTGAAAGCAGTGGGCCCCCAGAATACTATCACCCTTCAACCATTTTAATTGTATATGATGTTATTCAGTATTTAGCCTTGGTTAAATGTTATGTTGAAAATTATTGCGCATTTATTGATTTGAACTTCTATATAATTGAATTACAAAGAATTGAATAAATAAAGCACATACAGGGTTATTAGCAAACATATGTAAGTAATTGCACTTATTATTTAGCTCTTAAAGTCCTTAAATAAATGAACCGTGTGTTTTTAATAAGTTCTTTATGAAACATACTGTCTCGCACATAAACACAGATAATAAAAGTTGAGACTGAAAAAAAACCCCATGATGCTTGATAAAAAATTCTCAATAAAACAAGAAATTAGTATCCCAGGTTTTCACCTCAAGTTATACAACTGAAAATGATGAAAGGTAAAAGACTAAAGATATGAGGTGTCCCCATGGGAAAATAGTTTGTATTTAAATAGCTGAGACTATTATACCGACCTATAAAAAGCACTGAAAAAAAATCAAACATAATAAAAAAAAAACTTCAAAGCAAACAAGTCTTCCTGTTACCAACAGAGAGTTCAACGTTTCCCCACGGACAATATCTGCATTGTTCTGATTTGCTGTTTCATTGACAAGACACACTGCCTGCTTTACCCCTGACATGGCTGGCCTGCCTATTATATAATTAGATCAAAAAACAAATGTTAAACCCTCACATCAAAGGCTCGATTTGAAAAATCTATCTCTCCAATTGTGGCTGATTAGGGATCCTCCAGAGGCAGGTGGGAGGCAAACGTGTGCTGGGGTGTAAATGAGATTGGGCTCTCCTCTTTTGCAGTAGATGGGAAAATAGACTAGGTAGAAGGATTAGAAACCAGGGTTCACCTCTCTCTTTTTGCATTCCTCTCTCATGCTCTCCCTTGCTCTGCAGCCCTCTGCTTTCTTTTTTCTCTTCCTAAATACGCCTCCTCCACCTCCTCCATCCCTCGACAGTCCCACTCAGTCTTTCTCCCTCTGTTTCTTTCCTCTACTGACTTGTTTTGAATTTGCCTGACCAAACAAATGCTACAGCACTAGAAAGGCTTAATTACCAGATAAACCTGTGGGCGGCTGCTCGGCTGCGATATGTTGGCTGACCGGCAACCAAAAGGTTCCTGGTTCCATCTGCAGTGTTAAAAGAATAGAGTGGCTCTGCAGTAAGACTTGTGGGTGGCCAGTACTGCATCATCCACATCACTCAAGAGCTTTTGAACAGGCACTGTATCCAAACTGATCCAAAAGTGCTTTAACAAAAATGACCCTGAATAACTATTTAATAAGATACATGTAGGTGGGTTACAAGGACTTTCTGATGAAAACAGTGGCAATTTCACAAAAAATTGTTAGCATTTTTTTTTCTTAAACGGGTTAAGCGGTCTCATTTAAAAAACACGGTTTCATTAAAGTGCTACATAACAAAGTGTGCAAGTGCACTAAATGGGACCGGAGTAGAGTGTAAACACATTCAGTCCAAGTGCTGCAGGAAGATCAGGCGCAGCTTAGCTGACATGCTTTACATTTTCAGATTTAGCAGTTTGCATGCTTTATGTTTCATATTGTCAGTATATATCTGTCACTGTCAAGTCGAGGAAATGAGGTCCTATACGTTAGTGGCTATTTCAGTCCCCTGGGCGGGCAACGGAAAGTGTTGCTTTTCAAAGCAGCATCACAGCGGAATAGTTATATTTTGAGGGAGAGGTAGAGCCTCAGGGAGCAATAATTTCTGTATCATTCGGATTCAGATTTTAGGAAAAATATTTGTGCAGAAGAGTGGATTGGTTAATACGAGCAGATTCTTGTTTGCCCTAAGCTAAACTAACAATGATAGTTCTCTGTATCCCAGCTAATTCAATAATCAGTTCTACAAACACTTACACAAAGTCACATATACACTGCTTAACAAATATATTCGACCTATCCACTTGTTCGTTCCCTGATGGTTAACCCAGCAGTATGTACAAGCTCTTTAATCATATGATATTTTTATGCTAAAATATAATTATTCTTATGCATGAATGTTTTAATTTGCTCCTTTACAATGCGATTTCTGTTTTGTGTTGTGTTTTATATATATTATTTCTATATTGCTGTCTTTTCCTTACAACATGAAGCACCTTGAACCAACTGTTTTGAGTTGGCACTATATAAATAAAACTGAACTGAACCGAATTAAAGTTAAATTACATTTTACTGAGAGATAATCAGAAAGGTCCCAACCGCTATGATGACAACCCAGAGAACCGAGCTGCTGTATAAGAAATGGTTTAACTGGAAAACATTTTCCGAGAGTTTACCCATCTGAGGTGGGAAAAAGAACAGCTTGTGAGTTACTGCTTGGTCCTGACAATCTCTGTGACAGGTAATATTAATAGATATTAATTAAGAGCCTGACTGTTGTTGTAACAGGTACACAAATGCATGCACCTCTCATTTTGCGTGTGCTCACAGGAAATTCTAAAATGCTTAAAAATCTCAGCCAGGAGTCTAAAGCTACAAACCCAGAAACTCAGATAATAAACTTGTGAGTCAAATGAATAACCTCATACAGACAGGCCTGTGTGTGTACCTCTGATGGTGCACACTGCAGAGAGGACATGTGCATTTATAACTGATAGGTTATCATCACTGAATCAATGACTCCCACAAAACCTAAGTTGAGAAGACACACATGCACACGCAGTGCGATGTGCTATAAATTGTTGCGGGGATTATTGGGAGGATCCAATAACAGACTTCTTGCTCTGACTCGCTTAATGAAAAGGCAGGTCATGTGAGTCAGCCCCCTGCCGAGTGTCCTCCTACAGTCTGCTACATTACGTCTGCAGCCTTCTCTCAGCAGCAGCTGTCCTTACAATGTGTTTTAACCAAGGAGCCAAGTAGATCTCAGTCACAGGCCATTATGACTAATTCAGGAACAACAAGCAAAATAAACTTTGCACAAAAAGTAAGGAAATTTGTGTTTGATCGATTACTTCTTTGTTGTAACAGCGATTCATGGTGATAAATCTCTTTAAACGGTGCCACATTTTTGAGCAGCATAGCTGAGTACATGGGTTGAGCAGCAACTGGGTTGCACCCATGAAAAACCCACTGGCAAATCTTCTCTGCCAGTGTCAAACAGCTTATTTTGGTTTGAGAAGTATTGCTATACCAAGGAAATAATCAACCAAACACAAATTTTCTTACATGTTGTGCTAATTTTATTCCTTTGGCTGTGGTGCCACTATACATGGCTTGCACCCATGGATCATTTGCACTACACCAAAAACTAGCTGTGCTCGTCAATGATGGAAATGCTGTCACTTAATTGTTACTAAAAAATACTTAGCCAGCTAACAAGTCAAATAAAACACTAATATGTTATAGCATGCTTTAGCTGTTTTTAGTGTTAGAAGGGTTAAAAAAAACAATCAGTGAGGAGTAGTGTCCTTCACATCAATTCAGAATATGGACAAATGGCCTGCTGTGACTAATTTTAATTGCCAAGCTTTTATTGGTTGATCCCTTTTTAAGGAGGGGCACAAAGGTCATAAATGCCCTGAATGCAGAGCCGATTATTTAATAATATCTAAAATTATTAATTAGAATCACAGCCACAAAGGAGAATCTGTTACAGGTTGATAATCCATGTAGCAACTTTTTATTCATTACACAATGTGCAAATTTCAGCTACTGAAAGTCATGAGTCTGATGTTTTAATAATGCCTCCACGCTTTCCCACTGCTCCACACGTGGTGTTAGAGGCCCTCCTGTCGCTGTTTTTACTTTTAAATGAAATTATCCTCACTCCATTATAAATGGGATTTCTTTTTTTTGTCCACTCAGTGATACAGCACTCTGGTTCAGGAGAATAAAAAAATACCTACATTTTACTGCTTTATTTGAGACTTTAGTATCTCGTGCTCAAAATCAAAACCACCTCAGAGAGACACATCCTCTTTTAAAAGCCGCAATCCATCATTGCGAAGACAGACACAGAAGGAGCTCATGAAATATGACTTGTTCGCTGCTGTTTGTGGCATTAACTTTATTTTTCCCACTTTCAGGCACTGCGAATAAATAACAGTGTTGCACCTGAAAATAGTCCCCCAACCGTCATGTGAATATTAGCGTAATAATGCCATATATGTTCCTCACATTCATCTTCAGCTTGCTATTTACAACTGTGGATTACAGCTTTCTGGCTCGCCGTGTGGCTGTGCGAGTTGTCTTTGATGTCGGTGGGAGCACAGTGGGAGAGAGCAATGCAAGGAGAAACATACATGGGAGAAAAAAGTGTTTATGTGAAATTGCCCAGCACTTTACTACTAATGTGCTGGAAGAAAGCCATAAACAATGGTGATGTTATGTCTTTAAAGCTCCTCTCAGCAAGTTTATTACATAAAAAAATATTAATATCAGTTTCTCAGCTGCATAAATCACGCTGTTGGGCTGCGGCCGTGAGACACAGCCTGCTCTTAATAATAAGAGATGCCACACTTTGCTCTCTTTTCCCAAAAGAAGCTCAAGTGGCACGTTACGCATGCAGGAAAACAAATCAAATAAATCAAATCTAAAGAGCAAAATATAAAGTGGCTCACCGAGCCTCACTCAAAGGTGTAAAGTGATTATAGATCAGGTAAAGAAACAAGACAAAAAGCCTTAAGAAATCACTAAAATGCAACCATGCTGAGTGCATTTAATAATCATCAAGATCAGGCTCTGATACCACTCTGACACTCTTGAGTGGAATATATATTAATGGCTCTTACCTAATTCATAAAGCATTTGAAGTAACTCTACCATTATATATACAAAGAATCAAAGGATCATGCATACTAGGATGTCGCCCCATAAAATGGGACGACATCCTAGTATGGGTTCCCAGCGCTACACTCACCAGTATATACACGTATTGTTGAGCTTCATAGGAAAAATTACAGACTCATTAATGACCTACTTTTACCTTCCATGAAACTGTTGACTTTTATATGATTGGAAACAAAACAGCGAGCCTTTTACCCCAAGAGCTGAAGAGTTGAACTGCCTTGGAGTTTGGAAATGTCTAAGCCTAAGTAACCACCAGCACAGTCAAAACCTGATTGGCTGGTTCTTCATCCTCTCCAACCACTCCAATGTTTTGTTAGAGAGCAACAATGATGTCTCTGACCAGCCATCACCTTCTACAACTTAATTTTATGATTTTATCAAAAGCTGAAAAGATGAATATTGCATAGCAGCAAGGAGCTATTATATATGACTTCCATTTATCACATGCAGGAAGATTCAATTCGGCCACAAAAGGAGCCGCCCATTATGACAATCATAAATTACTTCTTGATAGGCACCTTTGTTCTTATCAGACGTTTCCAGCGGGTCTAAAATTTGCTTTATGCATCATGTATGGATGTATGCACTAAAGTGGCGCCGTGAGTGAAGGCTTGCATGAGAAACTGGGCTTGTTCCGAGACAATCAATTTAACTGTGTTTGTTGACGCGCTGCTATGCTCGCCCGATTAGCTTCTGAAAGGATGTGCAAAAATGTGTGCTGCTGTCAGTTTCAAACTGTTAGCACGTGGTGGAGTCTTAGAGAGTCTAGCATTCAGCACCATCTTCAGCTGAGAAAGATGTAAGCTGAGCGCTCACCTTTCAAGAAGAAAATTCACACATCCCCCTGTGTTAAAAAAAATAAAGCACTCATCTATTTTACAATTTATATCCCAAAAAACTTCTGTTAATTCACCTCATATGTCTTTCATACTGTGACTTTCCTTTTATCATGGTGTTGGGCTGTCACTCTCACACTCATTACTTGTGTCTTTTTGCTTCTATCTCTTTTAGACCTCCCTTTGAAAAGCATACTTTTATCTGACTGGCTAACTTCCAGAAGCCTGCTGAGGGACAATAAGCAGTATAAGGTGTAGTGCTTGTATGCTGTTTTTCCTTGATATTAATTATATAAAAGGGGAAACACTGGAATCCATCAGCAGTCTGAACCATGAGCTTTGGGTTCACATAAATTACCCCTTGTGTGGAAGAAAATATAGCCACTAATAGGAAAGTGATTTTGATTGAGGAGAGAGCCTAAAGTATAATTTCAATGGCCACCACAGCCTCTTCAAGTGCTCAATCCACAGTTCCGACATGATCAACTTTTCTGGCTTATGTACTATATCGCACTAAAGTACTGGGCCACAACTCTTAAACTTTGAATTCAGGTGTTTTGAGTCTCATTGAAACAGGTGTATGAAATCAAACACCTAGCCACGCAGTCTGCCTTTACAAACACCTGTGAAAGACTGGTCATTGTATATAGAGTCAATATTAGCTATTTACCCATATATCAGTACCAGCATGATGTTGCCTAATCTGCCCACCAGAGGTCACTCTGCAAATTCTATTGGCAACACGTGTTTGGGCACATGTTTGACACAAATACAACGAAAAGGTGATCCAAACAGAGCTGTGTGCAACTTGTGACAACAAAACCAGATTAATTCTCAGATAGGACTTATAAATATCTACGCGTAAAAATTTTAATGTGTCTGAAAGAAAACAAATATTGGCCAATACATCAAATTTTCAGTTCAGCAAATATTGGTATCAGTATCGGTCTTAAAAATCCTACATTGCCTGGGCTGAATGACCACACATAAGTTCATGTGCGTGTTTGAACGCCACTTTTGCAAATTAGTTTGTGAAATTTCTTATCACCTAGATGTTCCACGATCAACTGTGAGTGGTATCACTACAAGGAAGGACGTTTTCTGTGATTTCAGGAATCACAGAAGCTCAGCTGTGAAGTGGCAGACCACATAAAGTTAGAGCAAGGTCACTGAGCACTGAGGCCCATAGTGCGTTGGTGTAATACTGTAGGTGGTCCAGTACTTTTGTCCACATACTATACCAACCTATCAGACATGCCTCCTTGAGCCCTGTGTGAGATCACTGTATGAGGACCAACATTTCCCATTGAAACCCCATATAAGGGCCCCAAAGGGAAAAATTACTGTGGGCTCTCTGCAGGTATACCCATTTAGGGCCCTTGTGGCATAATTGTCTGCCCCACCCACACAGCCGTACAATTCATCCACAGCTACCCACTGTGGTGCCCCAAAGACATGTTTGCTTGAGAAAGATCACTGAACAAATGCCAAACAAAATGTACAAACACTAATTCACCAGCAGGATAAGAAAAGTGCTAAAAACACTTGCCTTGCTTTAGATAAGAAGCAAAAATGCAGACAATACAGCTGAAGCTCTCATGATCCTGTATTGTATTCATCCATCCGTTTACTGTTTCAGCTGCTGATTAGCTCATCGGCGCAGAAGTGAGGCAACTGCTCTATTTCTCTATACCAAACTCTCAGAGACTTCTACTCAGGAATTTCTGAGCATCATGACTCAATTACCAATAATTTTCCTCGCCCATTATTAAATTTCAGCCATGTTTAATATGGACATCCAACCATCCAACAGAACAGAGACAAAAAAGAAAACCCCATAAAAGCGCCACTTCAAGAAGGCTGTGCATGTGTGCACCTGTTTGCCTGCCTTTGAACACCCCTTTGTACATTTTGTTCCTCTGATTCTTATTAAATGCACACAATTAGAGAGCCATTAAATATAATGAAATAAAGTGCAAGGAGATGCCATTAGTTTGAGAGCTGGCCTGATTGAGTCAAGCGTAAATCAAGGTGCAGATTAAGTAGTGCTGTGAACGTTTCTGCCATTAAACTTAGAGATGTGCTGTCTTTGTTTTGTGGATGGCCGTAAAACAATAGGGCACCTTGGCTGTATTGGGAGGCCCACACCAAGTGTGCAAGAACCCCAGATTATTACATTATTGGCAACAAAGAGTTCTGGGGCCAAATCCATATAAAAGATATGACTCACAATTACGCATGACTAGAGGCAATGGTGGAATTACAGCTGTCACTGAAAACTGTCTACATAGTTACACACATTTATGGAAAGAAATGTGATGAAAGATGGCAATTATATTAAATATGCATTTATTAGAAGTAAAGTACATGTTTGATTGACATTTGCCCACCCACCTATGAAAACCCATAGTTGACTTCACCTCTAATGCACACAGCACTTCCTGTAATGGCCCTTGCAGGTGTAATAGCTAATCCCTGGTATAATTTTTTCAATTTCAGCACCATTTCTGAATGAAAAGGGTAGGCTTCAATTAAGTTACGGAGCTTGCTCTTAAAGCCCTGCATATGCACAGGTCAGCCTAATGCATCTTTAAATGGCAAAATCTCCTACCAGCCCGAGATACTAAACTGCCAAGAGAGGTTTATGGTCCACCTCAGATAAAAGATTGTGGCACTTTTCTGTGATGCAGGGTTGTTGTCAGTGGAGCAGCTTTCCTCATATTTCCACGGGGGATGAAGGAACATGCTGTTGCAGGACAGGAGGAGAATCAACAAGATGATGGGGGAATATGGAGGGAAGAGACGGAAGCAGAGAGGGGAAGAGCGAGGACACGACCACAGGAGACTGATTACCTAAAGTTGGTTATACAGCAAGACCATTATCACCCTTGTTACGGGGGGATTTTCATGGAATAAAGCTCCTCATCTCAGCTTATTAGCCGTGGCAGCCAAAGATGACATAACAACAGCAATTCAGAAAATGGGATGTTTGGGGTTGTTTTAAATTTAATTGATATTAGATTAAGTCTTATTTTTGTACATTGTACCCAACAACACTTAGAACTGGGAAAAGCCTGGATAAATTTATGATTTTCTTTAAACCAAAATAATTGCAATATTGGCTTTTCCCATGTACTGGAAACTGGAAATCTCATTGCAATTACTGGGATTAACATCCAAAAAGCTGCCACCAAATTGCCCAAGGCTGGAATACTCGAGAAAACATTTGCTCCATCTGATAAAAATAACGATAGGAAAAGCAAAGAAGCCCAGTTATTTTCTTTGGCTGCAGCAGAGCTTCATTTTAGAGCAGATAGTACATCATAGTTAATGTGTTGCCGATTTGCCCTCTTGAACTTCACCCAGAGTATATCATAGTCTTATCGTCACAAATGCCTCATTCACTGGGACCAGCTGTAAGTTTCTCTCTGATAAATGTATATTTCATCACCTGAAAATATAAATCACCAGGCCGGCCGTTACCTCCTCTCTGCACAGAATGCAGCGCAACAGCTTTTGCAGTGAGGGCGGTGCAAGGGTTGATGGATTCCTGACATTTTGCATGAGAGTACAGTGTTCACAGGGGAAGGATCACAGGGCCACATTAACATCAACATAAGTGGGAAAGTGTTTGCAATGCTTTTGGAGATGAAACCCATCTTTCTCCCCAGTAAGAGGCAGCACGATGTGGATCTGTCACTGCTAATCTTCTGCTTGTCCACGCATGGCAAAGCTTTACAAACAGCTCATCAGCACCGGGGAGTCAAATGTGCCAGGATGCATGTATGCATGTTTGCATGTGAGCACTAGGGAACTCAAGCGTGCGCAAATAAAAGTGCCTATTAAACTGCAGGGAGAGCACCATGAAGACTTAAAAAAAAAAACTATTCTTCCTGTATTAAAAAGAATGTTTTAATATAAAAGGTCAACTATATAAACTTTTAGCCTGGTTTAAGCCCAGGTTTGAGTTTTTTTCCTCATTTATCCTTACTTCATGAACCAGATTCTCACCATTGTGTGCTCAGTGAGTGTGCTGACCTCCATTTCTGAGATTGGTCCAATACAGGGACAGCCAGATGTCCTTGTTGCCACCCCAGAACATCAATGCCCCTCTAAGGTGTGGAGGGGACTTGGTGAGGCCAAATAACCACATAAACAGCAAAGGATTACATGCATTCTTTGAGGTTTAGCCCAAATAGGGGCAATGGCAGGACATGGCTGCCCCAGGGGGGTGCCTCCTGTTGATAGTCAGTATCGCTCCCTCTCCACAGGGGGTGCTATGATACCCAGAGAGGGGAAACAGCCCACTTTGAAGGTTATCAACCAGCCAGGAACTGCAGGAAG
Organism: Neolamprologus multifasciatus; assembly: GCF_963576455.1. Classification (NCBI taxonomy): domain Eukaryota; kingdom Metazoa; phylum Chordata; class Actinopteri; order Cichliformes; family Cichlidae; genus Neolamprologus; species Neolamprologus multifasciatus. Next base: position 28,541,408 of record NC_140460.1, on the reverse strand, counting down.
TGAGTGTTTGAAATAAAACTGGCATGGCTAGTAATGGCTCTGACAAAAAATACATTCAAGTTTCCTTATGGACTCATCTATTTTCCACATTTAATTCAAAAGTTAATCAAAAGTGTAGCATGAGACACAGAAGTAATAGAAGTGCCTGGAGATCTTTTAAAGTCTGTGACTCCAACCTCTTGCCAACTATAAACTGTAGAAACTGCACTTTTCCACAAATAACTGTTGTCTCATATCCAATTTAGGCTTTGCCGCGTTGTTTTTCCTTGTCATCAGTTGGAATTACTGTACTAAGCTAACTGATGCTTTCGAGACATCAGCTGAGGCCAATCAGGCAGGCAGCGATCACCATTATGGCAACTTCAATAATCTCAGTGTCGAGGTGTGCTGAAATTTGAAAGGATTCATTATTTGGATGCACCAGTTCTACAAACACAAAAGTAAAATGTGATTAAGCCTGCAGCCTCTCCTTTACAGTGTCACTTATCGGATGAAAATAGAACAACAGAAATCCAGCAGAGCAAGCAAAACATGAATGAACATGAGAAACGTCCCCATGAATATTTCAGTTCTGGTGTCATTTCTACTCTCAGTCCCCCTCTCTCAAGAGGATCTCCTTCTATTTTGGTCATTATGACCCTTCCTCTAGCCCTTCCTCGGCTTGAAATATCTTTGCAGCACGAGAGGCTTAGAAGGTTGTGAAAATCTATATTATTTAACATCTTCATACAATAAACCCCTGTGACTTCTTATCACATAGCCTCAAAATCCACAATAAATTGTGTACGTCCATGGGATTGGCTGAGCTTCATCATGCTACCAAGAAAAATATTAAACTTAAAGTTTGTGTCATATTTTGTTGCACTTACACATTAAGCCTAATTTGTGTCATGACAACTTGAGTCAAATAGGACTGGAGAAAGCCTAAAGAAGGGGAAAGCAGCAGCAATATCCTCTCATTGAACAGAGATGGCAGCAATGCCGACATGACTTTAAGGCAGAAAAAACATGAAGATATTATGGTGGAGGTGGGTTGCTAAGTGGCTTGCAGAAGCAGCACCATGTGTATGCACGCTAAAGCAATTTAATAACTATATGCAGAAAGGACATGTGACGTGGGCTTGCATGGAAATCATCTAATATGCCAGGACTGCTGGGTAAGCTCGACTCCGTGGCCTACCAAAAGAACAAAAGAATCAAAAATATTTTACAGTACATAACATGAGAGCAGAGCATGAATGTCTGTGAATCTTAGATAGAAAACACTTAGACTTAGAAAGATGTTTTTTATAAATGGGGGATTGGAAATGTTGTTTAGAACATTTTGCCCAAGTAGAGTACAGAAGCGCTAAATAAGAACCAGTCCATTAGTCATTTACCATTTTATGAGTGTTGATATTGCATAGTTTGTCCACCAGAGTGCACTTTGCAACTTCCCTGTTGGCAACATGAGTTTTAAAAGCCAGAGAACAAGAAATGCATAAATTATTCTGATAATAAACCAGATAATTTTTTAACAGCAGTCATATTATCTTAGTAAGGACTGATAAAGAACTATACATATACTGCATTTTTAAATTGGTATTGATATCAGTATAGTTCTTAAAAATCCTACCTCGATATGACTCTATTTAATATATAAGCCAAAATATTCATTCCATGTGCATCCATGTGTTCCATGATTGGCCGGAGCATATCTTAGATGAGGCGGGTTATTCCCTCGATAGTATCACAACAATAACACATAGAGACAAAAAAATCATTCACACCTTTAACCAATTTGAAAATCACCTTTTCACAAAACATGCATGTCTTTGGATTCTGAGGGAAGAAACATAAACTTCAATAAGGCCCCAACCAGCCAGTGGATTTGAACCCAGGAACTTCTTGCTGTGAAGAAGTGTGAAGTGAAGTGTGACCTATTTATGCATCACACCAGTCTGCGATTATCTACAACTACTCCGTCTCCTAATGAGGGAATCGAATATTTTAGTAACTCTTAATTAGAAGTGAAATGCAACATGTTTACAGCATAGGGGTCAAGAGAATATGTAGCACACACAAGCAAGAACATATTCAGGTGGGTGTGCTCAGAATAAATTAAGCTTGTGAAATAATCAAATTCACATCCAATTAAGATGCACTTGGTTGTTTGGAGGACTTAAGATGAGCTTTAACGACGTATCAGATATTTTGCAAATGTCTCTTTTCAGATCCTGTAACTACAAAAAAAAAGTCTTTGATTCCTATTCATTAAGTTAAAAATGTTAAAAAAAAGCAAGTGGAACATAAGCTGCTTGGGATATTTTTAGATTACTCCCAGCTTCATCCCTCATGAGTCCAAGTCGAGCCTCACTGTGCAGCCTGAAAACAGACTACCTTCTAGGGTGATTCTAGCTGTGGTTAGCTCTCCCCATCAAGATCAGCTTTATCGCATGCAGATGCCCACTGGTATCAGCATTAGCAAGTGGTATTTCTATTAGATTTAGTCACAGTCCTGTAGTCTGCCCCTCCTGCTTTGTAGCGGTGTTTGCACTTTGTCCTAATAGAGCAAAAAGAGCACCCCTTGTCTGAGCAATTTAAAAAAGCAATTTGTTCTCTTTCTCCCTCTGTTTGCTTTTACTGTGTTCTGGCCCAGTGCACTGGGAGCAAGCTAACCTTACATAAATTACTCCTAGTGCCTATGAAAATGTCAACAAGATGTGGCTAACTTCTCTACTCCCCTGATGGTGTCTATAGACAAAATGTTTGTGTGTGGCTCTGTGTGGGTGCAGCACCCATGCAAAATGCATGCACATGTGACTGAGTGAGCGCCCCCTCACCATGTGAGTGAATCTCTCACTTGTAAAAATATGATTGTGTGTGTGTGCGGGTGAACGTGTCAGGCACCAGGTTGGAGGCGGGGGGACAGCCGGGGTGGCTTGCTGACGAGGATGGATGGATGAATGTGAACATCTCTTTCACGCTCCTTTCACAGCGGCTGGGCTGATTCATCTGCCTGAGATGCCTTTGTCATTTCGCTTGTCTGACGCGCACCCCGACCACTCCCACTGATGGATCATTCGGAGCCCCCCCCCCACCCTCCCGGCTACGAATGCATCTGTGTGCGGTGCACGGTCATCGCTGGAATCGCTCCTCCCGCTGGGCACGTGGGAGCGCGCAAGACTGCGCGGAGCATAAATGTGCATATGTCAACACGAGTGGACATCCGGTTCCCTTCTACAATTGTGTTCTTCATTGAAATGAAACAAGTGGTGTTTTTCAAAAACAAGTGCATGAAAACAAGTATGGAAATATGGTCTCACGCTGCTCTTGCCCACTACAAATGGTTTCTCTCGGCAGGCGGGTACCTTCTAGCCCCGTCACCTGCTGCTTTCTCCCACAAACTGCCTCTTAAGCTCTTTTTTATCTGTCGCCATCATTTAAGCAGACACTCACACGCGCGCATAAAGCTTCCTTCACACTGAGTTTCACTTTGTTTTAATCTCATTCTGTTCAAAGACAAAGGCCACAGTGAAATGGAAATTAAAAGGCATCAGTTTGCTCTTTCTTCACTTTATTGGTTTCAAAATCCAGAAGGCTTTTTCTCTTGTGTGTGTGTGTGTATTATTGTGCATTGGAATTTACACCTTCATGGGATACAGCGGTGGACCAGATAAGATGTGACAGTGGTGGGAAAGGAAAACAATCAGGCTTGACTGTTTGCCAGGTTTGGAACAAAAGCAGGTATCTTTTCTCCCCTGTGAAACATCCACAAGCCAGACCAAAACATGGATTACACTCAGCTGAAATCTACTCCCACAGCGGGCTGAAATTGCTCTCTCTAGAAAGACTGCCTGTTCTGGGATTTGGCATCTTGTCAAGTGTCCCAGTGTGTACCGTGTGTATAATGGATTGAGTAATACTGTGAGGTAAGTCAGGAGTGGCAGAAATTGGGGTTATATAAAGTAGGTCTATGTGTGTATCTATGAGCTTTTATAATAAAGGGACAACAAGACAGAGCACGATATGTGTGTGTGTGTGTGTGTGTTTTAAAGCAAGCCCTGTTAAGAGTAGTGACTTCAGCACCATGAACAGCTCCTACAGTCCTTTAGACCGCACATACTGCTTTGCCACAATATTAAAAGTGCTGTGAATAGCACTGACCATCTGCTTACAAAGCATTTACACGGATGTTTATCTTACACACACCACACAATTATACACTCCCATCACACCACAATGAGGCTGTCTATCTATCAGGACCCACGGGATCTGTTGCTAACATCTTACTCTGGCTAACTTGTATTTAGGAGGCATTTATGAGAACAGAGTTATAAACATTTCGAGATGTAAGTTTGTCAGCTGGAAAAAATCATTAATATAAAAAATTTAATCATAATCCATAATCTGCATTGCCACTTTAGTTGACTTGAAATACATTTTTATTTCAATCCACTGTTTTCATTGTCTTGTTGTTTATTTGCACACTAGTTTTCTTGCTGGACTTTGGATGTTTTTTTATGCTGTGCACGGAAGCATCTTATCCCAGGTTTGGCAGTTGAAACACTTCATGGTTCAGTCACACCCGCGTAAAAACAGGAGGGCAAAAGCAATTCGAAAAATGTAAAAATCAGTGGTTGGATTGATTTTCTTCTTCTTCTTTGTTTTTTGAGTGACCAATTTGAACTTGCAGCTCAAAAATTGAGACGGTTGCGCAGTTGACCTGATGAACTGTGCAAACATTCTCTGACAGGTTTGCAAATAACTGCTGTCTAATGCATAAATGCAGAGAGATTTCCAGCATGTTGCAATCAATCTGAGTCAGTCTGAAAATCATGCCTTTGTAATACGGGACTCAAATCACATAGTTGCCAGCTGTTTTTTCTTATGGTTCTATTCTTATATAAAAGCAAGGTTGCCAACCACCAATGTTATTTTGCAGTTAAATTGCCATCCTGCAGCAACCTCCATATGTGTGGAGGAATTATAGAATTTGTGTTACAAATCTGCAAGGCTCTGGCTGAATTAAGAGTCAAAGTAGTTCATATGATTTTCTGTGTATGTAAGCAACACCAGATTTGTGATTTTTGCTGATTCACTGCAAACATTGGATCCCAAATTGATCCCATTAAAATGATAGCTGACTTGTTCTGTCTTCGTGCCATTTTATCACAACTTCAAGACAGCAGCTGACGGCGAGTGAGACCTGCTCCCCATCTTTAAAGCAAATGTTTCAAAGGCAACGAGATTGTAAGTTCATTGCAAAAAAAAAATCACAATCATCTTTGGTCGTGCCACAGTCTCCTGCCACCACTTACTGGTGTAACAGTAGCATTAAAACTTAGCCAGACATCCGGGAGCATCCTACGCTTAAAATTAACGAAAAAAAATGGTATCATCACACTGAAGTAAATGCAGAAGCGTGACTTTCATCCAGGATTGTTTTTGGGTTTCCACTGGCGTGTTGAGTGCAGAAAAATCAGACAGTCAAAGCCAAACTGTGCTCTCCATCAGCTCTTGAGGCATCAAGACACCTTTTTACGCAGATGATCACAAAAAAGGATAACCCTGTTAATGTCATATCTCCAGTCATTCAGACAGAATGATTTTGCTCACTTACCAGAACAAAAGACTAAAACAAGCAACGAAAAAAAATCAAGGCGTGTCATGTTGATCGATACTTGCCACATAATTCTAGTTTATATATAATTAACTCTAATAAGATACCTCAACAGGAAAACAGAAGGATTTCTATTATATAGCTCATTAACTTCCTAACATAAGTTTTAGTGTTACTTCACAGACATGAAAAGAGCCCAGTCGGACAGAAAATCAAGAAATATAAATATACAATTTAGAGATTTGATTATTGGCTTGTATGTTCAATTTAAAGTTGAAAAGAAAACTTTAAAGCTAAAACAGGCAAAAGGCTGAAACTAAACTTTATTAGGCTATGGATAGGGGTTCTTCCATCTGCATGTGACGTGTGACTGAAAGTTTCAGAACAGTAAGCTATTTATTGTCTCGCTTATTTGCATTGCAACACTCGTGGATGCGATTATCAGCTGAATGAAAGGAGGAGGAGGAGGAAGAGGACAAAACCTCATTACCTTAAATGGTCTATACGTTTTTGTTTTCTCCATGATGGCGTCGGATTTTTTTTTAAAAAAAGGCCACGAGCGGCAATTTATAGCAGCCGTGAAGAAGACTGACGCCACCAGCTCTTTCTTCAACAAGAGCTGTAATTACAGTCTTATCTACTTTTCTGAGCAATTACTGAAATGGAGGGGAACCCGTGCCCGCGCGCACACAAACACAAAAATGCGTGCATACACATTAACACATAATCTACATAATCACCAGCGGGTCAGAGAGGCTGTGTGTGAGGCTGTCTTGGAACTGATTGCGTGAGTTTCTCACATCGTGCGTGTGTGAATGGTTTAACCTGTGTGACCACAGTTTGGGGCAGCAGTAAGCGACAGTTACTCAAATTACTGTCTTAATTGGAGCGGTGGGGAGAGAGGCCACAGATGACCGTCCCCGTATGGTCCCGGAGGAAGGGAAGGATACATAACCCCCACGCACCCTTTTTGCCCTCCTGGGGAAACACACCCTTTCGATAAAACTGACTTTACAATAGATCCATTCAACTCTTCCACCCTGTGTGTTTATGATAAAGAGATCGAAGAATAATAGTAACCCAGGAGTATTTTGCTTCCAAGTGTGTATTCATAATTACAGCAAGGTGCACAAATCTACACACATATGAGGCATTTACTCAGAATAATTAGAAGTCTTGACAAATGGTTGGCTATTCTCCAATAATCTTACTAATGCATGTTCCCACCAAGTGGCTGAGCTTTGATTTACCTAACTGCAGAGACTTTTGTTGTTGTTTTTGTGTTTAATAGGTGTTAGAGTTAATAAATCTAAACTTTTCTCAGACTGTGTTATTTATAACTTTGAATTTCCATATTGATCATTTCTAACCAGGCATGTACCAGCACAATCTATCAAGGGCATGCAGGGTCTTCTTGGTCATCCCCCAATCTACAGTACTGCTGTAGATAAGAGTCCCTATTTCAACCTATTTCAATTCTCATACAGTGGAAAAAAGCAGACACATATGCAGCTGGGTCCATATTTTTTGGTCAGTAACACAGTTTTTGTAACTTTCCCTCTGTACAGCACCACATGAGATTCTGAATCAAATGATCACAATGTGATTGAAGTGCAGACTTCCAGCTTTAACTTAAGGGGCTTTACCAAAATGTATCGGATTAACTGTTTAGGAATTACAGTCATTTTATGCATAATCCTCAATTTTCACAGGATCAGAAACATAACATTAGTATTAAATATAAGGCTTGTTTTTAACACTTGAATTAAAATCCTTTGAAGTCAATGACTGCTTCAAGTCTAGACCCACCAAATGCTGTCCTTGGGTTGCTGCTTGATGCTGAAAAGCATGCTCTGTTTGGCTGAGATCAGGTGATTGACTTGGCCATTGAAGTCCCATTTCTTTGCATTGGGTTGCTTTTGAAGTTTGATTTGGGTCATTGGTCCATTTGCTGTGAAGCAATGTTCGATCAATTTTGCAGCACGTGTTTGAATCCGAGCAGAGAGTATTGCTCTGTGCACTCACAGGGCTACAACATTTCCTCCAACGTGTTTGACACATGATGTGGTATGCTTCACATCATGAGCTGTCTCTGAGCTGTGCAGTCACTTCTAAAAGTTCCCTGGAAAAGTCTAAATCTAGTCTTTGTCTTGATGCATGTTCAATCATCCAGGTAAGGACTCAATTAAGTGATGAAACATCTCTCCAACTGAAAACGCAACATCCAGACCTTGACAATGATATGCCTTTTTTTTAAACACAGACTTAATTTGCTCATCTTGCATTTTATTTGCCTTCTGCTGTCTTTTAGGACCTATGGTGTTGCTGAACTGGTCATTGCATTCATTCATTTTAAGTATCAGATTGCTGATTTGGCCTCTCCTAAAGTTTTTGTTGCCTTCCCGATAAGCTTATTTTAATTTCCAGCTCAATGATGGCCTCCCTCACTTGCATTCACAGCTAATTTCTCATTGAATACAAAGAGAACTGGCCTCACCTGGCCATGAAACCACTTCCCAATGAACTGTGCAGTTACTTTAGAAATGACATACTGTGTATAAAAATGTCTGTAATTCTTTTTGTATAGAGGCAAAATACACTAAAAATGCTATTAAAGTTCATTTCACTTAAAATCAACAAACTGTGATAATTACATCAAGCTGGTGATGAAGAAGAATAGCTAATTATGATATCACTGAAGGTAACTTAAAACTCAGTCAACTCAACCTGCCTCACTGCACAGTGGCACAATTACTGCTGTGAAAATGATGGATATGTTCTGTTTATAATGGGCTGCATTTATTTGAAAAATGACTTTCGGCTCTGTGGGTTTCTGTGGTACTTGTACTATATATTAGAACAATACCCTATAAAAATTTAAAATAAAAAATCTCCTAAACCATTTAAACCTGCCTGGTACCTTCAACATTTCTTCATGCGCATTCCTTTGCGCAATGAACAACACAATGAACAGATGGTACAGTGGCCGCTGTGACAATTTTCACCTTCAGTGTTCCCTTCATTGCTCAAGCACATCATTTCCACTGACAAACAGCAAACAAGCAGCCAAGTGAAGGGACGTCCGCCGTCTTCCTAACTAGAAGGAGGGAAGCTAACAAGTCTCATCGCGAGGATCGCGAGCTGTCAGATCAGATGCGAGGGAACATGCTAATTGGCTGACACCACGCTCATCCTAAGGAATTATTTGTGAACGTTCCTCAGGAATTTTTGTGGGCTTGATAAAAAGAAAGAAAAAAAAGGAAAATGTGTTGTTTTTATGCACAGTCAGTGTTTCGTCTTCTTCTCCTTTTTTTGTTTTTTTTCAATTTTATCTTTAGCTTTAGCCACACATAAATGCACACACACGCATCTGACGACCAACTGGGACTTCACGGTTCAGTGAGCAAGTGCATAAATAAGCTTGAGCTCTGCATGTAGTAGTGTATATGCGCGTAGGGACGAAGAGAAGCAGGCGTCTGTCTGTCTCCTGGGTACTGATGTGTGCGCTAACCACCACTGGCATTTCCCCTCGCTTCCAATCGTGGCTCAGGTAATTGGATCCCTCACAACTGAGGGAGCGGCGTCCTTCTGCGACACAGTGGAGTGTGTATTTACATCGCCACATGTCGGTCAGTCTGTGGCCTTAATGCTAGTTGGGAAAGGTGTTTGGCTCGTCTCTTGGAACGCAACAGAGCATGAAGATGATTACCTGCGATGATAGCGGCTGCAGTGTTGACTCCACACAACGGGGAGGATGAAGCTGAATGGTGGCACGAGTCGCAGCCAGCGCTTGACAGGCCACAAGCTCAGCCTGCTCTTGCTGAAAATCACAGCAAATCTGTACTTTTACCTAATAAACACACAGCTAAATTGTCATTTTGGGCAAATAAGTGGTAAAAAAATGTTCAGCTTGATATCAATACAGAGTACTTCAATAGAAGCTGTCATTTGCTAAAGGCTACATAAGAGTTTTCATTCCAGACTTTTTTTTCAAGACACGATTTAAAGGACTAGTCTTTTTATGGCATATTTCACAGTCGCAATTTGCCACATCATCCTCGGCTTCATTCCAGGTGATGCAGTTTCCAATTACTTTTCTTTGATTTCTATCACAAGTTAAATTGGCCATCTCTTTCTACAAGCCCAGGGCAAGTCAACTTGTTGTTTATCTAACAAGCTCCGCTGTATCAATTACCACACTTTCTCACAATAATAGCTTCTAATCTCTCCTATAATAGAGAACAACTTATCAAAACTACACCTTGGGGTATCTCTTGTTCCAAAAGGCATGTAGCTACACAGATCTATGGATTTATGCCTTTAGCTACCGTGGAACTAACGAAACCTCAGAAGAACAAACAGATGCAAAAATAATAATAATAATAATAATAATAATAATAATAAAACAGTCACTTCTCTGGCGGTGTTAATCTTGTTAACGCTCACTGTGTGTGATTCACGTACACGTTTTTTTCAGTCGCACAGGTGAGAAATCCATCAGAGGAGAATCACGCCAGCAGCAGCTGAATTTTGAAAGAAATGGGGTACTGAACTTGTTCTTCTGAATCAAAAAGGTTTCTAATGGTCATGAAATAGAAACACAGCAGCTCTTAACATACAGCTAATTACTGGCTTGTATTTGGCATTTTCTCATATTTTGGCATTTATCATGTTTTGGATTAATGTCCCTCTATGATGTGAACTCTAACACTTGGCCATACTTGCCAAGAATGCTTTATTTGTTTCACCCTGAGAGAAGTGAATACTTGAGGACATATAGCCATGATGTGTATCTGTCATGTTTTTGTTGCTCATGGCCAGATGAGGGACGTATTAATGGATGCTATTAGCTTGGTTTACTGGTGTAAAAGGTACTAAAGACTCACAACTAACTTTGTCATTTTTTTTTCATGCAACGAATTAATGTTCTGGAGAAAAGTAAAATAGATTAAATGTGCAGAAGTCGCCTACACCTACAGGAGATGCTTAGCCATGCAAGCCTATGCCATGAAGCTCCCGGTGCACAGTTTACATGCTGATGATGATGCCAGAGGACATTTAGATGTCTGTAGTTTTTCAGATAGAAGCTTTTTATCCACTGTGAGCCCCATCACTTGTTTCCTAAATGCTTCCACTCTCCAATAATAACACTTGCAGGTGATCGTGGAATATCTTTGAGGCAAGAACTGACTTATTGGAATTGAGTTTTCCTATACCTTAAACAAATGTATCTAAAGAACGAGGTGATTGGATTTTATGAGTGAAACACTTGAATTCAAAGACTGAGGCATAGTTTTGTCCATATAGTGTATGTAACTGGGTGGGTTAATTGTACAAGGCGCAAAAACTTAGTTCAACTGAAGAGTGTAACCTGTGTCAGCTTGCTAAAGCAGATCATGTCTCCCATGTTGACTTGAAATATGCTAACACACTATTATTAAGCACTAGAGCTAATTAAAAATATTTTTCATGTCTTCTATTTTGCAGATATTTGGTCATAAACACTTGTGCGGCTCTTTTGTGAGACCTATAAAAACGCATAAAACTTGGATAAGTTCTTCACAGTCCTGCTGAGACATTAAGCCTGTTTATTCTTGACATGTTCTCAAGGTGATAATAGGCTGAATGTGTAACACTTTAAATGCTAAATGTTAAAATTCAGACTTACTAATCGAGCCGTGTAAATCAGATGCTCATCAATGGGCATAAACTGTCAATAAATTTAGCATTGCTGGTGAGAAATATGAGCATTAAACACATTAGCTCATTTGGTCACAACCTCTGTATAAAAAGCCAAAGCAATTACCGCTCTTAGTCTGAATTGCTCTACTTTGTCCTTCGATAACAAGCTAATTTCTATGCATAGTAATATCTACTATGGCCATTTTATTTCATTTATTGTTAATTGTGAGAGTTAATAGGGCACTGACAGGGCTTGTATATATGAACAACCCATCAAACTGACAGTGATTCATGACAGGGTTCAGATGCATGTAGCATGTAGATGAACATACATTAAAAAAAGGACACATATTTCTGTTTTTGAGTGTTTTAATTGATGTCCTGTGTGTATTGCTGATAGAAAAACATCTGCTTTGATAACAAAAAAGAAGAAACAAGGAAAAATATTGGCCAGAGGTGCATTTTATATAATTTTCTCCCGTGTGTGATTTAGTTACTCAATTGCTTTTAATTTAAAAAAATAATAACACCCACAGTGCCATGAATAGATACAACTATCATTTTCTCCATTCTGACAAACACGCTGAACAATGACCATATCGCAGGCCTGCTTTATATTTAACAAACAGTAAGCTCTGACTAACACTGTTTGCCAACATGTCCACCCATCAGAGTCGAGATTCCCCATCAAAACCCGTGTTGTGACAGCAGTCTGGCCCCGAGGCGCATTTTTGTCGCTGCTTTTTGATCGTGTTTAGATACAGTTCTAAAGAGCCACTTTTTCCCAATGACTTGGATTTGAAAGGGACAGGGAAAACAAAGCGGGCAGACGGGACAAAAGCTGAGGCTAATCCAAAGCTAATCATTGGTAATGGCAGACATTAAACACGATCCATTGACAGCCGCTGAATGCGAACCAAGCATACCTCGTTTATCTGTCTAAAGTCAATAGGAGGGAAATGCGGGGATGCACAAAAGGCATATCTCGGTGCCTGTGAGAACCCACAGTGCATTTCCTGTGCATAATTAATGGAGACCCTCATTCAGTGCTGAGAATAGGGGTAAAACAACAACATAATTAAAAGTAAACACCCCGAAATGCCTTGGTCACGATGTTTCTGATCCTCTGCTCAAACAAATGCGCACGCAAAACAGGCAACAAATGAAGGCGTGGATACACAACGTTCAAACGTGCACACAGATTCCAGGCTTCTGCGCATTCACCCACTCAGGCACCCCACAGAGGGGTATCAGCGTGGCAGCTGGCATAGCCCTGGGCTCTGGGAGTCTGTGGTTCCCAATGCTCAGTGCCTGGGGGGTGGGGGGTCTGCCACCAGAAGCTGTCACTCAGAGCCACAGGGGAGGGGCTTAGCAAGGAAGAAGATGATATCACTTGTTTACACTCCCCACAGGGGATCCGCGTCGAAAGGCGGCGGGTTGACAAATGTATCTGGAAGTGTCTAATTTGACTCTTCCTAGCGAGCCCGAGGAAGTTTAATATTTACTGACTGCATTAAACTTTGCTTGAACGTTAAGAGCTACAGAAAAGAAAAAAAATGTAAAAAAGGGCAAAACATTGCCTACATTTTCAATGTCACTTCTTCTCTCCCTTAAGGCTCCGAAAGAGACACTTCTGCTGCAAAAAAGGTGTCACTAAAAGACGGAATCAGGAAACTGTGAGGTCCCGTTTAATCTTTCATCACTGCTTTATGCATTAAGAAAAATCTTTTTTGCAGTAAAATATTGATGTACAAAAAAAGAAAAAGTTGAGGTTTGACTCGCCCAAGGAGAGGACAAAATGTCTCTGGTGTTCTGTGCGAATGCTTCCTGTCATCTCATTTCATCACACTGTTTCTATTTACCTCCTTTTTTTCTTTTTTCTTTTTGTTTCTGCTGTGTTGCACTGTGTCTTTAGCCTGGTGAAGGATACATGAAGGGCACAGAGCCCCAATTCTAGCTCGTGACCTTCAGGGGTTTTGTCTGACGGAAACAAGACTGTCTGTGGGAAAGAAAAACGACCTACTTTGACCAGTGGCAAGGAAGACACGGTCTGCCTCCAGTGTCATTTGACGTTGACTTCTATTGCAGTCAAGCATTTACATACCCTGCCGCTCAGATAACAGATTCGCAACTTTAGAATACATTTTCTGTCTTTGTCCAGGCACCTCTTTTCCTTCAAAGTATGAATAATTCAAACTTTTACATATTTATTTATATAACTTGTGTACACACAGTATATGCATTGTCAGAAAAAAAAAAGTTACAGTGAGATAAGAACATGAGCAGATACACACTCAGCATTGCTTCAGAGCAATTCATCATTTGCTGATGTTCTAATGCTTCACTCAGTCAGATGCTTAGGATTGTAGCCAGAGGTTAAATGGGTCGCTATGAGCAAGCGTTGAGTGTATCGGGCTGGTTTATGTGTGTTTGCTTTTGTGTGTGAGTCAGTAAAGTGGGAGTACCATTTGCAGCAATTATAGAACAATCCCTATCCAGCGAAAGCTTAAAATTTATGTGACAAATAAAAAGTAAACCCAAGCATGACCTCCAGGGGTGTTTCTGTAGAAGGAAAATGTAGCACATTAGCCACCCGTGTTATATTAGCCCTGTCCCACTAACATAGATTCAAACCATTGTTTCCATTAGAAGTCTCAGTCTGTATTTCTCAAATTGCTTTATAACTTATAATATTGTTGCATCAGGGCAATAAAGTCATTTCTGTGCCATTTTTTTATTTTCCTTAATCTCTTTTTAATGGAGGATAGGGCAATTGGGCAAATATCATGACTCATTCACCAGCTGTGTTTTTGGGTGGGGTTTTTTTTCGCCTTATTTTGCTAATTTAGTGGCCTGCATCCTTAAATGTTTTGCTAAATAATTAACTCACAAAGCATGAAAAAAGCCCACAAGACATTAATGCTAATAGCATCCTTAAGCTAGAGCTAGAATAACACACAAGCATCCTTTCAATAAGGAAGTCTAGTGCCATCGTGTCTCATTGTGTGGTCAATGTTACGCACTGTACAATAAAGCGCCAGTGGGGAAGTCGCCATTCCCATGCCCAACAAATTTCGTAGGGAACATGCTAGCACAGAGCATAAGCTAATTAAATCTTCCATGTGTTGCCCGTCTTGAGTTCCTGGTGACTGGTTTATCCACATCCTTAAACAGCACTTAGCTCACTCCCCAACTATTTGTTCATATAGCAGCCGCAAAGTGTCCATTTAATTGTTTCATATAGGATGCTCTCCCCTTGCTATGTTGATGTGATTAACCAACATAGTAAGCAAATAATCATTAATGACACATTCCTAGTGGATTTCATACTCACTGGCGAACAGCCAGCGTTGAGAGAAGAAAGAGAGGCTTATACCGGACTGAGGCCTCAGTCACACAGGTCTAGAGAGACCAGCTCGTGAGGGGTAAGCAGTGAGAATCACTGTTCAAGCCTTTTTGTGATTGCTTTGGTCTGTGACCTATAGTTTACATGTAATACTTGATGGCAAACATTTGCTAGCTAATCACTGAGTATGCATATGACACAAACCAAAAATGGAAAATGTTTGTCTTCAAAGTAAATGTTGTGCCTTACCACTGAAATCAACACATTCTAAATGGCACAGCTTTTACTTTGAAGGGGAATGGTTTCTGGTTTTCACCGCAAACGCTCGCTAACTAAACTCCAAGCGTTGCAAGATGGAGTCTTCCATTCAAACTAAGGGTCACCTCGGCAATCTGTTCACAACCAAAGCAATCACACGGAGCCTTTTGCTGAACAACCGCATATCTCTTTGTGATCATTTTCACCTAGCAACAGCAAGCAGCCGCTCGCTAAGGCTTGCTAACTGGTCAGGGAGTGTACAGTTTGCTGTAGTGACAGGTCATTACCAGGGGGTCACTGGGCAGTCTGTCGGTCTGTATGGTTGAGACTCAGGAATCAGTTTCATAGTGCCATAATGCCATACTGCCAGCTAACTGTCGCTATGACAGCTAGCTGTCATAGCGACAGCTAGCTGTCATAGCGACAGCTATGTTCAGGAAATACTCCAATAGTTCAGGAGTATTTCCTGAACTATTGGTCAGGAAATACTCATCTTTCCCTGTCGAACCAGGCGGTGGCCGACCACTCATTTAGCCTAAGTGAGTGGAGAATAACATGAACATTGATGGTGTCATTATATTTAGCATGCAAAGACTGTAAATAACATGTAAATTAACCTTCAGGTCAGAGAAGTGAAGCCGCTGCAGAAGTGTCTAAAATCAGCATGTTACTAATGGCCAGCAGAGGGCGACTTAGTTAGAATGAATAAAAGGCAAAGAGCAAAGACCCTTATTTGCTTTTGAATTGATTTGAAATCATGTTGTAATAAATGGATGGCCCATTTATCATAAATAATTCCTTGATTATTGCCTTTAAAATAAAACTGAAAAACTTGTGACTTTTAGTGTCTAGATTGACTCCAGCTCCAAACACACTGGACCTTAAAATTCCAATAATGCAGCCCATTATAACTTTATTAAAATCATCATCATCCATGATTAAATGCATACTTCTTTTAAACTCCACACTCCAAGCGTGTAATATACAGTTACAGTGAAATATTTCAAAAAAGTACAAGGAGCCATGCCTGCCAGGGTAGTCTCGTTGTACAGCTATGCTAATAAGCAAAGCTTGTTGCCAGTAAAATGACCAACGTTTGCATAAAAGGTGACGTGTTATTCAGTTACAACTACAGAAGATGAGCACGACCCAAGTGTTGATGCCACCAGACAAAGAAATAATCTAAACAAATCAAATCTGCACGGCTATAAATTATTATTAATCTACTGGGGAACTGTAGATGTAGCAAATCCAAATAAAAGGCAGAATTAGCACTGGGGATAAAAGTGTCAGGATATGAGAAATTCTGTATGTCACGATTACTTAATCTTCGGATTTCATTATCTACATGACAAATAATTCCACTTCCCCAGCTCAAAAACCCACCAGGAGCATTTCAGCCGAGAAAAGAGGAGCGACGCAGCGAGGAGAGTGAAAGAGAGAGAGTCTAAGTGAGAAAGACAAGGCATTCCACGGAGCGCCATCCTCTAAGGTCTGTCAGCTTCATCTCTCTCCACCAATAAGACTAGCAGCTGGACATTTCCCAGAGGGCTCTGGACTGAGGTATTGGCCTATAAGGGTTGTTAGATTCTTACTTTGCCTTCTCTCCTTCTCTTTCCTCAGAGCGCGAGGGCCGTCACACCTGTCAGACCGCCACCCGACATCTACACTAACAGCCTCCCAGTGATATAGCTCCCATACAACTTCCAAAGGCACACTGCAGACGGGGGCTTTTTTTTCCTGGTTGTGGCCCCCCACTCCACCATGTTTGTTGTCGGCAGGTGAGGCTTAAGTCAATAAGTGACTAGGATGTGGGGAATAGTGCTGTGCTGGCTGCATTAGTTTGTCATGTAACAGCTGCACTCTTAACAGTACTGATGTGCTTTTTTTTGGTTTGTTTTTTTATCAGTACCAGCAACTTTGTTTACGATTACCCTGCATGCATTCACTAACGATCCAATTATCCACTAGATTTGAAAAGAAGGAAAAAACTGTTGAAAGGTTGGATGCGCTACTGGTTACTGTGAGCCCAATTGAAACTAATCTGAAACACTGAAACACTCCCTTCGAAAGGCAAAAAAAATTAGACATATTTTTAACTTTACCACTCAAAACATGAAGACTTTTCAGAGAGCCAAGCAATACAGGGGATGCATAACAACATGTCATCTCTTTTGAAACGCCAAAAATAGCGAAGCGTGCACGGAGGAGAGAAGCTCCCACTGGATCTGCAGACTGTCTGCAGAGGAAAACTTAAAAAGCTCGCTCATTCAGTGCACTGGCTTCTGCACCAGCCAAGCGAAAGTTCACAGCACGGTGCCGCCACATGCACTTTGAATCTTTTAAACCCACTGCAAATCAACAACATGGATAACAAAAAGGACCCAAAAGTACAAGATCCATAGTGATGGGGCCTAATTTCATAACAAGCAAAAAGTCAAATAACAATTTACGCCTATGCCTCCAAAAAGCTGATGTGGTTTTGCAGGCAGTCCCTGATACTTGTGGCTAACCTTGATTTGAGGAAGTGATGTGAAGGTTGCCCCGGCCTCCCCAGAGGGTCACTGACATATCTCACATCAACAGAATGTGAGAGCCTGTGGGGTCCTTTGATTTATTACCACCCTAATTAGGTCACCAGAGGCCAAGATTCATTTGACAGGAAGCAGAATCAAAACGGCATCTTTCACCGCTTCCACCGCTGGCACACACCCCCTGCCCACCCCTGCTCCTTCCCCATGCTAATAATACACATTTGCTCTGAGTGGCCTGGCCTCTTCTGTTGACAGTCATAATATATGGAGATCTCCCCCATACATATGGAAGCCTATGCTAATTGGAGGCTGAAGCTGCACAATTACAGCGGTAAACCTGGCGGAGGAGACTGTGCTACAAATCACTGTAGCACAGCATCGGTAATGACCGTCGCCATAAGGGGTGCTAGTGCGATGTCAAACACTGAAGAAATCATAAAGACGGTGAATAACGAGACCTGAGCTCTGATAAAACCCTCGCTGAGATGAATCTTTGTTGTGTCAGTCTAAGAGCTGATGCCGAGGCTAAACACCGTATGGGCCGTATCATCTCACTTGTGTAGCTAATCTCAGATCTTGTGCATGATGCTATTTGTTATTCAAGTGGTGTGAGAAGTATACATGAATAAGAAACAGAAAACAAAACAAAAAAAGAAAAAGCATTGGTTACACAAATCTGCACAGGGCAAGTCTGTGGCTCTGAGCTTCATATCTGTGTGTGGATGATGCAATAAGGGGAGTCAGGCCCTCACAGTGGCAGCAGGCCTCTTCAGTTCAGCAACGGAGCTCCAGCCAATCCCATCACCACTGACACTAGCAGTCATCAATAACCCTGCCAGAGGCTGCCGAGAGTGCCACTGCGCTTCCACCACATGGACACCTGCCCTTCATTCCCCTGGAAGCAGCAGGAAGGGGTGTGCTTTTGTGCAAATGTATATGAAGAGAGCAGATCCAGGTATAAAATTTGTACATTTGTATCCCCCGTAGGAGTCTTTGATTTTTGCTGTGAGCCATATTGAGCAACTGCTGTGCTGTATCTCTGTGATATGGAGGATTCTGTCTGTAATTATTATCTATCAGACAAGGATTTAAAGCCGCACTAGGCAGCTTTCCATGTTGGCAGCCTGTAGTGAGAGGCAACCGTGTGTGTGTGCCGTTGCCACTTCAATACCCTGAAGATGTATAATATGATGTCAGTGAACTGCACACTTGTGTTATCGCCCCGGAGAGTCTGTGATTACTATAAAAGATTCAAAGTAGAGAAAGATCTCAAAGAGTTCTATTTTCTCGCCACAGTGTGATGACTGCAATTTCAAATTTCAAGAACAGCTGAAAACCCAACAGGTATTCGTTTTTCTATCAGAGAAAAAAACAAACTTCACACCGGTAAAGAGCTGTGAATAACCCTTTTTCATTAAAAAGAAGAAAAATCATTGACACAAATCGCTATAAGTCTACAGAAGGTCATACACACCAGCAGCCTTGCTCAAGCCACATAGAGTTCCTCATAAAAATACCCACCTTCAGAGATGAAACTAGCATGCTTAGAGTCTAATAGAAAAAAATGGGTCTTTGTGTAACATTTGTACGAAAGCCAACATCCTCGTAACTAGGAGAAATCAGTTGTTGCTAGGAGGTAGTACAACCACTGGGCCATCAATCTTAATCTCAAGGTGATTGCACAGGTCTCCTGGTGGGAGGCAACCCGTCTCCAAACACTCAGTGTCCACAGAGAATCTCATAGATATGAAACAAAAATGCAGAATTTCCACCACAATAGTGACATAGTCGCTGCAGGATGGTGATTTAACTGCAAAATTGCACAAGTATTTGGCAACCTTGCTTCTGAATATAAACAGAATACAGCGTGTTCCCTATTACAAAGAGACGTGTCACAGTAGAGTTGTGCTCATCAGCACAAACTGAGTCGAGTCAGACCTTCTGCAATCACTCTCCGACAGATTAGCAAAGTTCTGCAAATAATTGCCATCTAATTTATAGACGCAGACAGATTGCCAGGATCTTCCGATCAATCTGAGTCAGTCTGTGCTGATGAGCACAACTCTCCTGTGACATGTCTCTATGCAATAGGGTACTTGAGTCAACTGCTTGCCAAGTACAGTAGCTGTATTTTGATTATGTTCCCATTTAGAAGCAAGGTCGCTGAATGCCATTGTGAAATGTTATTTTCCTGTTAAATCGCCATCCTGGAGCAACTGTGTCACTTTTTCTTTGGTAAAGTCTGAAATTCTGTTTCATATCTATTAAACATTGTTTGGAATTAATCAAAATAATCAAAATAAAATTCTTGTTAATAGGGATGGGTACCGGTATCCGGTGCCATGATGGCACCGTTCTGACATAAACGGTAGTAACCAGACCGAAAAGCAGCGCACATTTCGGTGCTTTATTTCGGTGCTTTTTTTCCTGAGCTGTGATACACTTTCTTCTTCCTTACATTTGTATTGGCGGTTGGCAAACAACTGAAAGGTGCATTAGCGCCACCAACTGGTATGGAATGATACGCTTTAGATTCTAGCCAATCATTTTACGTTCCGAGGATAGTAGGCGGGTCCAGGTACGTACGTTCTTTAAGAGCAAAGCTACAGATTAAAAATGCCCAAGGCGAAGCGGTCAAAAGTCTGGCTGTACTTCTCAGCAAAATATGCAAACTCAGCAGCCTGCAACAAGTGCTTTAAGCTGATACTGTGATACTGTCAAAGGAGGTAACACCTCAAATCTGATGAAACACCTGGCGCCGCATAGCGTTCTTTTTTAAAGCCGAGAAATGCGCCGTATTTGATAGCTTGTTGCGAGACCTCACACCGTGCACATCTACTGCTTGTGGGTTGCCTGTTATCGGACCTGGAGTTAGCAACATCCCCCAAAAACCCGAAGAGGAGAGTCCTGGCCCCTAGCCCTGCCAGTGTAGCAGAAATGATGACGGATGATGATGCAGCAGCAGCTGTTCTTCTCTGCATCAGTAGCTTAATGTTGTTCGTGTGTAATTACGTTGAGTAGGCTAACCACGTTATTACATTAATGCATGTAAGGTGAACTAGCAAACACCATCATAGCTACATGTGGCTGTCTTCTTGTTTGATGGCAGATACTCCCTTCACCCTGGCCAAAAAGGCTAAAATGACCAAAGAAAAAGTGGAAAACAGCTAAACATAAGAGGATTTTGGACAAAGTTTGTGTTTTTTCCATTGTTTAAGCACTGCTTCCAGCCAAGAGTGATACCATATATGCCCTATAGCTGCAGAAAAGGCTAACATTGTTATCTTTTTACAAAAAAACAGCTGAACATGAGACGTTTTTGGACCAATTTTGTGTTTTCCATTCTTTAAGCACCGGTTTGAGCACCGTTTAAGCACCGGCACCGTTTCAAAATCGGTGCCGGTGCTCGGATAAAACCTAAACGATACCCATCCCTACTTGTTAATGTGAATTAAAAAATATGACCCAGATTTTCAGTTTTCACTGACTTATCACAGATACGTCAGATTGCATGTAATTGGCAATTTGACTCTTGTCTTTTTGCGGTCATGACACAGCAGTCAGAATCAGACCCAAAGCTTTGAGGATAGCAAACTGATTGTATGTGGTTACAGATCTGAACTCAATCTTTGAAAAGACAACAAGGCTGCATGTTCATTGCACGTGGTCACAATCATTTTGGTCTAACAGTTAGATGTAAAGAGCTTGCTGCTCAGCGATACCTTAGCTAACTCAAGTCTGGGATTGAACCAACTGCCGAAGTTTTTCTGTGTTATCTGAATGCTACTTAAGTCAAATTTTCATAAACCTAAGTCTGAGTGATTCAAACATACTAACAAAGGTTCTAAAATGCATATCTACAAACTTATGGTTACAACATGGTGGTTATGTCCATCTATTTTACACAGTTCATTATTATAATGCTACAATGCTGTTTTTTTTTTACATTTTACATGTGCAGCACAAAATTATTCAGTTATATACCAAAGGACATGATTATTTATTGCACAGTGAGCACAGTAAAATGGTAAAAAAAAAAAAAGTTTAGACACTATAAAGAACTTGGAGCATTTGACATTGTGCCGCTGCCGTGCTGCTTTTCCTGTGAACATACAGACAAGGTGTGGATGATATGAGATGTTACTTTCTTTAAACTGTCTCAGTTTGGTAAAAGAAGTCATTTATTTGCAACACTTAGATCAGCTTTATTTGGTGGCAGTCGCTACAGTCCAAAAATAATTTTCATAATTTTCAACCTACAGTCCCTCACTAAGGTTTTTTAGTGGAATTAGCCTCCCCAGTATATATTTATATATTTGTTTAAAACACACACACACACACACACACACACACACACACACACACATATAGTATTATACAGTATTTACATCTATCTATCGATCTATAGAGGTAGATAGCTTGATAGATAGATACAGAAATGCATTGTCTTTTAAACATGGTATAAATTTAGTAACAAAGTCTCACTTTCCTATGCGTTACATTCCCTTGAGGTTCCAGCCAACAGCAAGCGCTGCTGGAACAAAGCCACAGAAAAGAGGCAAATCACTTCTTTCAAAGACCCCCCTAAGGGACTGTGTCTTGGATGATACAGTAAAAAAAAGGCCACTGAGGAGCTACCACAGCCTCTTTGCTGCCACAACACACTTCCCACTGCAACTCCCTCTAGTCACCTCATTTCTCTTCTTCCTTTTCAACAACCCTCTCCCCATTTTTTTCTTTCCCATCCTGCCATTCCTTTAATCAACACCCTCTGACTCCCACTTCCTTTGCTCCTGTGGAGGCCCGGATGGATGAACATTGCTCACCTCTCCCTGGGGGGGAAATGAGACACGTGGACACCCACTGTGGTACACAAGCCACAGGAGAGTGTGTCAGAAGACTTTAGACGGGAGCCTATCAAATTTTCTTCCCTTTTCCATTAAAGCCCAGGAGCAAATGAGCGACGGCAAGCGGACAGGAAAAGAAGAGGTGCAGAACGACGCTGTTAGAAGAAAAAGAGACGTCTGAGGATCTTTTAGACTGGCAAAGCGAGCTGGAAAGCGAAGAGACTAAGTGCCTCAGACTGCACTACCATGTGATTCTGCTTTGCCATTAGCTAGCCCTGGAGAAAGCAGGAACAGAGGAAAAAAGGAACTGGCTAGCGTCCCTATGCATTATTCACAGTCCTTTTTAATGGCCATTTACAGGGTTGTGAAATTTGGCACTGGAGCGCCACAGGAACAATGTCTTTGTTCCAGAAGTCTGCAGCGATATTTCTGCTATTATTCAGACTGCCAAAACCCACTTCAGAATAAAGTTTTTGTTCATGTTGCCTTCCATTGTTTTGACAGGGCATTGTTAAATTTGTGAGAATGGCTTTATCTGCAGTTTAAGATTCACATCAGAAAGTTTGAGCCTCTCAATATCTCAATGCGAGTGGAAAATATATTTATATATCTTTTAAAATTAGTTTAGCTGAGGATGAAACAGGCTGGACGATGTAATCTTTAAATAATACATTAAGCAAAAGGAAAAAAGGGAAAAGAAAAACCCTCTTGCTGTCATTTAAGGCTAAGCAGATTTTGATGGAGTCTGACAGTCGAGATATTAGCAACAATTATTTTTAGGCCTGCTTATGAGTACAAGAAGCACAAAAAGCTGGATGCAAATATAATTAGAATACTTTGAAAAGCCATTTGGAGGTGCTAATACACAGCTATGTCGTAATGTATACCCATCACTGTGCAGATAATATTTACCATATGTCTTCCTAGAATTAGGCACACATTTGTACCACTATGAGTCTGCAGTTGTTCATGTTTTTAATGTAATCCGTGGTGTTTTCTTCTCAGGAGAGATTTTTGTTCTCGGACTTTAAGTCAAGCAACACAAGTACCTGCAGCACCAGGCCTGGGGGATAGTGCTCTCTTAAGAGAGCAAATGTCCCTTCGCCCGCTGTTGTTCCATAATCCACAAGGTTAATGAAGCATGAACATTGTTAAAACACTAGTAGCTTGTAACTGAATATATATAGAGTTTTACAAAAAGCACTAATACTAATGACAGCTGTCATTTCTTTTTTTTCTTTGTATTATCATAGGGTCTTTACATTACAATATAAAGCACCTTGAGGCAACAGTTTTTGTGATTTGGCATTATATAAATAAAACTGAATTAAATTTAATATGTTAGAGGGAAAAAGACCTCCGGAAGGAAGCAATAATGGACACATTTTAGTGTCAGCTGTAGAAAAATAGTGACAACATATTAGCAAGTTGTCTTCCTCTCACTCTTGGTGGCAGCCCTCATCAGCAGTTAAAGCAAAGAGACAATAATGAAATGACTTGGAAAAACAGCTCCTATAAATAAATCCTTTCTAGGGTTTATAGATAATGGTCTTACAAGAGAAAATATATGAATAAAATGCCTTGTTGGTGCCAGAGATGTGAGGAGAATGGTCAGGCTGCTTCGAGCCTATAGCACTTGTTAAAACCAGGGTATGAAAAGAGCATCTCCGAAGCAGCAGCAGAAGACCACACCAGGTGCCACTCCACTCAGCTAACAACAGGAAACTCACTTGTCACTTGGATGAATGACGAAACGTTTCTCCCACAAAACGCTACGTCCAAATGAACAGAATCAACTTTTGGAAACAGGAAACTGAGGCTGTACTTCACACAGGCTCAAAAAAATGAACAACATTAGATTGGAAAAAATGGACCCGAAGAATCTTATTTCTGCTGTGAAATTTTGATGGTAGGGTCAGAATTTGGTGTAAACAACACAAAAGCATGGATTAGTTCTGCCTTGTATAAATAGGTCATACTGGTGGTGGCGGTTTAATTGTGTGGTGGATATGTGTTGGAACATTTTGGCTTCTATTGTTGCTGCTGACCATGTCCAACCATTTATGACTACAGTGAACCTCAAATCATCTCTTTCGTCCTTCTCAGTAAGCAGATCTTAATGCAACAGAGCACCTCTGGGATTTGGTGGAACAGGGATTCTCATTTTCTGTAAGTGCCATCATAACTGTTTTTAAACAATGCGCAATTTATATTTATTTAAACACATGTAATCTATATTAACAGATAGATAGATACTTTATTGATCCCACAAGGGAGAAACATTGAAATGTACCACAAATTACAAACACTTTACATCTGAATGTATACAATACAATTTAACAGTAACATGAGCAAAATGTCTGTGTTTCTAGAATGAATTTTAAAAAACCCAACATCCAAATTCCCATGCTTGAAGATTACAGATTACAGTGTCATTTATTCAATATTAATGTCCTTAGTTCAAACTCCAAACATTACTATTAGGAATGTTTGACGTTCTTCTTCTGACTCTTGGCCCTTTGTTGAAATAGATTTTCCATCCACTCGCTCCAACGTCCCATTTTTCACATTAACGACGTGACACCCCCATAGTTTAATCTAATAAGCATGAATCAGTTGATTGATACGGTCCTGTCAGGAAGAGGACTTCTAACGTGACAGAGACGATAGCTAATTCAATATAGCAGCCTCGCAGTGCTATGTGGCAAGAGGTTGGACTAAGTATGAAAATGCTTCAGAGCTCGTGTGTGTTTCGGGTGTAGTTGGTGACTTTGCGAGACATCTGACTTTGTGACGTCCTTTGTGGCCTCCATAGCTGTCAGGGAAAACGACAGGCGCTTATCTCCTTCCGTCTGCTGGCTTATCTACTGCTCACCTACACATCGATGGGAAATCAATGTGAAGCCTTCAGTGCGCAGTCAATATAACAAATGACCAATTCAAGCTAGCACTTACAGCTCTCCTGAAAGAAGCCCTCACTCATTGCCACGGGCCCGATGCTGAGCAGCGAGAAACGTGTAGGTTCAACCTCATCGGGAGCACACGTACATACACGCCAAACTGCAAACCCCATGTGATAATATGGGAAAGGCTGCAGGGCATGGTGTTTTTAGATGGGTGGAGACAACCCTGAAGACAGCCCACAGGCTAGAGAGAAGAATTGTTGCTTTCACTTGAGAACTACACAAAGAAACAAGGAGACGCATAAATAGCTTTGGTACTCTAAATCTAAATGTACATGTGGAGTTCAGTGAAATAAGAGTATTAGAAGAAAATATTAAGAAAATGGAAAATATTTCAACTGAAGTTGTTTTGCCTATTACCTACCGTGGAGATTTTACAAGACAGTTCACAAGCCAATTATCATACCAAAAAAAAAACATGTTTTAAAGTGTTAATAGTCCCAAAAAGCGCGGTGTTAGTTGTTCATTTCCAGCTGCTTGGCAAAATCATTCCCATTTCTGCATGTATGCACAGCACAGCTGGAAACAGACTGTGATAAATATATTTGGATGAGTCATTCAACCTACGGAGTGTGGATCAGCATGCCCATTTTAGTCTAATAAAGCCGGAGGAAAGGTGGCTTCATTCAGGCATTTAGTTATTCTTCTAAGACACGCCGGATCGTCTCCACTGCATGCCAACAACGTGAGTCACAGTTTGAATCTGCTGCCCAAAGCACTTTCAAAGAAATGTCACAGACTCCAAAGGGCCAGCCAATTTCCAGAGAGATCTCCAGTGAAATCCGCCCTTCATTACATCCTCCCCCTTCTCCACGACTCGTTGTCTTTACTTTCATGTCATGGGTTGATTTTCTTTCTTTTAACATTTCAGGAGAGGACGTGTCAGAGGTCCTCGCATTCGATCCGTCTCCCTTCCACGTCGCAGAAACATTCCTCAAATACTCGCCCCCTTAAATGTGTCAGACTCACAAAGTCAGGCCCCCGTTGCAATTGACCTTCTGCGTCTCTGGGAAGAGAGGCAGAGAGCGCAACGACAGGACGACACTCCTGCTGAGAGCTCAATCAATACAATACCTGGGAATCAGAGACCGGTTAGCGCCTTCCTCCCCTGGTAGCAGAGGTGATCTTGAAACCTTGAGCCTGTATTTCACAAGCAAGGCATCAACAAACAGCTTTGAAAAACAAACACAGGCACTATAACTTTATATATCATTTCATTTCATCCAATAAACTTGAATCCCCTTCAAATCAACTATCTGGTGACTATTGTACCCCTTGTTTGGGCTAGTGTGTAGTGAGTGGCTCACTTGCTAAGCTCTCCTATTTTAAAAAGAAAACATTGCTTTTTTTCAGTTTTTTACTACTTTAAAAATATCCAGTATCTGCTATTTAACAACCACACAGCTCTTGACTTATTTTCACCAAGTGCAAAATAATGGATAATATGAAGCTACAGCGGGAGGTTCACATCTGACATATTCTTGAACGTACCCCTTTGCTCTTTTTCTCTGTTTGAGAATGGCTTTCAAACAGCGCTAAGAGCTATTTCAGTATTCAAAGGTCAGCATGTTGACACTTTGATTTGATGGCAACACATGTGTTTACAGTATGAGTACCATGGTGTTCAAGTCCTAGAAATGCTCATAAAACAACATTTATGTTATATATTTTAGATACTCTTAAAAAATGTTTTACCCTCGTTGATGGAGAACATCAGTCTTATTTTCAGCTGAAGCTGTATGTACGGAGGTACAACAGTGAGTGTTTACAGCCATCTGTGAAACACTGGGGAGGCTCTGTCATGGTTTGGTTTGCATTTCAGCCAGTGGTTGTGGAGATCATGTCAAAATTGATGGAATTATGAACACAGAATCCAGATCTTGAGCCACCATGCAATACCATGTTGAAAGAATTTGATTTCCAGAAGAGATCCCAAACACAATGCCAATGTTGTTAAAGCACACCTGTATGGAAAAACTGTATCAGTCATGGATTGGCCTCCCCAGAGCCCAGACCTCAACATTACTGAAGACGTGTGGGATCATCTTAACAGAGAGCCAAACAAAATGCAGAAACATCCAAAGAAGAACTTTGAATGTCCTTCAAGAAGCCTGCAGAACTATTCCTGAAGACTACTTATAGAAATGTGAATACAGGTTTCGTAGGTATTAGTAAGCGCTTAATTTATATATCATTTATATATCATTACTCCTCCTTAGTATGTCATTTATAAATATAGATATATTTATCCATCTGTTACTGTTATTGTTGCATCATGTACACCTTTGACTGTTAGTAACAATTATAATCATAATCACAGTCATAATGATATATCTGTACATATAAATGACATGCTAAGGAGCAGTAATGCTATATAAATGATGAATTAAGCACTTACTATAAATTACTAGTAGCTTGGTAATAATGCCACACTATTAAGCTTTATTAAGGTACTAGTAATTTGTTGGTTCAAGACTATTGCATAGGACCTCAATCCTCACTGCGTGAATAAAATCCAAACATTTCTTTAAAAGCATTCAACTGATGAAACAACGAATAACTTGTTCAGTTTACTTTTGGCTCCCTTTGACAAAGCACTGTAGCTGGAAACGGAGAGTTTGCTATTATTAATGTTAGTATCATAACTGCTATGCTGCCAATCCCGAGGGGCTCTTTTTGCTTGAATTTTCAGGGACTTTGTGTTCACTTCTTTATTGTTAATTGACCTTGGAGGAATTCAGCTGATACCCCTACTGAGCCGCAGCTGAATTCAACACTTACAATGGTCGCCTTGTTCAAAAGAAATGCAAACAAGACACTCAGCACTTGTTAAAGTCATACTGGCACACACAGAGGTCTGTGATTTAGGCTCTGACGTTAATTGCAGGGATTTTACTTTAACCACGAGTCTCTTAAGTCTTCATGTGATTTAGAAATGATGCCGGGGTTAGTAACCTGACCTAGAAATATTTTAAACAAGAGACTGTGACTTCAAAAGAGAAAGTCTTTCTCCCCCTTAGACAAGAGGACGAACCTGAGGAAGAGAAGTGATTGCAAAGCTAGCGCTCATCCATCCTTCTCTGCTTTAACATCTGTATCAAATGTGCAATCAGAACCCTTTATGACTGAACACTTGAGTTTTATGCATCTACTAACACACGATAAAGACATGACAAAAAGTCTTGGTTCATGTGAAATACACCCTGAAGACAACAAGGGTAAAAAAGCGCTGACAGAAGTGCGAGGGAGGAGGATGCTGTAGTTGCGCCGCTTCCTCAAATGACCACCCACTTAAAAAAGGCTTTTAATATATCTGCAGCCAGTTTAAGCTTGGATGATAGTGTGTGGCAGTAAAAAAGGCACTTAGAGCAGTAATGTGCGATCTTTGAGGATAAAAGGTAACCTCTCTAACTCCTGGGGAAGGAAATTACAGGGCAGACAATAAATTCTGGTCTGCTACGATTTGCTATTAGTCTGGCGTGTGTTTGAGTGAGATATGGCACAATAGAAATGGA
Source organism: Neolamprologus multifasciatus (assembly GCF_963576455.1). Classification (NCBI taxonomy): domain Eukaryota; kingdom Metazoa; phylum Chordata; class Actinopteri; order Cichliformes; family Cichlidae; genus Neolamprologus; species Neolamprologus multifasciatus. The sequence goes on along the minus strand of NC_140460.1, from coordinate 28,512,661 downwards.
GGGGAGAAAGTGGGTTGAATGAAGATTGGCCATAAATTTAAAAATGCCATTTGAAAACAAGTTTTATACTCAGGAGAAGTGATGCAGCTAGTATGTTTTAATACCAAATGAGTCGGAATGTGTTTTTAGAAGGGTTCAAGGTTTCTCTGGCCGAGGTCGTCTTGGTTTTTTAGATTTTATGAGGATTTTTTTCCGCAGCTTTTCTTCTGCTCTCCAGGCACTTCCTGTCACATCCCTAAAAACTGTGACGGTAGGCCAACCAAGTTCCTAAATGAATGCTGGTGGCAGGCTAAGTTATTACTGTTGCATGAGTGCACCAAAACGAGTCTGACCAGTCTTGGATCTGCACATTTAGTCGATAGTAAGGCAGTGATAAAGATTTTAGGGGGGAGGGGGGGGGGTGATTGGAAGAAAACAAAAGAAAATATGAAACTAAATCAGAGATATAATTTTGACAGTAAAGATTCAGATTAGATATGCAGTAATGTATGCATCTTTACGTCTGCTAGAGTTGATGCCTTTTGGGTTAAATTCTGTGTTCTCTTTTTTTTGAAGTCAACATGTTTTCTAATTCTGCTGTGAGTTTAAATTGGTAAAGATGAAAAGCAGAGCTTCTGTATAGAATAGAAATTAATTTTAAAGTGGTAGAGGAGGCAGTATGTTCTGATAAGCAGGAAGACTCTCGTTACTCTGAATTTATGCTGTAGAAATGAGTCCAAACGCTACTGGATAAATCGAGCACCTCTAACAGGGTTTCTGACAAGCAGAGCCCAGCAGAAATTTCCCATTAATCATTCATTGAACTTACCAATTACTACACATTTTATATACAAACATGATGGCACAAATATGGACTGTAAATAAATGATGGATGAAGGCACAGGATATACATGACAAATGGAAATCACAAAGTAGTCATAACCTAAAGAATATCTTGCTGTATTGTTCATTTTACTCTAAAATCAACACCATGCTGTATGAAATAAACTTGAAATTAGTAAAAGAGAGATATTCTAATGTGTCTTATTAAGTTTTTATTGTTTTAAGTATGAAGCAGGAGAATTTTCTCATAGACAGAAATGCAGCATTTGTAATTTTCTTGGCTGACACTTTTAAGCATGCCCTGCTGAAACTAATGTTTGCTAATTCTGATTTTGTTTCCAAGAACCATGGCTCACAGCTACATAATCAACTTTCCTTCAGTGAAAACTTTTAAAGTTTGAAGAATTTTTACAAAATGAAAAAATTGCAAAGATTTTCTCCCTGAAACAACTGAAAATGGTGCTCTGCTACTGGAAAGAAGTGAGTTCCTCTACATCCACCTTTATCTGACGAATTGCACCAAACAAAGTGCAGCAGATTTCTAAAACTAAACAAATATGAGGTGCTTACATAATTTTCCAGCATATCTATAAGTTTACCTGATACCAGGACATCAACCCTTTTCTCTTCTTTAAATGTTTCCTTATAGCGCTTTGATCCTTTCACTGCTCATACCGAGAATCAAAGCAAGGCTGCAAACTTTTGGATAGCTCTGAGGTCTGGCTAGCTTTAGCTTTAGCCACTCTCCCTTTGTTAGCTTCTTCAAACTTGCCATATTGTGATCTGAGAGTTAAGTGTTTCATTAGGTTTTGTTACAAAAGTTGTAGTGATGTTTATAATTGTTTACTTTGTTTCTTTCTCACTAACAGTCACAGGCACAACCTAATAACATATTAGCCAGAGATGACTATCTGCCTGTATGCCCGCATACGTCAAACACCCGAGATCATAATCACATATAGGTGATACTCACTGGCCTCTCAGTGGTCCAGGCACACTGAAAAATTCCCAGGTCTAATCTCTATGCAGTGGTTCAGTGATCTCTATTCACAGACTTCTTTTTAAAGAAAGAATGCAGTCTTTACTTTTCAGAGCCAAAAGTTTTTCAGATGATCCTGCATCTGTCATTTATACAGAATCAGTTGGCATGAGCAATGCTTCCAAACACTTCCAAAACTTTAATTACTTTAATTACTTTGCCTTATTTTACAAACCCTAACCCTGTCATATAAAGAAGCTGTGAGCAAGACAAACCTGTTAATACCTCTAATAATAGTATTGAATGAGGTCAATCCTTCAGTCTACACAGACCAAATATATTTTACAGGGTATTAAACAAGTTATAATTTTAAAAAAGTGAAATTGTTTGCAAGAAATAATGCTGCTGACAAATAACCAACTGTAGTCGCCTTTAGTGGCCCAACAGTATACATTATCTCTGCAGTTACAGTTTGGTTTCTAGACACATTATATAAAATGATCTCCAGTTTGACAAACATTGCCATGGGTATCATGTTGGTCACTGGGGTTAAGAAAAAGAAAAACAATGGGTTCTGTGCCTAATACTTTGGTCCTGGAAGTGCCTAAGACCTTCAGATCGCTTCTTGTTGCCAGGTCAAGACTTCTTCGTTAAAGTTTTCTGCTCTGCTGATATTGACAAGTGTTCCAGCCCTTCTTGATTTTAATTTGCATGAGAAAAAGATGTGACATTAAACATGACAACATTCCAGCAGTTGACCTGTTCCAATCCAGAGAGATGTGAGCCGTGTTATAAACCAAAGGCTATAAGCTAAGGGTATTTTTGCACCAAGAATTTTAGGCGCTGCCAATGCTGAGCTTCCTTAGGTTTGGAGAGAAAATGCACAGAGTGGAAGGAAAACATTTTCTGAGTGAAAGTAGGTCCAAAGAGTTGATTTAAGTTCAGCAGCAGACTGGTCCTTAGCTCCTTTTACAAGGTTAGCTAGAGCTTCCTCTGACATGTTCAGAATCTCAAGCGTTTCCCTACACAGTCGTCATACTGGACCTCCAGAGTCCTGCTCCTTCTTAAGTGACACCTTAAAGTAAGTGTAGCCAGACATGATTAAATCTACATTTTCCTGGTATTGCACACATTTACATCTCCTCAAAGAAGAGTACAAGCTTCGACTCAGACAGGAGCCTCATATCTTACAAGTAGAAAATAGAGGAGCAGTTTTTCAGGCTATATTCCTGAGTGTCTGCATCTGCACTGAAATATCAGAATGTAGTCATTAAAGTCGACCTTTTTCACTCTAACAAACTTAAAAGTATCAGTCAACAGCTGCTGTATCATTCACTGAGGCGCTGTCAAGGAAAATGCCTAAAATATACACAAAAACTAGTTGAAACCGTGCGTTCACCAAAACCTCGCAATAACTTGTAGAGGAAAAAGAAGAAACAGAATTAATAAAACAGTCACGTGCCAAGCAGCGCCTCATATACAGCCACAAGGTGGTCTTCGATAGAAAATGCATGAACTCATTTCTGTCATAAAACCCAAAAATATCATTCCACTTTCTCCTCTCCTCCATCCATGGATTTTTTTAAAGCAGCCTCTGAGCAGCCTGTTGATTTCCTCTTTTCAAAGGTGATAAAAATTCATTACATGTGAGAACACTGCCACGACACATGCACACACAGGAAATGTCATGAGTTTCAATCAAACGCCCTCCCAGTCACAGCCACTGAAGCACCACGGCTGTCAGTGATGAATTGCTTTCTGCATGCATTCGTAATGTCCCTGCATCATCACAACAGGATACACACATCTGTCATACTTGAATGTGAACAACAACAACGCCTATTCTCTGCAGTGGAGACCATATGTGGTGCACACTGCACAGGTATCAATTACTGTACAGTACATTAGAGAGATGCAGATGGTGTAGATGCTGTAGAGGGTGGACAGCCGTTTGGAGATGCTAGCACAAAGACAAACAATTGTCTATGTGTGTGTGTGTGTGTGTGTGTGTGTGTGCGCTGAACAGTGACTTACCTATGTAGATAATCCACATGGGACGAAAGCATGAAACAAAAAGAGAAAAAGAAAGTAATTAGTTCTGTGATATGGTTTTTCAACACAATATCAAGTAATACCTCCTACAAAGCCTTATTAGGAAATTGTGTGATACACTTTTGCAAATATTAGTTTATCTTTGATCTAAAACTATTGTTGGAAGTCTCACAGCTTCAGCTTTTACACAGTGGAACCAGCTTTATGTGCAAGCAGTCACACAAACCTGCACTCTCCTGAGGTACTCCTTGATGATTTTTACTCCACTAGTCAAGAACAAATTAGCATCTTTGCTAGCGCTCATGCAATCAGGTTGCTCAACTGGGAATCATTCAGGAAAAAGGAATAAAAGGCACTCGGAAAGTTTACTTTTCCCGAGCTGTGATCAATGGAGGGCAGAGGAGAGAGGAAGACACACGCAGAGAGGTGGGGGTGGGGCCTCCGGGGGAAACGAGCTATGGCACAAGCAGTAATTAGTAAGCTTGTAAAATAAAGCAAGGCAGGCAGCGTAATGATTACCAATATACTTCTGATGTCCTTGCTCTGTTGTTTGGCAGATGCAGAAGGAAACTGCAGATGATGACAAAGAACTGAGGGTGTTTAAGGCAGGAGGAGATAAGACAGGGTAAAAGCTTATGTATAAATCAACAGTTGTTATAATTAATATTATAAGGAGTGGTGACAAAACAAAAGATTTTGTTTTATTCTATTTGATGTAAATAATGATGAATTTGGAATTTATTTGCTCTTCAAGCTAAATGGGCCTCGTAGTTTATCACTGTAATAGAATATTAGAATGCTGTGAATGTGAATGAGAGATTACAAAGATGGCAGCCGGCAAGAAGGTGAAAGTTGGTAAAACAAAGATGAAGAAACAAATCAGAACAGCGCAGTCTGGGTTTAAGTCAAATATACAGGCCTATTTTTTTATTTTATGAAAAAGGTTGGGACAAAGGAAATGCACGTGATGCAAGTGATTTGTATGAAAGTAAAATACTCTATATCTTGGTAACATTAGTTGGAGACAGCAAAGCTAGCTCAACTGAAAAACCATCAAACACAGCTTGATAAAGCTACTTCCCAGTTCAGAGCGAGCTAAGGCAATAACACAATCCACCACCTACTTTATGTGCAAAGAGGACAGCCGGCCATGGTTGTGGAAAAGGAGCACTTTTATCAAATAGTCAAGATACTGAAACCCGGACATGTGACACTGTCTTCATGTTTTTCTTCATAGACACTGTGAAGTGTAAATTTGAGGACAGTAGAGTATGGCAGAAACATTTGCATTAACTTGCATTAACACAGGCAGTTTATTGACAATGTTGGTCTGCTTGACCATTTTGTCCCATTTTGCTGCAGCAAAAATAACTGAAGTGAGAAGAGCAGACTGAATTTTTTATCTTATCAGATAAAACAGATATTGATAAAGCAAACATGTCTGTAAAAGTTTGAAATCGCAGTAGTATGGTACCATGAAAATATAATTCTGTGGGGCACATATGGCATGGTAAAATTCATGCTAACACTTTAAACACGTCACTGAACAATCTCAATGTGAGTGTTGTTAAACATCTACCTCGATTTCTTTTTGGTTTCTTTTTTAAACTGACAAAATATCAGCTTTTGTCACACGTTACCCACTTCTTCCACTCCCTGGTTACAGGAATGCTGCTGAATGCTGCCCTGAGACTTTGTCAGGACGCTCCGCGACTAGCAAAACACAAACAGTGAAATCCAACCACAAATTCATAACAATAAGCCAGTACTGCTCTTCAACATGAAAGCACGCTACAGCTACAATCAGTAGCCTGTTAGTTTTTTTCCCCTAAATTCATAACCATTTACAGTATTCATCTATATTCATGATGAACAGTGCATTAATATATGATATTACAGAGAGGTACCATGGCAACCTTCTTCAGTATCAATCAAAAGATCTCAATAGCTGTTCAGTTCAGTTTAATTTTGTTCTTCTTTTTAAACATAAACCAACAGGAGTCACATGTGTAATCATTGCTTTCTTCATTGCTTATTAAAAACAAAACAATTACTTTGGTTTGTTTGGCTTTCCCAGAGATGAGCGTCTATGATATACAGCAACGATTTCAGTTTACATGCACACATGTGAGCCTCTAAGCTGCAGTACAAACAGAATAAAAAGTGTTTGTGTCTAAGAAAACATAAAAGATGGGAATGTAAGAAAGAGAGGAAGGGAGTATAATAGATGTAGAGGAATGAGTCATCAGGTCAAGGGTTTTCTAGACAGTTTGTAATAGATCAGCCTGACACCTTTAGTTGCCACCTGTGTCCATGTGTCTTTTTTTTTTCTTGGCCATGACACAGTCACATACTTCCTCCAATCATCCCTGCTACTTCCAATATGATGGCTGTCATTTATCTTACAGCTGCCAGTCATGTTTGGTGATTTGATGGCCCTGGGCCTGAGGTAATACACGGGCTACAAAATATGTGAAATGGCAGGGCTGAGGCTTAAATGGTCCTTCAGAGGTAGAATAATCCTCCAGCCACACTTTAGTGCTAAGCCAGAGATCCTGTTAAGAGTGATTCCAAAATGGCGTTCGAATATTACCTCCACTATGGCTCGATTTGGATATTTACAGCACTATTCAGGCAACTTGCCCTTGGGTGTGATTTTTTCCCCATTTGTTTTCCATCATGGCAATCTTTTCTGACCAGTATGTTGTCAGTGGTTTTTCAGAGCAATTTAGTGTGTGTGCTTACAGCCATAGCACCTGGGAAAATAAGTTTTCATACAAAGAGAAGCAAAGTCCAAAAACACAACTGCACAACATCAGTACATTACGCCTTTTAGACAGCCTGTCTACACTCAGTGCAAAATGGAAAAGGTGTCATACATCTGCATTTCCAACAAGCTGGTGGAACCAAGTGCTGTTTCTACTGTTTCTACGTTGATTTAAATAAATGGGTTTTATTAAAAATTTGCAAACAAAATCTTGAGAAAAATCACACCAAGCTGTCATTGTGAAAACACCCTAAAATGTCAGTTGCACACCCTCACAACTTTCACATGTCTTCACACAACCATGTAAGTTGACAGACTGCCAGAAACAGGAGCCTAGCAAAGAGAAAACAAGACTGTGAACTGTAAAAGAAGTGCCCTTGGTGCCATCAAAACTGCAAGAGACAGGAATGATTTTAGACATTAAATCCATGTGCTTTGCTGCAGCATCAAAAGATATATTGGTACAGCAAACAAATACAGTAGCTTAGACAGTCAACAGACCAAGCAAACACGCAACCAGCACTGCCACGCTGCTAGTGCGTCTTCAAACACAAAGACCCATCCAAACGTCAAAGAAGCCAACATGTTTTGGACAGATTCACGCTGGTGTCAAGTCAACAACAGTTAACTGAGAATAAAATAAAACATATGTCACTGAAAGAGACCCAAGGCAGACACATGACAATCTGGAAGGATTATAGCTCTTAGCTGGCTTGGGGACACCCTGGTGTCCCTTGGTGGTCTGTGCTAAAAATATTGTCCCCATGACCTGAAGATGGAAGATGGATGGAGGGATGGATAGCTTGCCAACGCTCTAGCCCTTCTAACTAAACTATCAATGCTAATGCGTAGTTGCATATATATATGTTATGATAACAACAGGACCTTAACTGTACCCATCCAGATTGAGTTTCTAGGAACTTGGAGTAAGGTGAAACCTCCACTGATTGTCCTTTACTTTCAGTCTTGGAACCTATTAGGATTCTCACTAATGCAAAGCCTGTTTTACACCCAACAGTGCTTACCTGTATGGAAGCTAAGTTTATTAGTCACCAGAATTCCAACCATAAACCTTCCTGTAACAATCTGCTGGATCTGCATATTTCTATACACACAACTACTTTACTGTAAAGTTTCAGCAAACACAGATGAACTTACCAGCTAGAAAAAAAGGACAATTTTAATATGTTATATTGGGAATTCAAACGTGTTCTTGTGTGCAGCGTCCACATTTTTGAAGTGTTTCAAGTAAGAATAAACTTGGCTGCCTGTGATAACTGCAGATTATAGGGTGCCAGCCATCACTAATCGCTTTAGAAACACCGCAGGGTATCTCGATTCATTTGAGCTGTGAATCTGGAGGTCAGATGAAGAGCAATATTCAGAAGAGGTTCATGGTATTCATACCTCTTTCCTCCACTAATGGGCCACAGAACACATTATCCTTCACCCATCTGGCGTATTTGCTTACCTTCCCAAGTGCACTGAAGGGATATTAAGAAAGAGCAACCGCTAAACAAACTTTTGAGGACACTGACGTCGTCCTAAGGGGGGCATTAAAGTGAACCTGAGACAACAGCTCATTTCATCACAAACCAGCAATCTGAGTATTTAGGTGCTGTGAGCTGCTATTGATCGAGGCAGATAATTGGGTCCGTAATGGAAACAATGCTGCAGGTAAAGCTCCACGGGGACCTTGCAGGGGATTTGAATATGATGAAGTGCGGAGCTGATTGTGCCTCGTTGAGAAGCTGTCAATGTGTCATTTCACATTTCCCCCCCCGCCATTTTCACTCCTCCCTCTCCCTCCACTCCTCCACCTCTCTGTGTCAGAATATAGCATATGTGATGACATCTAATTATGTCAAAATCTAATGGAACCTACTTACCATTACTACAATATTATCAAAATAATGAACAAGGGTTATAATCAGCAGAAGGATCTAACAATAATCAGACATACAATGGATAGAAGGCTGCATGATTATGTCAGAAATACTCATCTTGATTAGTTTGTTAAATATCATGATCTCAGCCATTAATCAAAATCATTTATCGCTGGTTCGAGAAAAGGATTATTTCATTATTTTACCATTGTACTTGCACCATATTTCGAAGCTCGAATCTGCTCACACGGACAATTTAATGTCTGATTTTGTGGACACTAGAGACCCGCTGATTGTAGGCTAGTGTTTGCATTATTGATTTGTTTGTTTGCCTCTCAAAAGTTAGCATTACTATCTTGATTAAATGCAGCCTCTAATGGAGGATTGTAGTGCAACAAGCCTGACTCAACTTTTGCTGCAGTGCAATCCATTTTCCCCCAGCAGCGCAGAGCTGTAGTCAATCAAATACATGTAAGAGAGCATTCCTGATAGATTGCTTTGTAACGCGAACAACTTAAATCTGCTTTTTACCTCGTGATAATCGATAAAAAGATGACTGTAAGAACTTGACTCATGCAGTGTGACTGAGGAAGGAAAATCAAATCCTGTCTGACAGTTTTTATAAAGCTGTGCATTGTTTTGCACAGATTTACAAGAAAAATTAAAGAATTAAATACAAATAAAGCAAAAATAAAAACTTGTGTAACCATTAGTCAAATCAGCACTTGAGGATTGTATTTCATCATCACTACACCCGAATGACCACTTTCACATCAGTGCTTACTTTTTATAATTTTTTTTAAATAAAGAGTAAAATAATGTAATTCTTTCGTCCTTTCATCAGGTCCATCAGGCTTACCAAACAGAGATATCACAAAAAACTCGACGTCTGATAACGGTCTTCTTCTTTTTCTTTCAGCTGCTCTTAGGGGTCACTACAGCAGATCATTCGTCTCCACCTCACCCTATCCCTAGCATTGTTCTCTACCACACCAGCTCTCTGCACAACTTCCTTCACTGCACTGAAGAACCTCCTACCTGGCAGGACAATGTACAACATCATGACTTTTTAACACTCAAATAGTTACAGCATCATTTGTTTACAGAACTACTTCTTGCCTAAATAATAATGGATTGGATTTATATAGCACTTTTCAAGGCACCCAAAGCGCTTTACAATGCCACTATTCATTCACTCTCGCATTCACACACTGGTGGAGGCAAGCTACGGTTGTAGCCACAGCTGTCCTGGGGCAGACTGACAGAAGCGAGGCTCCCATATTGCGCCATCGGCCCCTCTGGCGATCACCAGTAGGCGGTAGGGTAAAGTGTCTTGCCCAGAGACACAACGACCAGGACAGAGAGCCCGGGGATCAAACCGAGCGACCTTCTGGTTACAGATGCGCTTCCGAACCCCCTGAGCCACGGTTGCCTTAAAATATATATTGTATAGGATGGATCAATGGATGGATGTGACACACTGCTACCGCCAGAATGTGGCTAGTAAAACAACTAAAACAGTAGAAGAACATGCTATTGTTTCCCCACGGGTGATCTCTGGGTGTGAAAACATGAAAGTGCCAAAAACTGCAGTTTTTTTAAGTTACACTTGACATTGGCCCCAAAGGCGAGTTAGCTCGCATGGATTTCCATGTTAAAAATGGCTGACTTGAGAGCATTAAGAAGAATATTTGCAGTTCAATACAAAAAATAGTTTCAGTTTCCCTGAATAGTTTGCCCCCTTCAAAATTTCTAAAGAAAGTGAATTTAAAAAAACAAAACAAAACTCATCCATCTGGACACTGGAGTTAGGAGAGTGGCTGCTTTGATTGGCAGATGTCCCGACACAGACCGCTGGAGCCAAGCCATCTGCTAGGCATCGCCTAGCCTAATTGGTGTCACTGACCTGCACATCTCAACCAGTCTGTGCTGTTGGTGCCTTTTGGACCATTATCTGTCTCGTTGTGCAGTGCAGACCATTCAAAAAGTTTGTGCTTTAGACTTAGTGACTCGACTTATGACACAACAGTTAATGGATATAGCCTGCTAACCAATCTAGCAAGCTAGCTGATAACTTAGCACCCTGCCTTATTGTCCATTTATGGTAATTTCTGGCTTAAAAAAACAAAGAACTAATTAAAAATCGCTAATGTTGAAGCTTCAAGATGTGTGGTCCAAAACTAAAAGGGGATGTCTTTTAAACCTTCTACGCTAAATAACAGGCATTAGCCCAGTAGAGCCTGTATGGTAGAGTGAAATTAGATGCTACCGTACAGACAAAAGAAACCTGTAAAACCAAATTACTTCAGTTCAAAGTATCTTGTATGGAAGTCCTTTAAAAAATGAAAATGAAGAAGTCGAAAATTTGCCAGGTAAGGCTAACATGTTAAAAGTCTTTGTAACTATGGAACTAAGCACAGTCATTCGAGAGGCCTTTTGCGTGCAGAGCGTATAGTAATGATGAAAGCAATTCAGTGTGATCAACTTAAGGGTATGGTAATAAAAGGAGTGAAATCCATTACAGTAACCAGCTTACTGCAGAAGACGATTAAATGAGTGCCAGTCAAAAGCAGAGTTTCAATTGCTTTTATAGATTTGAGCATGTCATTAGTTCAAACACTTCATGAAGGCCAACATCAGCTGTAGATCAGCTGATCTGAATAACTTCAACAATCAGAATCAATAAAAATTAGTTCTTCATTTCTTTAAGGGTTAGGTGCAAACTTACCACGATCTCCTTGGAATTAAACAAAGCCTTAGAAATCCCAAAATTGTCAAGGATATATCAAAACATAATATTTTCATTACCAGGTCGTTTCACTATTTCTTCAAAACTTTTCTGAAAATGCATCACTTTAGCAAATTCATATGGCATCTCTTCATTATCATTCTGGAGTGAAAAAGGTCCATGTTTTATATTTAGACCCATGTTTAAATGAAGTACTTGATATATGGAACACTTCACTCCTGCCAAAGTACATTACACACTTTTAATAATGGAAACATAAAATTAGAATATATGTTATCTGTAAATGATGGTTTAGGGTTGGCGCAAAGACTTACAAATCAGTAGAGTGGTTACAAGCGCATCCACAGGATCTCTGGCAACTTCCTCCACATAAAACACTAGGTGTCACCTATTAAGACTCCCCTGACACCCAAGGAGATCAGGTTTACGTTTCAGGATAATGTTAACATCAGCCAAGGACAAGCCTTGGCCTTTCGGAGTCAAATTTGTGTTCTACAGGGAAGCAATTCAGCTCTTTTTATAATGGGGGCTGTGTGTCCTTGATAACTACAGTAGAACTCAGCTAAGTATGACTCAGTTTCCCTGAAGGCGAAGTAGCAGCTGATACAGAAAATGACACCAGAATAAGAAGAAGAAATTTTAGGACAAAGCTCAGGTTTGAATTTGAAAGAAAAATTGGATTTAACAGAGACAGATAGAGATGTGGTGCGGAATGAAAAAAAATCTCTGGGTGAGCAGAAAGCAAATATTTTTTTTTAGATAAAGAAGGATCTGAGAGAGAGTGAAGATTCTCCTTCTTGATTTGTCAATGAAAGAGAGAGAATAAGACGGAGGTTTAGGGAGTAGGGAGGCAGAGGTGATTACGCAGTCCTTCCACGCTCAGAGTGACGGGCCACAGACACCCATCAAGGAGTTCGTTGGCAGAATGCATTAAGTATTAACATGTTGCTGCAGTGCAATAAGACCTCTCCAAAGGCCTCTGCACTACATGCTAATTTCATTACAGCAGCTATGCAAGAGAGACATCTTTGTATGGAAATGAGGGCGCTCAGTCTAAGTAAATTAAGGCTCCTGCCTGCCGAGTGTGTGATTATGGATCTATGGTGTTTTTGCTGTAACACTCATTCAAATGTGTAAAGCATTTTGAGTTGAGTTGGGCATTGAAACCAAACAGGAATACTCAGGGTTTAAAGATAACTGCAGAATAAACTGTTAGATATCTATTAGATTTCAAAGTTTAAACCTTTTTGGGGTTAAATCCTGGCGGGGTTTGGTGTAAAAAGTAAAATGGCATATGGCTGAAATGCTACACAATTATTAATATATTATCAATATTTTAGGGAATATGCTGACCTATGAGTCATTCAAGCATAAAAAAACGCAAGGGAAGTCAATGTCAATGTCATTCCCAAAGAGCTATTAGCCAAAAACTTAGCCAATGTCAGCATGGTGTGCAGTTTGTCCTATATATTTTTGAAAGATCACATCTGTCCTGGACAACTCTAGGACAAAACAGTGGCTATAAACAGCCACAAGTAAAACATTGTGGAGGCACTGTCACGGTTTGGGACAGAATTTCAGAGAGTGGTGTTTGGGATCTTATCAACATTTATAGAAATATTAATGCAATTATTAATGTTATCATCTGGAAAGTGTGAGATTGGCAACATCTTTATTTCTCAGCATGACAATTATGTCAAACACACTGCCAATGCAGTAAAACAGTTTCAAATGTCCTTAAAGGACCCTGGAGAACTATTCCTGAAGATTGCATAAAGAAATTACAAGAAAGTTTGCTTAAAAGAGTTCAGACAGAGCTGAAGGATAAGTGTGGTTGTATCAGATACTGGCTTTCATGCTTGTCGAAATTGTCCTAATTCTGTTTTTGGCCTCATATACTGTATATATGTGTATCCAAGCATGTTGAATGTTCGATATCAAGAAATGAGGGGCAGGCCAAGACTTGTGCACAGTAATCTTTAAATAATGTCAAACATTTCTTTACACAAAATGAACAAATAGTTGTATTTGGAGTGAAAACTTGCTGAAAACACAACTTTGAAAACTGACAAGAATTGACAGTCAATCAGTTGGCAGCCAGATTAGGTTCTATTGATCTCCACAAGGGAAACTAGTTGACTAGATATTTAATCAATATCCAGTGATTGTTTTTAAATCACAAGTCACGGTTTTGTTTTTACTGGCTGCTTGGTTAGATTTAGGAAAGGACTGTTAGAAACATTTCTTGGGTACTGGGATGATGAGTCCAGTTACAATATTTAACTGGCAGCCTTAAATGGGATTACAACTGTAATCCCTTGCTAAGGTTTTGCCTGTACACTGTTCATTTTAACCACCTTAAAAAAATCAAGAAGTCATGTGTATGGAAACAGATGTCACCAAAGACTGTTTTTTAATTACTGTGGGGCATCTTGGTAGCCTTAACCAGTCACTTATAAAAATAAAACATCTAAATGAAGTATGGTTTGAACTCTGCTCCTTGCAATTTCCTTTAAAAATATTGCTGATTAACAATAATAAAACCAGACGTTTTTAATAACCTTGGTAGTTACATTCGTTGTTATTGCCAGAAGCAATCCAGCTACAACATACAGTCTACAAAACCTGATAATATTCAAAAGCCACTGGCGACACTGGAGGACTTTAATTTCCTGAGTAAAGACAGCGTATACAGTATCTTTTAAGATATAGCATTAGCATTTTCTAACTAATTCGATTTTATATCAGTATGAACCACCATTTACATGTAAGTTAATCACGTAAACCTGCTGGTTTTAGATGGTAATGTCACCTTGACATGAGATGAAGTAAAACTGCAACACTTTAAAAATATTTGTGTATTAAGTGTGTGGATTTCCATTTAATGGCAGACGTAGAATTTACTTTTGGAAACTTGAAATTACCGGTTTAAACCCAAAAACTGCAAATGCAAGACAGACTGATGACAAATAAGTGCAAACTGTAGAAGATTTTACAAACCTAGTGTTGTTATTTTTCCATACTTTCTAATTCATTCGCTCTATAGACCTGTCTCCCACAGGCAAACGGTCTCATTCACACAAGTCAATGAACCAATCCCTCCTTCCAATTCCTCCAACTAAGCCGTTGCTGCCAATTTTCCATTATAAGTCAAGTGGGAGTTTGACTGACTTATCTTGCAGCTGTCACGGTTATATTTAATAAATGAGAGTCTGCTCTTGTGTTTGTAGTTTGCGTAAGAACCCGTGGATCTTCCAGTACTGTAAAAATGTGTTAAGAAGTCATTTAGTTAAGCATGGGACCTTAAAATTCTCTGTGTAAGTTGTGAGGGAAAATCCCAAAAGAGTGAGTCGACTTGCCTCCAATAGACATTCTTTCATAAATACTCAAAGAACGAGCAAATTTACCTTGAAATAAGTTAAGCTTTTCATATGAAGACTTTTTTGGGATGTGTTTACAGTAATTCCATGAGAAAGGAGATTTGTTAGAGGCAGACAGAGAAAAGTTTGAAATCTTTGAATGGGTCACAGAATCACTATCTTCATCTTAGCTAGTGATTCTTTTAGTTTACTGTAAGTTGATGGGTCTTGGTTGAGCATTATACTTTCATGAAGAGACTGTAAATGGTCAGTGGCCCTCTAATGAACTTGTTTCAAGTTGTATTGTAACAGCCAACAAGAGATATCTATATATATGACAAATACTCCTGAGGCCTGGGTTTATTAACATGTTAAATATAATATAGCCATCATATCTGTGGTTAGCCTAGTGATTAAACAGATAGTGACTGCAACCAGTCATATTCCCAATTCCCTGAACAATGGTAAAATGGTAAATGGCCTGTATTTGTATAGCGCTTTACTAGTCCCTAAGGACCCCAAAGCGCTTTACACTACATTCAGTCATCCACCCATTCACACACTGGTGATGGTAAGCTACATTGTAGCCACAGCTGCCCTGGCGCGCACTGACAGAGGCGAGGACACTGGCGCCACTGGGCCCTCTGCCCACAACCAGTAAGCAGTAGGTGAAGTGTCTTGCCCAAGGACACAACGACCGAGACTGTCCAAGCCGGGGCTCAAACCGGCAACCTTCCGATTACAAGGCGAACTCCCAACTCTTGAGCCACGATTGCTCCATTTTCCACCAAGCTAGTTGCTTGCTCATTTGAGCATTATATGTCAAAGTGTTAGATTGTTTTGAAAAATACACTTGAACTGTTTCCACTGTGAGCTGAGAGATTTATAGACAAAGCATTTTCTTTAGAGACTGTGCAAACATTTTTCATATATTCTGACTGCCTGACAGTAAACTAGAGTAGCCGCGGTTGTAGCTCATGATTTATTTTTGATTTGAAAAGATCCAAGATACATTGGAGGGTTTTTTCCAACTACAAAAAAGAGATTTAAATCAAACTTTTTCTGTTTGTGTCAACCAGCAAATAAAAATTAGGATCAATAAAAAAAGAAGCACACAGCAGACTAAACACAAAACGATTATGTCAGCCACCATTTCACTGCTTACTAAATTGTCATTTGTCGATTGTTCACAACAGTCATCACCAGTGCTCCCACACAAAACCTCATCGGCAAGTATGCCACTCATCACTAGAGTGCCATTCAAATGCAAATAAGCATCAGGGTATTTGTAGCTGTGTCAACTCCTAGTTTTTATAGCTGACCAGGTGTATAAACACTACCCAGGGTTGCAGTCTATTTTTTTCTCTGTTAGTTTGCTTTGTACTTTTTAATTATTGTCATTTTTAACTGTTGTTGAACTGCACAGAAACACTTTATGCTGTTGTGGCTGATATTTGATTCAACCAACATGCACTAAATTAAGTGTAACTATTTCATTTCTTACCTGTCCAAGGACCACAACATTTTCCGTTTCACTGTTACAGTATTTTTGGACCATAACTATGAAAGTGACAAATGAGTGGGGACCTTGTTAATTGGTAAAGACATGGGTGGGATGCCAATATGCTAATAGGACTTATCAGTATTTAAGGCTGCAGTAGAAGCTGTGAAAACACCTGACAGCAAATTTTTTCTTCCTCTGTTGGCTTAAGGCCACTGCATGGTCCAGCAGAGCAACATAAGAGGCCCCAGTGGGACAAATCTGTTTTCAAGGCAGGTCAGGTCTGAAAACCCGATGTTGTTGGCAAGTGACCATTAAGGTCTTTCCAAAATGGAGGCCAACGTGTTCTCCAGAGATGGCAACACAAGCTTATATAATATCTGCTCTCCCTGAGTTGAGGGTAGTGGCAGAATTGTCCTGCCCGTAAGCATCATCACGTATACTGTATTTGTAATGTCTTTGTTGTTCAGTCTCATTTTTTGAATTCATTCCTCTTCTACCACCATCAGTGATCACTTTAACAAGGCTCTAGAGAAACACCTGAACTCTAACCAGGAATAAACTCCTTTGAATTATCAACTCCAAAACAAAAGGATGCTAACATTGATCTATTTTTGCCAGATGGGTCTGTTTCCCAAGACATTAGCCACAAGAACACGTTAAGCTAACAATACAGCAAGAGTGTTCAGAAGTTTCTTTTGGAGTCTTTCTGCCCCCAAATGGTGGAAAATCATTTGCTGTATTGACAATATTTTTTTTGTTAGCGCTACTCTGTTGTGTTTGATGTTGGACTCTGGCAGCTTGTGCCTGTGGGTGTATGGGTTTATGATCAAAGGTAAGATTTCGAGATTTTCAGGCCCAGCCTTTGCAGGAGGGGTAAGCTCTACAGTGACATTTTTCTCTCCAGGCTTAGAATCTGCACCCAGCATGCCATGTCCCCGTTTATCAGGCTCAGACCTTTTTGAAATGATTGGCAATTCTTTGTTTTATCTCTTGAATTTGCACAGCACAAATTTTTGGGTGGTTTTTTTTTTTTGACTTAGTACCATACAATATTTCCATATCACACACTTTTTAATAAATATGCTTGTTTCCTGACACTGGTTCTTGGGCCACCTCCACTGACCTCTTTGAGAATTTACTCAGAGAGAAAATCTCACTCCCTGCTGTTTCAGGGCCTTTCTCTGACACATTTAAAAAATGGTTGCATGGGGTAACAGTATCAGCTACATCCTTCATGGTAAATGGCACAGGAAATACAGGAGTTCACTTTTCAGTCCAGTTTTCTCACATGACTGTAGGTTTTCACTATCATAGCAAAAAAAATTTAAATCAATCAATCAATTATTATTGATTACCATTATGTATCACGATCATTCAATGATTTCTGTGAGAAAAATGTTTTTAATACACTGTCACATAGACATAACATTGCATTCGCACCTATGTGGCGCACCATTCCTGTTAATGTATAAATCTTGGTATCCAAATTAATTTGATCCTGTTTATTATCATAAATTCACTACATCTCTGAGAAGGAAAACAGTAAAAAGATTAAAAAAAAAGATAACTTATTTTAAGGCACTGCCTTCACCTTTACACTGTGCCCTGTTCCTGTTTATTAAAACATCTCTGCAGGCAATAAAGGCGTTTATTCATCTGACCTAAGTGCGTAGAAGCAAAGCATTTCTTTATATAAAATATAGTCTTTGACAGTCACTCCTGTCATTGTAGCTGCATGCTATACGTAAATCAACTTATAGTAAACTATTAGTCCCCCTTGCATACAGTGTAGCCATGGCCTCGTCACCATATGAGTGGATAACATATCATGTGTCCATCAAGTTGACTGTTTTCCCAAAGCTTTAGTTACTCAGGATGTTTGCTGGACAGATCTTTGCCCGGCTGGAAAGCAGTTGTGTTGGCGGTTTTCATCTGTGTGAAAACATACAGCCTCACTTTTTGTTCTTTTTCTTGGGTACTATGCACAGATTATTCTGCCACTTGTTTGTGTTTTCAGATGGGTAAATAAGTTGTGGTTCAGACAAAACACTACAACACTCTGCATTTTCTTTTCTTTTCTTGCATTCATCAAGGCCAAAAAATTACCTTTGTAAAAGTAAGGAAGAGATCAGAGAAACACCCTTCAACCTTGTTGCATGTTGATGTTGCACATTCTGTCCACCAGAGGGAACTCTGTGCTATGTGTTTCAAACACAATAAACACAAGGAGCTGATCACAGCAGGGTTGTGCATGACACAAAGGAGTAATTCACAACTTGTGTATTTCCTTTGGCAATTTTTACCTTTACTGGATAATGAAGATCATCAGGACAGAGAGAGACATGCAGCAAAGGCCCACAATGTTGGATGTGAACTCACGCTGTTTGCTTTCTGGCTGTGTAACATGTGGTTAACTCCTCAATCACTGACCTAAAGGAGCACCTCTAATCCATGCACTGTTGTGACAGCAATACGCTTATTTTTAAACTGCGCACTGTCATATTATGTTAGTTGAGACTGATAAGAGCAAGTAGGGAAATTTGATTGTTTGTTTGAGTGAAAGAAAACACAAAAATAAGCTTTTGTGTTGGATTTTCAGCTCACCAAATAATGTTCTGAGTCATGCTGTACATCAGTCTTTTAACATAGTATTATGACATTCAGGAAACTTGAACCTGCATGGTGCAGAGAATAGTTGGCACATGCAGGCAAAGGACTGCATGTGCCAATCACAGCACACGAGAACTTGATTTGCTTTTACTTTGCATTCGCACATTTTCTGTGTTGTTAGGATAGAAATTCTAGTAATCATGCAGCCCTGACTGACTGTCAGTCGCAGACACATTTATTATGTTCCCAAATAAAGCAAACAATAAAGTCAGGTTGGAAAGAATCTACTTTATCATTTTGATTGCGTATTTCAGTCACTCTCAACTCCAGAGAACTGCTTTGTCTTCACAGAAAATGACATAAGCACATTGGTGAAAACCATTTTAAACCAATCAATTTGAATCCATTTAAAAAAAAGAAAGAAAGAAAGACACATTTTTTTTCCTGTGAAAAGCTGAATACAAGCCTTAATTGTGTCATAAATATTCTCCTTCTCACTCACTATTTTTCCAGGGAAATGAATCTTAACAGTCGACTACACAGTAGAGCGAAGAATTACACATTAGAGTGAAATGGCTTAACCTACAATAGCTGAAAGTTTTGTTTCCCTTGAGGTTTACTCCTTTTATACTAGGAGGTTCTGCGGGGGCTTTATTTCGGAGAAAAATGTAGTACTTTAAGGTAGCAGCTAGAAAACCGCCAGAGAAGAAGCTACACTGAAGGCTTAAGCAAAAGTCTAATTTTCAGGTGCATTTAAAGGTTGTGCCTCAACGTTTTTCCCCAGCACATTATCATCTTAGCATTTTGTTTACTACCCAAAGACGTTTCTAAAGTCTGAGTGCATACGTCTAAGGAAGGAAATGAAAGTCATGCTCAGAGTTGAGTTTTTCCCCTTTTCTAACCTCTTTGCGTGCAAATTCAATAAAAGCGGCAATGCAGCATGATCTAGAAGTCACAATAAAGATGGCATGTTTGCAAATTGATGACAGAAAATGTGCAGTGGCTCACTTAAAACATTTGTTTTTAAAAACATTGTCCTTTATTTGAAGGAGAGCCCAGTTTTAGATCAGGATAACTGGCTTTAATAATCTAATTTCTTCACCAGTGAAAGAGGCAGGTGTAAATGAGAGACACTGCCAATCTGTCACACACATTTAATTACTCTAGTAGGCCATTATGATTTAATAACAGCGATGCTTTGGCCCTTATGCTCTCAGAGGTCCTAATTGTACTTGTCACAGCTCTGACTTTATTGCATGGGGGGTGCTTTGTAAACAGTATCTTAAGTGAAAAGCAGGGAAAGCTGATTCATTTTGAGATCTGGATGGCATAAAAAACAATCCAGATCTTCTGGATAATACCTCATGGAGGGGAGGAAAACACAGGAAACAGTGAGTCAGCACTCCAGCTCATGAAGCATGTATGCTAGTGAAAATCCTTCCCCCCTAAACACCAGCTGGGTGTAGGAACCGGCTGTCAGCAGAGGCCTCGGCGGAAAACATGCTCATAACCCGGAGGTCAATGATGTAGAGGCAAACTTTAACTGATTCCCCCCATGGGAACTATTAACATCTAATTTCATCTCATTTGTGTACAAGTGGTCTGTGAATTAAACACCTGCCAAGCACCAAATGCCCCGGACATTTGTCTCGGTGGATTAATCAATAAGGGTAACAGTAACTTAATGTACAAAAACATTTCTGCATCATGTTCACTTCACAGCAGTAATCATCTCAGGGCACTTGAGTGAACGAGAGGAGAGCGGAGGAGAGGTGATCAGTGCATCATAAGAAGTCGGCCTTCAGCCTAACTGTATGGTGCATATCTGACAAATGGTTCAAATCCACCTGATCTTGCTAGTGGCTTTATCAAGAGGGAAAGTTTGAAGCCTGATTATAAACTAGAGGGGGTGTCTGCCTCTTGAACCTAAACTGGAAGCTAGTTCCACAGGAGCGGAGCCCCCACAGGGTTCAGTGCTAGGACCAATTCTGTTTACATTATACATGCTTCCCTTAGGCAGCATCATTAGAAGACATAGCATACATTTACACTGCTATGCTAATGACACCCAGCTCTATCTGTCCATGAAGCCAGATAACACACACCAATGAGTTAAACTGCAGGAATGTCTTAAAGACATAAAGACTTGGATGGCCGCTAACTTTCTGCTTCTTAACTCAGATAAAACTGAGGTTATTGTACTCGGCGCTGAAAAGCTTAGAAATATGGTATCTAACCAGATTCTTACTCTGGATGGCATTACCTTGGCCTCCAGTAACACTGTGAGGAACCTTGGAGTCATTTTTGACCAGGATATGTCCTTCAACGCACATATTAAACAAATATGTAAGACTGCGTTCTTCCATTTGTGCAACATCTCTAAAGTTAGAAATATCCTGTCTCAGAGTGACGCTGAAAAACTAGTTCATGCATTTATTACTTCTAGGCTGGACGACTGTAATTCATTATTATCAGGATGTCGAAAAAAAATCACTGAAAAGCCTTCAGTTAATCCAAAATGCTGCAGCAAGAGTCCTGACAGGGACTAGAAAGAGAGAGCATATTTCTCCTGTTTTGGCTTCCTGTTAAATCCAGAATTCAAAATCCTGCTCCTCACATACAAGGTCTTAAATAATCAGGCCCCATCTTATCTTAATGACCTTGTAGTACCATATCACCCCATTAGAGCACTTCGCTCCTGCTCTGCAGGCCTACTTGTTGTTCCTAGAGTATTTAAAAATAGAATGGGAGGGAGAGCCTTCAGTTTTCAGGCCCCTCTTCTGTGGAACCAGCTTCCAGTTTGGATTCAGGAGACAGACACTATCTCTACTTTCAAGATTAGGCTTCAAACTTTCCTTTTTGCTAAAGCATATAGTTAGGGCTGGACCAGGTGACCCTGAATCCTCCCTTAGTTATGCTGCAATAGATGTAGGCTGCCGGGGGATTCCCATGATGCATTGAGTTTTTCCTTTCCAGTCACCTTTCTCACTCACTATGTATTAACAGACCTCTCTGTATTGAATCGTATCTGTTATTAATCTCTGTCTCTCTTCCACAGCATGTCTTTATCCTGTCTTCCTTCTCTCACCCCAACCGGTCGCAGCAGATGGCCCCGCCCCTCCCTGAGCCTGGTTCTGCCGGAGGTTTCTTCCTGTTAAAAGGGAGTTTTTCCTTCCCACTGTCGCCAAAGTGCTTGTTCATAGGGGGTCATATGATTGTTGGGTTTTCTCTGTATGTATTACTGTAGGGTCTACCTTACAATATGAAGCGTCTTGAGGTGACTGTTGTTGTGATTTGGCGCTATATAAATAAAATTTAAATGAATTGAATCGAATTGACTGCCTCAGGCTCCGCCTCCCATTCTACTTTTAGATGAACTAGATCTCTACACTGAGAAAAAAATGCTCCTAATTTCACAGAACAGAAAAAGTCAGTTAACTTGTCATGTCATGTCCAAGTGATGACTGCATTATCAGGTCTGTAAGAGTCAACCTGTGTCCACAGACATCCAGTCTAAGACTGCTAACCTGACGATCATCAGGACTGTCAGAAAAGTGTCCAATTGTTGGATCTTTATTTAGATAGCTAATTATAATGACACAAAACCCTGCCAGACTTTTGGACAATTGGAATTCTTCTTCATACAACAGTTGTGTTCAAACCTAACATGTCATTAAAATCTTTACTCTAATTAGCTAAATGCTAGTTGCTTAATTTCAGTTTAGCACAACAGTCACACTTATTGACAGTTTTAATTCGGTTTTGTTAGTGTTGAGTCTGGCACCTGTTTAGCTCATTGAGTGCACAGGAGCCTCTTGAATGACTGCAGATTACGTCTTCTGTGTGCACTATTGCCTCGTAGGATTAAAAAGCAAAAAGTAACAGGTAATTAATAAAAAAAAAGTTAAATCAAACATTAGATGACTTTAAAAAATGACTTCAAAAACATCTTTTGTGTTTTTGTTTCTTTGTCTTTCTTTATCTTGGAACCCATTTGGAAAAGCTCAAGCTTTATCTTGGTAGTTACAGCTTAGAGTCATTTTTGAAGCACATGTGCCAGAAAATTTGAAGCATGATGTTAGTCTCTGATCCCATTCTCCCCTTCCTCTGACATTTCCTGTGATCTCTTCAATGACAGCTATCAAAACAAAGACCTGAAAAGACTTTCAAAAGGAAAACTGCCAAAAGTCAGAATTTTGAGCTTTGCAAATGAATACAAATGAAAATATTGGCCTGTCACACAAAACTATTTTTTTCTAAATGGTCTCTTATTATCTCTTTCTTTTGATGAATTTTCATATTTTTCACATTGTAACAAGCGAGTTAACCAATAAACATCAATCAACGATAAATTACATGTTGCATTTTTCTGCAAGAAGGTGCAAAGTGAGATCAAGTATAGAGAAATAATGGATAAGGGTGAAAAGTGCTCCAGGCACCGCTTACCTCAAATTATATGCTGTGTTTTCATATCAGAGCATTTTAGTAGAAGAGGAGCCCAATGAGACAAGCGTTCCCAAAACATTTCCAAGGATATTTGTTGTTAAAGCCAAACTGAGTATCTGCCGGCATTTTGCTGGTGCCAAGTTGATAAAGCATAGAAACAAACATAATCTCCTCTATAGGTTTCTGTCATTGTAGCTTTAGTTCTAAGTAAATAAGGCAAAACTGAACCGATTTCACTAGGGGATGTGAGGCACCCACTTTTAGAGCCCTTGTGTTTGACTGCCTGTGTCTGTGCCAGAGAATAAGATATTTCAAAAACACATATAACAAAATATCTCATTTGCTTGGTGTTCAGGGGAATACGCATCCCCTATCTGGACTGAATAGACAGGAAATGGCAAAGAAAAGCTTGAGAAAGAAATCAATTGTCTACTTTCCTTTGTGGGATCGAATTGGGTTTTGACAAAAATAACCTCGCTTTCTACGCTGCAGTCTTTTTTCACCCCCCGTCACATTTGCTGTATAACTAAATGAGTGGGTTTCGGTAAAGTGTGCACATTGTTTCAAGGGATTATATGTTTCGTAACAGAAAGGAAGGTAAATCTCCGAGTTTTTCTTTCCACGGCTTCAGTAGGAGCTCACTTTGTCGCCTGCCGTTCACAAGTTTGTCCTGAACGCAAAGTTGCTAAAATCAGTGAAACCAGAGAAGTTTGTGAAACTGCACAGTGCACTTCACCTCTGTCAGTGAGTCTGTGGGCCTTCCAGCTGTGCTCTGTGTTTTGTTGTTTTGTCTGTGTGCACCCAAGCATGTTATGCTCTAACTTATCTTCATGCGTGTGCCTTCTCTCACACCCTTGGGGGGTTGAGAAGGAGGAGGAGGGGGTGGACTGAGTACAGTGACTCCATCATCGATTGATTTCACTGGATGATTCGTCTTCATTAACGCTGAGCAGTATTAAAGCAATCCCTGCGGATGTGTGAGAGACGAGAGTGAACGAGGGACTCTGGGATTCGATGCGCTGCGTGCCACCGAATTTGCCGACTCATCTCAAATGCAAAGAGGGGGTCAAAATGCTGCCAGGCGCCATATGGCTGCACGCTGACAATAAAGACAGCCGTGTCTGGGCTTGTTTTGGAATTTATTTGATTAAAAACCACTTTAAATAAAGTTTAAAGACCTGAGAGATGGATAGAATTGAATTTTGCTACTTTCCTTTCAATATTTAACATCACCTGAATGATAAAAATGACAAATTATGATACGAACAAGCTTCTTCTGTTATAGCCTAATAACACTTTTAGCTGTAGCCCTGGGCTCCACACTCATTCATGTATGCATCGTGCATATTTGTTTAATGCTTACAATGAGCTAATGGATACTGCATTAAAGCTAATTACTCAATCCAATCATGGCTAATACAGCAAGCTGAAAATGGCATGACATCAGGAAATAGAAACATCCACAGATAAACACAATACATCTACAAGCAGCCTGAGGTCATAGGGTTGTCAATAAGATCCATACCCAAATACTACCTGATCGTAACGTTTACTGTTTTGGTAAATGGCACGTGTACTGATTCCCATATAGCGCTTTTCTCCTCTACTTGGGCACTCAAAGCACTTTATACATTCACATTATACATTTGTAATAGTATCATTATCAACACTGCTGTTTTTGCCACATCCTGTTGACACATAGCTTCACAAAGCACCTCAAGAAGAGAGGTGTTCACAACACTCAGCTTGCTGAGCATGGCAAGTGCTACTGCTAGTGTCTTGCATACAAAGCAAATGACCAAGGAAAGGTCTTAAACTTATATGCGAACAATACTGTAAACTGGAAGGAATGAAGTCAAGGAGCATAGAGAACTTAACATCTTCAAATCCAAAGCTGTGATCTTTGGGATAGCTCAGGTGGTAGAGCTGGTCCTCTACTAATCAGAAACTGGGTGGCTTGATCCCCATCTGCTCTAGTCTGCATGCCTAAAATCCTTGGGCAAGATGTTAACCCCAAGTTGCTCTCTAATACATCCACTGGTGTAGAAAGAGCATAAAAAAGTGAATGGGTGAATAAGGCAAGTTGTGTAAAGCACTTTGAGTGCTCAGAGTAGAAAAGCGCTATATCCTCCTGAGAACTGAGGAAAAAAAATCGTTTTGTGCTTTTCTGTCTCTTTGGAGCTAAAAGAAGCCACCCAAACACACAAGACATCAGTGGAAAGCCCAGGGTGTCCTCTATTTAGCACATCAGGACTTAGTAGAGTAGCTCAAGTAAGTCAAAAGATATAAACCAAAAACAAATGTCCATTACAAAGGACATAAAATTATAGGCTGCTTCTCAGGAGAGCAAAAGAACCAGTCCATTTACCATTTATCGGGAGTTTAGAGACCTCTGTAAAACCTCCTGTTTAAACCTAACCATGCCAAAAGTGAATCACACATATGAGCATGCAAATCTTATTTTGTGGTTTGGCTTTCGTTCCACGGTGGTTTCTGATTACTTCAAGAATATACTATCATTGTGCACACTTTCTAAAAGGTCACTAACGTTTCATGAAATGTTCTCAAATCTATTTTGGCATCAGCTGCTGTACTGTTACTGCTCATGTGCTCTAAATTACAGTCAGAGCCGATAATTGAATCACAGGCAGCGATTGTTGACAATCAAGGGCATCGCCGAGCCGTCATCCAACTCATTTGAGATGAGTGGTTATGACACCGAGTGGGAGCTTGGGAGTAAAAACAGATTCAACACTGACCTTTGCATACAAAGAGAAATTGGCATATACATGCTGATATGTGTATGAAAGTGGAGGTCATGGATTTATCATTTCTCCCCCCATAGCGCCTCCAGCATCATATTTCGCCCTGCCTGTTTGTAATTGACCGTAGCTGACAGACACCTGTCCCATGCTGACCTACTCCATCAGCAGGGCAAGGGTGCCACTAGGGCCGACTGTCACTCCCGATCGTGTTAAGTGACGGTCAAATGCAGCACACATAGTCAACGACTGGAACCTATTAGCCGTCTTACAGCTCTCACATCAGGACTCGCAGAAAAACAGGCGGAAAAGGTGCGCGTTAGCGAGTGCGTGACGGAACAATGTGCAATGATGTGATTCATTTGGAGAGGTGAGGAAGCAGTTGAGTGCACAATTGTGTGCGCGCGTGTGTCTGAGCACGAGGGTTTCTGTAAAATGTCAGCAGGGGAGTTCAAGGTTCACAGGGAGTTCAGGGCATATGTCTCTCTTTCTCGCTTCCCCCTCCCCGTCCTATCCATCCTGCACACACTTGACAGCCGGTTCTTCCTGGTTGCAGAGGGACCCCAACTCAATGTAACTCACGATTTTCCTGTCGCATCTGCAGGGCACGGGGTGAAGAAACAAGACAACAGTGGAGTGAAAAGATGAGGAGAAAGCAGGAGTGGCAGTGCGTGCTGAGAGACAGCTGGTTGCTGCGGTTTATTTCGCTGGCTTTTTATTTCACTGATAGTCAAGTTTATCGACCAGCTGTCAATTTTACTATACTGTAGGCACAGTACAAGGAGGCAATAAACTCCATCTGGGACTGCATGAGAAACATCTCAGTGAAGCTCTGTCATATATTTTCTGTCTTCTTCAGATACTGACAACTTCAAGTGATACTAGTGTAGGAATATTTGAAGGAAAAAAGTAGGATTAACTGGCAGGTGAGATAGAGCAGGGTGTCAAACTCATTTTACATTGCAGGCCACACATAGCTCATGTTGCTATCACTGTAAAGAAGTTTGACAGACTTAATACCCGAGATGTCTTAGTGTATGAAAAACAAGTGCAGCACTACATCTCAGTTTCTTCTGTATAGCAGAGAAATGTTACTCTGGTAAATGAAAAGAAATCTGTCAGCATGAAATAAATGTGCAAAATAACAAGAAAATGTTCTGTTGGTTCATTACTTGCACTATCCTGTAATTATAAACACAAAGATGCTGTTTGATTTATTATTATTACTGTGGACCCATTATTTTTTTAAACAAAAAAAGAAACAAAAAAAAAAAAGAAAAAAGAAACTAAGAATAATGGCCACCTTTTTTCTCATGATTCCTGATTACATTGCATTACTGATTCACCTCCAGCAAAACACCCGATCTCATCTTCATCGAGGCTGGTAAGATATTTTTCTGCTCAAAATTCCTAAATAATTTATGCAATATTAGGTACGGATATTAAATGATTAGTAAATAAGTTATGAATCCTAAATTGTACTCACACGTGTTGAACATCCCATAAACGGCACTTATTTTGCAGCTTGCTCAGCTCAAACTGCTCTATTAACACTAAACCGTATGTGAGATTCATCTGTGTCCTGTATATCTACTTTCCAACAGTATTATGAGTGAGAATAAAACTGCTACTAACTGGCTTTTGAACACATTTCAAAGAGATTAATCATGCTTATGAAGATAATTCAGTTTCACTCTGTGCTTAAAACCCAATGATTTTGCAGCATTCAGTAATGATAATGTTCCTCAATCTCCGTTAGACAATCGCACAGAAACTTGATGTAATGTTCCTCTCACCTAGCACTGGAGCAACACACTCCTCTGCTGTTAGGAATGCTGTTAGACTTAAGATATGAGACGTGTTTGGTTAAAAGAAAAAATGCTTTAACAGATTTTTTTATAGCAGTAATTTATCAAATGTTATCGTGAAATTGTGAAATGAATTGATAATTCTGATGAACGAGTAGAGAATTATCACCTCAACCTCTTCTTCCTGGAACCTTATAACAAGTCTGAGCTCACTGTTTTGTTCACAGCTTCATTTCTAGTGCCGTGGGCATCTGTTTTCAGCAAGAAAAAAAAAACCTCTACATATTTACTCCACTTTACACAAGCTCAGTACGAATAGCAGAGAGACAGCTAGCAGCTAGCTTATGAAGATGGTGGAAAGAAAGCCAAAACAGCAAAAGCAGAGATTAATGCGGACGGAGAAAGTTTCACAAATGGCTGCTCTATCCTGGCTCCATAAATGAGTCACCCATCACAGACTCCAATGTTAAAACACCCAACTTAACAACAGATGTAAAGGCTAGCGCAAAAACTGGTTATAGTCCATGCAGCTTTTTTCCAAATTTGAGACTGTGCATGACGTCCATATTTAAATATCACATACAATTTCAATGTTTTAAAGCTTAAAGTTCATGTTTTAATGTTTTAAAGTAGAAGCAATTTACCATTTTCTTTAAGTATGCTCACTTTTGGTACCAATAAATCAACGGGTCAATGGCTGTCACGCCAACTGGAGGCTACAAAATAGTTGTCTGTAAACCAATGAATAATGTCTCAATACATGATAATGTTTCTATTTACCAAATATATGTTAAGCAATAGTTTCACATCTTGAATGCCCCTTCAAGCGGGATTTACAAAGTCAGAGCAGCTGCACCAAAAGTGTAAAAACTTGTAATCTGTCTATGAATGTCGGCTGTGTTTTTAAAATACCAAACCTGCATGAATAGCTCTACTTTGCATTATAGCTAAATAAATCCTGTTTTTTATTGCTTTTCCAATTTTTTACTTTCATAATGCGTTCAACTCAGGATCAGATATTTGACTTCTGAGGTAAGCGGAATTAGGCAGCAATGCAAACTCGACTCAGTTCAGGCTCAAGAGCTCCAACAGCTTCAGAGCATCAAACTGAGGTTAGAGCAGCTTTGTCAAGGTATAAAAAAACAAACAAACTCTGAAACCCATTTCAGTTTCTACAATATCACCCTAATTACGGTGTACACTCCAAATAAAATTACAACCAAAAGAACATTCATGACGGCGATTGACTGTTCACGATTTTAATAACTGCACTGTCAAACACAAAAATCTAAGACATAGGTCAAATGATTTAGCTCTTAAAAGCAGGAAAGAAGTACAACAACCTTAATCTGGGGCCCTTAATATCCAATTTCTTCAAGAATAATGCCCACTCAGTCCTTTCCCACCCCTCACGCTCTCTTTATCTCTCCTGAGGCAGGCCAGCCTAACGATGCTTAATGAGCAGGAGACTGCTGGGTGGGTCATCAGTGGAGTAGAAAATCAGCTGTGTTCTCTGCCTTGCCTTGTGGTCTTAAAGTCACCTTGGCCGTGCAGACGTGTGAGGCCCGACTCCTCGTTGCTGTCACCTTGGCCTCGGAGCGTGCACGCTTCACCTGCTCACCATTCATGCAGCCAAGGAGTCTTTCAGACAAACGCTGGAGCTTAGGGGGTAATAATATCCTACATATCATATCATGAGGGCACTCGGGCCATATGGCTATGAGAACCTTGTTCCTGTGATTTATTACGGTCCCGGTGATTCCTCTCTGATGGATGGCTAATGGAAGCTGCTGGACACAGACTTTGTTGAGTAAAGATGCTCCTATCTGCACTGCAGTGCGTCATTCCAGCACACTGGCCTACAGTGTAGGAGGCACGTGCCCCTTGCACTTTTAAGATTCGCGTGTTGGACATTAACATTTTTGCACCGTGTGCGTTTACACAGTAGAATTTCTGTCTGAGCTCCACCAAGGCACAGATGCGTCTGTCCTCTCACCAAACTCTTTCCCCAAGCCTTCAATCAAGCCGGCACAGCAGCCCACATGCAGCGACAGTGCACCACGAACACTGAGCAGAGCCCCGCACCTCCCAGCTGGAGCACTTTTCTTGAACAGCATGCGTACAGGAAACCGTCACTGTCAGAGTCAGTGTACAATATTGTTACTAATAAAAAAACAGTATTAGTTTAAAATATGGTTTTGGAGATACGATTCTCCTTTAAATTTAAATTCTGCAACTCTAATTGAGCTCAACGTAGATTATAAGCTTGTTTGGGGATTTTTGTCTTTCTTGGTTTTACATGCTTTAATTAGTTTCAGTATTATTATGAAACCCAACAAGCAGAGCCTTGAAATAACCTTGGGTAAGCTTCTTTGACGGCCTTTCACCAACTCTGATGCCTTTTTTTATTTATGTGCGACTGTCAGCGGCTGATTTGTGTGAAGCTGAATACGCTCCAATTTTCATTTGAAACACAGCAATTGTTTTCAATGAATCTGTCTCGCTGTGTTGTTTCTGTTTTCCTTGTCAGCTTTTTGTTGACAACAGCATCAACAAGTAAGGATGATGCACGCCTAATCAAATTGACTAATAATACATGCCCTTTAATTATTCCTCGCATGACTCCAATAGTTATCAGATATCAAAAGTGCAATCAGGAACCACTTGAGCTGCATTCTAACCAGATGTTAAAAAGGCATACAGCATGTGTGTCCTTATATCACAATCCTTACTCCTTTAAGTCTAATTAATAAGGGACCAACATGTCTGGGTATAATCCTTACATTCCTCCATACAAAGCTTTAGATAAAACAACATAACAAAATGAAATACTTGCTTCAGACATTATATTTATGCCTCATGATATGCCTTTTGAGGGTAACCCTGTGTGGTTCAGCCCAACAGCTAAAAACACAAAACTAACTGCTGTATCTGTAACAGGTTCAACAGTTTGTGAAGAACAAATCCGAATGGAGCTGGTTTCAGAGCCGCACTCCACAGTTTGCATGTGGGATTATTTGGACTTGAGCCAAACGAGAGACAAAAGCCCATTAATGTGAACAAGCTGGAATGGTTCAAAAATAACGAGTGGCAATACAGCTAAGTATGACAAGCATGGTTATTGTGGCACTAAAACCTTTTTACTTTTTGTATTTCCTGAAAGTTAGGGTTAGTAAGTGATATAAAATTCTATACTAATAATAATAATGTGATTATTACAGGAAAGCACTGATTGAACTGATGCAGTTAGTATATGCAGAGGTTGCAAAGACATGTGCAACATCTATCTGATCTCTGATCAGTAAAAGATTGGTGTCTGAGATTTAAAAGAACGGTGTTTGTATTGAGGTTTTGCAGACATGTGGCTAATAATCACATGATGTTAACTTGTTTGCTATTTTGGATATGTGACAATCATGGTGACAATGTAGGATCAACGAGGAGACAGTAGCGTGGGCGTAGGGTCTGGTTTGCACCCGTCTGGCAACCACTGGTCATGAGGGAGAAGTGAGCATGCCCCAACCGATTGGCAAAGACTTGTTTTGGTTGCTAGCACATTGGTGCTGTCATAGTTTGAATGGAAGTGCACTTGTCTACAAATACCCCTTCTACTCCCTGAGCTGTAGTAATGCAGACAAACATGAAAACTATAGTTAACTTTGGTGAACTGCTAGCATCCAAAGCAATCATTAGGAGGTTTTTCTGTACAGCACCTTCTGTGCAGTTGATTTCATCCAGTGACTGCCAGAAAGCTTCAGGAAACACTGCTGACAAGTTGGGAAACGTGTGTTTCCCTAGCAACCACTGGTGGCATCACATCCAATATGGCAGACAAGACTTGAACAGTGTCCCGATGATGAGGGAATCTCTTTTAACTGTTAGCTAAACTGCTAGTAAACAACTTTTTCTTATCCTTACAATGAAATGATTGTTATTTATAAATATCTGAAATGATGAGTGTGAGCCCTGAAGCAGCTTCCTGTCAAAGACCAGATTTAAATCAGATTGAGATGCTGTGGCATGACCTTATACAGGCCATTAATGCTGGGAAAAACTTCCAGTTTGGCTGAAATAAAACAATTTTGCAAAGAAAAGTGGGCCAAAATTACTCCACATTGATGTGAAGGACTTGCAAACTCTTGATGGCAGATCTTGCTACCAATGGTGACACATCCACTTATTAGGTTTAGGGTGTAATTACGTCTTTATACAGGTCCAGGTAGATATGGATAACTTTATTCCCCTTAATAAACGAAATCACCACTTAAAAACTGCATTTTATATTTCGTCTGTTTATCTTTGTCTAGTATTAAAGTTTGTTTGACGATCTAAAACATGTGTTTGTTGTTCTGTATGAGACAAAAAAAAAAGCAGCCAAACAAGCTGTGTCACTGTTTACAGTATATATTACCATCAATATTACAGATGCATTGTGAACATCTGCAACAAGAGGCATTCACAGTGTCTCTGCGTTGAGTCTGCTTCTATCCTTTCCTAGTCAAAACTTACTAAGTGAAATATCATAAAATCTTTATTATTTTGCTCGCTCGCAGCAGTGTGCTGCTGTATCTCAGTCTGTTGCTTTAATCTGTCACTACAGCGCTCTGCGGAGATGTAACAAACTTCTACACCTTCGTTATCTTTAAACTTATGTGAAGGTGTATTAGATAAGCAAGTCCCCTCATTAAATAAGAATGAAAAAAAAAACCTACAACGCTACAATTCCATTTAACTCTGACCCTTTACTTCTTTATTACGAATCACAGCAAACCGCGGGAGAGAGTGCTGCGCCGGCCTGAAAACCTTTCAACTAATTCCGCCTATTTAAGTCGCTTCTTCTTACCTCCTTTGAAAGTGCCGATGTGGTGGGTGTTGCCACGTACTTTGTCACCCAAGGCTAGTAGCAGACAATAACTGGCTGTTTGTAAATCCACTGGAGAAAAGCAGAACTAGCTTACTCACTTGACAGGAGCTGAATAAAGCACTACACGGAGGAGCAGATGAATGCTATAACCGGCCCAAGCATCGAGGCAGGCACAGTCTGCAACATCAGCCAGCTGTGGGGTTTTGAACACGAACCCCTTACATCATGTACCACATGACGAGTTCCTCACCATTGTGAACTTTTACTTCATTCCAAAGAGGTGAACCAAAAAATGGATGAAAGGGACAAGCAAACATACTTCACTACTATGACAACAGGTGCTGGAAATGCAGAAAACACAGAGGTTAGCAAAATGCATGCAGTCGTCAGCCTCTCAGACCTGACGTTCAGCCTCCACTTGCAGATGTGACAACTGCCACCTGGGAGCAGGTCACATGATTAATGCTAATTAATGCTAATGCCGTAAATAACTTGATGACAGCCCAAAATTAGCTGTTATCTGTTAACCTGCTGTGGTGTTTTCTGCAAGCCTGTGTGCACTCAAACAGATAAATCTGAAGATTTGAACAAATCCGACAAAGCGTCGCATCTTCCTTCTAGACGCCCTGTCACGTCTGTTTACGGGGATTATAATGCTTGGCTTTCAGTCATGGAGTGTAGTATTATTTATTTAAGCATCAGGGCTTACAGATGTTACGCACACGCATGGTTTCCACGGAAAACTAAGAGGATGTATTAATAGTGTCGTAGGTTTCATGATGATGTTGGACTTGAAAAGGCATTTTAACAATGAGTAACACTGGCCAGAGTATTTTACTTTCTTCTGATCTTTTTTCATCTGATTATTTTTCTCTCAACATTTCTTTACTGTGTGTGGATGCACAGTGAAGCAAACAGTTTTAAAGAAAATGCCAGTGAAAATAGCGTCATTTCAACTTCCTCTTTGAGAGTACCAAAGCATAAAGCCTGAAAACTGCCTTCTATCAGCTGTGATAGCAACAAATAAGGGTCACAGGAAAGAGGAAAAAAGGTCTGTCTTCTTCCTACTGCATGATCAAATGTTAGATTGGCTTTAACATGGGTTTATGAAGACTAGGGTTAGGGGTTATGACCCCAATCTACCCCTCATATTCCGCTGTGACATGACGGAGTCTGGAAAGTTTGGCAACAACATTCTGGAATGTTGGGACTTTAAACCAATACTCAAATGTTGTCGCCGAACTTCCTGGACTCTGTCACGTCACATCATGCTGGGCCCTGTGTCGTGGACATAGACCATCTCAGGTATGCTGGTTCTTCTCTAAAACACGTCTGTACAAATGTTTCACAATAAAAGCCACAATAAAAGGAATGCAGAGCTCCTGTGGGCTAAAATGACAAAAGGCTTTTAATACCTATACCCAAGAAATCCTGAATGTTCTAAAAACAGTGTGGTTCAGTACATTTGAAATGACAGGAGTAGTAAAAGAACTGAAATATGGCCAGCTGTTCATCACAGGGATGAGAAAAGGCCAGTTGTCTTCAGCAGGTGAGATTTAAAAAAAAAGGAAAGAAAGAAAGAAAGAAAGAGAGAGAAAGAGAGAAAAAGAGACGTTTAGTAATTATTTTCTTTTCTTCCAGAGTTAGAAAAATAAAATTTTCCTTCCTTCTCCTTTTTTACTGGTTAACATACAGCCTGCCGACATAAGCTCAGAGTGTGTAATATTTCCTTTCTTGTCAGCCTATTAAACGCATGAGATGAAATTTTAAGTCAGTCAACATGGCGTAAATAACATGACAGCTTTGAGCTTTCCCTGCGTAACATACGCTTTCTTAATGAGTTTCTAGCACAACAGTACAGAAGAGACGACGCAGAAGTATGCAAACTGCAAAAACAGTGATGAGGCTTTGCTCCACAGCACTCTGGCAGCCCTACACCTCTGTTCATATAAGCTTAGTGGAGCTTAACAACCTCCACTGTTTGTGTTTTGTTAATGACAATAAAGATATTAACAAACTGAGAAGGCAAGTAAGCTCATTTAGAAATATTTTGTTTTTACTTACATTTTTTTTTTATTATTACTAAGGAAGACACTGGCTACACAAGTAAACAGAGAAAATAAGCCAATAAAGCACAAGTTCTCTACCTGGCTGTGCATGTTTTATCAAACCTGTGTGCAAACAGACTTTTGCTATTCACTAAACAAAAGGGAAGTGGTGTCAAAACAGAGTGACACGCAATTTTGCTCACTACATCTCCTGACGACGCCACCAAACACGAGTAACTGTTATGTAATGGCTGCGTGCAGGCAGGAGAAGGACCCAAAGTGCAGACTCCGGAGACAAAACTTAAACTCAAAACCACTTTAATCTTAAACTCAAATATAACATAACTGGAAATATCAAAATAAACTTACACCGGCAGACTGGAAAAAACACACAGCTATATAAACGGTAGATCGCGACAATGACAAACTGAAACACAGGGCTTAAATACATAGAGGGAGCAATCAGGGAATGGACAACAGGAGGGAAACACAGCTGGGGCAAATCAGAACTGACGAGACAAGGAAGCGTAAACTGAACACACTGAGATAAGACAGAGACCTTCAAAGTAAAACAGGAAACACATAACACAGACTGAACAAAAGACACAGACTCACATGCAGGCACTACAACAGAGGGAACAGAGATGTGGGACCAGGGCAGACACAGACACTGACTGGACACGGGGATATAGCGGACAGGGGAGACAGCAACTAAGGATTACACAGAGACAAACCATAAGACATGACTCTAACGAAAACCCAAAGACTAGAAATATTAAATAATATAATAAACTCAAAAAACCCTGGGTCAACGACCCAGGCATCCTAACAGTAACCTCTGGGGAGCCGCCACCCCCCGACGCTGGGGCGTGTTTACGTGCGGGTGTCTCTGGGTTAATGTGAAAATTGAACACCACTCCCAGGGTCAACACTCAAACTCCTCACCCCCTGCTTCAGCAAGCCAAATAAATATGCATGCCTGCGCTCGGCTTCTTTTGCATCCTTGAACTACGCCTGTCTTCGCATATGCTAATGACAAGCTGGAGAGGGAGAAGGCGGGGGGGACGAGTGAGGGCCGGTAAGCGGAGGGGGCTGCGTTGAGGAGAGGCCAGCTATCCCTGGCGACCGCACGCAGGTGTTTAAGCTCGACTGAGCGCGAGCTCGTCCCCTTGAGCAGGCCAAGGTTAGCGCTGTGTTTGACTCCGACACTTCACCTTCCTGTAGCAGCTCTCCAAGCCCCTCCAGCAGGTGGAGAGAAGGAGGGGTGTGTGGCGAGGCGGGAGGGTGAGAAAAGAGGAGCACTGCGTGCCAAGGGTTTCTGTGTGTGTTTGCACGAGGGATAGACAAAAAGGGATGGATGGAGGTCAAGCCGGCATAACAGAGGATCCTTACATTAGCTCTTCAAAAGCGGGCGACTCAAGCGGTGGAAAAGAGGCCAGAAATCACTGACGCTGTTCCAGCCAAATGAAAAAAAACTCTTTACTCGGACTACGCAGAAACCGGGCCACAATATAAAGACTAAATCCAGAAAAATGCTCATTTATCAAGGCACAGGTGAACCAGTTTGTCAAGTCAAGTCTGCTGCTTGTTTGTCCTCAACTTTACACAAGTTCACAAAGCAAAGTCTTCAGAACCATGACGACCTTCCGAAAAGCTTTTGTTTTGTCCCTTTCAGTGCAGATTCAGCGTGTTGATTATTTGCTCAACTCTTTTTTGTTCCTCTGCTGCAATAAAACTGAAGAGATGCAGACGCAGTGAAAGGGAGCGATGCACGGCCTAATGGTTTCATATCTGCCAAGTCAGAACAGAAAGGTTTCTGTGGGCAGGAACTCAAATGGCATTGAGTTTTACTTGTAAAGACACTTTGAAAGCAGACTTCAAAGTTTGATGCCAAAGCTGAGGAGTAATTATGTCGAATTATCACGTATGATGGCTTAAAGTTTTGGAAGTCACAGGATGTCACACACAACTGGAGCCTATAAAGCAAAACTGCCTGTTTTTTTGTTGTTGTTCCCTCTTTTGTGATGACACTG
Organism: Neolamprologus multifasciatus; assembly: GCF_963576455.1. Lineage (NCBI taxonomy): Eukaryota > Metazoa > Chordata > Actinopteri > Cichliformes > Cichlidae > Neolamprologus > Neolamprologus multifasciatus. The sequence continues at coordinate 28,475,972 of NC_140460.1, read as the reverse complement.
ATTGATGATTTGAAATATGAACTGACTTTTTTTTTTTACCACCGCTTTTGTTGCATGTTTGTCCGATTTTTATAAGCGGCTTTCATGTTTATCAACACCGGCAGGGGGCTGTCATTGCAAAAATAAATGCCGCATATCTCCCTGCCACTTTTACTATAAGACCCAATGAAATAAATAATCCTCCATAAAATAAAAAATGATTAAAAGGGTTGCGTTTCATTGCGAAAGCGAGCGTCGTGACATTTACGGCGCTCGTGTAAAGTTGTATCGAGCGGCATAAAAAGTGCCGGACTCGTCTGCCAGAGTCCATTTGAAAGTTACGAGCTTAGAAAACACTGGGCCTCCTAATTAAACACCCAATCAGGAGCTCTGATATTAATGGAGTCCAGCTTAGCTCTCCATGCTTTATCTTTCTGCTAATCTACACGATCAGTTTTTTCCCTGCTTGCCTCTTCTTCTGCTTGTATCTTTCTCTTTTTTTTTACCGCAAGCGTGTGTTAGCATGTACAGTACAATATGTGTGGGTGCATCAGCTGCACGTGTGTGAAAGTGGGTGCACGTGTGCGTGGCTTCTGGAGGACTTCTCTGCAGTGTCTAACAGCTCGGTGGCAGTGATTTTTCATGGATTACCTCTGCTGCAAAAAAACCCAAAACATCCACACATGAAGAGCAAAAGACTAAGAGCTGAATGAAAACACTAATCTCTTCTCTGTTTGATCTTGATTAAACATCTTGTCAGATTTGTACGATTATGGTAATCACAGCGACTTTTGATTTTGGCAGAGGGAGGGAGGGAAAACCCCCCCCCCCCCCCCCCCCCCCCAAAAAACCGAGTCGTATCAAACAGGCTGAGCCGATTACACAGCTTTGACGTTTTCCTTGAAGACGGAAATACATCTGAAAATGATGTTTTGCTGACACTGAGGCAACAAGATGACACAACACAAGTGGCTCTAGTTGCGATTTTGTACACATCTAAGGACAGGCGGTTAAAAATAACTGGTTTCTGGTGAGAGCTGATGATGGTACAAAGTAAATCAAAGTCAAAGCTAATGGCATCCTGTGTGTTAGAAGGGTTTGATTACCAGTGGGGGGTTGATCTGTCATTCTCCCTCCATGATGGCACCCTTTATTCTCTCCAACTGTGCAAATGGCATGACGGATTACACATGAAATGCGTGTTTTGTGCAAAAATGATAGTTTGGGCTAAAGGAAGCTGGTTTAATTCATAAGAAACCAGAACTGGGAGTCCAAAGCCACTTTTGTCTGCAGTGCTAAAGAACTGCAGTGTGGATACAACCCCAAATTAGGACAAATTTGCGCCAGCGTGTTGTGATTTAAATAGTAAAAGAGAGAGAAGCTTACTTCCACTTTGGTCTTAAGTTGGACGGACAACTAAAACTCCACTTTCTATTGGTGTAAGGAAGTTTAACTACACATTTAATCCCTGAGATATTGTCAAATTTAAAAAAAGAAGTATATACACCAGCGCTACCCCACAGGTACAAACATAAAAATCGTACGCTACTTCCTTCTGAAGGTGGTCGCATTCACAAGACTTTCAGAAAACATGACCTCTGAACTTGAGTTAAAGGTCATTGAGATTTAAACTCATCCAAGATTTTAAGTCAATGCACCAATGGTCTCAATTTCAAAATCAAAAAACCTGACCTTGGATTTTCACACATACTAATGTGACCTTGGACCTTGACCTTGAAGTTAAGGTCACCAGGATTCAAACTGTGACTTTTAGTAGCTGCACCAATGCTATTATTTTCAAAATCCTACGTTGCCTAGCTCTCGAGTTATTGCATTCACAAACTTAGGTGTGCATGCCACCCGCCCACCCGTGGTGAAGACGGTACCACATCGCAAAAATCTTTCAGCACGACTCTTTGGGCTTAAATTTTAAGAAATAAACCTTTAAAATTACTGAAACTATTGTGGTAGCTTGTTGTCCAGACTGTCCTGTAATTATAAAACAGAAAGTTTACGGACAAACAATTACCTATTTTTGTGGACCGAGTCCACAAGAAATTTTGTGTCAAAGAGAAAAGAACATAAATTTTATAGCAAAAAGCACAAAAACAGAACTTTTCTGTTATTTAATTACTGTTGTGTAGCATGACTGCCAATGGGGGAGGTCAGCAGAAAAGCTGTAAAATGTATTAAAATACATTTAAAAGTTCAAATATCTAGTCTATATTTATCTATGACCCAAAGCCATCCGGTGGGCTGGATTGGAGTCTGTGCTGGGCGGATCCTGGTCCCCAGGCCTTATGTTTGACACCCGTGCTTTAAAACATTTCCAAGCTTGCTCATTTCCGCTAGTGGTTACAGTTTTTTCTTAAACCCTCAATAATACTTTGTGGAGTCGTACTTTCAAGGGGACAGTTTCGGGAAGTGGACTCGGGAAGAGCCCCGACACTACTTTTTTTTTTCTGGAATCATGTCACAGGGTTGAAACCTCTCACTCCAGAGATTGGATATTATGGCAGAAGGCTGTCGTGTCAATCTAAGGACACAGCGCCACGCCATGACTGAGCTAAGAAGCTACATGCACAGAAACCCACTGTAGACAAACACTTTTTCCTTTTCTTTCTCTGCACACACACAGACACACACACACACACACTTGGCTCAGGACACAATGGGTCCTGTAAAAAGAGGGGCTCTGGTGCCGAATATGTCACTGTGCCCTGAGATGCTATGTTCAGGCACAGCCAACCAGCAGGAAACATTTTCCTTGCCCGTTTCACCTGCCTGCCTTGAAACGCTGTATTCCTGTCAGAGTCACACATTCCTGTCAAATGTTTAAGCCTTCCCTCCTACGTCCCCCACCGTGCTTCTAGCTTCACATTCGATTGACAAAGATGTGGAGGGAGGAAAAAAATAAATAAACAAGTGAATACGAGACTCTGCCCGTGTTTGCTAATGTCATCCACACAGTTACATGAAAATAGCATCACAGAACATCCGCCCCCATCCCCATCTGCCGGCACACTAACAGGGCGAGGCAGAGCTGCGCCTCTAAGGGTGAGGGAGCCACATTTCAGGACCGCAGACAGCGCCAATGCTAGATGCAGTGTGTCGGGGAGATTCAGAACTGGCAGCTGGACAGCTCCCCCCCTCCAGCCTGCCTCCTGGCTGGCCCAGGGCGGAGAAGAGGCCAGCTGGGCTGAAGATGTGTGATCTTCAACCTGCCTGAGGACCAGTGGGAGCTGGGGATGAAACGACATGGAGACGGATCAAAGATAAAGACAAAAACAAACAGAGAAACAAACTGACACATGGAAGGGTAGGTGAGAAGAAAAGAAAAAAATCTTTGAGCAGTATCACATCCTTCCCCCAGAAGGAATGAATGTCCTCTCCTGTGTTTACCCCGCATCTGCACGAGCTGCACTGAAAGAAAGCGATTCACTAAGTTCACTAAGAGTTTTTTTGTGGCGTCATTTCTCCTGCCAAAGATGAGCACTTCTGTTTTAAGTTGCTCTTATGTTAATCTTTCTGTTTAACTGAGCTACAGCAAGGTCACTAACATAAGTTTAGTTCAGTCCAGCAGCTTTAAACTACTATATTTTATTCTATCAGCTTCAAAAATGTCAAAATAAGACCAAGAAAAATGTCTTCTCCTGGGATGACAGTGGCTCAGGAGGTAAAACAGGTAGTCTACTAAGCAGAAGGATGGTGGACAAGTATCCTTGGACAAGATACTTAAACTAGAGTTGGATTCATCAGCACTTAAGTATAGAAAAAAGGGCCTGTATGAATGTGTGTGCGACTCGGTGAATGAGTCTTGCAGTAAAAGGCACTTTGAATGCTCAATTAGACTAGAGCAGTTTCTTCCAGGAAGCTGATTATGAATGTTGTTATTCTCTTGGATGGATTAAAAAATAAAAAAGGGTGAAAAAAAAGAAGCTACATACACTTGGATGGGCCGTCCAAGCAAAGTACTTGTTTGGGAAAGTGCTTTGCTTGTAAATACTTTCCACTCTTTAGAGCAGGCCTCACGTCATAATGACGCAGTGGCCCAAGGGCTCAGAGAAGGTCTTCTTTTAACATGGTAAATGGTCTGTATTTGTATAGTGCTTTACTAGTCCCTAAGGACCCCAAAAGTGCTTTACACATCCAGTCATCCACCCATTCACACACAGGTGATGGCAGCTACATTGTAGCCACAGCCACCCACTGACAGAGGCGAGGCTGCCGGACACTGGCGGCACTGGGCCCTCTGACCACCACCAGTAGGCAACGGGTGAAGTGTCTTGCCCAAGGACACAACAACCGAGACTGTCCGAGGCGGGGCTCGAACCGGCAACCCTCCGATTACAAGGCGAACTCCCAACTCTTGAGCCACGATCGCCCACAACATCCACCCAAAAGACCTATGTTCTATCTAATTTTAGGGTGACATAGAAGAATGATGATAAATATGCCCAGTTAGGAATAGCTTTCAGAACTGGGTGGCTATAGATCATTTCAACATGTGAGGATCATCTCTAATTACATCAATATTACAAGAAAATGTTTTTTCTGCATATCATTCCACACCCTGTATCAATGAGGATACAGAAGACTTGCCCTTTATATGAAATACCAGCACTGACACTAGTCTAAGAAGAGTTCACATGCACACTTCTATACACACACACCAAGTGTCCTTCCTGTGAACCTTGTAGTGACAGTCTAGGGACTGTGGTACAGTGGGACAGTGGCCCAGAGGTTCAACAGTGAGCTTGTTATGCCAAGGTCGCCTTTTTCAGTCTCACACCAGCTGGGAAAATCTATGTGGGGAAATTGAGTGAGAAAGGCTTTCCGCTCCCTTAACATTTTCCGTAGAGGTGTCCTTGAGCAAGATACTGAAGCCCACTTGGCTCCAGGGGAATATTGGAGTGTCCGACAGTAGTAGAAGGCAGTTACAGAGCAGCAACAGTGTCACTATGCGTTATAGGCTGAGTGTGAAAGAGGGCATAGTGGTAACAGAGGACGAGAGCTCAGCCCAACTTCATTTGACAAGTTTTTTTTTCTCTCTCTCTCTTTCCAATAACTCGGTGAGATGAGGACTAGTGAGCGCGAGTGATTTTCTTTGGGAGTAACGAATTGTGAAAGGAGTTCAAATTATTTCAAGGGAACACCAAGTTCAAGGACATCCCGCTGCACCACTGCTGCCTGCCTGCTGCCTGCCTGCGCATCTGCCAAGAAGAAAGGTACGGTGGAAAGTGAGTGTGAAATCAAAGAGCCAAAGTACATCGGCAAAAGAAGAGCTCAAGTTAAAATAATAAGGAAACACTGACAGGGAATCCTTTGGAAATAATGCCAGAACAAAGCAGTGGGATTCAAGGTTGGATAATTTATGTCATATTCTGACACTTTAAAAGAAAAAAACTAATATAGGTGGGAAAATATGCTAGAGGTATTCTTTGATGTGAATTTAATTTCAAAGTGATTCACGATAGCCTCTGTTTCACTGCAGTTTTTAATCCTTTAATAAATATTTATTATACACAGGACAGCTCGCAAGTTTAGGGTTACTTGAAAAGAAACTTGTTTTGGGGAAAAAAGCATCATATTTTTTCATCATATGGCATTTTCTGATTCCCACAACCTTTTTCGGTTGTGGGAATCAGAAAATGCCATATGAGCCTACACAGGTATATTATTTAGAAATCACCACTCCTGTGTTCCAGTAGCACACTGTGTTACCTAATGTAAGTTTGCAATGGCAAAAGAACCGATCAAAGACATTACTTAGACACAGCTGAAAACTGTCGTGCTGATTAAAGAAGCAATGAATTTGGTTATTCATTCTTTGCAGAATCACTAACAAGATACTTGAGGACTGCTTGGCACCATATTATTGAGGATGATGAAGAAAATGTGATCATTTGGGGGTGTTTTGGTGGTGCTGAAGTGGAACATTAGTACAGGATGAAAGGGATCTTGGACAAGAAAGGTTCCATTTTGCAATCTTTGGACTCAAGCCTATTTCCTCCACAAGAGGACAACAAAACAAAGCAAAACTCCAAGCTTTGCTAGAGCTATTTAGAGGCGAGGAAGTCAGCTTTTCCCACTGGCTAATGCTCAAAATGTCAAGTCTTTTGAACTGTAGAGGGAACCTACAACACAATGGACAATTATCCCATCGACTTATTTTCTTCCACTTATCAAATTCAAGGTCTCAGGGGGCTGGAGCCTATTCCAGCTTGGACATTTATTCTATGAAAGTAAAATCTTAAGATGCCTTGATTCTTGATGCACCAATCCAACTTTTTCCAGGTCTTTAAGTATCTGTCAATAGTGAGTGCAGAATCAGTACCAGTATTTAATTAACAAGCTGTATGCATAGATGTGAGAAAAAGGCTGGGAATCACTCCTTCAAGTGTAAAGTAACATCAGGTTTGGCTTGAACAGTGCTTTATACTTTATAACTTTATATGTAGGGATGGGTACCAGTATCCGGTGCCATTATGTAACCAGACCGAAAAGCAGCGCACATTTTGGTGCTTTATTTCGGTGCTTTTTTTACTGAGATGTCATACACTTTGGATTCTAGCCAATCATATTACCTTTGCAAGCGTAGTAGGCGGGCCCAGATACGTACGTTCTTTTAGAGCAGAGCTACAGATTAAAAATGCCCAAGGCGAAACGGTCAAAAGTCTGGCTGTACTTCACAGCAAAAGATACAAACTCAGCAGCTGCAACAAGTGCTTTAAGCTGATACTGTGATACTGTCAAAGGAGGTAACTCCTTGAATCTGATGAAACACCTGGCGACGCATAGCGTTTTTTTAAAAGCCGAGAAATGCACCGAATTTGATAGCTTGCTGCGAGACCTCACACCGAGCACATCTACTGCGGGTGTGGTGCCTGTTATCGACCCGGAGTTAGAAACATGAACCCGAAGAGGAGAGTCCTGGCCCCTAGCCCTGCCAGTGTAGCAGAAATGATGAGGATGATGATGCAGCAGCAGCCGTTCTTCTCTGGGTCAGTAGGGTTAATGTTGTTCGTGTGTAATTTACGTTGAGTAGGCTAACCACGTTATTACATTAATGCATGTAAGGTGAACTAGCAAACACCATCATAGTTACATGCGGCTGTCTTCTTGTTTGATGGCAGATACTCCCTTCACCCTGGACAAAAAGGCTAAAATGACCAAAGAAAAAGTGGAAAACAGTTAAACATGAGAGGTTTTTGGACAAAGATGGTGTTTTTCCCCATTGTTTAAGCACTGCTTCCAACCAAGAGTGATACCATAAATCCCCTATATCTGCAGAAAAGGCTAACATCGATATCTTTTTACAAAAAACAGCTAAACATGAGAGGTTTTTGGACAAAGTTGGTGTTTCTTTCCATTGTTTAAGCACTGCTTCCAGCCAAGAGTGATACCAACCTCAGTTCGACCAGGTCTTACTTTTGATCAGGCGTTCAGTTTTGATGCATCTTGTACAAACCTGCTTAAATCATCTGTGTGTGTGTTTCAGTCTGAAACGTGGAATGGTTTTCATTAATCACTGATCAATAATTATGATTCATTATTCCTTTACCTGGGAAAATTGTCTTTGATTGCATAAAGTCAGTCCACAATCCTGCTGGAAAGCTTCTACAACCTCAACCTGGGGCTAAATGAAGAAATGGATAGGCTCAATACAGCAGGAGCTCAGCGCAATTGGCAGTCCACAAATATAATCACACAGTATATGAGTGGCTTTGGTCTTTGCGATGCATGGCGCTCCCTTCACCCCAACAGTAAGGAATATACTTTCTTTTCACATGTCCATCACTTCTACTCTCACCTGGATTATCTCCTAGTCAGCAGATCACTGCTGAGTGACATCTCAGACACTTAGATTCACCCTATAGCTGTCAGCGATCATGCTCCTGTATCTTTAACACTAATACACAAGAATAATACTACGCCAAGTAAAAACTGGAGATTTAATACATCACTACTCAAAGATGAAGAGTTTATCAAATACTTTAAAAAAGGACTATATTTAAGCTATAATGACATTCCTGGAACATCAGCATCAGGGAAAGATGTGATGAGAGGTAAAACAATTTCTTTCTCATCACATAAGAAGAAAACAAAAATGTTCAGGAACTAGAAAAAAACATCAAATCCTTAGAAAAAGCCTATGTGTCCTACCAAGATCAAGAATTATTGAACAAACTATGCAAAACAAAACTAGAATTAAATGAAATCATTAATAAAAAGACTCAATTGTTAGTACACAGACTTCGCCTCCAAAATTTTGAACACAGTAACAAATCCGAACAATTTCTAGCTAACCAGTTAAAAATCCTTAAAGAAAAAACAACCATATGTGCTGTTGAAGATTTATCTGGAAATACAATATATGACTGTTGAGAATAGATTCCTTAATTTAGATCAGAGTTAAAGAGAATATAGTTGTGATTGCTTGCAACATTATAATATTGTGGTAATGGGTGTAAGGATACAAAATAGAAAATAGGCCTTGGATGGGAACAAAGAACTGAGGTACAGGGCAGAAGGACAATCAACCCCCACCCCCAGGGCATGAAACAAGAGTTACTGAGGGTGAGGGGCAGACAAAGGGCAAACGGACACTACCATAAAAGGAGATGGGGGTCAGGGTGTCAGCACCCTTGGCCACTGTACTAGTGTATTTCCATTGTGGGGGTGTTTACTGTAGGGGGGAGGAGACCAGAGGTTATAACTGTAACTGTTGTGTGGAGTTCTTTAGATCAGCCTTTAGCATAGGACTGCATAGGAATGCAGTGTGCTGATCTCCAGATGCATCTGTAAGAATAATGGGTAATAAAAGGATTGTGTAAAACATGGAAACATCTCAGCGTGATCTCTACCAGGACCAAAAGAATCGCAGAGACCGGTGTTGTCTTGACAATGACCTTAAAAAAATGAACAACATTTTTAGGGATCTTTATGAAGCTTTATATACACCACAAGTAAACCCATTGAAAAACGAAATTGATCAATTTCTCGACAATGTAACTCTTCCAAAATTATTAGACACCCAAGCAATGGCACTGGATTTGCCACTGACGCCAGGTGAACTCCAGGAAGCCCTGATAAGTGTGCCCAATAATAAGGCTCCAGGTCCAGACGGCTTTCCTGCAGAATTTTACGAAGAATTCTGGACGATTCTGGCAAGTTTTCACAGAATGTTGCAGAAACTCAAGGAAAATGGCAGACTACCACCAAATATGAACTCTGCAAATATTAGTCTCTTACTAAAACCAGGCAAAGACCCTGTATTTCCTTCAAGCTATCGTCCAATAGCCCTTATAAATGTAGACCTTAAAATAATCTGCAAAGCTCTCTCAAAAAGATTAGAGAAAATAACCCCCCTCTTAATTCATCCTGACCAAACTGGTTTCATAAAAGGTAGGCACTCATCAACAAATACACGTAGATTACTTAATTTAATAGACTACTCATACAGTAAAAATATTGAAACCATAATATTGTTTCAAGCAAAGGCATTTGACAGAGTTAACTGGAAATTTATATTTGCAACTTTACACAAATTTGGTTTTGGAAACTCTTTCGTAAGCTGGTTAGAAATATTCCCCAACAGCTTGTGTCAGAACAAATGACCAACTATCCCCCAGCTTCTGTCTCCTGAAGGGCACCAGGCAGGGATGCCCACTCTCCCCTTCACTGTTTGCAATTTTTATTGAGCCACTAGCAGCAGCAATTATACAGGCTATAACAATTAAGGGCATAAAATGTAAGAATGTAGAACATAAAATGAGCCTTTATGCGGATGATGTGTTACTTTTTCTCCAAAACTCACAAGCCAATCTCTCTGGGCTAATTGCATCTTTCTCAAAAGTCTCAGATTATTCAATTAACTGAAATCTACAGTTCTTCCAATTAATTGTTCCTTCCATAATTCTTCATCTACCCGACTGCAATCTGGAAATATTAAATATTTAGGTATCAATATCTCTCCTAAGCTTGCAGAATTAACTAAATTAAAACACATCCCACCTTTAAAGACAGTGGAAGGTGATCTGGCTAGATGGAAATCTCTACCCATATCACTCATGGGAAGGGTCGCCGCTATAAAAATGATGGTCTTGCCATGTCATGTCTGCCCCGTCTGTAACAACCGAAAATTAAATCAAATAAATACATAATTAAAAAAAAAAAAAAAAGCTTCTACATCCATACGTAACTACTAAGACTCTGAGGTCAACTCATCTATGCTCCCGGTCCACTGGCCCACTGTGGTAAAGGTAGAGACGAGGATGAAGCTGAGCTATGTTACTGCCAAAAGCTGTGGGTAGTGACCGAAATAACAAAAGAATAACACAGTGGACACAGTCAGCAGAAATGAATTCCCTATTATGGGTTTCAGGCTCTTCCTTAGAAACAGGGTGTAGAGCTCAGCCAGAGGAGCTAGAAGAGGTGATTCAGGCATTTCTCTGAGATGCCTGCCCAGACCAAGGTGAGGTCTTTGGAGCCTGTCTAACCAGGAGGAGACTGCTGGGTCGACCCAGGACATGTCCAAGTTATTACATGCCTCGGCTGGTTTGGGGCCCTTTTCACATGTCCCCCAGAAGAGCTGGAGGAGTTGTCTGCAAAGAGGGAGGTCTTACCCTCCATAATCTGCACTAACCAGACAGTCTGGTAAACCATACTGTATGGAGCGCAAGATTCAACCAGTTGTTAAAAGTCAGTGAAATTGAGTAAGCTACACTAATCAGGGGAGGCAGTTAGACAACAAGAGGCTGAGTGTGCTTTGATGCAAGCAGACAGGGCCTTTTCTGAGGCATTCACATGAATTAGGCTCAAAGTGAGGCTCGTCGTAAACTGGCACACCTGTTCCTTCCGCGCCCCGAGGACTGGCCCTCCCACCGAGCTGAGTACAGTAGCACTTCAGAGGCTTGCCTGGAATCTCTTAGAAATTTATGGACTAAAATGTTCACTGCTGTGCTTCTTAACTAGCACTTGTTTCATTGAGCATTTGCTCTGGTTTACAGTCTGTATTGAATTATACTAAAATGCTAAATTAGGCCTGATTAACAGCTTTCCTGCTGAAGTTTGTGTCTGATTTCAGTGGAAAACATCACAGAGCTATTTCCAGCGTTGCTAAAACAGCCATTTCAAAACATCCAAAGTTGGTATTAGTCTGTCACAATTATTGGTATTCAAAGGAGTTATATACTAATCAGAACTGTATATGACCACATGATGTGATTATTCGAATATGGTCTTTTAGTGAAGATTTACGTTAGATTAGATCAACCAAAAAAATAGCATTTGTGTGTTTGGAAGGTGCATATCTCACCTTATTGCATATTTAATAAAGGAAGTGTTGTCTTTTGTCTTCTGCTGTACTGTGATTTGTAAGTAAGTTCTCCACATCTCAAAGGAATCAAGCTTTAAGGCAACACAGATGAAATTTATAGGAGCTGCAGGGATATTTTTGGTACTTGGTAAATGATGGATGTGTAAAGTGGTTTTACAACAGAAACAGCAAGAATCCTACAACATATCAGTTTCCTAAAGACTGTCGATATAAAAATGTAAACCAATCACGCAATTTTTACTACAGTTGCACCCAAATATTCATTCATGATTCATTCATGGGTAGGCTTTTGTGCTTTTCTTATGTATTAATATGACCTGTAACCCCCATCCCTCTCACTCACAGCAACCATCATGAACTTCTGTTCACTCTGTTGTTGCCTATTATCAGTAGATTTCGCTGTTTTCCCCTAATCCCTTACCTACTGCTTCACAATGAGGAGCACAGAGGGCAGTGCTGCACACTGGGAGAGAAAAAACTGTAAAAGACCTTTTTAACTTTCTTTCTGAGTGATCATTTTATATGTAAATGTAGGCAAAATCATAGCACAACCTTCGCCAGGGGAAGGTTGGATACTTTTTCTAAAGGCCAAAAAAAGAGATTATTTTGTAAATCCTTTAAAAAGATAACTGTGCACCCAGCATCCATATTAGTAGGTACATGTGTACAGTCGAATGCAGCCCTGTCATAAGGTTTACTCTTATTCTTACAGGTAGGTATTCCTATTCATGCTCTACTCAATGAAAAAGAAAAACAACCTCATTTTATTCTTCTTTGTATCATTCTGTGCTCTCAGCTGTTGGAACATTAAAAGGCTGCATTGTTGAAATCTATCAAATTCCCAGAAATCCGGCTCTTCTTAAACTGCACACTGTTTCTGCTTAACAAATAACAAAAAGAAAAAGAAAATGCCTTGGTCACCCTAAAGCAAAAGAGTCCTTGTGATACCACTGAAGATCCAACAGAATGCCACATACATCAACACGAGCACTTGAAAAACAAGAAGAGCTCTCAGAGAGTATGGTCTTGCAGCCTAGGCCATGAGCCTTTTTCACGGTGTCAGAAATACAGACATACAGATCTAAATTTAAAGTTATCTTCCACTGAGTATGATTCACCTCCCTGTCAGATTTTATGAAATACAACCTTGTGGTTTTCGTTTAATCTTGCTAAAAGATTATAAGGGCAAACAAATGTCACCTTAGCGGAGAAAAAAACAATAAATTGTTGCACACTTTCTTTTTTTGAGGCAGAATTTTGTAGAGACCTGCAGCACTGTGCAAAAGCACTTAGTTATTCCTCCTAACTTTATATTTTACTTTCAAACAGCCAGACTTTGTCATTTTTTAAAGTGGTCTTCAGCAATAGTTTTCCAGGCTTTTCAAAGCGTTTCTTTGGACATTGGCTGCTTTTTCATTCATTTTCCATCCAGTCCTAGTACCCAAGCATTTTCAGAGGAATGTTTTTGTGCTTGCTAGTTTGTTAAGACACTTAACACTGAGCTGTGAATCAATCCAGCATAACAAGGCCACCTAAATCAAGGGATGAACCAGACAACAGACAACTTGGCAAAGACCAATTTTAAATTGCATCTTTAGGCACTTTGTTACTATCAGTCCTGTTCCAAAAAACACATACTTTCTTGCTGTTTCTTTGGTGGAATCTGTGAAAAATATAAATTAAAAAATGACAATAGATCGCACTTTTCTGCCAGCAGGATGAATCCCGGACAGCTATTTGTCACAAACCTGGTATATCTCAGCGCGGTGTGCACTGTGCCCTTAAAAAATTTGAGAAAACTGAACAAGTGGAGGATAAAATAAGAAGTAGCACACCTAAAAACCTATCTACAACAGATGAGCACAATTGTAAACTGTCATTAAGTTAATAACAGAAAAAAAATTCCACAAAAACCTGGCATATGACCTGAGAGATGCATCCGCTCGCTATGAACATCTACTGTTCACTGAAGCCTCTTCACAAATAGTCTCAGTAGAGGGGCGGCTGTCAAGAATATATATATATATATATATATATATATATATATATATATATATATATATATATAACTCACAGTGAATTTCCCAAGTGCATGCCTGGGAGTCATCGAAACATAATGTATGCAAATATAAAGTATAAATGGATGAAGCAGAACATGATTAAGTAAATAAAGCCTACAATTTCATAACTTGAGGGAGGATTTGTGTGTTCATATGGAAAAACATGACTTTTCCCCCCTTTTTAAGACCTGTGTTTATCTATGCAGCTCTATGACTTACTGTTCTAATTGTGGCTCTAGTGGTCAGTTCCCAGATGCTGTGCTGTCAGGAATGAATCAGGTGATACAGAAAAAGAACACACTTTCATAGCTGGGAGCAACACAAGATACTGTTAACCTTGTACTGTTGGGCGCTGAGCAAAACTGGGGATTAAAACTGGGGATTAAATATTTTGCTCAAGGGTACATGCAGAAAAAGTTGCTGATGGAGAGGAAAACACTTCTCCGCAACTAGATTTTCCCAGCTAGTCTGGGATTTATTTCATGCATGCAAAATGTGCAGAAAATAGGAATGTGGACAGTGAAAAAGTTTTCACATCAAGGATGAGAGACAATGGCCTCCCGTCATCTCCCCAAAGAGAATTATTTGAATATCAATACGGGATCCCGTCTGTTCGAAATATCCCATTTCAGCCACAATGAGACATGGAATATTTTGGAGGTAACAGAAAGGAAGCGAGAGAAAGACAGTAATAAAGGGAGAAAAACAGGATCGGGGATAGATACACGGACTCAGATGGGTAAATAAGACAAAGGTGGAGAAAAGACTGCGGAGCAGAGGGGAAAAGAGAAAGAGAGATTTAGTTTTGACAGGAGGCAAAGAAAGACTGAGGGAGCATGAAAGCGGCAGCTCATCATTAGCGGCGTCACTCCCTTCCACCTCCCTCTTTGTCATTCACAGACACATCTGCATCCGAGCATCTAAACATTATTGAATAGCCCACGGAGCTGTGAAGCGGAGAAGACAGGTGGAATTGCATTCTAACGCCTCCAATTAAGCCGATCAATAACGGCCTGTTGGAGTCTTGTGGGCAGCATGAGTGGAAGGGAGATGGGAGCCAGGGGGAAACAGAGGCGCGAGGGTCGGGGGCATAATGAGGAATACAGCAAGGGCTGATCCAGGAAGAGACAAAAGAGGGGGGGGGGGGGGTACAAAAGAAAGGGAGAGGATGTGGGAGAGCAAAGAAATTGGATAGAGAGGATTGTTTCAAAGTCAGATGAAGGATAGAAGAAAAAGTGGTGAAGAGTGATGAACAAGAGGGGAAGAAGAGGGAAAGTTTGATTACGGCAGATGGTCAGATTATTATTGTGCTGCAAGAAGAGCTGAGGAGGGCACAGGTGGACAGAAGAGGGGGAGAAAGCAGGGGTAACACGCCACTTGAGCAGAAAGAAAACAACATCTCGCCACTCTCCTCCCCACCCCTGTCGGTGATTTCCCCAGAGAGGAGGCGGAGGAAAGGAGCAGTGGCGGGGAGAGAATTTTGCTTGTGGCTGAAAATGTCTCTTTGTGTCTTACTGCTGTTGTAGTTTAACAGCATCCAAATGAGCAGGGGCGTCATAAATCAAATAAAATTAAAAACAAAAGACTTTTAGGTGTCGTGTGTCTATTAGCTGTTACGAAATCATGCTCTTCTTCACCCCATTAGGTTCCCTCTTTGTTGTTTGGCTTGTGCATCAGCAAATAACACGAGAACAAACGCCAGCAGAGCGAGATGCATCAGGGATAAATGGCATCAAGCGGAGTCACCACTTGTGTGTTTAATCGCTCTTTGTGAGGGTGTGTGTGCACGCGGGCCTCTGTTTGTGAAGTGATAAGCTTGACTCCAAAAACATGCAAAGCACATTTTTATTATAAACACCAGAACTGAATCTGTGCAAGCAAATAAGCCATTTCATGCTCAGCAGGAGCTACAGGTGTTGACCTGAATATGCATGCATTCACATACACTCAGACACACACACACACATCTGTGCACATGAGCACATAAATCAGAACGCCCACAGACATTTCTAAATCCAACTTTTTTTTAATGCCATCTAAGAGCAAATTACCATCATGTTTTTGCATTTCTTGAACCATTACTAGACCACCGGTGCTGCTACGCTGCCCAGGTCCTGTAATTTTACGTCATGAAAATATTATATTGTGTGTTAACGCCTTATTCACTAGATGGTTCAGCATGCACCCTCTGGTGTGTCACTGTTTCATCCTGGCCACAGTTACACCTGCCTCTGCAAGCCACTTTGAGACCCATTTCCACCCCGGCTCCTTCATCTTATGCTGCAACCTCTATTCCAGAGCTCGGTACAATATGTAAAATGAAGCTTATGCAGATGTTCAATAATGAAGATCAGTAATTACTCATCTGCCTGCTTTCCTTGGTGTTTGGCTGCTAATCTATTCTTTGCATTACTACTGCTTTCCCACACTGTCAAACTGCAACATTGTTCTAGTCCAATCATCTTCTTCCCTGTCATCTTTGAGCCAATCAGCCTTGAATCTGAGAGGTTTAAATCTTTGTCATTTTCCACTTCAAACTCGTGTTCATGGAACTCACCTCCTCCCTGTCTCCACCTTATATCAGTCAGAGCTCCATCTTCATCTTCACCAACACAAGCATCAGTTTCTGTTATGGTCAATTCTTCCAAATAATCTTTCCTTATTGAATTATAAGTCAAATAAGATTGCAATAATTTTAATCCTATGAACCCATATTTCACCCACAAAAGAAAAAACATATAAAATTGCTCTATGTTTTAAAATTTATGGAAGCAAGATGCCTTGAAAAAAGTTGAGGAAGGAATGCAACAAAAGGCTGGAGAAGTAAGAGGTGCTAAAAGAAACAGCTGAAGGAGCATAGTTGGCAGCAGGTCTGTAACATGACATCAAAAGAGCATCTTAGAGAGGCAGAGGTTCACCAATCTGCAAAAAAAGACTGTCTACAGATTTTGGAACAATTTCAGAAAAATGTTCCTCAATATCAGCAAACGAGCCTGAGAATGTGGAGAAATCTTTCTACGCAAGGGGCAAATGTCAGTGTTGGATGACTGTGGTCTTTAGGCCATCAGGTGGCACTGCATTAAAAATGGAGATCATTCCTGTCATGTAAAAGTTTCAATAGGCTCAGGCAGGGAAAAAGTCATTTGTGAACATGATCCAGAACTGACCCAGGACTGCTGAGCACCTAAAATCCTCTATCAGACAAGTATAGTCCAACTGTGTTCTCCCAGAAGTCCTCAGTTTCCAGCCATCTATGGCACTGCTGTTAAAAGAAGATGTTACACAGTGGTAAACATGGCCCTGTGTCAATGTTTTTGAGACATAATGCTGCCATCCAATTCAAAAGGAGTTCCACGTACAATCTATTTAGGTCTCTGGAATACATGTCTGCAAACATGTTGCTTAGCTTTGGCAACTGCTTTGCCGGATCTTGAGTTAAGATCAAAAAAGTAACAGCCAGGTTACAGGCATTAGAAAATAACAGCTTCACATTTTTATTGGTGGTTGTTCTCAGCTTCATTCTAAACTTCAAGTTATGCATATCACATAGGCAGCCTGTCAAATTAATTCCTCTTAGTGGCAACACTTGTGATGTATTTATGTCACCCGCAGCCTTGACAAATAAATTCTCCCCCAAGGTCCTCTTCAGCTGAGACAGAAGCTTCGCCGGCATTCTTGCAACAGAACATGACTTTGAATTTTGTCACCCAAGAAATAAATTCTTTTTGAAGGTCTATATTGAGCGTGAATGAATCATTTCTTCAAATATGTCTGCTGATTGAAAACGAGCACAATTACTTTATATGCAATTCAGTGACAAATAATGTAAGTCCAAAAGAGAGTTTAACCCCAATCCCATGTTTGTTGCAGTATGGAGTAAAACGTTATTAGTGTCTGAAAAATCACATTAGTTTTTGTTTTAAAATTCAGCGTCTGCATTCGACTGTGACACTCTTTCTTCTAAATCAGCTTTTCCATTAGCTGGAGTGAGGCACTCTAAAGTCTCCGTTTATAACAAAACGAAAGTTTTAAAAGGTTGTCTGCCGTGTTGCTTCCAGCCTGGCCCAGCCATGACGTGGTACTCTGGGATCTGCTATCTGATTGGCCGTTTGCCAGCGGCACACAGGACGGGGAGGTGTGGGGTGCACGGAGCGTGCTGCTTTGCAGCAGCGAGAGCGTTCCAGATGGCTGTGATTTATGAACCTCTCCGAATGGTGGGACTAATGAACACTACTCGACATGTGTTTGGGATGGAGGGACCGTGTTCGGCCATCACTCTGTCTTCGAGGAGAGGGTCTTGAACATTGCTTCATAACTACTAATAGGTGCTGAATGCACTGCAGATACAGGCATGCAACCCATCTGTTACATATGAAACCAAAACAAACAGTGATGAAACAGTGCTTCATGTGCAAACATAAGGATAACAAATTACTTCAATTTTCATAATTAATTAGATGAATGTAATGAAATATTAGGTCAGAATGGAAGGTCTACCACTCCCCATTGTTTGCACCTGGGCTACATTTCTGTTGATGTTAATTGAACACTATAAGCCATTCTGTATAATCCACAAACGGTCTACACTGTCACTTCATGTAATGCCAGAATCCCCCCTCTATGATCTGACAATCTCTAATCCAGCAGTAATTATTTTTGTCAACCACTTACATGATTACTGAGCTATTTTTACAGTCACAGGGATGATTCCAGGTGCTTTTATAATAGCAGATAAGTGTAATCCCATTCCATGGATGTGTTGCTCCTCCACCCTGGCACCGTGCTATCCAGTGCTATGCTCCAGGTGAGCATTAGCGAAAAGGTAAAAGTGATAATGCACGGTGTATTCAAAAATGGCAACTTTTAAGGAATTAAGAAAATCGGCCCCGTTTATAACAAGGTGTTGTTTTTCTTCTTAACATTTTTTTTTATATAAATATGAACTGGGTTTTGAAATGGAGTCAAATGTTTTCTTGGTTTATGGAGGCCCACGTAATCCTCGAACCAAAGCATACCATGCACGTTATAAGAGATTAGAGAACCCCTGTTTCTTTCATAGTCCAAGTTAAGAGCTAAACGCCTGGCAGTGAAATTCGGAAGAAAATAACGAAAAAGTTCAAGCTTATACATGCGCATACATACAGTGATCTGTTCCTGATTTCTAATTTTACTTTGACGTGTCAGATCATTAAGAAATAGTAAAACAAAATTGATATTTTAAATCGTTTATTAAGAAAAAAGGGTATTGCATGTGACTATTAGCTAGTTTGGAAAGCTCAGTTTTATTTCACTAGCCACACCCACATTACTTTGGGGAAACTTTACTTTTTTACATACATGGTAACTTCACTGGTCATAACAGCTTACCCCATGCCAATAAGCAAAGATCAGGCTACGTGACAGACAGTGATATAATTGCATCTGACCGATCAGCCCATAGCTTTTAAAACTTCTGTATTCCTGCATAATTTGGCAAATTTAGTCCCCCTTACCCAGGATTTCTAGAAATGAGTGAAAGTGGAATGGAAGTTAGTGGGACCATATCTGATGATATGCCCTGTTCACCTAAAACTAGCGCAAGTGACAGCAAGCCATTTCTAAACATATACCAGAGGCATGTAGTAAGCCATATTCAGGGTACATTTAGAGATAGCACAATATATCATAAATATATTTATATTTTTATGTTTACCCTAAACCAGATTTGATAACTTCATTGACCTTGATTTGCAACATAAAAATTCAACATTTTCAAAAAGTCACATAAGTAAAAAAAAAACGCCTGTAATATCCTTGAAGACCACTCGAGCATATCATGATGGATCCTCATATAAATCATAACCAAAGTTTCAAATAATGTAGTCAGGGTATGGACACATATTCCTTATGAGAGTAATGCTTGGAGTTCAAACTGCTTTGCTTCAGGTTTTCTATTCTCGGCTCCATATGACGTCAGTAGTGCTAACACAGATCCAAATAACCATCTATACTCACATTCATTCCTACAACCAAAACAGAGCCACCGTAGATACTGTAGTAAATATAACTATTAACTAAATATAACTCTGGATGAATACCTATAGTCCCTTAATCTTTTACTCACACTTTCATAGCTGTAAATATATTAGCTTTGCAGCTGTTTATACCCTTTACTTGCCTGCTATTTATAATCTGCCTCAAAAAAGGAATTTCAAAAATCCAACAGTTTACTTTTTGAGTGCTTGGACATCAACATTGCTTCAAAGCACACTTGAAAAGCCTTTTACAAAGTCCATCAGTGAGGAATAACAAGCATCGCCAGACCTCCAACACAAACACTATGTATTATTTCAGGTATTGCATATTTACTCTCCAGCAAAGTGCACTCATCAATAGAAGTTGCTCTGTTATTTACTTACTGCTAAGGACTGTGGAAAGCATATACTTTGATTTTTTTTTCTTGCAGTGCTGTGCCGGATGATATGTCTTGGTGAATGGAAACAGACTTTCAAAGCACAGCAGGAGATGGGAGGCTGCCACGTATGGGTTTTTTTTAAAACAGTATATGCTTTCTCAATCAGCTCCTAGGGGAGGTTGATCCTTTCAAAGGCGCACAGGCAACACAAGCTATGGCTATATGTTGGCATGGTCCTTGTTTAGATTCTACACATATCTTTTACACATGTGCAATTACAAAAAATTTTGCCTCTAAGCGAGATTTGAAATATATTTAATAAAGATGTTTTCATATGCAATGAAAAAACATGCCAGGAGTTGAGTTTGACAGAGTGAAAAATCTCTTCTGCTCCCATAGGTGTCAATCTTCTGCGTTTTTTTTTTCCAAGCCATGCTGTTCTAGGGTGGGATTGTAAACAGACTGCCTCAAATGTCTGAGGAAAAGATTTAATTCTGTTTTTTGAGTCGTCAGATTCAAATTTATTGCATCACTAGTCCTTATTTTTTCTTGTCTTCTAAGACAGTTGCAGATTAAATGCAAATGGATCATGCAAATGGATCAGCAGCCAAGCAGCTGAGAGGTTACAAGGTAGAAGAAATTTTGCTGCTGGTCTGATGAGGTTTATATGCACGTTTCAGACTTTTGTATAGATTACACAGAAATGTGATTTTAATGCAAACTATTTTCTGGTGGGGACCAGCTGAATGGAGACTTGATGATGAAAGCAAAGAAACAACCAGAATTGGGATGTCTGTTAGACTGTGTCTGCACACACGCAAACACCATGAGACCAGTTAATCAGGAAACGATAAAACTGCTAATTTTCCTTTGGACAGCAATGCTGGCTAGCAAGTGCTTTTCCCATCCGTCACTGTCAAAGTTTACTCTATACTCTAAGCAATCTATCAGACTTTCAGTAAGTAAAGTCTTTCTATTAAATATGAAAGCATTTTGCTAATTGCCAAATAAACTCCACCAATAGCCTTTATGCTACTCTTTTATGCATCCAATTGTGAAATTGAGGAATGATTGTGAGTGCTCCATTTAGGCTACTCTAGCCTGCCTACCGTTGTTGATGTCTCTGCAACCCACCTCGACCCCCTTTCTTGCTGTGTCTGACTTAATCAGAGCCATGTTTATTGTCACTGTTGTGAATCTGCAGATAGAAATATCACCTTTTGTTGGAAGTGTCTCTCACTATAGTAACATTACACGGCCCTTTGACTTCAAAGCAACACATCAAAAAGTTTAATATGTGCCAAGTGTGAAACTTGTTTAGACTTGCATTATTAAAGGCCCTCTTTCTTTTCTTTCTTTCCAAGGCATAAATCATTTAAGGTGCACTACTGACTTCAATTGTTTAGTTACAATATGCTGATGTATTCCTTTCCTATAAATAAATTGTCCATTTTGCTCTAATAAGGATTATTATGGCAGCCACTTAACAAGTGCCCTCTGTATTCGCTCTTCTCAACAGCAGTGAAGTAGCTCCCTTATTTGCATAGAGATGCTACAATGGTGATATGCTCTGTTAATCACCAGACGCCGTCTCCAGCGGCAGTCGTCTGAGTCAGATAGAGAAAGGAAGTTTTAAAGTCAAGTGGGAGGAAACAGAACTGCAAGGGAGTAATCATGTGGATATTACTGTGCAAAAGACCTTCTACAAAGGCAGTTGAGAGTTAGAGAGGTGTAATTTTCCAACAGCAATGAGGACGACCAGATAACACCTTAAATCTGCCAAAAGTTAAAACTGCAATAAAAAGGACAATCTTCTGGTCTAAATCGTAGGAAGACTTTTGAATCTTTATTCTCCAACATCACACACAAAAAAAGTGTACAGTATTTTTTCTGCTATATGTGAAGAGCTCTTCATCAAGAAATTTCCAGGCCATCGATGACTTCTGCTGGTGGCTGATCTCATCTGCTTTTATATAGATACCCTCTTGTATTGATTGGATGGGCAGAAATTAAACTGGAAAACATGGAGATGAGATGCACATGCACTAATGAGTGAAGAGAGAGTGTTTAGAAGATGGAATGAGTACTTTAAGAAGCTGATGAATGAAGAAAATTAGAAAGATGAAGAAGGATGGAGGACAGTTAGTGAATCAGAAAGTGCAGAAGATTAGTAAGGAAGAAATGGGTAAGAAGAGAGGTGACAGTCAGTGAGCAGCAGTATAGCTTTGAGAGTCTTGATGGAGAAGAATAGAGAAAGGCCAGAATGAGTTGTCTTTGTTAATCTAGAGAAAACACATGAAGCAGGTGGAAGGAGAGGTGGAGGTATGCTCTGGAGGGAACATGAATGAATGTCACTATAAACAAAACAGAATACATGTTTGTGAATGAGAGGGAGACAGGTGGGAAGGTGTGAGGAGCGGAGGTAGTGAAGGTAGATGGGATTAACAACAATTCAAAGAAATGCACAGCAGACAAAAAAGGTAGTGAGACCTGCTTTGATGGGTTTGGGGGCTGTGGCAGTGACAAAAGTACAGGCCAAAGTGGAGGAGGCAGAGCTGAAGATGTTAGGATTTTCAATGGGAGTCACCAGGATGGACAAGATTAGAAATGAGTCCATCAGAGGGACAGCTCAGGTTGAGCGATTTGGAGACAAAGTTAGAGAGACAAGGCAGAGGTGGTTTGGACATGTGCAGAGGAGGGATAGTGGATATATTGGACAAAGGATGCTGAAGATAAAGCTGACAGGAAGGAGGAAAACAGGAGTCTCGGAGGAGGTTCATGGATGTAGAGAAGGAGAACATGCTGAGGGTTGTTGTGACAGAGGAGGATGCTAGGGGTAGGGTGAGATGGAGCAGCTAAAAGAAGAGAAAAAAAGAAGACTTTAAAATACAAAGTCTAATGAAATTATTTTTCCTATTCTTGAAGAAAATGTTTGAAATACCAAATCATTCACAAGCTGTAAAGAAACATATTTGCTCATGAATGGATCTGGCTGCTGTTTGATGCAACAGGATGCCATTTTAAGAACAGGCCACAGAGAAATAATGAAAAATAACCTATTCAATTAATTCAGTTTTTTTAATGTTGATTAATAAGCAGTTTACCTTTTAAATAAACAAATAAACCAAATTTGATGAAAAACAGAGGAAAAGCTTGCAGTTAAACTAATTCTTTATTATTTGGCCAGAAACATCCATTAACAGCCTTTTGATTTCAAAGGTGAAGAAAAAATATGCGTGGTATGTGCTTCAGGGGCTGGAAACAGAGAGGCTGAAAAGTCTGGCTCCAAGTTTGTCTGCTCGGGTACGTTATTTACAAGAACAACATAGTTGATGTAAGCACAAGGCAACACTCAGACAAAAGGTTTGGCTGGCTCAGACCCAATTACGCACAACCGTGACAGCAAGAATTGAGAGATACACCAAACATATACGAGCACAGACGCAATTTGCCGTGCAGCACGTGCATTACATACACACATGTATGCTGAATTTATCTGTGAAGAGGAAAAATCTGAACGAGGCTGATGCCAACATGCAAACAGGCATCATCTCTTCCTTTCGCATGCAAACAAACTCACACAAAGCAACAAGAAGAGCTGAGACAGGTAGAACCCACACCACAGTGAGACTTACTGAATATTTCATTATGTTTTTACTGGCCTGTCAGGAGCGTTGGTGATGTGCAGTGTGTGTGTGTGCGCACGTATGTGTTCATACAGTATCTGTGTCTCCATATGTGCAGATCTGAACTGTATACATCTGCACTGCCTCTTCTTGTTTTTATATTTTTGTGTTTTTGTGTTCACAAGTGTTTATGTGGGTGTTTGGCTGGGCCTGACAGCCTGTGGTTCTGATGGGCTGTCAAGGCAATGCTCAGAGGAGAGCCTGTGACCAGCTGCAATCAATTCATCAGGGCTCGATGATGCGCCAGAGAACAGGCGGGTCACATGATGATTTTAGCAGGGTGGTGAGTTTACTTCTAGTAAAGAGAAAAAATATATTTCAAAGAAGCTGAATAACAAGTAAACAGTTGTGTTTGAGAGCTGAAAGATGCAAAAACATTCAACAAAACCAAATATTTGTTAAATTTTGACACTCTCCTTACATAGATATTTGATCAATTTTTAATATAAAATTATTGATCAGTGTCTGTTTTAAATTAGCAACTTTTGTTTGAAAGCATCGCTTTTCAAACATTCTGTAGTAAAACACATTTACATCTGCAAAAAACTACAATCAATATTTCATATTCTATTGAAAGGGTGGAAAATGAACGTGTCAGGTTTTTCCCCAGCAATCGCTATAGTAGCTATTGATTAGTATTCAGCCCTAATATGGGCAAAAAGTGTTACCCCTTTAAATCGAAACAAACAATAGAACAATACACACACACACACACACACAAAAAGAAACATATCTGCCTCACAAACGACTTTTGGACTTTAGAATTTTGGCCAATTTAACTTCTAATTTAATCATTGTTGCGGGTTTTTCAGAGCAGAGCAATTAGCCTCAAAGTGCTTCGAAAACAATTGCTGGTCATTATTTTCTCTTGCAATATCTTATTACTGAAAGAAAACAATGTTCTCCTGTTATGACTGAATTACTAATAATGGGTCTTCAATTCAAAAAGATAGAAAGACTGTAGGGAGAAAGAGATGTGTGCTTTTCTCCCAGCCTCATTCGGCTCTAATATATGCTGGAAAAGTCAGGTAGACACTGGCAAGCTTGTTAGAAGCCTAGCAAACCAAGAGCTGTAGGGGTGCCGAGGTCAGTTTCTTTTCCCTGTGTCTCTCCTCATCCTTGCACCCACTCTCTCTCTGGTGCTTTTTCTTCACTCCCCCCCGAAGTCCACCCCAAACCTGAACTCCCTCACCTCCTCCCCCAGTCTCAATCCTCTCTGTTTGTTTATCTGTCTGCTTGTTACCCTCTCACTCCATCCTCTCCTCATGTCCCTCGCTTATTTCCCCCACCCCCCACCTCCTCTTCCACCATCTCCCTCAGTAACAGGTGAGTTCCCAGAACTAATTACAGGAGACTATCCCAGGGTGCAGCGGGGGCCGGCTCATTTGCAGGCGGAGGGAGCGCGAGAAGGCTGTCTAATAACATTTTCTACCGCCTGATTAAAAACAGCCCATAAATCACTTGTTCACATAGGTCTATGTGCACGCACGAGCATTTGTACACACACGTGCAAACCCAACACACACACACACTCGCACACATTCTCAGATAGAGCCATCAGACTTGCGCCTTTAACACACACCAAAGCACTGTACGACCAAATTTGAGTGCCTGAAGGACGCACACATACCCACACACAGTCACTGTCTTGCTGCCACATAAAGCCAGCATTAATTAGGATGTTTATACTTACATATAATGTTATATTGCAGTTATAGATTTTATATAGTTTACAGAATGCCTGCAGTTTTCTTCGCATTATGATTTGCATGATGAGAATGATAACGACCCCCAGCAGGAATTTAAACAACGGAAACGATCGACGTCAAGACGACGCAACTGCAAAGTGATCGCAGCGGATGAGCGGGGAACTCATTAACACGTCTCATCTCGTCGACCCTCACACCCTCCCCATTGATCTTCCACACCAGCCGCGTTTGCTGTTTACATCTTCCTTACATGACTGAACAAGGAAATGAACATGGGATGGACCGTATTGTGTCACCAAGTGGATGACAGGTGGACACATTAATAAATCTGCAAACACACCTCCTCTCCTTCGCTATAATGAAGTAGCGGTAAGACGCCACAGGGGGTCTGTGTCACTGAGGTCGTCTTCTGGGTCATTCTGTAGGTTTCTTTTTTTCAATGGATCAATAAATCTTCAGGCCTGTTAAACTGCAATTTCCGTAAGCCTGATTGGACTGCTTTAAAACTGCTTGTTTGACCAATAGCCTTGACGCTAAAGATAATCAATAGATCATGTAACAGCAAATACAGATCTAAGGAATTGCCAGCTCGGAGACCCTTCAGACTATGCAAACCTTCACCGGAGTACAACTGCAGGGTTTAGCTTTTTTTTCCGGCAGATGTATTGTAGATATTATGAATATAGAACCTGGAACTACTTAATGTTCTGCATTAATTTCCCTAAAAACTTGTTTAGTCAGATACAAAACTTTTGGCACATTGCCTAGCCCAATAACTTACTAATTGTTCATGCTTCAAGGTCTTTCTGTATCACTTCACAGAGGAAGAAGACCAACATGCAGAACCAGGAGGCAAACAAAAAATTCGTAAATTCAACCTTTAACACAGACACGCGCTCAAGCATGAAAAAGCAGTCAGTGAAAGCGAGCAAAGCCCTTTAGGGGCAATAAAAAGAAAAAGCAATATCCGAGATCATACAAAAAACATGCCTAGGGAGGTCAATGGGAATCATGTGGAGTACTAGGAACACTTGAAATGATTGGAATGCTTGATGGCAAGTGTTGCAGGAGTGATTAGCTGGTTAGGAACCCCTGTAGCAGGTGAAATGCAGGTGATATTTCTGAGGGTTGGGCAAAGGGGGCTTCACAGGAGCGAAAACTGAATCTAAATTTAACAATCCAAAACCACGACACCTTCTTAGCAGTGAGAACTTCAAACTTCAAAGAGAACATGAAAGTCATCGGTGGCTGAATAGATTAGAAATGAAATACAAATAATTTTTAAAAACCTCTTTTTCCAAAATGTGTTATGCTACATCCTGACATAAATGAAACCTGTGGAGTTTTAAATCACTAGTAATGTTATGAGTGCTTGTGTTTTAACCGAGACAATGATACCTAAATGATACGCGCACAGCATCATGGCGAATAATAGTAAGACTGTCATACAAAAGGAGGTTACTGAGCTTTCTCTGTCACATAGGTGGCTGTCTTTTAACCTGACGAAATCACCATGGTAACTTGGTGATTACATTGGTAATTACATTACGCGGTCAGGAGCAGATTATATGTGTTCTGAGTGTTGGTTTAAAATCATCCAGAAGTGCCATGTTTTCACTGATTCTTCTATGTACAGTATGCTTCCAGTGCAATATGTCACCACCATCAACCCCACCGGATGGAGACCAGCTGTAAAATTCTGCATTTATTCAATTAGAGATGCAGAAACTGCATATATAAAAAATATATAAAAGAATGCAAATTAGAAAAATGATCAGTTACATATTCAGCTGTGCGTGAAAGCAAAGCTGTCGATTTACCGGTAGATCTACATTCATACCCTTACCTACGGCTAGACTTATAGTCAAGGCCGCCTAAACCAAGGCCAAGACAATACCAAGACCAAGTCGAGACTAGACCAATACCAAGACCAAGACCGAGACAAAGTCGAGACGAGATGAGACCAAGACCGAGACCAAGACCAAGTCGAGACGAGACCAAGACCGAGACCGAGACAAAGTCAAGAGGAGACGAGACCAAGACCGAGACCGAGACAAAGTCGAGACGAGACCGAGACCGAGACGAGACCAAGACCAAGTCGAGACGAGACCAAGACCGAGACAAAGTCGAGACGAGATGAGACCAAGACCGAGACCAAGACCAAGTCGAGACGAGACCAAGACCGAGACAAAGTCGAGACGAGACCAAGACCGAGACCAAGACCAAGTCGAGACGAAACCAAGACCAAGACCAAGACCAAGACAAGACCAAGACCAAGTCAAGACGAGACCAAGACCAAGTCGAGACGAGACCAAGACATAGACAAGACCAAGACCAAGTCGAGACGAGACCAAGACCAAGACCAAGTCGAGACAAGACCAAGACCAAGACAAAGACCAAGACCAAGTCGAGACGAGACCAAGACCGAGACCAAGACCAAGTCGAGACGAGACCAAGACCGAGACCGAGACCAAGACCAAGTCGAGACGAGACCAAGACCGAGACCAAGACCGAGACAAAAAAGTCTTTAAACTGCAGCCAGATGCTGCTTTGTTTACGGGTGTCAGGCATATTTATATGTTTTTGCGATGCACTCGCACAGCCCTCCTCACCGCTGTCTACTGTCTCCCTCACTTACTAAGAGGACAGACGCATGCTCCACTTGACTGTCGTGTCTCTCACCCTCTCTGTTTTTCACATAATGATATTATCCTATATCCTCGCATGTGATTGGCCACAATATGGACGGATTGGAGCATAGATGAGCCACTGTGTGAAAGCTGAGCAGCGAAAGGAAATTAAGTGAGGAGCCGGCTCTCGCTCAATGGGAGTCAACTCTCTAAGCACGGCTCTTAGAGCTGATGCTTTTGCACATGACACATTATCAAACGTTACGTTGTGTGTCATGGATACTGTTAACTCCAGAGGTGAAGCCATGCATACTAGCCCTAAAGGGTAGTATGCATGTGGGATGGGGGGATTTTGAATTTTGTTCAAAAAAGAATGACTTCATATAGGAAAAAAAAAAAAAAAAAAAAAAAATATATATATATATATATATATATATATATATATCACATATGCAGGACACCTTAAACTAGTTTTTTAATTAAGCAGCAAGGCGGAACAAAATCAGGGCTTTATCAAGGCACGAGGACTAAACCCCAATTCAACCAGACCAAGAACTGATCCAGAACTAAAACAGGACTACAACAGTTCAAAATCAGGACTACTTAGGACTTAACCAAGAGAGAACCAAAATCAAAACTAGATGATAGAAGCACTAAAAATCATCATAGACCAGCACTACACTTATTTTTTAATTCAACCAAAGTACACTATTTAGATTGAGAAATGTTTATGTAATTATTTAGCCTTGTTGTGCAAACAAGCCTGCATAACCTAATAAACATAGAACTTGAAAAGTAACAAATGGTATCTAAAAAGATACACTAGGTACTAGATACACGTTCTGATGAGTTTTGACAAACAACCATTTGACTAACATCTGTCTCACCTGCTCTTGTTCCCTCTCTGTTCTGTCCTCATTCTCCTCTCTCTCCCGCTTTGTGCTGACAATCAAGCCAAACACTAACATCATCAAATATACACTTGAAACCAGATATTTACAAACTCTTCAGATAAAAACACTTTTTTAATTGTAACATCAAATCAGACTAAATGTTTATTTTTTTAGATTGATAAATATAAAAACATATTTGTTAAATTTAAGAGTAAAGAGAGAAATTGTATCTATTTCTTAATTGCAAATGGCACCCAAATTGCAATTAAAATTGAGCCACACTTACACAATTCTTTTCCTGGTGTTTTGGTTGACATCTCTTGATTTTCCCATTTCAAAGAAACAGGCTCTGTGTTTTACCTTATATGCATCCACAGGTGTGCCACCAATTTACTCACATGGACTCTACTAACCTATCAGAAGCTTCTTAAGCTCAGAATGGAATCGTCTGGAGTTTTCTTAATAATTAACAATAAACCTAGTGTATATGTACTCCTAAATTTAATGAAAGTGATAAAAAAATAGACATCTCTCTCTCTCTCTCTCTTTATTCTGACATTTAACTAATTCAAAAGATATTTCAATATTTATTTATCTAAAACAAAACAAGTTTACTCTAAATTCATGTTTAACAGTAAAATGTTTTTTCCCTAAAGTGTATGTAAATATCTGGTTTTAGCTGTGAATATACTGCTGTGTATTGAATTTCCTCTTGTTTTGCATAGAAATATACTGAACAACATAAAAAGCATAATATATAAAATAACATCTACCTGAGTTTTTTCTTTGAAAGAAGCCCCTTATGCCCATTGTTGTGTTCATCAGTACATAACTGAAACTGATTTAAAGTGCTTTGTTTAGCCGTGGAGGGTAACAACTGAAAATATGAAATAAACACACATGTAAGCTAAGACTCTCTAAAGAAACAGCATTGTTGTTGTTCGGCTTTTCATTTCGCCACTTGTTGATTCGAAGAGCAAGTAACGTAATATGGGTCAAGTGATCAGTTTGATATCAATCTTTTGTGATACACCGTCATATTTACATTATTTGTACAGTACGAATGATTTGCTTTGGTACCTGGTCAAACTTCAGCTCTCCTCTGTCTGCCTGGATGCACAAACTCACAGGCAGCAGCTTCTCCCCCCTCGCTCACGTGCGTAAGTGCTATGCTCAGTCGCCTAGTGCCTGAGCTCGGATCATACCAAAATTAGGGGGAATTTACGAATGTGTGCTATGTGCTTCGAATATTGTGTGTAGTTTTTGTTTTATACAGTTGTCAGTCAGGCCCCTAACTATGAAACAAAATACACTCTAAAAGACCCCGGGCTTCTGAAAAAATGACCTGGGCTTAAGCCACCCCCCGCTCCGCCGATGGTTGACTCCAAATCTCCCGACCACTCTGTCAATCTGAGAAAGCAAGACCAATACAGCGAGACCAAGACAAGACCGAGGGATCCAAGACCAAGACAAGACCAAGACCAAAGTCCGTCGAGACCAAGACAAGACCAAGACCACGTAAAAGTGGTCTCGAGACATCCAACTCTACCTACGGCCATGAGGTCTGTGTAGTGACCAAAGGAATGGGATTGCATATACAAATGACAGAAATGATCTTCTTTTGGTGAAAAGAACGAGAAGCTAGATCATTTGGGAGAGGCTCAGAGTAGAGCTGCTACTCCTTCAAATTGAGAGGAACCAGTTGAGGTGGTTTTGTCATCTAACCGGGTCATCTCCAATGCGCCTCCAGGGTTAGGTGTTTCAGAAACTCTCACCGGGAGGAGCCCCCAAGGCAGACCCAGGACACGCCAGAGAGATTACAGCTTTCATCTTTCCTTGTGTCTGCCTGGAAGAGCTGGGAAAGGTGGTTTAGACTACTGCCGTTGTGACCTGGGCCCAGATGAATGGAAGCAAATTGTTTTGATCACATATTCATGACGCTTAACATCCTATATGAAGAAGCGGTGTTGCATTCAATTTTTTATGCTCTTTATAGATCTTTATCTGATAATGTCTCTAGTTATTGATGCCGTGCAGAAGAGTCCAAGTCAAAGAATGCTTCAAATGCCACTTTTTATGTGAGTGCACATAGAGCCTGAAGCAGAAAGATTTAACAAAGAAAGCTTTCAGTCTCTGTTGTGATACTTGTTATCTCTGACTTGGGTTCTAGGTTGTGTCCATCCAGCTAATGCAGAGAAACCCCAACTATTTTGAACTGGCTTTGCAGTACACCCCTCTAGGTATGTTGAGATTTGCATTTTCAATTTAACTTCTTGTCATCAAAGCACATGTGAGTTGCGGATGGCTGATCAGAAAAAAAAACAAGCAATTAAAGCCTTGTTTCCCTCAGTGTTATGTCAGTTTACACTAAATAATCGACCCTGTCCTCCAAGATTGATATCAGTGGTGGTTAAAACCCTGCTGCCGCTTATCAGAGCCAGGATCATGCTACCAGGAGGGTCATTATGCTAAACGCCATCTTAGTACACACTACTGCAGATCCATTACGCACATATGCACATGGTGTCACAACCCTGATCCCTCTAACCGGCCCCCACTGAGGTTCATATGCCATGGTGCTGTCGCTTCTGGCAGCTCCCAGCACAATAACCCAGTCAGCAGCTTACCAGCGATAGCATCACTGGCACTACCCTGCAAACAATGGCCACTTTTTCTGCCTCGCACACTGACGCAGGGCTATTTTTCATGACTCCCACTAGTTTAAAATGGGTGAACATGTGGAGTTTGTGGTCAAAGCGCATGAGCTGTTGTCAGATAAAGGCAGAAAATACTTTTTTTTTTTCCCCAAAGAAACTCTTCTAACACTTTTGCAAGCCTGTCATACACTTTCAGTTTGATGGACTTCCTCGGTGAGCCCAGCGGAGTAAAGCCGAGTTTGATTCGAGCATCGGGAGGTGAAGGTTCGATATCACGGCGTGCAGGCTTGCTTCTTCGACAAACAGCAGCGGGGAAAATAGCGTTACAAGATAGGTGTCAAGAGTGAGGCGAGAGTGAAATCTGGAGCGACTTTACAGTACAGCTCCCGCAGAGGTGGGATCAGCTGATTTCTCCCGCTGCTCACATGTCAAGCTGTTTTCGTGAAAGTTCACGCTGAGCCGCGGCTCGCACCACCCGTTTCACACAGACGTACACCCAACGCATGCTGTCAGATAATCAGCATACCGAATCGCACGACAAGTCGCCGGATTGTAAAATGTAATGAATTCTTAGTTTGTGCCGCAGAGATCAGTGTATTGAGAAATTTACATTTCACATTGAACTCAGCGGTGAGCGTTACACCCTTGAACTCGCTCGGTGTTCATTTTCAGCTTTTCTTCCTTGCAGCTTTATACAATTTCTCCCAGAAAACCGCAGGAGCTCTGCAGCTCTGTGTGGCCAGAAAGACGCCGCAGATGGCTGAACATGTTGAGTACGGGTACAGTGAGTGTATCTGCCTCCCTGTCAGCCACTGATGGACTATCGGGCTGTCTCATGATCACTTACTGAAGTAGGAATCCCGCCAAGTGATTATGATTAGACTATAATCGCAGGCTAGCTGGGAGGTCCTGATTTTGATTCAATGTCTGAACTTTTCTCCTCCACTCATCTGATTTTCTCGTCATTGCAGGGATGGATGAAGGTTAAATTAAAACTATTTTTTTTGCAATTATCTCAAGATTTCAAGCCGAGGGCTGGCCATCACACCGCACTAAGGGATTCCAAGAAATTTCAAATATGCGTGTGTGAGAAAGAGAGGGAGAGACTCTTACTGCATGCCTGCGTGCATGTTGTTTTGCATATAGTTTTGCTGATGCGGGCAGATATGGGCACTGCATCTTCACTCAACGTTCCGAGCCTTGAGCTAGAAAGGGGCACAACCCAAAAACAGCAGAAATCAAAGCGTAAGCAAAATCCTGAAATAAATATGCTCACAAACAAAAACACACAGCCGCAATCCCCCTACCTCCTCCCCCTGTCTGCCTTATAACTCATTTTCCACTTTAGCAGCTCCTTGCAAGAATCATATTTGATTTACACACATAACCGAAGCGAGCCGTGTATCCTCTGCACACACATACACACACATGGAGAGAGAAAGCCCTGTCGAGAAGATGCAGTACTCAGGTGATGAAGCCTCAGAGTCACGTTGTCCAAATCTATAAAAGGTAAAAGACTCCCATTTAACAACCTTGGAGTGACACAGCATCCACCAGAGTCTGGGCCATGCGTCACGCCGAGCACCATGCGCTTCCATCACAGCTAACACTTTCAACTAGCCACAAAATCAGAGCGTGATACCTCTCCACATAACAAATCAAGGCACAGCACAGTCTGGCATACTGTAGCAACTTTGTCTTTCTGTTTCCTGTTTTCTCAGGTTACACAACTGAGGAGTTATGTAAGCCCTGTGTTAAAATCAGGGCAAAGCAGATGTGCCACACATCTACCTACCTACCCAAAAATGATAAAGAGAGCAGGCATACTCAGGGGACCGGTGGGGCATTGGGGAAAAAAAATCCCAGGCTTGTGTTTGGGTAACAGTTTGTAACAAGTCAGAGCTGAGTGGGACGTCGTTGTGCTATTAATAAAAAGAATAGCAAACTATTTCTAGACCTTTTATCAGTCCGTGAGTGACGTGAGAGACACTCAACTGGCGGTGACAGTAGTTGTTTCCGAGGATCCTCAGTCAACACAAATGTATGCAAAAAATCCCCAAAACGAATAAGATTTTTCAATTACTGCAGTCAAAAAATAATAATTCTATGTAAATTTCACCAATTTTGGTACAGAGCTCCGTGTTTTCACTACTTCAGTTGTGATGTTGCTTTTAAAGAAAAAAGCTTGGGAAGAAAAACAGAAAAAAATGCTGGTGTGGTGGATATGCATATGAATTTATGTATAAATTTAAATTTAAATGTTGCAAAGTGTCAGTGTGTTGTGTCAGTGTTCAGTGCTGTGAACAACAACTTGCTTTTTTTGCGTTCAGCTGCTAGTGAGGGGAGGGGCTGTGTGAAGCTGTATGTCCACTGGAGGAGGTGAACTGTTGGCACCAACGCTGTTAAATGAATGTCTAATCCAATAGTCATTTTTAGTATTGATTTGCTTCGCAGTATTGATTTGCTTCGCAGTATTGATTTTCTGGAACCCCACTTGCTAGATACTTTAAGCCAGTCACTTATAATACTGTAAGACGAAACATGCTGTGCCCATAACTCCTCATTAAAACATTTTTTAATTAACTACAATAGCTTACAATGATTGTCTATATGGCAAATGAATACTACATCTTGCTGCATTCAGAAGATTCTACTTTCTACTCCTACCACTACAAGTCTCATTCATCTAAACACACATATTCAGTTTTCTTTTTGCCTAAGCACACATTCAAACACCAGTGGATACATCGTGTTCAGCATTTTGCCACAGGTACTTTGGCATAGATATCAGAAGAGTCCAGGATTGATCCACCAACCTTCCAACTGATAGTTGACCCGCTCTAAGACCTGAGCTACAGCCGCCTTATTCAACAATAAACGTAGCTGGAAACTCTTCAGTTTTCTTATCAAATTATTTTCTGAGAAGTGTTCTTGTATTTGATCAAATCTGCCTTTCTCAAGTTGGCAACAACTTTAAAGGAGGACTGGTAGGACCTGTGAATTATGTTGCTGTGTCTCCAGACAGTGGAAGGAATAACAGATTAAAAGTGCAATATAGTCTAAAGAGTATAAAATCAAATTATCTTCTATACACACACACACACATTACCAATCCCTGGTTGCTCCTGATTACCATTTATTTGTATGAGTTCCCCTGCTTCTGCTTTGAATTCACCAGACTCAAAGCGTATGGGTTTGTTCACTTATATTTTCCATGATAAAAACTGATAAGCTATTGCTTTTTTCAAAAGGATTGGGTGATACGGTGAAATCATATTCCACCTAACCCTATGTCAAATGTGATAATCCCTTTCTACCGACCTCTGAAGTGATCATTCAAGACATTTTCTATTTCTTTTTGCTTTTTTGACAAAGGTATCTCCACTTTCAATAAATGAAGAGCTTTGTTTGTTGAGTGCAAAGAAGCTTTTTCCTATCGATTTTTGTTGCGTTTGACTGTAGAAGAGAATAGTTACATTTTTGGTTACATAATTCCACGTTTTATTGCATTTCTGTCTACCATGCAACCCCTTTTGAGAAAAATGTAAAGCCCTGTGTAGCTTTATTTGTACTAACTCCACATACAGCTTGAGCAATAATTGTTTTGAAAACATTCTTTTTTTTATTTTTGGTATTTATTTTTTTTGACAGGTTCGGATTGGAAGGAGCAGAAGCGGTGATCGTTATTCATAAAGCTAACAGACAGTCATTCTTGGAAGGAGGAGGACCAAAGTGAAGGAGAAAAGCAAAATTGTTTGCTGCACTGAGACAATAGATCAATAGGACCGGTCTGCAGCGTGGTGTAAATTTGTTACACTGTACTGTATCTCTGGCAAACAACACAAGGCAAACTTCAAAGTACAAACAGTGGAATTCTTTATGTCACATAGGCAGAAATAAATTGCTTATAGGGTACTGTGCAGAAGTTTTAGGCACTAAGTGAAGAAGCTTCAAAAATAATGCAGTGAATGTTCTTTCGTTATCTCTAACTTTACAAAGTAAATGGAAGAACATCAAATCTGTGTCTGATGTGAGCGTACTTTGCCTTTAAAATGGGACCAATTCTCTTAGGTAGAGTTGTGCACAGTTTTTCAAGGCAGCCTGGTCGTTCCAAACATCTTGGAGAGTTCTTCTTTGATTAAAGCTCTCTCAGAGTCTTCTGTGTCATGTAATCCCAGACTGACTCCATCATGTTGAGATCAAGGCACAGTGGGGGCCCACGCCATCTGTTGCAGGACTCCTCGTTCATCTTTTCACTGAAGATAGCTCTTTATCACTTTGGCTGCATGTCTTGGCTAAAACACTTGCACAGTAGAGTTGGCGTGTCTGTCTGGTTGCATTTCTGCACAAATAATGATTTCACATGAAAAATTCAGAACTGACTAAATCCGTGACCTCAGCCCCAAAGACTTGCACACTGGCTAGTGCATTTTATAGATTCCCTGCAGTCGTGTCATCGTGTTTATAAAAAACAGTAAAAGCAACGAAAGAATTTAACATTTAAGGCGTTTCAACAGTGTTAAAATTCTTTTGGCCATGAAATGATCGTTTCAACTCACGGGCTGTTTTTTTTTTTTTGTGTTGTATTTTAATTTCCCCACACATAATTAAACAGACTTGAGAGTAAAAATATAAACTAATGCTTCACTGAATAGCCTAGTGTTCACCTAAACTGAATTTAGATCCTTATTTAAATTTGTGATCAAAACTAGGGGATGGAGGTCATGTTCTTCTTTCCCGGCCTCTCAAAAATTGTTTGAAAACCACTGCACTAAAGGAACTTCAATTCAAAGTCCCTCTTTATTATTTTTCATCATTTAAGTGTAACAGTGAGAAGAATTCATTATGGAAGAGGAAGTTTTTCCACTAATTTAAACTCAATAGATGGAAATGAAAAAAGAAATGTTTTTTTGGTCTTTTTGTATTCATTCATCAAGTCCTCTTCGACTTGATGAATGGATTCTAGTAGAGGAACAAATGATGGATGGAAACAACAGCCGTGTTTTATGGCTGATTTCACTGAAAAACAAGTATTTCAACTTAATGGTGAAACCGAGGGAAGAATCTAAAGTCAATAGACTTCATCCCAAGAGGACCATCAGTGTGTGTAATTTTATTCAGTGGTTGTTGAGTTCTCTCAGAAGCAAAGTAGCATACCAACCAAACATCAGATCCACACTGCCATCAATACACTGCTATTAGTAGTACATTAGTATGCAGAGTACAGTGTTGGTCAGGTGTTTGAATACACTCATCATAGGCACTCTAAAAAAACAAGAATCCGGCGCACAACTTATTTATTTTGGATTTTCTCTAATGCACACTACAATACAAGGCATTTGTATTGTCCATGTGGGTAGCTGCAGATTTTAGTCAAGCTTGAAGGTGTTGGAGCTGGGGCATTTTTATTGGTCAGCACTCTCATGGTTCATGGTTCTGTTAAACTAGCTTCGCTGTGGATTGTGAGGCTGGTGTTCCAGCAGTTTACAGTCCATGGCAGACGGGAGCCTTGGTGGTTCCCAGATTGTTCCTGAACATCCTAACCAAGTTCCTCTCAGCTGAAGGTGACAGTTGGTGTCTTCTTCCAGACCTTAGCAAAACGATGACACAACCGGATAACTTGCACTTCCATACAATTGTTTAAACTGATGATGATGATGATCAGTTATTTAGAAACACTCCTAGAGACGTTCCCAACTTGTGTAAATCTACAGTTTTCCTTCTTAGATCTTCACTGAGTTCCTTTGATTTTCCCATTGCTCATTTCAGTCCAATGAGTGCTGCCAAAAAATTCCTTTTTATGCTGGAAAGAGAAACTACCAGCTATAGTCAATAGTGATCATTAATAAAAAGTCATTAGGCATTGGCCTTGTCAAGTTAAGAGACACTGCAAAACCTTAAGCACCAATTACTATGAAGATATTTGAGCCTGCATGTATAAATTCAAACGTGTGCACTCAAAGTCATGAAAGATGATTGCCGGCCATCATTCATCTTCCAGCTGTGGATTAGATCAAAACGAGTGATCTTGTAAATGGCTTTTAAATACCCTGCAACATGGCAAGCATTAAAAATGCTTTGACTTAAATATTTTCTAAAACCGTTATTGTGCAAAATGTTAAAGTGAGACAAAGAACGATTCGTTATTCTCTCGCTGTATGTATTTGTACACTGTGTTATGCCACAAGCAAATATTCCATGCCAGGTTTTAATTAACTAGACTTTGTGACAAAATATGAATCACTACTGTATGTTTTGTGTCCAGTGAGTTGAGTGATTAGTCGTTGTGTTAATCCTCGCTCGGAGGCATGCTGTTGTGAGGGAGTTGGTTGCTGTGTCTAATCTCGGGCGTTGCAAAGATAATGATAAGAGTAAAGCGGGCCTCAGGGGCGCACCACTTTCCACGTTTGTCACCAACCATTTCACGCTGTTGTCAAACGAGTAAGTGAGAAGAAATATGCGAGCCAATAAATCAAGAATCTGAGATGAAAGGAAACAATGTCACCACATTCTGAATTTTTAATTGTTATCATTTATAGATTCATATGGATTGAAAATGTCACATAGCAAATTGTATGAGCATTTTAGGAACCATCCAGTGACTATTGTGTAATTCACAATCAAGCATGCACAAAGGCAAAAAACGATATGTATGGTGCACTTTGAAATGGGCAAAAAAGGAGACAATGCATGGTGCTAATTGAAGCTGGATGAGCTTGGGCAGGCCTTTGAGCATTAAGAAGGGAGGTGCAAAGGTGGCGAAGCAGTGGGCAGAGTGTTACAATCACACAGGTTATTTGGGGACTCTTGGGAAAGTAGAGGGGGACCTCTGTGAACTCCTCATTTCTGTAGGGCTTTATGTAGCGTGACGGTTCCAAATGAAACTCCCCGATCATGTGGGAGTGCTCTATTAATTTGTGGCTCAGGCCGCCTCCTTGGGGAGATAGCTGCGACAGCCAGTGCTGCATTCCCCTTTGCAGCTTCCAGCAAAGCTTCTTGTTGCTTATTGACTGAGGAGGCGCACTGCAATGTTTCTTCACGTCCACGGCTGCGGCTTTTTGCCTCAAGAGCCGAGACGATCTATCATTTCTCTGGTCACCTACTCCAGACTTTACAGGATGGATGAAAAGCAGCGTGAAATAAAAGCAATCTTAGTTCTCGGAGCAATACACAGGCTTTAGCTAGCTGGAAATCACACTGTTCCTACAACATGGCATGCCCTGAGAAATCTAATCTGGGTCTGTTAAAAAGTCCTGTTGAAGTATGACCACAATAACAGGAATTTCAAGCCAACAAGATAGTAGGGTTAGAAGCAACCCTCTGGGAATGGGTGCCAAAATTGGATGAACACGCACCTTAAAAACAGATTTTCCAACTGTGAATTAGTTTAACACAAGGGTGAATATGCTGAAGTTTAGAAGTGTTAGAAAATGCTCGCTGTTAGTTTTGGATTCCGTACATTATGTCACAAAATTTCAATCCCATGTTTCCCTGAATGCTGGGATCATGTTTCGGTTGGTGGGAGGCTCGGTACATTCAGGACTGATCCAAAACAATGAGTGAACAAGATCACAAGACTCTCTTAAGACTCAGACCCTGAAGCCTACATGGTCACATGAAAGGACACAGGCAAACTTTCTTGCAAAAAACTCCCTCAACTGCTTCTCCATATTTCAGTGTTCACCCAGTTCTACCATTAAGTATGGATAAGCAGCTTGAATGTGGTCTGAAGGAAAGCAGTGGTAAAGATCCCTACATTCAGCCTTTCTGTGCATGAATGAGCAGGACTCTGAAATGTGAGGAATCTTACTTCACATGGAAAGACAGCATGTCACTAAATGTATATTCTGATCCAAGCAAAGATAACACAGGTTCTTTAATTACTAAAAAACTCTTTGTGTATTCCCACGGAGGCTCATGTCCTTGGGAACTCTATGGATGGTGGGTGGGAAGACAACATTCCCATCGTACTCACAGTGAGAGTAGGCCAGCAAGGATGCTGCGCAGATATACAGAGTAATTAAAAACACGCCTACACTTTGTCTGGTGCACCTTATGAGCGCCTGCAGGATGATTATTATAACTTTGAGAGATAACAACACACTCAAAACAACAAATTCATGAGCACCGTGGTTCAGAAGAGACTCAAGCAACATAAAATCCATAGGTGTTAATAACTATATTGAGAAGCGGAAAAAACCCCAAACATCATTAGCTTTCTGGGTAAATAACATTAAGCATGGATGCTGCTTGAAAAGCTTCCCACGTAGGGGGAGAACAGGATATCTTCCCCCTACAGACCCTGGTGATGAGATTCGTGTGGGAGGACCACGAAACAGAGCGAGCACATGAAAAGAGGAAAAAATGAAAGAGGGGAGAGAAAGTGAAAGAAAGAGGACTCAAACAAGTAAAGGATAAAAACAAAAATAAGCTGGCCCACATTGGATTAGGAGATTCTGTTTGAAGATTGTCTGGCATGGAGAGGCAATCAGGAGAGCAGAGGCTGCTTGTCCTCACTGTGAGCTATTCTGCTGCGCTGTGACCACATCTCAAGTGTCCCTCCTCCTCCTCTTTCCCCAATCTCCCTCTCATCTATCGCTCACTCTCCTCTCATCTATTCCTCATCAAGAGCGGCCTCCCATAAACAAGGATATTGGCCACCGGGCAAGAAATCTGAGAGGAGTGATCCCTTTTTCTGGA
The DNA here is from genome assembly GCF_963576455.1 of Neolamprologus multifasciatus. Lineage (NCBI taxonomy): Eukaryota > Metazoa > Chordata > Actinopteri > Cichliformes > Cichlidae > Neolamprologus > Neolamprologus multifasciatus. The sequence continues at coordinate 28,435,923 of NC_140460.1, read as the reverse complement.
TGGTCCCTGCATCATTTCCTAGCAGAACAAATTCCACAAGGACGCTGGCAAACCTAAAGTCTTCTAATGCAGGCAGGTACCAGTGGGGAGGGGGAGAGAAAAGGAGGGAGGAGGGGGGCTACACCAGTTCACTGCTTAAAAGACCATTAGGTATTGTAAGATGTGATTGGCAGCTGGGATGATCTCCTTGGGCGGGTCAGCACCGGGACCACACGCTATTCACTAGAGAGTCCATCAATCACAATTTGGCTTAATTAACCAGCAAGCATGGCAAGCCAAGGGCCCACTGTCTGGATGGATGGATGAATGAATGGATACAAGGAAATATGATAGATTCAATACAACACAGTGCAGCAGAAGATAATTTAATACTGTAAGCCCACAGGAAAACTCAGATAGCAAGGCAAGCAGAGAAAAAGAGGACACAGCCAACCGAGCATCTGGTTCACATGACTCAGTATAGCTTTTTGGTTTGATTTTTTTCCATCTTCGCCTTATGAAAGCTGATTTAATGTATTTAATTCCTGCTATTTTAATAAGGCTTCAATTCTGCGAGGGCTAAGTCACCAGTGATAATAAGATGCGACCCTACCGCTATGGAGAAACAAGAACAAGAACAATAAAATGTAAGTAGTTTTTTGATGTTTGAGTTACAATGCTCTCTTTCCGTTCATTGGAAATACTTGGGAGAATCATTTTCATAAGCAAAAACAATAACCAATGATAGCTGGGATAGGCTTCAGCCATCCCAAGTGCCTGAATTGCGTAAGCGGAAGAGATGTACTGTTAGTTGGAAGTACTGTGAGCTTTTCTGTACAATAAGGGTGTTCTGGGTTAGTTTTGATGGATATTAAATCTACCAGTGTGGGTCAAATGACGGAAAGGGGGTTCAAGGGGAAGTGTCTCAAGAACTGTCTATGTCTCTGTCACCTTTTCCCACACAGACAGGCACCTGCTGGTCTTTGAAGGATCACGGGAGAATCTCCAAAAAGTGTAATACTAAAATAGCACAGGACTGATCGTATGTGATGCACTTAATGAACAAAGATCATACACAGGTCAGAGAGAAACAGTGTCCTGATACAGACACTGAAAGAGTGGCATGGTGGTGGAGTGGTTAGCACTGTCACCTCAAGGTCAAGGTCCAGCGGTATGTTCACTTAACTCATGATTCTAAATCGGTCATGGATGTGAGGTAGATGAAGCATGTAGAACAAAGCGCTGTATGAACACATGTATAATCAAGCTTTGAGTGATCAGTAAGACTATATAAATACAAGTACATTGCAATCATTCCACCCACTATAACAAAATAAGCTAAAAAATAACCAAATTAGAAGCCATTCATTTTAAGCTAATAGAGATTTATTCTGAGTCAACTGACGTTACACTAAGAGCTAACTGAGATTAAAACAGATCAAACGACGGGTTGGAGGGAGTCATAAGATTATAAAAAGCAGCTGAGTTGAAATTTCTAAGAGTGTGAGAAAGACATTTTGCAAGTCCTACACACAGACTTCCTACCACTGCTTTGAGAGTTTGAAATAGGAACGTTTTGTGTTCTTAGTGTTAATTAGTGTTGAATTAATTAATAATTAATAATTGATTACCTAAGTCAAGTTGTTAAAGGAGGACTTTTTTTTAATGATATAGCAATGAGGACAGTATTTAATGGCTGTAATGTTTATACATGGTTATATAATAAATCCCAGCAGCTTCAGAATGTTCTTGTCATTTTCACTTGAACTATATTTAATGATTTTGGATGTTGTGTTTTCATGTCTTAGGCTAAACAAAATACCAGGGCTCGCAAAATCGCTAGCCCAACGTCCCGGGGCTAGCGATTTTGCCAGTCGGGCTACCAAAATCTATCTCTGCCCTGCCCGTCGGCCTATCATAGGAAGGAAAAATATATGTCAATGCTTTTGCATTCTTTCAGAAATGTAGCTGAGTAATTATGTCATTGGCATCGGTGAGCCACTGTCAATATGTGACATATTGAAATCGTGTTTGAATTTGCGCTTGTTTTTTGCTTTCACTTTGCAATCGCGTGAACTGTGTATAGAGAGCGACAGCACTGATTGGTGAGTGATGATAATTTGCGCACCAATTCCTCTGACATCGTCTTATCAATCGTTAGCTTACTATGCAAACATGACAAGTGAAATCTCCTGCAGCAAGCTTAAACAAAGCAGAGAATCGCTGAGCGTTATGTGAGTGCGCGTGTATAAGCAGGAGGATATATATTTTAGTTCTGCTGAGCCAAATAAGACAGGTCAGGGTGAAGAAGTGACAGCCAAAGAAAAGCTTACCACAAAACGGAAAAGTTATGACAAATCAGACTATAAGGCAAAAAGAAAGTGCAGCTTTATGGTTTCATGGACAAAAGAATTTCTGTGGCTCAATATGACGAGCTAAATAATAACCAGGGCTGCACATAAGTGGTCCGCAGGTGCGCATTCGCTGTCAAAATAAAAAACGCGCACAAGATAAGAAGTTGCAACGCGTGTTTGCGTACATAAGATTTTCTGGAGGTGGACAGACATTTGTTTAGAACTCTTAAAGATGTCGAAGAAGCTCCTTTAAGCAGTTACTTTGGTGTTCCTCCACCTCCAAAGAAATGTCCGAACCACAAAAGAGCGCCTATTCTCGGAAAAGTGGTTGCAGGAGGTGAGCTGGCTTCAAACAAATGATGAACGCACAGAGATGTGGTGCAGAATGTGCCGTGAAAATCCCACTCTAGCGGACAAAAACAGTGCCTTTTATACAATTTAGCAGTCTTTGCAAACTTCAAAAAGCAAATGGCCTAGATCTTGGTTCCACTTGCCTCTTACCCGTGAGTTCAGTGGAAGTTTCAAATTCAGGATCTGACACAGACTGATTCATGTTCTACACAGAATACACGTTACAATATTATATATTAATGTAACAGGAAAACAGGAAACAAAACATCAATCAAAAAATTGCTCTCTTTTTTATTCGGGCTACTTAAATTTATTTTGGGCTACCAAAAACTGAAGAGTCTCTGCCCGAAGGGCTACTAGGGATTTTGAAATTTTGCGAGCCCTGAATACGATATTGTGTGAAAACACATTTTTCAAGGCTTAATTGTCTTATTACTGCTGGTTGGTTGCCGGTTCGAGCCCCGGCTCCGACAGTCTCGGTCGTTGTGTCCTTGGGCAAGACACTTCACCCGTTGCCTACTGGTGGTGGTCAGAGTGCCCGGTGGTGCCAGTGTCCGGCAGCCTCGCCTCTGTCAGTGTGCCCCAGGGTGGCTGTGGCTACAATGTAGCTGCCATCACCAGTGTGTGAATGGGTGGATGACTGAATGTGTAAAGCGCTTTGGGGTCCTTAGGGACTAGTAAAGCGCTATACAAATACAGACCATTTACCATTTACCATTTACTGGTGTCAGACAGGGTATGTACTAGAGATGGCACAATACCACTTTTTTATGTCCGATACCAATATCATCAATTTGGATATTGGCCGATACCGATATGAATCCGATAGAGTGTTTTTTTAATCAATAAAACTGTTTTTTTTAATATCTTGCTGCTTTTTGTATGAGTTCATACTCAAGTAAAAAAAAAAAACACTAAAGCTATTCTGTTATACCTGTATGCAAAAAACACACTGCACCCAAAACATTTCATAGTTCAGCAAAACTGATCAATCTAATAAACCTAAACCTACTCCATCCTCCCTATTCTGGTATTTTAAAGAGTAAGCAACCTAACTAATAGGGTTCTAAAACTCCCAGCAAAAATAAATAAATTAAAAAAAATAGGGAACCACCCTCCACCTCATGATGCTTAATTGACGTAATCAACTTTAATTTGATGCAGTGTGAAAAAAATGCCCAGAAAGAAATTATTTTTCAAGAATAATTAAATAGATTCAACATCTTTCTTCAACAGAACTACAGACTGCACAGATGGTATCTTCCCAAAGGAAAAAGTAGTATAGCTTACTAGGGTATATTAGACTTAATAGTTACTATATACAGTAATGGACTTCTATACATTTTACATCAGATTAAAACTTTGGGTGTAAGATTCAGATGATTATTTATTAAAATCAGAATGAGAATAAGAAAGAAAAGTATGTCTTTGTGCCCCCCTTATCCCTGTTAATGCCCTATCGGCCCCCTGGCTAAACTTTGCTAGATCCGTCTCTGCACAGTTACCAGCCGTCAGCTACACAGAAAAAGATCCTGGTGTAGAAAGTAATATTAAATAAATTCTAACAACAGCTTATCAAGCTTAAACCTGCTGCTGTTGTTCAGCTGCTGGTTTCCTCTTTCTGGTGCAAAGTGGGCAATAAACAAACAAGAGAGACGGACTCGCGACAGAAAAGCCGATCAGCTGATCAGTAATCAGTTTCACGATTGAAGTAGCAGCAGGAGAGAGAGGGAGAGAGAAGCAGTCGCTCCATATATTGGTTGTTAAGCTTAACGCGGGAATGCTTTACAAACATTCAGAGATGAACTTACACGATATCCGATCCAGTAATTTACGTCAGCATCGGACCGATACGTAATATCGGATCGGTCCATCTCTAGTATGTACACATTCTAATTTGATCTGTAGTTCAAATTTTGGTATGAACACCATATTTGAAGGAATTCCTGGTCTGGTCTTGGCCATTCACCGAAAGGCATTGGTCAATAAAGTTGGTCTTTATACTACAAAGTTGCTGCAACTTTAACCTCTTTGAAATTGACACAAACCATTACTATGATTGGATCAAATATGAACAGCACCTCTGTAAAGTCCTAACGTCCTTATAAACTCCACACTATCCTGCACCAGGAAGATCTGAACGTTGTTGCAGAGACTTGACACTCCTAACCACTTCACCACTCCATCAAAGCTCAACAAAAATTTATTGCCAGTATTTAATCTCAGAGATGAAGACATATTTCTATCTGGACTAGAGCCTAACTGATATAGATTTTTTAAGACTGATACCTACACTGATATTCGGTGATTTAAATATCTAATATGCCGACACATCGGCCAATACTTATTTTCTTTCAGAGAGATGAAACAAACTGATTTCCATAACATTTGTAATGTGTATAAATTTATTTACTTATTCACACTCTGCCCAGCTGTGCTTGGATCAGCAGAGTGTTGTAAACTGGGATATTGTAGAGTGCCCTCTGGTGGTCAAACTATGCAACATAAAAACGAATAATAATAATATATAGCAACTCGTGTTCACTCTTTTCTTTTTCACTTATCAGCAGCAAATAGCCAATATCGGTTGACAGTATCGACCCCAGGATCATTCGAAAGGGTTGGAATTTGTACTACATAAGCATTCAGGTACAAACCTGCCAAAACTAAGCTTTAGAATCCAAATATTTTTCACATATTTCACACAAATTCACAACACACACACACCTTTAAGCGTGCTTAAAGTGATTGGAGCCACTCCCTAGCTTGTCTCGTCCCATTGACAGGTGTATCCAAAAAACCCCACACCACTCTCTCATTAGTGTCTGCTAGCCAGCACAGCTACAATTAACATTAGTCCTTTCCTCAATCACCACGATGATATTGACATCCACCAGTCTCCATAGGCCCACACAGCTCAGTCAACACGGGGCCCACATTCATCAGAAGCAGGTTGAGTAATACTGCTCTTTGGCTGTCAATAGATGGCTCTTCTTCATTATGGTTCTACCTATCTCTCAGCGTTCGCACATTCAGCTGTCTTCTAAGCTGTCATCCATCTGTGTCCATCCCACTGCCTTCTGAATCCAAATTTCTTCTGTTTGTACACCTCCACTCCGTCACCTGCTACAGTCTCTTACGAAATAAAAAAATCCTTTTACCAATGACTCATAAAGAGGGTTAGCATAACTGTGCGCGCATCTGCTGAGAAGCCTCCAACCAGCGTCTGTACCAATTTACCATCCATTTCAATGCATCTGTCCAATTTCTGTGAAGTTCTGTCTCTTCTTCACTTTTGGGCCATATCCTAATTTTTGCAGAGCTCAGGCTATTTACTGTAAAATCACAGAAAAAAATGCACTCAACATATTAGCAAAAGGTACACTCTTAGGTGTGTTTTAGATTTTTTAATGTGGTGCAAATTTCATTAATGGGATAAAGAGAGGAACAATTAAAACTTCCTGATGCTGAATGCTTTGGAAAAATAATTGGCAGCGCTACAGAAAGAAATAGAAGAAAAAAAACATATGCGTCATCATTATCACTTCAAATATGTGTTAGTCAGGGCTTGACAGGTGTACGTGACTGACAGTTTCAAAAAAACTGAACAATTTGTTTAAAAGAAAATCATCAGTTTTAAGTGACTTGCTATACCAGGTGCAGTGTAATACAAAGGCAAGCAGAGGAGCAGAAAGAGAAGCTTTTGTAAAGGTTTTTGTGGGGTTATGTTTCTGTTTCATTTGGCAAGGTAATGGTGGTTATTGAAGTGTGAATAATACATATACATTTCTGAACTACTCTTATACTTAACAATTTAAAAAACACTTATTTTGTCTGTTACATAGAGAAGAAAAGGAAAACATTTGGACATAGGGATAAGCCTTCTTTGTTGCATATAAACACTAAAGTGCAATTCATGTGTTGCAACATGTCTGTGTCTGTGTAATAAAATTTGCAATTAGCAACTCTATCAGCAGATCCAGTATTTCTGCCAATGTTAGCTATTTGTCTCAGTATCAGCATTTATAAAACCTGATGAATGTAAATTAAACAAGTGGACAAGAGACAGGAAACATGGTCTAATTTTTTCATTTCAAATATCAGTGTTAGTATCAGTTTTAAAAAATATATAATAGTTGGGCGGTATTTTTTTTAAAGCTAAAGTCTTGCCCATTTTACTGGCAGGTCATCTGTTGTTTTAACATTGGAATCGATACTTTTTTTTTTTTTTCAAATTAAACAGCTTGTAAAAGCTTGAGGCAATTTCCAAGAGCTCTACTAACTTTTAAATCCATCTGATTAAAACCTTTTCACGTCAAAACATGACGTGCCAAGTAGGCCAGAGTTTTGTATATTGTATTCTTCCATTGTAGTATTTTGACTTTTGTATTCTCTTACTTACTAGCTTTTACTCCTGGTTGGTTTAATTGTATTTATATTCTCAGACCTTATTAGTTAGAGTTATCTTGCTTCTGTTCCCGGCAATAGTTTGTTATATTGAGTCATCTTACTTAAATGTTTGTTTACCTTTTGTCTGTGTCAAGTTCGGATGCTTGGTGTTATTTCCTGTTTTATTTTGATAGTCCCACTAGCCTCATAACCTTGTAACCCTGTAGATAAACATTGTCTGACTCTCCCCTTGCCATTTGCTGTGTTGTCCCTCATGCTGTGTTCCCATAATTTCCTGGTTTGTAAGTTCCTGGCTCCTGTCTTGCCTGGGTTTTGCATTTTGTTCCACAATGTCCGAGTTAAGCCCCTTTTCCATTAGTACCTGATTGACTCGATTGACTCGGCACGGCTCGCCACAACTGGTTTTCCATTACAATTTTGTACCTCTAAATGTGCGTGGTCCTTGCCACAGCAATGCATCCGAGCATCTTGCAACATAATCAATATGCATTCCGAACCCTACAACAAAAGTAGACATTGAGACAAGAATTTACCTGCTGCTTGGTCTACAGCTTTTCGTTACACTTGGGGGAACATGGCATTATTTTTGCAGCCATTTCCCCCGTTGCCACGGATCAAAGATGGTGGTTTTGATTTTTGCGAATGAGACGCTCACATGAAGTGATGCTACTGACCAGCCAATCGGTGGCATGCAGTCTGACAATGTCGCATTTTAGTACCTGCTCCGACCGCTTGGAACCCCGGCCAAGCAGGCACTCAAAAATTACCTGGTACCAGGTACTATGACCTAATGGAAAAACCTGAAAATGGTCGCGAAACACGTTGAGTTGATCCGAGTAGGCACTAATGGAAAAGGGGCATTAAAGTCCTGTTCTCCATGTCCTGTGCTTGGATCAAAAACCTGCCTTGCACACAGCATTACATGATAACAGGATACTGTTTTTAATGGCTTCAGTTTGGCATCTTTCGTGGTTTTCTGTTTGTTTTTTGACAGATTTAAAAGATGCACATTAATGTTATCAGTACTAATCAACATTAAATCAGTGTACATACACACCTACAGTTCAAATAGTTCAAAACAGATCAGATAACACCTTTGCGTTCCTTCACCAGCTTTCCATGAACAGATGTATCAATGTTAATTTTAAAAATAAAACAAATGTGAAAACATGGCTTTTACAGCTCACTACAAATGGATAGATAACACAAAATGGTGGCATCATCTGAGTAATATGGGTGACATCACCAAAAATAGTCCGTTTTTCAATAGTCTGTCCTAAAAACAGAGCAGCCGAGTCAAAGAATGGGATGAGCAGGATCTCTTCTCCAATTTAATGCTGCATTATGTCATTTAAATTTTAAAAAAAAAGTCTCATGTGATTCACGTCAGCCCACTGTGAAGCAAAACCCAAGGCGTTAGTGCAGATATTAATGCGGTTTAAGTGGGTCACTCAAAACATACAGCACAAACCAGAGCGGTTCTGAAACACTGCTGCCATTTCCCTGATTCCTCTCTTCTTCATTTAATCGTGCCTGCCGGCACCCATCCCCAAAAGTCAGGCCCAGACCAAGTGGGTTGCATCCCATGAGGGGATCTGCTTTGGAGAAGTGGCCTGTGAAGTAAGAGTGTGTGAACGCCTGATCTACAGAAATAGAGTGAGCATCAGTAGAGGCAGAGGAAGACCACTGTTACCACTTTCCTCCATCCATCTGTCAGTCAGCCTCAGTCAGCCAGTGTGCCCACTGATTCTGTTGTCACCCTGGCATCCTGGCTCTGCCTATTAGCCTGCTAGTTAGACTGACATTTAGACTGGCAGGACACACATAAGCAGGAGCCAAAGGGTCTCCTGCTTGGCGAGCACCAAACTGATGTAAAGCAGTAGACAAACCCACAGGAGTGCGCGGAAACATGCAGCAGCTGCCTCCGCCAATCACATCAGTCTGGCCTAATTTGATTCCATCTCGACAGGATTCAATTACATTTTATTAATTTTGGCACAGTGAGACTCCATAGAGTTTGATTCAATCTCTGGCAATGCAATTTAACTAGATGCAATCAGATTCACTTGAATTGAATGAATTTTTAAACATAATCTCTTCCTGCCTTCCTACACCCACTCACCCCACCCCTCATATAAATCTTCCTGTTGCTCACTCCATCCTGCCTAATTTTCCCTTTCTGGGATTCAGAATATAGGATTTAATGAGCAATGTCAAGCTCCTCCTGCAAGAAGACCCCGACTGCTTAGTGCATTTTCTTGGCTTCTGCTTGGGAAAGACTCCCCGAGGAGAACATTAGTCACTTCCATGATAATAATGGGTAATTTGACTGAAAAGAGACTGAGGTTGGCAGAGGGCATTATTGAACATGCTGCTGTTTTTGCTTCATGGATTTCAAATGACTTGAGGTTTTTCAAAATATGCCAAATGTTCACATAGTTGAGCGCATTGCTGGAATGCCATTTATCCCCTCAGCTGATATAACTTAAGTTACTTAAAAGCCCAAAATGTGTCACTACAAGACAATCGGCCTCCTTATAAGCATGAGCGTACAGCTATCTTAACCCCAAATGATAATCGTGTTTACGGAGTTGGAGGCTGAATATGGCTTGCAAACAAACAACACTCCAAACTACCTAAAAGCAAGAGAGTTCATTCCATTCACGAGTCTGCAGGTGATCATTAACCTTTCCAATAAGGATTTTACACTCATAGAAGGATTCTGAAACTTTACACTTCCGACCACAGATGAGGTTTCAGCAGATTGTTATTGTTAATGTTTTTCTCTTTTCCTTTTTTTTTCTTTTTTCTTTTTTTCTTTTGGGGGGGGGGGGGGGTTGATCTCTTTTTTAGGTACTTTTGACTCTTGTAGTAGAAATTAGAGTTTGGTGGATCGATCCAAATATCGATAGTATCGATATTAACGCTGGTATCGATATTAGATCGACACAATACCCAAACTTCACTTACACCAGTAGCACCTAATCAAGAACCAATCCTGCACATTTACACTGAAAGATAGGAGCTCGTCCCCAAAAAAGTAGCTGCAATCATCTATATTGTACTCTCGGCTGTGATGCCCCCACCCCACCAATTTCACTACATATTCTCTAACCTCCTTCTCAAAAGGCACAGACAGAACTGGTTCCAAACTGAAAGCAAAAAAGGT